>NC_080634.1:116792719-117392719 GCF_027579445.1 Ammospiza nelsoni
ATTTACAGGATTAGAATTCTACTGATGCAAAATTGATGGGTTTTGCCTGGAGAAACTGTGGCTGCCCAATGTTTGGAAGTGTCCAAGGCCAGGTTGGATGGCGTTGGAGCAATCTGGGACAGTGGAAGGTGTCCCTGCCCATGGAATGGGATGGAATGAGATGAATTTTAAGGTCCCATCCAACCCAAACCATTCTGTGATTGTGTGACTCTAATCCCACACCTTTGGTGGACAAGACACACCAGGTACCTCACTGTGCATGATTTAAATTCCCTGATTTTATAACAGCACCTCGGCCATGGGGAGGGGGCTGGACAGTGCTCACTTAATGAGATCAAAATACGTAAAATTCTACTGCAACTTGTGCAAATAAGGCCCAAATAGCTCTCAGCATCAGCAGTGAACAGGATAAGTGGGCAGCCAGTGTTGGGTACAGCTGATTCCTGTGCCCGTCAGTGCTCCTGGGGCTGCCTCCAGTCCTGCTTCCATCCCTCAGGGCACAGAAAGGTTTTTTCCTGCTGACAGGATCATGTCCAGGCAGGTTTTGAGCATCTCCAGAGAAGGAAACCCCTCAGCCTCCCTGGGCAGCCTCTTCCAATGCTTTGTCACCCCCACAGGAAAGTTTTCCTTCATATTCAGATGAAACTTTGTGTGTTGCAGTTTTTTTCCTTGTCCTGCTCCTGGGCACCACTGGAAAGTCTGGCTCCATCCCCTTGGAACCTGCCTTTAAGATATTTGGGTGCATTGATAAGGTCATGGAATCCCAAAATGGGTTGGAAGGGACCTTAAAAATCATCCAGTGGCACCCCAGCCATGGCAGGGACACCTCCCACTGTCCCAGGCTGCTCCAGCCCCAGCGTCCAACCTGGCCTTGGGCACTGCCAGGGATCCAGGGGCAGCCACAGCTGCTCTGCCCACCCTGTGCCAGGGCCTGCCCACCCTCACAGGGAAGGATTTCTTCCCAAAATCCTCCCTGAGGATGCCAAAGCCACCTCAGCACCTCAAAGAGCAGGGTGAACTCTGGCTCTGCAGGGCTTTCAGCTCTCCCTGCCCTCTGAGGATGGCTCAGGGCTGGCAGCCAGGGCTCTGTGGCTTTCAGCCCATCCTCATCCTCATCCCCACGGCCTCACACTGGCCAGGACTCACAGGTTTGGCCTCAGCCATGACCTACATGGAGCAGGCAGCTCCTCCTCATCCCCCTGGCTGGGCTGAGCCCTCTCAGCTGCTCCCATCCCTGTTCTGTGCTGCTTTCCAGGCCCTGAGTTCCATTAACCCTTCACTTCCCCATCCCTCCTCCAGCACGAGGCCAGCACCTGGCAGAGCACCAGGGAAATACAGGTTGGATAGCAGGGAAAAGGTTTTTATGGAAAGGGTGAGAAAGTTCTGGAATGGCTGCCCGGGGAGGTGGTGGAGTCCCCATGCCTGGGTGTGTTTAACAAAGCCTGGATGTGGCACTGGGGGCCAGGGTTCAGCTGGGGCTGGGCTGGACTCGATGGTCTTGGAGGTCTCTTTCAACCCAGGGATTCTGTGATTTTGGGAATTCTGGGAATTCTGTGAATTCTGGGAATTCTGTGAGTCTGTGACAGCGTGGCATTGGTGCTCTCCAGTGCCCCCAGCCCTTCCCACATCCCTCCTGCTGCACTGGGGCATTTGGCTTGGAGCCATTCAGGCTTTAACTCAGGCAATTTTGCCTGTTTCAATAAGCAGTGCAGGTTATGAAATGCTGGGGCCACCAGAAAGGTGCAGCACAGCCTCACCCTCACTGCCTGGAGCTCTCCTGGAAGGAGCCCTTGGCATATCTGTGTGAGAAACATGGATTTGTAGAAAATTCTCAAAACCTAACAGAAGGCTCACACAGTGTGCATCTCTATGCAAACCTTGAAATAAATAAAATACTGCCTTAAAAATACCATAGAGTAAGACAGACACCGTTAAAAGAAAAAATGAACTAAAAACAAGTTTTGAATAATGGCCTTACAAAAAAAGACTGGATACTTTAGAGAAATAGAACTATGAAAGATGCATTGTGTTTAAGACGCACAAAGAGTAATTTTAGATTATTTACTTATTGTTATATATTATTTATATATTGTATATTATTATTTATATAATATTAGTTATATTATTATATTATTATTTAGGCATCGTTATATTATTATTGTTATTTAGGCATTATTATATTATTATTATTAAGGCATTTGCAGCATGTGTAGCAAAAACTGATAGTGTATTGTAATTAGGAAATAGCTTCTGATTGTGATAACGTGAATTGTAACACCTGTATTACCTCACCCTCCAAATGAAAGTAAAAAACAGAATAAAAGTTTTTAAAATGCCTCTCTGAGTGAGGAAAGAGCTCAATCCAACCTGCAGGGACAGGGTCTGTGCCCCCCTGAGCCCCCAGAGCTGCCCCCTCTGCCCTGGCACTGATGGGAATCCAATCACACGCTCCAAGGCTTCTGCCTGAAGGAATAAGGAAAACAGATTAATTTTTTTGGTCCCTGCCCACTGCACAAATAAGTGGAAGGTTGTGAAGGGTTTCTGTGTTTTTGTGGTTTTTTGCCCTGTTGGCTCATTTTGAAGGGAAAAAAAAAAAAAAAAGAAAAAGGGAAAAGAAGCGGGAAAGGGAAAGGAAAGGGGAAAAGGGAATGGGGAAAAGGGGAAGGAAAAAGGAAAAGGGGAAAATGGAAAGGAAGAAGGGGAAGGGGCAGAGGGAAAGGAAAAAGGGGGAAAGGGAAAAAGGGAAAGAGATAAAAGGAAAGGGGAAATTGGGGGGGAAAAAAGGAAAGGGAAAAGGAATAAGGGAAAGGGGGGAAGGAAAAAAAGGAAAGGGAATCATGGAAAGGGGAAGAGGAAGAGGGGAAAAGGGAAAGGGAAAGGAAAAAGGGAAAGGAAAAATGGGGAAGGAAAAAGGGGGAAGGGAAAAATTGAAAGGGAAAGAGATAAAGGGGAAAGGGAAATTGGAAAAAAAGAAGACAGAAAATGGAAAAAAAGGAAAGGGAAAACGAATAAGGGAAAGGGAGGAAGGAGAAAAAGGAAAGGGAATAATGGAAAGGGGGAAAGGGGGAAAGGGGGAAAAGGGAAAAAGGGAAAAAGGAAAAAAGGAAAAAAGGGAAAGGGGAAAAAAGGGAGATGGGAAAAGGGAAAGGAAAAAAGAGGAAAAAAAGGGGGAAGGGAAAAGGGAAAGGAAAAATAGAAAGGGAAATAGATAAAGGGAAAGGGGAAAAGGGAAATCAGAAAAAAAAAAGAAAGGGAAAATGGAAAAGGGAAAGGGTGAAAAAGGAAAAAAAAAAGAAAGAAAAAAGTGAAAAAATGGGAAAAAGTGAAAAAATGAAAAAGGGAAAAAGGGAAAGGGAGAAAGGGAAAGGGAGAAAGGGAAGGGGAAAGGGAAAGGGAAAGGGAAAGGGAAAGGGAAAGGGAAAGGGAAAGGGAAAGGGAAAGGGAAAGGGAAAGGGAAAGGGAAAGGGAAAGGGTCAGTATGAGGCAGTGATGGAAAGCCCAGGGGAAGGTCGGGGTCACCCTGGAGCTGTGCAGCTCCGAGGATGGAGCCCGGGCACCGGGATGTGCTGCAGGATCTGCATCCCTGCCTGGAGCCTCTCTGGGAGCAGGGAACCTGCAGCCTCCCTCTGTGCCCTTAACCCCGAGGGAAGGACAACACCAGCCAAGGATGTGAGCCCGGGAAACAAAGGCTTAAACCCAGGTTTGACCAAACTCCCACTGCTTCCCTCAGCCTTATCTGCCCCCAGGGTTTCCCCAGCCCTGACTGATCTGAGCTCCTTTGTCTGCTGCAGGGCATGAGATGGAGCCTGATTGAAGTGCCAGGAAATGCTCACTCAGTTATGGCTCTGACAAATGGATCCCTCTGAGCTGCTGAGTTTAATCTGCTTTTATTTTATTTTTTTTTTTAATTTATTATCAGCCTTTTCCTGTTCTGGGCCAGCAAGAGAGCAAAAGCCAAGGGGAAGGTGTCCAAATGGAATATTTTTTGATCTGGTTCAAAACAAGGGCTTGTCAGGAAGGAAGTTTCAGGTCATTTGGCTTGAAACTAAGTATACCAAAGCTTCCAAATTTAAAAAATAAAGCCCACCCTCCCTTGCACATGTCCTGCAGAGTTCTGTGTAGAGCAGAAGGCTCCAAATCCAGCTGATCACGGGTTCATTTGCTGCTGGGCACAGCATTGGTATAAAATGGGATGCAAGGGAAATGTGATACAATATTGCCTTCAAAGAGGTTGGAAATTCAAAAAAGTTCTCCTGAAAGCTCAGCAGAAATGAAATATTTTTGATATTGTGACTCTTTGAAATGTTTCCAGTCTGTTTCAAGATGAATTCCAAGGAGTGAAACATGTTTTTCACAAAATAAAAAATGCCATTTGGTGAACATTTATTTCTTATTTATATTCTTATTTATAGTCTTATTTATATTCTTATTTATATTTATACTATTTATGTTTATATTCTTATTTTATTTCTTATATCTGAAACTGTTCTATAGCATATTGCCATGTCAGCATCAGAAATAAAATTATAATTATTTTCCCCTATTTTTTTATGGGAAACCATGTTTGTCAGTACAGTTCTCTACCTACTTGCTCTACCACAAAATTTTCTGTTCCCTCAAAGCATTTTTTGCAGTGCTTTTGTAAATTGAGTAATACCCCTGACTCCATAAATACTTATCAATGCTTTTAGAATACTTATACATTAAAACAAACCTCATTTTTTTCTGTTTTAGGTTTTGGATTGAGCTTTTTTTCAGGTGAGTATTGATCAACCACATGCCCACATTCTTCATGATTTCCTGGCTGTTTAACTCACACTTCACATCTACTCTCTGGTCAGATTCTGACTTTTTTTCTGTGTTTCTGAGGGTTCGAAGGTACCTGGGGCTGGGATCTGGTGGGTGAGGATCCAGGCTGGAGCAGAGGATGTAGTTAGAGACACATTTTCTGAAAAATCCTTTCCTTAGGATTTTTCCTCCTGAGAAGCTGAGAGGCCTCAGGAACAAAATGTAAACAATGATTGTCTGCTGCTGTGGAATGCAACAGGTGCATCTGGGATTGGTCTCATGTGGTTGTTTCTAATTAATGGCCAATCACAGTCAGCTGGCTTGGACTCTGTCTGAGACACAAACCTTTGTTATCATTCTTTCTTTTTCTATTCTTAGCTAGCCTTCTGATGAAATCCTTTCTTCTATTCTTTTAGTATAGTTTTAATATAATATATATAATAAAATAATAAATCAGCCTTCTGAAACATGGAGTCAGATCCTCGTCTCTTCCCTCATCCTCGGACCCCTGTGAACACGGTCACAGGTTGTGACCCTGAGAGGGGAGAGCTCCCGCAGGGGCTGCAGTGCTGAGCCCCCCATGGCCAAGGTGCCACTGCTGTGTGCCCCAGCTGCTGCTAAACACAGAACCATGGAATCTCTGAGCCTGGGAAAGACCTGGGAAAGACCTCCAGCATCATCCAGTCCAAACTTTGATCCCCACCTTGTCCCCAGCCCAGAGCAGTCAGTGCCACCTCCAAGGGACACCTGCAGGGATGGGCACTGCAAAGCTCCCTGGGCAGCCCCTGCCAAGGCCTGAGCTCCCTTTCCATGGGCAAATTGCTGCTGCTGTCCCTGCTGAGCCTGCCCTGGCCCAGCCTGAGGCCGCTCCCTCTGCTCCTGTCCCTGTTCCCTGGAGCAGAGCCCGACCCCCCCGGCTGTGCCCTCCTGGCAGGGACTTGTGCAGAGCCACGAGGGCCCCTGAGCCTCCTTTGCTCCAGCCTCAGCCCCTTCCAGCTCCCTCAGCCCCTGCTGGAGCTCCAGCCCCTGCCCAGCTCCGTTCCCTGCCCTGGACACGCTCCAGCCCCTCCAGGGCTCTCCTGCAGGAGCCAGGATGCCTCAGAGTTTATGTTTTTTATATTCTGTATATATAAATTACTTATATTCTTTTCTATTTTTCACATTCTGTGCTGCTTTAGTGTGTGGGGCTGTGTTCACATGATGGAATGGTGAGCTCTGTGCACAGAGCAGGGAGACAAAACAATTCCTGCTCCAGCTGGGCACCAAGGACAAATGACCCAAATCTCAGCCCAGGAGCACAAACCCCGTGGGCTGGAGAGACAAAAACAAGCAGGGTGGGACTGCAGGGCTAAAGCTGCAATGGGACAATGAACTGCAAGGTGCAAATGGAGCAGAACTGATCCCAGGGACAGAGCCCGTGCCCGGCCGTGCATTTTGGGGCCATTTTGGTTCATCCTGGGTGCAGCCCTGGCTGGGCTCTGGTGCTGCCCAAGGTGCATCCATGGAGGAGATGCTGTGAATAAATCCCTGCTTTATTCTGTAGCTCTGCCCAGCCTCTGCTCTGGGGCAGCCTGCACAAGGCATCACCAGAACTGGGCCCAGCCCTGGAGGGGCCTCTCAGAGCCAGCACAGAGGGACAATCCCTGCCCTGCTCCTGCTGCACACACAATTCCCCATCCAGCCCAGCTGCCAGGGGCCTCTTGCCCCCCTGGGCACCCCTGGGCTCGTGCCCAGCCCCTGTCACAGCACCCCCAGGGCCTTTCCAGCTCTCCAGCCCCTCTGCCCAGCCTGGAGCTCCCCGGGGATGTTGTGACCAACATTCCCTCTGTGAAAGGTGTCTGGTGCTGGAGAGGATCTCCCTCATTTCTGCACCCTGGGCTGGTGCTGGCATCCCTCACCTTGCACAGGGGGACACCCTGAGTACATTTAAGAGTCACTAAGTTAATAAAATAAATGGCTGATGGAACAAACCCTGCCCAAACACCAAGCTGAAGAGCTCCAATCTTTGCTCCCTTGCCCCCTTACAGAGTTCAGGTCTTCTTGCAGCCAGGGTGGCCACAGCTTTTGTGTTTTATTTTATCCTTCTTCCACTCTGCCCCATGAAACTCGAGCTCCAAGGTGTGCAGCTTGGGGCAGTTTATAGATTCACACAAGGGCAGTGTCCAGCTGAGTGTTTATAGATTTATTTCTGGGGCCTTCCTTGCCAGGTGACTTCACAGGAATGGCATTTCTCAAACACGAAAAATGATTGTCAAGTGAAAGAATGGGAGGAAATGGCTTCAAGTTGTACCCAGAGAAGTTCAGATTAGGTATAAAAAAAATCTTTTTCCCTGGAAGAGTGGTCAGGCATTGAAATGAGGTGCCCAGGGAGGTGGTGGAGCTGCCAGCCCTGGAATTGTTCAAGAAGGGTCTCAATGTGGCACTTGGGAACATGGTTCAGGGGTGATTTTGGTGGCTCTGAGTTGATAGTGAGGCTGGATAATTTTGGGAGTTTCTTCCAACCTCAATGATTCCGTGATTTTATGACAATTATATTTTAAAAAATAAACCTGCATATAGTACAACTTGCTCTGCTTATAATCATTTTATCTGGTCTCTAGTTTATATTCCCCCTCTCAACCCCTCTTTTTTTCAGGAGGACACAACCATGACCCACCCAGATCAGGGTGTGCTGTGCTCACCCAGACAAGGGGGTGTCAGAACCCCCTCCAGCTCCTCTTTAGGGTGAGCCAGGCCAGGAACACTGGCTGCCCACAAGTTCAGGGCTCATTAATCTTTCATACAGGACAGTAAAACATAGAGGAGCAGTAAATATACCTGTCCTTGTTTCCTTCAGCCCATTAAATCAGCTGGAGTCAGTCAGAGTCGGGCTTCTGATATTAAACCATCAACTCTTGAAGCAATTGGAAACTCTGGAGTCTTTTATTGGGTTTACAAGGCTGAGCTTTGGCAGCAGGGGCACGGGCTACAGGAATCAGAATTCTCTTTTTGGCATCTTCTCAACACAAAGGGTGTCTCCCAGCCCCTGAAGACAAAGAAAGAGGAGAAACACTTCATTAAAAAAAAAAAAAAATCAGGCAAAGTATAAGAGGATCACTGACATTTGCTTTTGTGGAACCTTTCTGTTTTAATCAAACTCCTTTAGAGGAAATGCCTTGTACAAAAAGCTCATCCAACCCACAGGAAAATAAGGACTCCTGCTTGGAGTCAGTTTTTGACGAAAAGGCAGCTGGTTGGGTTTTCTTTTTGCAAGAAAGAAAGAAAACTGAGAATGACCCTGAGAAATGCTTCTAGGGATCCAGGGGCAACCAAAATTTCTCTAGGAAACCTGTTCTAGTGCCTTTGACCCTAACAGGGAAAAATTGCTTCCTGATATCTAATCTAACACTACTCTCTGTCAGTGTGGAGCCATTCCCTGTGTGCTGTCCCTGCATCCCCTGGCAATTGTCTCTCTCCAGCTTTCCTGGGGCTCCTCCAGGCCCTGCAAGGCCACCCTGAGCTCAGCCCAAAGCTTCTCCTGTGCAGGTGAGCAATGCCAGCTGTGCCAGCCTTTCCTGCCAGCAGAGCTGCTCCATCCTCTGCCCATCCTGGAGCCTCCTCTGGGCTCTGCAGCAGCTCCAGCTCCTCCCTGGCTGGGGCAGCCCTGCAGGTGGGAAATCACCTGAGGGGACACAGGGACACAATCCCACAGGACACAATCCCACAGGTGGTGGCCCCAAGCAAGGCAGAACTTCCTGAGTTCCTGCTGCCAGCTCAGCGTCTAATTTGGAGCCCCAAAATCCATCCTGACACAGCAGAACCCTGCAGGAGCTCTGACCTTCATGTGTGCCATGTCCCCAAGCCCTGCTGCCAGCCTGGGCACTGTGGGCTGGGCTCTGTCCCTATCCTAAGGAGGCTCCAGCAGCTCCCAGGATTATCCCAGGCAGGGATCAAGTGTCAGCCCAGCTCTCTGATCTTCCACTTGGAGCAGACATGACTTCAACACAGCTCCCTTCAGACAGCAGGCACCAAAACATCTCTTCCTCTTAGAGCTAAAACCTCTTAGAGCTCTTCCTCTCTCCAAAAGGCTGATGGTGAGGTTTGGAACAGGAACAGTCAGACAAAGATCACCCCGGGTTAAAAATAAGAACAGAAGTGCAGGATCATTTGCTAAGGACATCATTTGCTAAGGACATTCAGCACAGGCTGAATTAACTTTTTCCAGGTGTCTCTGGCACACTACAGGTCCTGCACACCCAGTATTTACTGTCCCTCCTTGCTTTACATCCCATGTTCCTCCTGACACGTGCACATCTGCCAAAGAGATATTATTGCCCATTCCTCTGGAATAAATTCCTTCCCTAGCTTTATGCTTTCTCTGTTCCTGAGTATGAAACAACTGTCATTATCCAACATTTTTTGGGAATTTCCAATTTGGAAATGTTGCTGTTCTACACCAACCAAGGTCCTGTTGCCTCCTCTCATAAACTGGACAGTGCCAGACCTGGATTACTGGAATTTCTTCTCCCCAGTTAATTTTTAATAATTACAGCAATTACTGAAATTTCTTCTCCGTTATCTCTTCAGTGTGGGTTGAACCTTTTTAGTCAGGATTAAAGCACTGCACAGGACCTGTCCCAAAGGAGGTGCCAGGGCAGAGCTTTGCAGTGTGACCAGATATCCCCTATACTTCTGAAAATAACTCCTTGGGACAGCTACTCATCACATTCCTCTTTGCCACGGCTGCATCACATTACAGCTCCCCACAGCCTGGAGACAAACCTGTGCACACAAAATTCTGCCTCCAATCCTGGGAGGACAGGATCCCAGTTTCTAGCAGAAATTCTTATTAGCCCCCCAAAGCAAGTGATGCTGGGACTCCATGACTCCAAATTTTGTCTGATATCTGAACTTGGGGATCTTTCTCTTCTTTCTGGGATGCTGTCCTGGTTTCCTGGTTTCCTCCACTCTGGCAATGCTCCTCAGCTCCCTGCCCATTCTCATTTCTTGGCACAGGCAGCGTGAGCTGGAGCTGGAGTTAAACCCAGTCCCAGGACCCATCCTTGGATGTTTTTCCTCCCTCCTCCTTCCCCACAGTCTCCCCAGTGCTGGGGATCAGGTGGGGGTGTCCTCCCCACAGCCCAGCTGTGACTCCCTGTGGATGGATTTATTATCATCAGACAGGCTCATATAACACAGCCTTTCACATTTTTCACAACTGTCTCTACGTGCTAGTAAAAGAAAATTAATTGTTTTATTTTGAAGGGTCTAACACTGTTAACATTTGTTAATATATCACTGATTGCAGTGGGTGTGGCATTAGTTTGTTGTTTTGGTTTGGAAAGACAGGAGTCTGCTAAGTAAGGCAGGAGCCTCCCCTGAAATGGAGAATGTAAACCCTCCCCACCCCTCAGAATTGCAATAAATTTTAAATTAAGGGGCTCTCAGGCAAAAAAAATATGGGAGCAGGAAATAACAGTTTTGTATTAGGGAAGAAAAATAAAAGGATAAAATAAACAATGCAGTAAACCAAAACAACACTGACAGAGTCAGAACCCAACCTGACACCCTGTGGGTCAGGCTGTTGGCAGCAGTCCCGTTGGAATTGTGGCTCAGCCCTCCTGCAGTGTCAGGGGTCGTTCTGCTGGAACAGGGATCCTGGAGAAAGGTGCATCTTCCTCTGAAGATCCAGTGGGAGAAGAGGCAGCTGCTGTTCCTGTGGGGAATCCAGTGCAGAAGCCGTGCTGGTGTTCCAGAATCTCCAGATTATATCCAGGTAGGAATGCTTGGCTCCTCCCTCTGGGCTCACATCTCCCAGTGGGATGCTGCGGTTCTTATCAGCCATGCAGTGACATTCAATGGCTGTTATCAGCAGGTGTCCCCTCAGAGGGAAGAGTGACTGTGCAAGAGATAAGGCAAACTGCCCACTTGACAAAAGACAACTGCCACACAGATGGTGATAGAATACATCTTGCCTTGCAGTCTGGAACATTTGTTTACTTAACTAACACCTAACTTGATCTAGTTCTTTCAAAGCCATTGCTGAAGCCAGCTGGGGTAAAAACAAACCTGCTGAAACTTTTTTCGCAGCATTCTAAGGCATGAAATAACTTTTTACAGTTTTCATCATACTGATGAGCAGATCTTGTTTTCCTATGTTTTTTCTTTAAAAATACTCTTTGTTTTCTTAAAAACACTCATTATAATAATACTTAATACTTAAAAAATACTCTGTTTTTTCTTTAAAATACTAAAATAACTCACTATAATTTTTCTTAAAAATGCTCACTATAATAAGACCTACTGCTTTGGCAGTAGGTGTTGCTCCAGTGAGTATTTCAGTGTTACATGGGCTACTTTCAAGGCTTGATGGAATGTTCTGCTAACCAGACAAGCATTAACACACAAACCATTGTTCTATTTGTCCTTGCTTTTCTACTTCTTACATAATTTTTTGCTGACCAATCTCATGGCTACTGCTTAGCTCTAATCCCAGTTCTGCTGCCTCTGAGTTCTGCCTTTTGCAGCTTTCCCAAAGCCCTCTGATTTTATGGATTCCCACAACTCCCCACCCAAATTCTGGCCCTCCAAGAGCTGCTTCTTCCACCTCCTGTATTTGTCTCTGGATTTGCCACACTGAAAACTCCCCCCAAATCAGCCTGAGGCTGGCCAGAAGCTGAATATAATTTTCTTAGAGTGATTTATCTGATTAAGGCCACACAGACACCAGTATCCAACCCATTTCAACTTGGTGCAGCATGACCCATCATTAAAACCCAGTAAGACTCAAATGCAGATGGAAAAGTACTGGAGGCCACAGGAAGCCAATATTCCTGCTCCATGACTGGCAGCTGAGAATCACTCCTGTGCAGTGCCATGCCAAAACTGTCACCTCCCTGGCCAGAGGGGAGCTGGAAGAGAATGTGCCTGTTTGATTTATTTATTTTGAGACTATTGTGGAAGTGCTTGGCTTTTGTCAGAATAAAATATTAAACAAACAAAAAAAATCCTCCCATGGTGGTAAGGGAAATACAGGCTGGGCATTGGGGAAGAAGGCAGCTCCTGTGCTTGGTGCTGCAGATTTCATCAGGGTAATGTGATTTTGAAGGCTCAGGCTGGCAACAGGCAGGCTCAGCACTGCTCAGCAAAGGGCTCCAGCTCACCTGCAGCCCCTGCTGGGCCCCGCCAGGGCAGGGACTGCAAATTGGAGCTGACAGGACAGTGGCATCCAGCCAGGACCCCATCCTGGAGTGTGACAGTGTTAACAGGGGTCTGAGGATGAGGGAAGAGATGAGGATCTGACTCCATGTTTCAGAAGGCTGATTTATTATTTTATTATATATATTATATTAAAACTATACTAAAAGAATAGAAGAAAGGATTTCATCAGAAGACTAGCTAAGAATAGAAAAAGAAGGAATGATAACGAAGGCAGCTGACTGTGATTGGCCATTAATTAGAAACAACCAACATGGGCCAATCACAGATGCACCTGTTGCATTCCACAGCAGCAGACAATCATTGTTTACATTTTGTTCCTGAGGCCTCTCAGCTTCTCAGGAGGAAAAATCCTAAGGAAAGGATTTTTCATAAAAGATGTCTGTGACACTGGAGCTCAGCAGAGCAGAAATCACCGTGCCTTGAGCCCAGCCCCACAGCCCAGGGTCAGGATCCCACAGTCACCTCACCCTCTCTCTGTGCACTCTGAGCTCTGATGTGTCCTGGTGTCTGTCTTGGAATCACAGAGCCATTTAAGTTGGAAAAGGCCTTTAAGATCATCACACCCAACCATTCCCCCAGCAAACCAAGGCCACCAGTGCCCCATGTCCCCAGATGCCACATCTGCAGAGCTTTTAAATCCCTACAGGAATCAAGATCCAGCACTGTCCTGAGCAGCTCATCCCAATGTTCAACAACCCTTTCCTTGCACTATTTTTTCCTCATATCCCATCTAAACTTCCCTTAGTGCAAATTGAGGCTTCCTTTCCTTTCCTTTCCTTTCCTTTCCTTTCCTTTCCTTTCCTTTCCTTTCCTTTCCTTTCCTTTCCTTTCCTTTCCTTTCCTTTCCTTTCCTTTCCTTTCCTTTCCTTTCCTTTCCTTTCCTTTCCTTTCCTTTCCTTTCCTTTCCTTTCCTTTCCTTTCCTTTCCTTTCCTTCCCTTCCCTTCCCTTCCCTTCCCTTCCCTTCCCTTCCCTTCCCTTCCCTTCCCTTCCCTTCCCTTCCCTTCCCTTCCCTTCCCTTCCCTTCCCTTCCCTTCCCTTCCCTTCCCTTCCCTTCCCTTCCCTTCCCTTCCCTTCCCTTCCCTTCCCTTCCCTTCCCTTCCCTTCCCTTCCCTTCCCTTCCCTTCCCTTCCCTTCCCTTCCCTTCCCTTCCCTTCCCTTCCCTTCCCTTCCCTTCCCTTCCCTTCCCTTCCCTTTCCCTTTCCGCCCCTTCCTGCCCTTCCCCTTCCCCTTCCCTTGAAATTTCCTTTCCTTTCCTTGAAATGTCCTTTCCTTGAAATTTCCTTTCCTTTTTTTTTCCCTTTCCTTGCCTTTGTTTTTTTTTTTTTTTCCTTTCCTCTTTCCTTTCCTCTCCTTTCACTTTCCACTCTCGTGGAACTTTCCTGAACTTTCCTTTCCTGTCCCTTGTTACCGAGGAGCAGAGCCTGACCACCACCTGGCCCCACTTTCCTGTTAGGGATTTATGGAGAGGGAGAAGATCCCTTCTTTGGGATTTGGTTTCTCTTTGATCCACTGAGCTCCACTCTGGTGCTACACAGTTATGGAAAAAAAAAAAAAAAAACACTTTAAAAAAATCCGTTCTTCTAGGTTCTTGCATTGCTTTGTGCAATGGTTCTTTTTCTGGGGATAGGTTCTCCTGAGGATTGCACTGCTGGGGAAGGAGAGGTGCTAACAGGTTCTTCCCACACCTCTCAGCAAACCCCAGCTAGCTGGCAGGAAGGCTCTCTGTGTGACATCTTCCTCTGCACACGCGAGGAAGGGGCCTCTGCAGCTTCAGAAATATGCTCCAGACTTTTCCAGTGAAGTAGGAAACACAGATAAGTTCTGTTCTGCTTCAAAATGTCACAAAATCACGGAAACAGCAAGGGTGGAGGAGACCTTCATGGCCATCCAGTGAGCAAAAAGGAGTGAAAGGTGAGCGTATTCTCAGCCATTTCTCCTGCAGGCTGCTTAACAGGAGAGTTTGGTGAGAAAGCAGTGAAAACACCATGAGAAGGAGAAGGTTTGATAGCTGTCACATATCAATATGATGGGGGGAAAAAAGTGATTACTTTTCAAGGAGAATGGACAACCCAGAAGCAAATAATCTTACCAAAAGAAGAAGGTGCAGTTCTGCTTTCATCTTTTCATCAGTGCATTGATACTTTGATTTTATTCCCACAAATTCTTTTCTCCCTTTTCTCATAAAGGTGAAAGGAAGTTAACTGGGTAATTTTCTCAGGTTTAGCTGGGTGTGTGCTCTATTTGCAATTTGTCATAGCTGGGGCAGTTCTCTGCTGTTCCTGGGGCAGTTTTTCCTTTCTCTCTCCCACAGCCAACCCTCCCTGCAGGAGATCTCTGCTGTCCATGGCCACTGAGTGTCCCTGCAGGGCTGATCCAATCCCAGCATCCCATGGGGAGATGCTCCGCCCAGGGGAGGAGCCAAGCATTCCTGCCTGGATCCAATCTGAGGCGCTGGGACAGCAGAACAGCCTTTCCACTGCATTCCCAGAGGAGCAACTGCCTCTTCCACTGGAGCTGCAGAGGAAAACTCCCCCCTTGTGCAGGATCCCTGCTGCAGCAGAGCCACAGCTGGCACTGCAGGAGGGCTGAGCCCCCCTGGGATGGGGCTGGGACACCGCCCTGACACACAGGGGGCAGGGACTGCTCTGACTCTGTCAAGGTTTTGGATTTTTTGTTTGTACTATGGCATTTTTATTTTTAATCTTCCTAGTAAAGAACTGTTATTCTCATATCTTTGCCTGAGAGCCCCTTAATTTCAAATTTATAATAATACAGAGGAAAGGGGTTTACATTTTCCATTTCAAGAGAGTCTCCTGCCTTCCTTAGCAGACACCTGTCTGTTCAAGCCCAGGCAGCAGTCTATGGTCAAAAATGAGCTTGGACAAGCTGGCATCAAAACTCAGCTTCTCTTAAATCCAGTGACAGAGTTATTCCTCACAAATCAAACATCCTGACAGAGAAAGGTACAGTGCCTCAAAGAAACTGTGGCCTCTAAAGCAGTCCCAGGTGTTCTCAGAGATTCATCCTTCATCTCTCCACAGTTCCTTCCTACTTTTACCTCTGGAGGTATTTAAAAGTGAAGATGTGACCCTTAAGGAAGATTTTTTAGTGGTGGGGTTGGCAGTGTTAAGTTTATGGTTGGATTCAGGGATCTCAAGGGTCTTTTCCCACCTAAATGATCCCAAATTCTCAGTGACAGAAAGGCATCACCATGGTGCTCCACATCTAATTTGGACTCCTATGCCCTTGATTTGTGTCACCCAACTCTGCACTCCAGTAACCAGTGAGTTCCTTTCCCCTGAGCTAAATGGAGACAGAAACTCATGAAGATGAGTCTCAGCTGAGATTTGTTGCTCCCTCCCCGTGCTTCTTGCTTGGCAATGATGGGAACAACAAGCATCCTTCAGGATATCTGACATCAAACCTAAAACTCACAATCTGCTTCCTGAAGGAATGACTGTCTTGAGTTCTCAGCTTCCCAGATGATATGTCAAGCATATTTCCAGCCTCCCAAAGCTGCCAAAGGATGCAGACAGACAGACAGACTTATCTCCTGACATTAAAGAGAGGACTGTAAGCAAGTTTTATTACTTGGAAGGTGGATGAATGGATGTGGTGCCTGGAAAAGTGGCCAGAAACCCTGACTGGGGGCTGGCACTGCCCTGGCAAAGCTCCTGAACAGTTTAATTTCTCTCCAATGAATTTCACAAAGAGAAAATTTTCATTTTCATTTCAAAACTCCTGAAGAGTTTAATTTCTCTCCAATGAATTTCACAAAGAGAAAATTTTCTCCTTTCTTAGGAGAAAATCTCTCACACAGTTTGTGGGCTCAGAATTGCTCTCACCCATGGCCCAAGTTCCCTTCTGGGCCTGCCATTCCAAACCCTTTATTAGCCACACAGTGCAGCACCTCATATTTATTTTCCCACAAAACAAACAATTGACTAACTCTATCCACTCTGTTCTTGCCATGGTACTCAAAATCACGTCTTTGACACTTCAGCAGCCTGTGAAAGTTGACAATCAATCATCCCCAAGTGCCAACAGCCACATCCTATGACATATATGGATCTGTAGGAAGCATAGCTTGAAGCCTTTCTAATTTTAGCTTGTTTTAGGATACGAGAAGTTTCAAGCATCAATCATCCAAGGAAAATGCTTTACATACCAAAGTGTCACTAAAAAAAAAAAAAAAACACCAAAAAAAAGAGTGCAGCCTGCTGGTTTGTGTGTAGCTGGGGTGCACTGGGAGGATTTTGCATCCATCGATCCCTGAAGCCTGTGAAATGCTGTGTACTCTGTGCTAACCAGCTGCAGTTGCCTTCTCCCAGTAAAACAGGAATATATACATGCAGGCAGTATTCCTCCAAGTGCATTTAAGCCAATAGCTCACAAATTCGTGCTACTGATTTTCATTCAGCTGCAGTTTAGAAAAGATTGAATTCTTTGCACTGAATTACTGCAGAAAGTATTAAGCTTATGTAAGCAGAATTAACATTATGGCTAAAACCACCGAGCAGCAGCCGGCCCCAGTTTATCCTTGGCATACTCACAGCCCCCTTTTCTCCTGGCAGGAAGGATGGCCAGCCCGTGCTGATCCCAAGGAACATCCCAAATTTCTGTGCTGGCTGCAGGCTCTTTGCTGTCCCGTTTGCTGTCTCACCCCAGGCACCAGCTGAAGACCAGGGCAGCGTGTCCCTCCCACGTGGGAGGCTCAGCATTCCTCACATTCCCTCCCAGCCTTCCCGGATTAGACCCTGTCCAGAAGATCACCGCTGTATTTCTGCCTTAACAAGAACGGGCAAAGTGTGGTGGACTTTGTCTCAAACCCAAAGGCTGCAGCCCTGCCCGGTGTCCTGAGTGCTCTCAGGGATTTTGTTCTGAGGGGAAAAGTGGAACTTGTGGTTCAGCAGGCACAGGGAGCTCAGGCAGCCTGGGAAGGCACATCACACATTGGATTTGCCACATTTTCATCAAGGCACAGCACACATTGGATTTACCACATTTCCAGAGTGGTTAACAGTTCTGTGTTTATGTTGTCCACCATGCTCCCCAAAGTCCTTCTGCTCCAAACCTCTGCAGCAATGAAGGATTGGTGTCCTGCTTTGGCTGCTGGTGAGATGGGGAAAATTTCCCCCAGGAAGAGAAATTACCTGCAGGAATGTAAGAAATGCTAAAATCAGTGGTTCACCCAAGCAGGTACTCAGTCTTTGAAAATGGGAACAGGAAAAACTATTTAAGAATAGAAATATTTAAATCCTTTTGCTGCTAGTCATCAGCATCTGTGACTCCTTGGATTTGGGATGTTGTGGACACATCCCAGGCTGTAGGATCCATCTGGATTTGGGATGTTGTGGACTGGACACATCCCAGGCTGTAGGATCCATCTGGATTTGAGAATTTGTTGTGGACACATCCCAGGCTGTAGGATCCATTTATAACCCTGCTGTTCCTGACATTGCCCGATCCCTTCACATTGCAATTGTCAGCTTCCATAACATCCTGTGACGACAAATTCCAACATTTCCTGACTCACTCCATAAAAACATTCTCTCTCTTTTCTCTTTCAAGCCCATCTATTAATTTCATTGTGTCTGCTAATTTTCATTATGGTGTTGCAGGATTTTCTGACTCACTCTTCTGCATTCATCTTTATGATTTTTTTTTTTGTAGCTTCCTTGGCTTCCTCTCCAAATTGAAAAGTCTTTTCAGCCTCCTCATGGAGCAGCTATTTCCTCCCCTCCAGCTGCTGTTCTGTCTGTATTTCTCACATCCCCAGGTCTTCCCTGAGACCAGACTGCACAGCCTGTTCAACACAGCCAGGTCTGTATGGCTGCAAAGCCCTGCCATCCTGCTGACAGAGCATTTCCCTGGGTCTTGGCCACTGCTGCCCCTTGGGCTGATGATTTTGGAAGGAGCTGGAGCTGCGGCAGAGAGCCCAGAGGAGGTTCCAGGATGGGCAGAGGGATGGAGCAGCTCTGCTGGCAGGAAAGGCTGGCACAGCTGGCATTGCTCACCTGCACAGGAGAAGCTTTGGGCTGAGCTCAGGGTGGCCTTGCAGGGCCTGGAGGAGCCCCAGGAAAGCTGGAGAGAGACAATTGCCAGGGGATGCAGGGACAGCACACAGGGAATGGCTTCACACTGACAGAGGGCAGGGTTAGATTAGGTATCAGGAGGAAATTTTTCTCTGTGAGAGTGCTGAGGCCCTGGCAGAGTTTGTCCAGAGAAGTTCTGGCTGCCCTTGGATCCCTGGAAATGTCCAAGGCCAGGTTGGATGTTGGGGCTTGGAGCAGCCTGGCACAGTGGAAGGTGTCCCTGCCCAGACTGGAATGAGATGATCTTTATGGTCCCATTTCAATTCAGGCCATTTAATGATTCTATCATTTATGCAACTACTAAAGTCAAATGTTCCTGGATCCCTGGAAATGTCCAAGGCCAGGTTGGATGGAACTCTGAACAACCTCAGATAGTGGAAAGTGGATGATCTTTAGGGCCCTTCCAACCCAAACCCTTCCATGATTCTATGATTCCATGGTTTTGTAGAGCCCACAACCCTAAAGATGGAGAAAACATCTGCAGCAGAGTGAAATCAATGCTTTTGCAGACAAAGAGCAGATACGACAGAAAACACATTTATTTCAACTGCTGCACAATGGGAATCTCAATCATTTTCAAAAGCCAGCTGAGGGAGAAGTGACTCACATGGCTTGTGTACAGGAAGCCTCTTTGCAGTTTTCAGTGCTGAATTTCTTTTCCTCTGAAGTCACAGGGGTGTGAGTGCTGCTGAGTGGCAGCAAGGTGCTTGGCAGTGTTTGGACATGGAGACAGACGTGGTTCCTGCCCTGGAGAGCTCACAATCTAAATGTGACATGGACAAAACTATCCCAACACACAACAATTGACTGAAATAGCAGCTGTCAGACAGCAGATCCATTTCAACAAGCAACTGGAATACCAAATATATATATAAAGGTTACAGGTGGGACAGAGTGGTGGCTGTGCTCTGTTTGTGTTTTTGTGTTCACACAGGCACTAAAGGTGGTAGTGCTTTACTTGAGAAAGGGATTTTCTTTTCTTTGGTGGGGTGGCTCCAGCTGGTGCTTCCTGAACAAAAACAAAGAAAATTCAATTAGAACTCAGCACTTCTGTGAAGTCACAGATCTGAACTGTGGACAAGGCTGTGATGAATTAATCCCCCTGCAGCAGATGAAGCCGGATTTGGGAGAGGCAGCATGAAAGAAGTGATGGATTTCCTGCCCTGCTGAGGTGCTGGGAAATCCCACCTGCACCTGTCTGGTGAAACCTTTGGCAGCTACCTCAGAGTGTGAGTCAGCTGGGAATCCAGCCCAGGACAGGCTGGATGGGGCTTGGAGCAGCCTGGGACAGTGGAAGGTGTCCCTTCCCATGGCAGGGGGTGGAACTGGATCATCTTTAGGGTCCTTCCCAACCCAAACCATTCCATGAGTCTATGGATCCTAAAAGAGCATTTTGTGTCTGTGATCAGGCAAAGTCCCATCACCCAATGGAAAATCTGCTGGAAATTCCAACTCTCTTTTAAGTTTGAGTTTCTCCCCACTAAGTGATGTTGGGAGAGTAGCTAGGAATTGGAAAAGTACAAGGCTGTAGCTAATTCTAAGTCTTGTACCTACAAGATAGCGTGTCTTTGGGCTTAGCTGTAGTATGATAACAAATAGTGAAAGAGACATGAGAAAAGAGAGATGTAACTTCTAAGAGAGAAGAGCTGATGTTGTAGTGTAGCCAATTGACAGTGTAAATTACAGAATATTCATGAGCTTATTACTTGCTGTATAAGTGTCTGATGTTCTCTTCAATAAACGAAGCTTGCTGATCTCATATTGATCGTCTCAAGTTTTCCCTGCACCCGACAAATAGCTCATTCTGCAACAAAGTGATTTTCCCATCTCTATTTCAGTGCAGGGGAGGAGGGACGGAGGAAGGAGAAAACCCCAAAACCTGAAAATTAAAATTAGAAAGCACATGCTGACAGAGCTTGAGCAGTGCTGGTGTGTTCACACATCTATACAGGACAAACCCTGCCAGGTGCTTCCTCTTTTGAGGTTGTAAGTTTGGACTATTTTCAGTAATTTTATACTGAGTCATATTTCTCCTCAGGTTCCTCTTTCATACCAATATTTTAAGTTTTCAACTAAATTTGAGAGAGGAATTCATGTGAGGCATAGAGCTCCTAAAAGCTGCAGTGGAATCAGTAGCTGAGTAAGAGAGGAGAGGGATGAAATCTTATTCCATGTGAAGTACAAGCTACAACAGCTAAATCTACTTTTGAGTCATCAGCTGGGTACTTTGTGCATGGAAACTTCGCCCATCCACAACAATAATTTAAAAAATTGCTGATTTATGTTACTTTAAGGGTATTTAGAAACTGTGCTTGATGTCTCAATATTTACCTGAAAACCTGTTCAAGAAATATTGTGTCATAGGGAGCTGTACTAAGACTCTTCCTGCTCCTCCACCTCTTCCTTTTCTTCTCCCTCTCCTTGCTTTTCTTCTTCTTCCTATTTTTTTAAATAGAAAATATTTGTAGTTACCATATAGGAATTGAAAGAAAAAAAAATAAACAGTCTTGAAATGCAAAGCTCTGCTTTTACAACTGTTCTCTTTCTAGTAAATGCATTTGAGATTCAAAAACAGAATTAATGTATAGAGCTGGAATATAAAATCCCTCTTCTTAGATTAGAACACATGGTTAAGCTGCAAATAGGGGCTCAAAATCAAAATAAGAATATGAAATACGTGTAAATATGATAAAAAATTTAGTATTTTTAATTATATACACTTTGCCGAAGCAGTAAACAACTAAAGATTCATGCCATCGGGACTAGACTCCTGGATGATCTAAAAATCTGAAAGCTGGGATTTGTGTGACACAGACAACAATCTCTGCTTATTCTTTTTCTAGAGTAAATGAAGCTCTACTCTGAAAAAGAGCTGGAAATTGCTTTGAGGGCTCCTCTGCTCCTCTTCCAGCCATCTCCTGTCCAAAGGCACTCCCAGGTGCATAAATCAATTTATCTCAAGCTGCCACTCCTTCACAAACTGCTTGGACTGCAGAAGTGATGTGAATTTCTTCCTGGCATGATCAAATAACCAATCAAAGAATCAATAATGAGCTTTCAGCCAGGACTGCAGGTCGTACATGAGCAGCACAGACCTTTGTTTCTCCTCCCAGACACCTCCTGTCTGTGCAGGAGTCACACCTGAGGTGCTGAGGTGAAATCCTGCTTAAATACCTGCTTGGGAATGGAGCTGTTGGAAGCAGATTCCTGGTTTCAGCTGTTTTTCAGGGAAAAACATTGCACTAAAGAATCACTCTGCAAAACCAGAAATGCAATACAAACATCTGTGGATGAGAAGTTCTTATGGCCAAGGAGTATTGCCTCTCTGGGCATTTTCCCTGAGGAAAGGTGTCTTTTTTATCTCATGAGAACTCTGACACAGGGCCAGGAGAGCACACACACACAAGCCACATCTTTCAAATATTACCAACTTCCATCCAAAATTCAAATCAATTAACTTTTACAGGGGGAAAAATTATTCTTTCTCTTGCTTGGAGCTTTAGTTGGTGGTGCCAGGGTAACACTAACCAGGCTTGGTGACCCTCAGCAGCCTCTCTGCACTCTGCTGATGGCTCCAGGAGCTTTGGGGTAAGGAAAACAAATCCTGGGAGGAGCAGCTGAGGGAGCTGGGGAGGCTCAGCCTGGAGAAAAAGGGGGCTCAGGGGGGACCTCAGTGCTCTGCACAGCTCCTGACAGGAGGAGCAGGGGAAAAAATGAGAAGAAATGGCCTCAGATGGCACCAGAGCAGGCTCAGGTTGGAGACTGGCACAGAAAATTTCCCTGGCAGAGTGGTCAGGCCTTGGGCTGAGCTGCCCAGGGAGGTTTGGAGTCACTGAATTGTCCCAGAGCAGTCTGGATGTGGCCCTTGGGGACAGGGATTGGGGTGATGCTGGTGGGGCTGGGGTGGCACTGGGTGATCCTGGAGGTTTGGGCAGAGCAGAGAAGTGTTTGAGGATTTGCACCTGGCTGTTAGAAATTCTCACGAGGGAAATATCTCCTTTATGGGCAGAGCTGCCTAAATTGTCAGAATGAGTTTTCACACTGAAAATGCAATCACAGCATGGTGTCAGCCAGTGATTATCAAAGATGGACTTGTCATGGGAGTCCTTGGCAAATTTTATTGAAGGCTCTGTGACAGACAATTTCCCTTCCATTTACAGCTTTTAATGATTAAAGGCCCGTCTCTGTTCCCAGTCAGTAACACCACAATAGGACCAATCATTATCTCTAGCAGAATATGACTGTGGTGAGTTTACTGTCATGAATAAGAATTTCCCAGCTTTTGAGTGAAGCAAAAGGACTGAAAAGGAATTAAATACACACAAACAAAAGATGATTATAAAATATCCAGGTGTACTATACCCCTGTTGCTGCATGCTCTTCCTCTCCTTCCTACAGAAGAGATACAAAAGAAAACATTGAAAAGATAAATTAAAGAAAGAATATCAGAAATGACACAGGGTAAACACAGCAGAAGTTAAACACTGAATTTAGGAAAATTATGTGGAATTCACTGGATTCATTTGGAGATACTGTCCTCCAAATTAACTCACAAAGCACATTCAAGCTTAACTTTTATATTAGAAAAGGACTATAAAATCATTAAATTGAGCTCCCTTTTCCTCAGTTACTTCCAATCAAAACTGCTTCATTGGCAAGCAAAGATTTGGAGCTGGGTTTTGTTTCCTTGTTCAGGTGGAGTTTCTATGGGTTTTTTTGGTAATTAGCTGGTTGACAAAATGCAAGTAAATCAGAATTATAGAGTCTTATCTATGCTATATATCATAATTCAGAATCTGGCTTGTGATTCTGCTAAGTGTTGTAGGCTGCAACAGATGCCTTGGCTCAACAGGGAATAAAAAATAATACAAGCTGGTTTTAGACTGTAGATTGAGCAGAAGTGATGAGAGAGATAAAAAAGAAAAAAATTTTTGAATAGAATTTAATGTTAGATGCTAAGCTGGCTATGGGGGAAAGAGCTGATCCTACACAAAACCCCAAAGACAAGAAGCAAATGTCACAGTGCCACACAGAAGGCTGAGGGGTTAATTTGAGTTCTCATGGAATGACTTAAGGGAGTGAGCTGCAGTGCCAGGGTTTAAATATGGCCTGGGGAATTGCTGAGACAGGATACAGACTTGCATTATAACATGATTTTTGAACATGTTTCTAAAATAATTTTGCCCTGAAGGGAGCCTGTACTGAAAACTGATTTAACTGGGACAGCACTTAAAAAATACCCGAACCTCCAAGCTTAAATCTGAAGTCAAAATCAGCCACTGATACCACAGAAAATTTATCACCAGCACATGGAGTGACCAGCAGGCTCCATGTGAGCTGGAGCTCAGTCTTCTCTTCAGGAAACTCAAAACCAAAGGAGACAAAGCAGGAATGGGAGGCACTGCATCCATGCAGGCAAAAAAACCCTGGAACTTCTGCATTTCTGCATCTCCCAGGAGCAGCAGCAGGATTTGGAGAGAGCTGCAACCTCTGCATGAACATCCCCTGATGCTGAGCTCTGGAGCCTCCTGAAACCTGGAGCCTCCCTGCAGCTCCAGGGCTGAGCCAGCCCCAGTTTGTTCTGGTTTCTCACTGGTGAAGGCTGAGGTGACTTCCAGAATTTTCCACAGCGCTGATATTTCTCCTGCAAAGCCACTGGAGAAAAGCTGGCTTGGTTACACCCCACAAATGGGAGTCATTTTGGAGGGGGTTTGGAGCAGTGCTAAATAAGCCAAAATTCCAGCACTGAATTCCCACTGGAATATTAATTCAGCCATGGAACATAGAACTGCCATCTTTCAAATGTTTGTGTTGAAAATACCTCTATCCTTTAGGAGTTAACATCCAGGGGAGATACTCTGATGGAACCTGGCAGTCTTTGAGCATCTTTACTTTCATCAAACCCTGCTCAGGTTTGGAAATGGTATTTTTACTTTCTTTTACAAGCAAAAAATGAGATAGAGAGACAAAAGGTGGAATTCATCTCGCTGTAGCTGCCTCAGAGCTGCTCTTCTCATCTAACCCTGTCCTCTGTGTGCTGTCTGTAGTGAGTGAGAATAGCAGAATTCCTACAGAATGATTCATGCCATCCCAACAGAAGTGATAATTGGGATGAACTATAGCAAGGCAGGCAGATGCCACAGCACTGAAGTGATTTGTCCTGGGTGACACGAGAGGTGGGTGGTGGAACAGGGCAAAAAGTGTTTTCTGTGCTCTCTCCTCTGCCTCTCTGCTCCCTGAAAAGCTACAAAGAAATCTGTATTTTCCACTTTTAACTCCAATCCTTTCTGTGAGAAGTGGAGCAAGGTGCTGGTTGCATAGGAGTGGTGCTGCATGATGTCAGTGCAAAGCCTCTCCTCCACAGCTGCCTGACACATTTGCAGACAAATTCCAACATTCTGCTCTCATTTGAAAAGCATTAAAGCAGAATGCCAGCCAGAAGGGCAAGGCACCCAAGCCAGGCAGCATTTTTGGCTCCTCTTATGAGCCAAAAAAAGGAGTTTGATGGCACTCACCTGCCAGCTGAAATTCACAGCAACATGAAAAGTGCTTGGATATAATTTTCCTTAAGGAGGAATTTAGTTCCCACTGAGGACTGTCTGTCCTCATCACTGTTTTGAAATTATGAGTGGGACTTCCCAGTGGCTGAGATGTGCCTGAGGCTGTGTAAAGGGCTGTGTAAAAGGGGCTTTTCCAGCCCAGCAGTGACCAGATCAGCCACTATTAAAAAGGGCAGTGGGGAAAGGCCTAGAGAGAGATGTTTCCTCTGGAGAAATATTGCAGCTAGATGAAAACAAAAACCACCCAAACTTCATTTATTCTGATCTTTGATGTAAGAGATGATGCATTTGTGCTGGATATTCCCCAGGGACCATCTGATCTCCAAACACAGAAGAACCTGAGAAGCAGGCCTGGCTCCCTGGGAAGAGTCAGCACCCAAATAAAGCCACCCTTAAAGGACACCCTGAGCTGCACTTTGAGATCTGGAGTACCAGAGCAGGAGCAGACAGCAAGGAAAACATTGGCCTCCCTTTCTCCCTTTCTTCTTTCCTCCAGGGGATTCTGCAAGGCCTGGAAAAGTCACTGTCAGATCTGCAGCAAACATTTACAGGCAGATTTATGAGCACTGCACTTGCTGGCCATTAAGAGCAGCAATTTGTTTTTTTATCCAGGCAGGACTCAGATGTCTAGTCCTAAATTACCCTCCATAACTAGACTCTGGTTCCCAATAACATCAAAATAAAATGAAAAGCTTGTGGTAACAAGTGGCAAAAGGCAGCTGCTGATATTCAAGAATCAGAGGAAAGTTTTATCCAGGTATGATATCATCCTGATATCAAAGAAAACACATCCAAAAGACATTCTGCAATCAGTCACCCTGAGGCATACCAGGAGGCCTTGTGGGTTTATGTTCCATGTGCTTAGCACAGCTAAAACCCTCAGATCACAAAGAGAAAGGAGAAATTACCTGTTGACCTTCTGGTGGTGTCTGGCCAGGCTGAGCCTCTTCAGGAGCTCCTTCTTCTGCCTTGTCTTCTGTGTGTGCCTCAGTTTCCTTTGTGGCATCAGAATGTTCATCCTTGGAATCAGATTTATCTTCTGTGGCTTCTGACTTCTCCTCTGTGGCTTCTGACTTCTCTGTGGCATCAGACTTTTCAGTTTCCTGGCAGCAAAGGGGAACTCATGGTCAGCTTCAGGGCACATAATCAACAACTCATTTCTATAAAATTCTTGAGATTCTTGTTTTTGGGAAAGTGTTTTTCTATTTTTGCTTCAGCTCTCAAATGAAAATACCTCCTTTTAGGGTGTATTTATCCTGTGAAAAGAACACTTGCTGGCATGCTGACCAGGTGGGATCTGTGTGGGGAAAACATGAATTCAAGCACTTCTCAGCATAGCAGGTTCTCTAATCTTCCTCTGCAAAGTTCAACAAAAACCAAAGTTCACGCTGATGACACATTTGAGTTTCAGGGCAAAAAACCCCTTTTTCCACCAGCATGAATTCTAATTAATCATCATCCAAAAGCTCCAGGAAAACAGAAGTAATAAAGGATTTCACATTTAGTCTCTTAACTTTCTTGCTTAAAAACACCAGGAAACTCTTTCCACATCAGTCACTCAAGCCCATTTATTCCAGCACCATACCCAAGCACCTCCTGGGAAGTTCTTTGTTTGACAAAAATCCTGGTGTCCTTTCAGCCAGGTGGCTCTGAAAGGTCACAGTGGCTCCCACACTGTGTCAGACAAAAGGAGGCCTCGAGTGGCACAGCAGAAATATGATGAAATGCAAGAGCATGAAGTGCAAAGTCACCTTATTTGGGGACAGGCAGTTCTGGATCAGACATTAGAAAGTGATTTTTCTATTGCACTTTGGGAGCTTGTCAGTTAATGATCATCAAGGAACAAAAAGATGGATGTATTTAAGTAAGCATGGGATAACTGAGCCATGAGGGTGATGTGACAATAAAAGAGGTAAAAAATGTGATCCTCACATGCATGAGGTGAGGCAAAGCCTCCTCAGATTGCTCTGTGCCATCCCAGTCACTCAGGCTCAAAAAGGAGAAACTCAGCCTGGAGCAGGTGCAGAGAGAGCTCCGGGAACATCTGAGGGAGTGGAGAGCCTGTCTTATGAAAGGGGGACAAAAAAAGTTCATTGCTTTCATCTGTTGGAAGTGATGCTGTGAGGGGATATGGTGGCACTCCCAAAATAGATCAGAGTAAACATCAGACAGGGATAGGACAGGGAGGAGTGCTGAGGGAGATGCAAAGTGAGTACAAACTGGCTATGAGGAAAAATTCTAATCATCATTAGTGGGAGATTTCAGAAGTGATCTGTAGTAGAGAGGTAAAGGACCTTACTCATTAAAAGGAAATTTGACCCCCTCTGATGGGTGTTATCTGGGGTGGGTTCCTCTGGCACTCAGGGGAGCTCCTGTCCTGTGCCATCCTGAG
This sequence comes from Ammospiza nelsoni, assembly GCF_027579445.1. Taxonomy (NCBI): domain Eukaryota; kingdom Metazoa; phylum Chordata; class Aves; order Passeriformes; family Passerellidae; genus Ammospiza; species Ammospiza nelsoni. The sequence goes on from NC_080634.1 coordinate 116,819,756, forward strand.
TCCCACAGGCTTTGGGAAGAGCAGCACATCCCTGAGGGGGCACAAACTGCTTCCCCATCCCTGTGACCCAGCTCTTACAGCTCAGCCCCCTGCTTGCTTTGGGGTTTGCTGCTTTTCCATCATTTCATTTGTCTCCACAGTTCAACAGAAGCCCTCATTCATGTTCCCCTGTCCTTTAAACTTCACAATCCTCCTCCAGTGTCCCCATGATGATTTCCTCAGCCAGTGCTCTCGTTCTGCAGAACAGGGCGTGGCTGGCTGGCTTTTATCCCCAGAGCTGCTGGCTGAGGGATCTTTGTCCAGGATGTGCTGTGGGACATAAGAGATGGGCTCCTGATGACATCTCTGCTGGATGGGGACAGAAATGACAGAAAGGAGCTCAGCAGTGTTAGGAAGCAGATTCCACAGCAGTTTGATGTTTTTGCTGAAACCTGACTGCCTGTAAGGCTTGGTGCTCTTTTGGCAATTGTCTCCTGAGTTGTGGAAAGTCAGTTTTACATCCAAAGTCAGTTTTACACCCAAGTTCCCTGCAGTGAAAGGAGAGTAGGCACAAAGGTCCCTAAGCTCTCCTTCCTCTGGAAGTGGAACAGGAGCTGATCAAGATGAAAAAGCTTTAAAAAGCAAAACTTTCCTAGCTCACAGCACTTTCACACTCTGTCCCACAGCTGCACAAGGGTTGCTGCCAGCACGTGGGAGATGCTGGGGAGAGGGATGAGCAGCTGGAGGGGAGCAGAAGGAGCCAGAGGAAGGAGGAGGGAGAAAAGAGAATTTCTTTTTCTGGCAATATCGTCTCATTTCAAGTGCACATAAAACTGTGGGCTCACTGTACTCTGGTGCTGGTGGCATTGTTATTAAAAATCTACAGATCTACAGAGACATTTGTTTGGCTTGGTTTGTTGTTTATTTTTTTTTTCCCAGAAGCCAAAAAATGTTTGAAGATTGAAATATGTAGTAACACAAACATACACTGAAATTCTCTTGTGCAACATTGTGTTAATACGTTATTTTCTTAAGGAAATGGAAACTACCTAGAGGTACTTTCTTTGCAGAAGTTCCTCAAATGAAAAGGGCAGTGTTAATGAAAATTAAATTAATAGAATCACTGACCATGATGTGGGTTGAAAGGGACCTTTAAGATCATCTCTTTCCAACCTCCTTGCCATGGGCAGGGACACCAGACCTGGTTATTCAGAGCCCCATCCAACCTGCTCTTGAAATAGATTAAATATTTATTTTCAGCACAAATATTAACATTTCATTAAAATCCATACACTCAGGATTTTTGGCTGGGACATAAAATACATAAGAACCACAGAGAGCACCCTGGTTAAAATGACCCTTTTGTGTGAATCCATCTCAGATGAATCACATACTTAGATCATAAGGCACAAAAAAGAGTTGTAGCTGAGAGAAATAAACTCTAGAAGCAGCATGTTATCAGCCAGAACACACACACACACAGAGTTCTTGTTAATTATATGGAGAACTCTGACATTCAGAACAGCATTGCTACACTGGCTCTCCATAGAAACACCGAATTTCATTTTCAGCGAATTCAAAATGAAGTACCATTTCTAAAGATTGGCTGACATGTCATTTTCTCTTTAAATAAATTGCACACAGCACAAATTTGTAATTCAAAGCAGATTTAGGAGAAGCCTTTTTCCACTAACTTAAGCTTGAGTATCTACAGATTTGGGGATATCAAGATTGTGGATATTAAGATCAAGAATAGTGGGATTAAGGCTTCAAGTATGTACAGTATTTGAAAACAGACCCTGAAATCACAGGAATCACTGAGTTCACTGAGTCAGACTAAGCATAAAAGTGGTGCTAGCTTTAAAAAAATGCACCCAGCTTTTGAGACTGACACACCTGACCCCAAACATAAAAACTACACTAATTATAGCTTAGATCTACACGTGTATCCTATTGAGACATCACTACTCAGGCCAATAGTCCAAGATTAAACAGGGCCTCTGAGAAATCTGTCACAGATTTGAGTGATCTTTGGGTCTTAAATCTCAGCCTGCCCTGAACCATGTTTGGAACTAATCCAGACCAGGTACTCCTCCAGGTGAGGAGGTATTTGGTATTAACAGATTAAATTACTTATTAACACAAACACTACATCTGCTGCTTCTCTCAGGCACAGAAAACTGTTCTGCTCAGCCCTGCTAAATGGTGCTTTAGAAAACACAAAAACCATTGTGGTCAGGAGGGAACAGGAGAGAGTGTGACGGGAGCTAACAGACTTTTGCTGAAGCACCACAAATATGGATTTGTTTCCTGTAAAGTCACTGAATTTTATGGGCACATTGCACCCTTTAAGGCAATAGATGTACTTAGTATGATAAAATCACAGAATCACTGAATTATTTGGGTTGGAAGGGACCTTAAAGATCATCTTGTTTCATGGGCAGGGACACCTTCACTATCCCAGGGTGCTCAGAGCTCCATCCAGCCTGGCTTTGGACATTTCCAGGGATCCAGGGGCAGCCACAGCTGCTCTGGGCACCCTGGGCCAGGCCCTCCCCACCCTCACAAGGTGAAATTTTTTTCCTAAAATCTGATCTGAACCTGTAAATTTTCTGCTTGAATCCACTCCCTGTGTGCTGTCCCTGCATCCCCTGGCAATTGTCTCTCTCCAGCTTTCCTGGGGCTCCTCCAGGCCCTGCAAGGCCACCCTGAGCTCAGCCCAAAGCTTCTCCTGTGCAGGTGAGCAATGCCAGCTGTGCCAGCCTTTCCTGCCAGCAGAGCTGCTCCATCCCTCTGCCCATCCTGGAGCCTGCTCTGGGCTCTCTGCAGCAGCTCCAGCTCCTCCCTGGCTGGGGCAGGGCTGGATGAAGCACTCTAATATACAGAATACACTAATTTATAGAAACAACAGATCAAGAGAATCTGCAGAATTGAATGTGTATTTTGCACTCAGCAATGGCAATTAATTGGCAATAAATTTAACTACAAGTATTTTGTTGGGAAGTTATAATTTGTTGAGGGAGCCCCAAAAGGTTCATCTGCTTCCTCAGATGGAAGGAAATAAGCTCAAAACAGTCCTGGTCAAGATGCTGTTGGATTGTGCTGTGAAACAGCACCATGGCCAATAAAGAACTTCTCCAGTCTCGGTGCAGTATGAGACAAAAGATGGATGGAAAAAGAAATAGAATGTTTTAAGACAAGAGTATCAAACAGGTATCAGCTTCATATTAATCTTTGTCATGTCTCAGCACAGTAAAAATCTCTAGAAAGAAAATGCTCACTGCCTTGTGGTGATTCCATGCTTCATAGTTTGCTTCTTCATTCCAGAAAAGCAAAAACCCCAAACCCACACATTTTTTTAAGAAGGGATTATTAGGAAGCCTTGTCATATGTGTCACCATCACCATCTCTTCCACATCTTATTTATAATTCCAGATTTATGCTGCTGGAAATCAGTGTCACGAGCCATGCATTGTGCTTATCTGAGGTGGAGCTGGCAGAGAATGAGGGGGAAGCAGAAAGAGCAGCAGAAGCAGAGCAGGAGAATTCTTTTCTTGACAAAGCAGGCAGCCTCTGCTGCAGTGAAGATGCTGAGAAACACCTCTGCAATAAGTGTGTGTGTCTCTCACAAACAGGAATAGACTCTGAAAGGGAGACTGTCAGAATTCCACATTTCACAGGGACTTTACAAACACTCTCACTTACTTGTGCTCTCTGGCCTGAAGCCACCACCAAGGCAGCAGTTAATCACTGTAAACAAGACTTGCCTGCTACCAAAGGCACTGACAAACAAATCTGCCCAGCAGAATGTACCAAACATATTATTTTCAACATTTCCAAGGCTGTCACGAAGTAGAAACAGTAATAGCCTCTGCTGACAGCTGGGAAGGAATGAATTCTGAGAAATTGTTACTTTGCTGCACAGATATGGAATCTACCAGGACCTTGCATGAAGAAGCAGATAATCTGTGGAGTGGGAAGGTGGAAAAATGCAATTTTCTTTATCTCACTGATTCTCCACATATCTTTTATAATGCCTATAATATGTAATACCTGCAGTCCTTTAAGCCTTTCATGGCTTTGTGGATGTTAATTAAATGAATTCTCACAAGACCCTTGTGAGGTAGGCACGTCATTTTTATTTCCCTGGGTGGGAGATGGCTCAGCTAAAGCAGAAAGTTTAAATCACTCTCCTTATCATGCAGGGACTCAGTGGCAAAGACATCTATAACAACTGGGATATTTAAAACACCCCTGAGTGCGTTTTCAACTGTGGCTCTCAAAGCATTTAGCAAAGGCTCTTTTTTTTTTTTTTTCTCTGCTTTTACAGAAGAGGATAAAGAAATATCTCCAATGGTGTTTTTCACTCAAAGCTGCTGCAGTTGTACCAAGGCAGATCTCCTGCTCCAAGGCACCTCCCAGCCAGGTCACCACAATGCAGCAGAGCTCTCCTGTGGCTCTGGCTCGTCACTCTCTTGATTAATTCCTTTTGTTGGCTCACCCACGTTAAAGATGGTAATATTTCATGAGCTCAGGGTAGCAGAGCTGTAACAGTTATAAAACTTCTAATTAGAAGAAGATTGTAATAAAGAAAAAACACATTGGTTTCTGTAAAAAACAACACTAGGGGGAAAAAAAATAAAAAAGAAAATGGAGGGGGTTTTTTGCCAGAAATGTATTAGAACATTGTCAAAATGTGATGGAGAACCACAGGCAGAGCTGCCAAAGGGACTTGGAGAAGGGCTGGGTGAGCCCTTTCCTCCTGCAGAGAGAGGGAGAGAGTTCCATGGTGCCAGTGAAGGATGGGATGGGTCTGATCCCAACCCTGTGGTGGGGACCAGGACTGGCCCTGCCCAATGTGATCAGGAGCAAGAGATTTCTTGTAAACAACACCACCTAGAAATTGTGTGAGGGAGCCTGCAACACTTAAAAGCTGAACATAATAAAACACTCTTTGTGTCAACAACAACAACAAACCCATCAGCTGGAGCCATGGTAACGAGCCTGCAGTGAAAGAAGGCAAGAAAGAAGTATTTTCTACTATTTACTGAAGCAGCCACTTTTTTCCCCCCTAAGAACACTTTGCTGCTCCAACATCTAACATATTGCTTGCCACTGCCTCTTAAGCGACATGCTGAGTCACTGCCAGTGTTCATCTTTTATTAAAATCAAATAAATGATGCCCATGGAAGGCAGAAGTACATACCTTTGTGCCTGGAGGAGGAGCAAGGCCCAGGAACGAATAAATGATATTTTCTTCCTTGGCAGAGAAAAAGGATTCAAAATCCTAAGAAAGGAACAAACAAACAACAGAGAATTGGTATCAAAAATCAAACAAAAAGCACAGGAGAAGAGGCAAATTAAGGAAGTTTTGTTATCCCCAGCCCAGGCAAATCCTACCTAGATGAGAATGACCATGCATTTGTACAATTGTCTGCATTATCCAAGCCCCAGGAAGAAAACACAGATAAAGGGAGTTTCACACAGAGTGGCAAAATGAAGAAATGAGCAAATCTCTCCAGAGACTTACACTTTAATTATATCCCATCCACGGCAGAATCAGATAAAATTAAGTGTCTCATTTTAACGTGCCTCAGCTGTACACTCCAAGGCAAAGCTATTCTTTGAAATGTTAAAATAAAACTTGCTGTGAGTAAGGACACAAAATACCCTGGAACTTCTTTATGGCGAATAAAGGCAACAGTCAACATGATAGCTCGAGTGAAATGGTAACAAGGAAACTTCATTTTAGAGAAAGGCAGTCTGGTTAGAAAATTATGTTATTTTCAGACTAACTTAGGGAAGGGTTGTGCTGTTCTCTCTGATATCCATGTACCAGCCAAAATGTCTTGTGCACTGGTGAAATGAAATTATAAAATCATTACATTAAATGCCTGTTTTCAGTGGAGATGGAACTGAGAAGATCAGAGATGCCTCCTATCCTGCCAGCCACAGCTTGCATGCCCTTTACTGCTTTCACCTGCACAGCACTCTTATCCATTAAGGAAGTTTTGCTATCACTACTATCACTGGGAACTTCACAGCTCACATCTTACACAGGTAAAATCAAGAAATATTTAAGTTCCAGCAGAATCTCCAGTTAGAGTGACTGGCCCAGCATCCCAGCCAGCTCTGAGACAGGAGACTGAACATGTCCTGCTGAGTCCTACCCTGCTGCCTTGATCATGTTATCATCCTTCCTCTAATCCCAAATACCTCCAGGAATAGAAGCCTGTAAATAATAAGGTGCTGAATCATCCTTGAGACTTGTTTGTAAAGCCAGGGTAGGAGTTGAGCTGTTTTATTGAGCTGTTTTAGTATTTCCACAGTATAAATTATTGGAAAGGCTGCAGTGGATGGTTTTGAAGTGACTTTAATGCCAACAAGAGTGGAATTGATGACATTTCAGTGCAGTTTGGAAGAGCTTTACAGACAGGACAAATGACAGCCCAATTCAGTGATTTATCTGAGGGACAGATTGGCTTTCACACAGTCACACCCAGGGGGAACTGCTCTGTCTGGGAGAAGCCCTGGAGCACATCTTGCTGCTGCTCCAGGGCACCCATTTCTCAGACCATCCTCTCATCCAAGCCAGGCACTGTCTGCATCTGGCTCATGGATTAAGGATTGGATCGTGGATTTTTTTTCAGCAAACAAGAAAATGAGGATTTTCTGCAATTTGAAGGGATGGAATTTGACATGGCCACACAAACACAGGAAATTTCCCTACTCAAAGCAGCCTGAGCCAACCTTGACAAGACATGGCAAGAGCTGGGGAACAAAGAGAAGACAACAACAAGGAAAAGCCATGAAGTGGACTTGATATTTTATAGGACTTTTTGAGGAAAAGTAGCCCATGGCAAGTGTACTAAAATCCTCCAGAAACACAAAGCCTTGTAGATAAGCAGACCTGAGGACACAAGTAAAATGTATGAATGACCAGACAAGTCCTTATCAGAAGTGGGAATAATCTTCTATGATATCAGGGGCTCCTTGGCAACAGGGAGTGTGCAATGACATCCCACAGTAAATGGAAGGTCACTTATTTCCTTACATTGAGGAGAAAGCTATCATGTATTAAATTAGAGATAAAGGAAAGCCCACAGTGATCATGGAATAGTTTTTTATGGTGTATCTGCAGCCATGCTTTACTAATGGTGACTTGTTCACATCTCCATTTGCTGAATGACTAAAGATAACTCTTCCCATGGCAGGCAGTAAGAAAAATAAGCAGGAGCAATTTACTTCAGGTAAGCAATTGTATTTTATCTGGATGAAAAGACATAAATGGTCTAAGTGGTGCAATTTGTCAAGTGGACATCAGCAGAAGATTCTTCTCTTCCCCCAGTGCTAGGAACAGCACCAGGTCAGAGCACAGAGAGAGAGCATGGAAACACCATCCTTGGAGTCTTTTGCAATTCAGAAGGCCAAAGCCCCAGACAATATAAGCTAACTTTAAAGCTAACCTGCTCTGAGTAGCAGGCTGGACTACAAACCTCCAGAGGTTCCTGTATTTCCATAAATTTCACTTTAGCAGTTACATAAATGATAGAATCATAAAATGGCCTGAGTTGGGACAGGACCAAAAGATCATCTCATTCCAGCCTGGGCAGAGACACCTTCCACTGTGCCAGGTTTCTCCAAGCCCCAATGTCCAGCCTGGCCTTGGGCACTGCCAGGGATCCACGGGCAGCCAAAATTTCTCTGGACAACCTTTTCTAATGCATCACTACCCTCAGGAAGGAATTCCTTCCTAATATCTAATCTCATCTTCCTCTCTTCAGTGTGAAGCCATTCCCTGTGTGCTGTCCCTGCATCCCCTGGCAATTGTCTCTCTCCAGCTTTCCTGGGGCTCCTCCAGGCCCTGCAAGGCCACCCTGAGCTCAGCCCAAAGCTTCTCCTGTGCAGGTGAGCAATGCCAGCTGTGCCAGCCTTTCCTGCCAGCAGAGCTGCTCCATCCCTCTGCCCATCCTGGAGCCTCCTCTGGGCTCTGCAGCAGCTCCAGCTCCTCCCTGCGCTGGGGCAGCTCTGCAGGTGGGAAATCACCTGAGGGGACACAGGGACAAAATCCTCCTCTCACCTCTGCCCACACTGCTCTGGATGCAGTTCAGGACACGGTCTCTGGGCTGCAAATGTACATTCCAACATCAAATAAAAGCCTTACCTAATAATTCAGAGATGTTTTTTAAAGTACACACAAGGGAACTTTATTCTACAGATTTCAGTTTACAGAAGAAAACAGAGACTTCAGCTTACAAAGAAAACCAGAAGTTTACATCTCCTTTCTCTCTTAGTTTTCTAAGGGTTTTTGTCAAGCAAAAGAAAAGACAAGAGCAACAGAGTGCTCAGTATATTTAACAAGTGGCACAGATGCCGACGTCTGTCTAGACATGAGCAAAGAAGCAGCTTAAGAAAAAGATCAAATGAGGACATAATTGCCAGCACTGCTGGATTAGAATGGGTACTTGAAATTGGTGCTGTAGCCAGGCTCACAAAATGAATCAATTTCTAATCTATTTCTTCAAGTGGCAATACCAAAGATCTGGGAGAAAAATAAGATCTGAGTTATTTTATCAGCTATTTTATAGTTTTATGCTTCTCTGACCTCATGGAAATGCTGCTCCCAGGCAATGTACCTTTATAAAAATCCCTCTGTAAGAATCCTCCACTTTGCAGTACAAGCTGTGGAGTGGAGCAGCTCTTCATGGTCACCCAGAAAATGAAGATACAGAAAATGTAACAGCAGGAAAGCAGATGTGCAGAGGGACTGACTTTGCTTTTTTATCCTGTCATTCTATTCTAGCACAAACAGAAGACTCCTCACCTGTCCTCCTTTGCTTTCCACCACTCCAAAAATTTCACTGAACTGCAGAAGAGGACACTGGACAATGTCCCAAAGGACCATTCCTCCAAGGCAGGAACCATTGCCTCACTCTGATCCACTGGTTCTGACTCTCCTTTAAATGAGGTAATGAGGTGATCTCCTGAAAATAATGCATTTTCTGATGTCTGACTTGAACTTTCTTTGCTGTTATTTTCTTCCCTTACAGCTCATCCCACCTCCAGTGGATGCAGAGCAGAACACATTTTACAAAAACATATTTTATAAAATCCTAGATAATTCAGGTGGGAAGAAACCTCAGGAGACCGCCTAGACCAACCTCCAGCTCAAAGCAGGGTCAATACTGAACTCAGACCAATAATTCACTTTTTGCCACAGCCCTTAAAATAGTTGAAAGCTGTCATGTCTCTCTCCAAACCTCTCTTTCTCAGATTAAGAAAGGAAATATTTAATCTTGGCTTTTTATCTCCCAAGGCCAGATCTCCCAGGCCATCATGATGTAATGTGTGTACACAGTGCACATGTGTGAATGGTAACCAAACATTGATAAGAACAACTGATAAGACCATTGATAAGAAGGGAAATGTGGGAAAATAGTGAACCCAGAAAGAGGAATGGGGGAAAATGAAATGTAACAGATTTGATCTAAAAAAAAAGACTGACTGTGAACAGAGAAAATAAAAATTAGCAGGAAGGAGAAAGGGAAAATATCTTACAAAAAAAATGAGAGGTGTAAAGAGCTTGACTTGTTTAGCTCAGCAAAATGAAGATTAATAGAGGATACAATCCCCATTTACAAATATACTGGATTGGGCTGTTGAAGCTAAAGGGTGATTTGGGCATAGCAGGATATGGGAATGAACTGCCTGCATTTAGCCAGGATACAAATCCAAAGGTTTTTAGATGCCACAAGAGTGAAGCCCTTAAAAACTGATGAGAGCAATATATTTTAAAAAGACTTTCATGAATTCAGGATACTGCACTGGAGTCACACAGACCCTTGCAATCCTCAGGGATATTTTTAATAAAATGACTGAGGCCAAAGGAGTGGGACACAGGGGAAGATGCATCAGACAAACATTAAGCAGCCTGAAACAATTCTGGATTTCTGGATAGCTCTGCTGGCAGAATGCAAATCCCCAGGGTTTGATTGTAGAACATGTCACTTGGGAGGATTTTGCAGCAGTTTGGCAGCCCCTGGCCATGTTCTCAGCCCACATCACACTCCCTGTGCAGCTCCCTCGAGGCACCTTCCCCTGGGGAGAAGGGGAAGGCTCATGCACTGATAGGAGTCTCATTACCTTATTTATTTGGAAATAATGATGCCATAAATTAGGCTTTGTTATGCACCCACTGGGATCATTAGCTCTGAGCTTTGAGAGCTGGGCACATGAGAATTCTGGAGACTTTTAGACTAATTGTAAATTTGATTCAGTTTTTAAATCAGTAGCTGCAACTTCTTTCCCCATGGAGGTGTTTTTGCAAAGGAGTATTTCTTCACTTGCATTTATTTCAATATGTAGATTATTTGGCTTCCTGAAATAGCTTCAGATATGCAGGAAAAACTGTCTATTTATCATTTACTGTCAAGACTGACCAGTTGCAACACTTTATAAGGCAATTATTCTTTAATTCCTCATATACTTCTCCAAGGAACATCAGAAATATTTATTGCAGCACTGGCTGCCACACAATCCAGAGTTAGATATATCAAATTATACTTTTTATTGGTGCAGACTGGATGCTGAAATGCACATGAGCTCCAACACACCAACTTCTCTTTTAGGAATTCTATGAGAAAACAAGGAAACAGCTGCACTCCAATATTCATATTATGAACTTTTGCTTTGAGAGCACTGAAGTTAATTCTGAAAACTCAGTGGCATGAAAATCCCAGTACAACCTTGCAGGAGTTCACACTGGATTTGTGCAGTAACTCCAAACCAGGCTCACTGTGTTCCCTGCATTCCAGAGCACTTTGCAGGTCCATTCCAGCCAGCAGATCTCAGCACTTTCCACACTGGGCATTTCCACCCAGACTGGGAGAAAATAAAAGATTTCAGATTATCTCTTTTGATTCACAGTCCTAATATTCATGCTGGAACATTATTATCTTTCTGTGCTTTGAACAAACTGTCTCAAGAGAAAGAACCTGTTATAAGCACATATGAAAATATAAAAGCATCTGATGAGTGCTACAGTTGCTGTTCTGGAGGCTTGGATGTTTATTGAATAAGCAATATAATGCCACTAATTCAAACCACATTCTAGAACTATTCCAGTAAACAAACATTCCTATTTATTTGTATAATATAACGGAAAAATAAGATTGCTATTCCCAGCTTTGGGTACCTCAGATATCTACTTGATGTCCTTGATAAGTCCAAACAAACAAAATATCAATACTCTTCATCAAAATTAACTGAAACTTCAAGAACTTTCTCCAGGCAGTTTTCCCTCCATTCATATTTTGCTTTCAAAAATAAAAAAATCTGTTTTGTTGCTTTTCTGTACTAAAAAACTGTTTCCTGAGAATTGTTCTTTCACAGTGAATCTCAAATTGTTTTAAGGAGTTGGTTTGACACTTCCTATTAATGGAAAAGAGTCCCTTTCTGTGAGAAACCACTCTCTGGAATATTTAAATTTCCCAACAGCTTCTTACCCCACAGTACCGCTCCTCGTTGAAGATCTGTGGAGGGAGGGGAATTCCATTCTGAGGCTTTTTTTCACCTGGGACATTCTCTCTCATCCATTTCCTGTTGTCCTCATCTCCTGCAATGTCCATTTGCTGGAAGTCAATCTTGTTGGCCTCTAAAAAGCCCACGACTTCTTGCTGCTTCTTTTTTATCTGGGTGGGGAAGAGGGAGAACAACATTCTTTCTTTAAAATGAAAATGGTTTTCTAAAAGCAACTGGTGTTATAAGAATTCAGGCAAGTTTGTCAAGTTTAGAGAAGTTTTAGGTTGGAAAAGGCTCCAAGATCATTGAGTGCAATCTTTGGCCAAACCCCCCCTTGTCCCCAGCCCAGAGCTCTGAGTGTGACATCCAGTTATTCCTTGGGCACCTCCAGGGATGGGGATCTAAACCTCCCTGGCAGCCTGTTCCAATTCTTTTTCCATGGAAAAAAATCTTCCTGAAAGTTGGAAGTTCCTGAAGTGGGATTCACTTTTCCAGTAGCCCTCAAACCTTTTGAAGCTGAGATTCAACACTTTCTGTCAGCACCCAGAGTGCTGCCACTCCATCCCTCCCACCACACAGCCGCGCCCCAGCTCCCTTCTTTCCTCCCTGGATGCAGTGACAGCTCCAGCTGAGGAATGAGGCTCGGCAGGAAGCCTCCTACTGTGTTCTCAGATCTGGGAATGTGCTGTACAGATACCCATGGTGATCCTGCCTCAAGCCAGCAAAGGTCAGAAAATGTACAAATTTTCCTCAGCATGGTACAGCCTCCTTCTTCCTCCAACCTAAGTGACATTCAGCTTTCTGTGAGCCACATTTCTCTTGTCTCTGTTCTTTAAGGTTAGGCATAAATAAATTTCACAGAATCAGAATCACACAGTAGTTGGGATTGGAAGGGATCTTCCAAGGCAGGGTCACCTGGAGCAGGTGACACAGAACGTGTCCAGGTGGGTTTGGAATGTCTCCAGAGAAGGGGAATCCTTGTTCTCCCTGGGCAGCTGTTCCAGGGCTTTTTCACCCTCAGTGTAAAAAGTTCTTCCTCACATGGAGGTGGAACTTCTTGAGTTTTAGTTTATGGCCCCTGCTCCCTGAGATATAATATATTAATATGAGTTAAGGCTCAAGAAAATCCAGCACAGCTGAGCTCCTGTGCTTAAATAAATCCCCAATTACAGAACGACATTCCAGTTGGACCACGAAGAACATATTATGTACAAATAAATCTTGTTACACACAGCTTCTGTGACACCTGAAATTCACTCATGGCCCTTTTATTCCCTCTGATGCTGGTTCTGTGCAGGCACTGAGCTTATAACCCACCCATTTACTCTGAAAATGTAACACTCACTGACTTTCCCTACTAAAGGAATGCAGCTTTTAAAGAACTTGCCACCAGACACAGCTGGAATGAGGCATCAAGGTAATTTTTATATCTTGTGATTTGAAACCACATCCTCCAGATGTCAGACATCTGAACACCTGAAATTAAAGTGACACCAAGCTAGTGTAAATCAGAGGGACAGGCAATGAGATGAGAAGTAAATCAGGGATTATGTATTTCCATAATCTAATAAAACAGAAGAGCTGAAGTAGAGTGATAGCCTATTATCCTGGAAAGATGAATTCTCATGAGTAGATAAAATGTTTTTCCTTATACAAACAAAGAAGCATCTGTCTATACGCAGGCTTGCTAATAAAAAATAACAAACATAAAATTCTGTACATTTTTGTGACAACAGAGGTTTGCAGTGAGCTAAAGAAAGTGCATCACTTTGAATGAAAACACTAATCCAAAGTGGTCAAAAGCCATTCAGCTGACAGAGTTCAAAGCTGCTTATTTCTATTCTTATTTTCTCTTTTTAAACAGAAACAATCTCATTACTGCCCATTTAGCTGCAGAGTTATTTGCAGAACACATTCAGGCAGCAGAAAGGATTGCTCAAGGGACATTTCACTGGAGAAAGTGGCAGGATAATGCTTGTGTAAATGGTTAATAAAATCTGCAGGAGCCAGCAGCAGGATAACATCACATGCTCTGAGAGCCAGGCCACTCGAGTGCTGGCAGCTGCAAGGGCAGGGTCAGCCTGTCCCTCTGGACGCAGGCACTGCAGGAGATGGGGCTCCTGGAATAACTGCTGCTCCAGACAGACGCTGCCTCTGAGGAGATAATGGACATGGAGCCAGAGATCCTGTGCTCCCCTGCTCATGAAAGCTCTCACTTTTAAACTTGGCTTAATTTCTCTTCAGCCTGAGGTTCATAATGCACAGGCAGCACCAGGCCTGAAAGCAAAAGATTGCCTGAAAAAGTTAATGCTGAGGTAAAGCAGTGAAGTTTCATGGAGTTATGCTGCTTAAGGAAAAGGCAAGGAGCTTCTGACTATGACAATGAGATAAACAGAGCAGAGTGCGAAAGACGCCAATCACTTGTTTTTTACCAATTTAATTTACCAAATTTAAAATTTTAAAAGTTTAACAGTAATAAAATGGTTATCAAAAGAGTAATACAATTAGAGTAATAATAATTTGGACAATTTGGATTAGGACAATATGAGACAATAGAAACAAAGAGTTACAGACAGTCCGGGTACCTTTTCCTGGGCAGCACAAGTCCAAAAAAGGACCCCCGTTAACAGAGGATTAACCCTTAAAAACAACAGCCTGTTGCATATTCATACACCTCATCCATGGTGCATAAATTCCATTCAAACACAGGATTCTGTCTGGGCAGTGTCAGCTTCTTCCTCTGAATCCTGACAGCGCCTTCGAGGCGGGAAGAAGTTCATTTCTTCTGATAATGGGGCAATAAATTCTCTTTCTCTGAAAGGTTCAGGTGTCCTGTGGCTGCTACCTCACTGCCAGTTCTTTCTTTAAAAAATGTATCCTACATAGCACAGTTTCTATTTTAACATTTTTTATAACCTAAAACTATATTTAACACACTACTTAAGAGAATTAATACAGCATAACTTTATAACACAACACATAGAATATTCATTTGAATATTTGTGAAAAGCCAATCATAAAATACATGCATTTTTCACAAGAGTATGTGCTGTGCCTTAGGGCTCACCATCACTGGGGTTTAGGCAGAGCAAAAGACTTGGGACTCAACCAAGTGTGAAACCACAAAGCAAACCTTTGTTGTGGGTGGCACTAAGTGGGCAACCAAAAAAATCTCTCCAGGAAGCAGCACTGACAGAGGGAAATTTAGGGTGCAACAACACAAAGGACATGCAAAGGCTTTCCCAGAATAAATGAGATGCAGGGGCTTGCTTGTGCCCTCCGTTGTCTGGTGGCATGGGAAGAATTCAAATTACTTGGGCATAGATTACTTGGAAAGTGGTGATGAGCAGGATATTATTTCAGCAATGCCAGTTTTTCTTTCAGCAAAGCTTGAGTTGCACCACCCCTAGCTACTAGTTCCTTAAAATCATAATAAAAAATTTTGTTTTAAATAAATGTTATCTAGCTAGAGTGTAAGAATTGCCAGAGAGGTTGTGGAATTTGCATCCCTGGAAGTGTTCAAGGCCAGGCTGGCTGACAGAATCACAGAATGGTTTGGGTTGGAAGGGATCATCTCATCTTAAAGATCATTTCACTGCAACCCCCTGCATGGGCAGGGACACCTTTCACTATCTGAGGCTGCTCCAAGCCCCATACAACCTTCCACTTCCAGGGTTCCAGGGACAGCCATAGATTCCCTGGGAAACCTGTGCCAGGGCTTATCACCCTCACAAGGAAGAATTTAACCTTAATATTTAATCTAACCCTTTATTCCTTCATTTTAAGGCCATTCCCTGTGTGCTGTCCCTGCATGCCCTGGCAATTGTCTCTCTCCAGCTTTCCTGGGGCTCCTCCAGGCCCTGCAAGGCCACCCTGAGCTCAGCCCAAAGCTTCTCCTGTGCAGGTGAGCAATGCCAGCTGTGCCAGCCTTTCCTGCCAGCAGAGCTGCTCCATCCCTCTGCCCATCCTGGAGCCTCCTCTGGGCTCTGCAGCAGCTCCAGCTCCTCCCTGGCTGGGGCAGCTCTGCAGCTGGGAAATCACCTGAGGGGGCACAGGGACACAATCCCATCCCTTCCCTGCTGGTTATGCTGTTTTTGATGATGATTTGAAGGGGGGAAAGTTCATTAAATGTCACCAAAAGCACAGGAAATAGAAGTAGTTTAGAGGTGTCATAACCACAAGCAGCAGAAAGCAAGACTCTAAGAAGTCCTCTGTGAGACATGAATCCTCTTTCTCCCACAATTCAGAATCTTGCAGGATTCTAAATTTTAAACACCCCTGTGACTAGCAGCAACATTATTTTATTTTTTTTATTGCTTGCTCCAAGCCAAGCATTTAGTGCTTTTTAGTGTTATAAATAAATGTCTCCACTTCTGCCTGCCTTAATGAATAGTTCAATATCAGCTAAGTCTGGAGCAGAAAGATAATAAAGCTGGAGATATTTAAAATAAATTTTTGAAGCATCAAGGGGAAAAATTCAGACTGCAGATTTGCCCCAGAGCCACAGTGAATTATAACACTCCTGCATCTGATCCACAGCACCAGAATGTCACTGGGTTCACTGCTTTCACTTGCACAAAGTATTTATTAACATGAAAACCACTTGCAATGGCTAGGGTGACCATGTAGTACATAAAATGGAGAATTTTTCATTCTTTGCCAGTGATCCTCTGCTGATTTACACCAGAGGCTTGGCCCATCTTATCCTGAATTCAAAATCAACACCATGCATTTCATGGGAACAGCCACCAAATTTGAAGAGTTCACCAGTACTAATAGGACAATTTAAACTTCCAATTTAAACTGTTTAGGGATTAAATTAATTCCCCTCAGGAAAAGCTGTACATGCTTGATACAACATTTCTATTTAATAGAATAGGATTTTGGTGATATATTGAGGTTTGTGCTAACTCCCTGTGTGAGTGAATTTATTTTATTTTATATATACCAGAACTCATTAAAGGTTTGTTGAAAGATACCTTCCATCCATGTTCATCAGAAAATGTGGAAAACTGCTTCAGGTGTACTTGGCATTGCAGTTCAGAATCAGTGATCTGAGCACATGCTGAGATTGCTACAGACACACACACACCCATCACACCAGAAAGGGGCAAATACAGAGGAATATCACCCTGTGAAGATTCCTTAATTTTATTCTGGAATCTCTAGATCAAAACAGGCCAAACAGGAGCAAGAAGAGTGCTCATGCAAAGCACATGGCAATTTATAAAATGAATGTTTTATTACAAGTTGCGAGCTACCAAACCTGAAATTCCCAACTTTCTCTTCTTTTGTTTTCCTCTTGTATCTGAAGCTTATTATTAAAAATTAAAAAAAAAATTAAAAGAATGCTAAATATCAATAGTAATTTTAGAATGTAAGGCTTAGGAACAGGCTGGTGAGAGAGCTGCAAATTTCCTCAGCAAGGAAGGAAATGAACTTCGGTAAAGGACTCTTGGTTCATTTCCTACAGATGATGGTCCCATAAATGGGGGGTGTTTTTTGGAGCTTTTCCACTCTGGAATCTTCTTAAAGAAATGCAGCTGGTGTCAGGGAAATAGAGATGTAGTTGGAGCTCTGTGCAAGCCCCAGCCAGTTTGTTTAGCCGTGTCACTGGGAGGGAGAGGGAGGCAGTGCCAAAGGAAAACTGCAACCTGAGCTCATCTGGGAACTGGATATAAAAGGAAACAGTCCTTCCCCGGTTCCCACCTCCCACGGACTTCCAACCTCCCTACTATTCACATGCCCTTCCCTTCAGCTGATACTCTCTGCTGACAGCTACAGCAGTAGATCTCAATGCTAAAAATCATCAGTATAGCATTTCAACAGACACACACACACACCAAAAAAAAAAAAACCCAAGTAATAAAACCCAACCAAACACCAACAAACAAACAAAACCCGAAAATCCAAACAAACATAAACAGTTAAACCATCCCCAAAAATCCAAACAAGAAAAAACCCAGAAAAACACAAACAAATAAACACAAACAAACAAAACCAAAAAGAAGACACCAAGGAAACAAAATACCTCCCAAAAACCAGGAAAAGAAGGAGCTTGGGAAATAAGTTTTTTTAACTTTATCCAGCTCCAGGTTCTTTCTTAGGCAGAGTTCCCCCTTTGCAGGAGCAGTGTCCCAAAGTCTCTTTTAAAAACAAACAATTTTCTTCTGTAAACAATCCAGTGTCGCTTTTGCACAAACACAATACCCACTGGTTCCTTCTTCAGTTTATATATATTGCAAATAATTTCCCAAACATCAGTAAATCTACGAAGTGACAGGTAATTTAGATGTAAATGTTGTAAAAGCTCACACGGACAGGAATTCTCTACACCTTGAGCAACCTTCAAGAATCAGCTGGTCAGGGCAGAATAAAAATAATAAAATTCTAAGAATTCCAGTGGGTTTTTCATCACATGCAGGCTCTTTCCTGGCATTTCTTGGGCTAATTCCCCACCCTGATCCCAGGAGGATGTTAAAGGTGTCACCTACCGCTGTAGAGCCCGAAGATGTGGCCACAAACACTTTGATCACCATGCTGGCAGCGGTGGGAGTGAATCAGCAGAGCAGCCCTGCTACCCACGAGTCACCACGATCCCTGGAGGAATCCAAAATGTCCCTGAGCTCCTGGGCTAAGCCGGGCGCTAAATGGATGCTCCCTCCCCCCTGCAGCCCGGCTGCTTTGCCCTCTCTCCCTCTCCTCGGGGTCCCGGCTTTTCCCACTCCATTGGCTCTTGGGGTATTTTGGGACCAGGATTGGGCAGTAAGAGGAGCCAGAGCAAGGGGTTTGCACCTGCCCCTGGCCTTATTGCGTGAGATTGACAGGGAGGCAGCCCAAAAAAGGCAAGGGAGAGTAGTGCACCAATGAGACAGGGCTGGAGAAATATTTGGGAGAGGGGGAAGGGACAGCTGAGAAGGGAGAAGGGACGGGGAGCTGGCGACTTCGTGCTGGGGACAATCCCAAAGCTATGGGAAAGAGGTTGGAGCTGTAGATGGAAATTTCAGGGGAAGGGGAAAGCAAAGAGGAGCAAAGATGCAGCAGTAATTATAGCAGAGATCAGATTGAAATAAGCCTTGGTTACAAACACTCTCAGCTCTAAAGAATTCAGATCATCACCTACACTGCAGGCTCAGGGACTTTCCTGACAGAAATGTGTGTCTGACATTGCCTCATACTGATTTGCCTGACTGGATGTACCCTTGTATCACTACAAGGCTTTGGAGCTGTAGCTGGAAGTTTGAGGGGAAGAGGAAAGCAAAGGGGAGCAAAGATGCAGCAGTAATTATAGCAGAGATCAGATTGAAATAAGCCTTGGTTACAAACACTCTCAGCTCTAAAGAATTCAGATTATCACCTACACTGCAGGCTCAGGGACTTTCCTGACATAAATGTGTGTCTGACACTGCCTAATACTGATTTGCCTGACTCAATGTACCCAGAACCTATTGGTGCATTTTCTCCTTTTTGCATCAAAGAAAATTTAAGAAGTAGTCGAGTATACTCAGCAAAAAATATTCCCATTCTCCTGTGTTATCCACTTTTTTTTTGTGTTATCCTCCTTTTTTCCATCTGGTTGTCACCTTCTACCCCAGAAATCACCACAATTCAGTGCCTGCCTGCACATACTTGCTGAAGGAGGTCGCTGGGCATGAGAGGCATTTGAAGAATGTTAAATGGTCACAGATTTTTCTTCAAATTTTAAGGGGCCAAGTCTGTTTGTGCTGTGAGCAACATGAGCTTAGTAAAGCTGACCCTGTGCCAGAGGTGAAACTGGACTAGGTTTTAGAAAAACATATTTCACATGTTTAGGTTGAATGTAGTAATATCTGCCCTGACCACCGTATTCTGGGAAGTTGCTCAGTGTTAAGATTGAATGTAGCAATGGGTCTGATCCTGAAAACACTTAAAATGGATTATAATAGTTTATTTCCAGAATTTATTAGATAGGGCTAAATACACTATTACATAAAGAGTAAAAATGCTGTTGAGTTTTTAAAAGAGTAAAAATTTTACTCTTTATAGTTATAAAGAGTAAAAATGCTGTTGAGAGCAAGTTTTTTGTCTGTGTTAATCAGTATCCTAAGCTGGAAATGCAGTACTCCATGTATGGAACTGGGATCCTGAAAAACTGCGCTGAAAACTAAAAATAACAGTATGGTAGTTTAGTGTGGCTCACCATCTGTCATTTCTTTTTTACTTTTGAGGGATAACAGGAGGTCCAGCAACAGGCCTATTAGAAGTAGATATTTTCAGAGTATTTTCCTGAAAAAGAACAACAACCATGAAAAAAGCCCAGTGAGAAAACATTAATTGTAGCCTGAAGTCATTACACATGCTTGTTTCCCAGGAGATTTTATATGTGAGTATAGCCTGGGAAAAGAACTGGCCATTTGGAATAGAATGTTTCCAAATTATTTGGTTTTCTGTGCCCTGAAGAAGTACAGCCAAAGGATGAAATGGTCCTGGGCTTCACAGCATTTGATCAGCCTTGTGATAATGATGTTAAAAATTTATCAGAGAATCACAGAATAAGCTGAGTTGGAAGGGATCTACAAGGATTTTCATGTCCAACTGGTGGCCCTGCACAGGACCATCCACAAGAGTCACAAAAGTCAAAGTCAAAGCAGAAAATATTTGCACCATCAAATGTTCATGATTAAATTCTGGGACAGAATTGCCAATGAACTCTCACTCTTGTTTGGCTTCATACGTGAAACCCTCACTGAGCCGCACATGGAAATGCCATTCGCGAGGGCTTTGGGTCACAACTCCCATTGTGTGCAGCCTCCAAGGAAAGCATGACTACATTCTGAAAGAATTTTTCCCCTTTTTCAACTTAAGAATGTTGAGTTTAACGCCGAGTTTGGAGCCTGCTGGGTCAGGCCTGTGCACTCTGAGGGCGCGTCCAGGCCTTGAGACGCCTCTATGGCCAGGGCCCAGCAGGACCCATATCTCCAAATTCCCATTAAAACCCTGGAATGGTACTGAAATATGGGGATGGAAATACACACACAGGCACCTCTGCTGGGTCTGGGGTGAGGGAAGAGGGAGGGAAGAGGGAGGAAGAGGGTGAGACCCCGCTGCCAGGGTGCTGCCGCCATTTCCCACAGCAGCAGGGATGGAGGCCCGTGATGGCGGCTGGTGAGGCTGTGAGGGGACAGCACACACTGGGGTGGGAGCAGGGAGAGATCCCCAGGGAGGACATGGGACAAGGTGGGATCCTTCACCTCTGGGGGCCAGGGGGACAAGGAGAACAGAGAGGGGTGAAGGGAGGACATGGGGCTGGGTATGGGCCTGTGTGTCCAGTGGGACATTGAGAGGGTGCCAGGACATGGGGCTGGGTGTGGGGTTGTGGGACATTGAGGGGACTATCAGGATATAGGGCTGGATGTGAGGTTATGGGACACTGAGGGGGTTCCAGGACATGGGGCTGGATGTGAGGTTTTGGGACGGTGAGGGGGTGCCAGGACATGGGGCTGGGTATGGGACTGTGTGTCCAGCAGGGACATTGAGGAGACTGCCAGGACATGGGGCTGGTTTGGGGTTGTGTGTCCAGGTGGACACTGAAGTGGTGCCAGGACATTGGGCTGAGTGTGGGATTTTGGGACACTGAGGGGGTACCAGGACATGTGACTGGGTTCTGGATTTTGGGACACTTAGGGGACTGCCAGGACATGGAACTGGTTTGGGGTTGTGTGTCCAGGTGCACCTTGAAGGGAGGCCAAGACATGGGGCTGGGTG
Source organism: Ammospiza nelsoni (assembly GCF_027579445.1). Classification (NCBI taxonomy): domain Eukaryota; kingdom Metazoa; phylum Chordata; class Aves; order Passeriformes; family Passerellidae; genus Ammospiza; species Ammospiza nelsoni. The sequence continues at coordinate 116,840,999 of NC_080634.1, forward strand.
TGGGGCTTGGGGACATTGAGGGGGTGCCAGGACATGGGGCTGGGTGTGGGGTTTGGGGACACTGAAGGGACTGCCAGGACATGGAGGTGGATGTGGTATTTTGGGACACTAAGAGGATTTCCAAGACATGCGGCTGGATGTGGGATTGTGTGTCCAAGTGGACACTGAGGGATTTTCAGGACATGGGGCTGGATGTGGGGTTTTGGGACACTGAGGGAATTTCTGGAACATGGAGCTTGATGTGGGGTTGTGGGACACTGAGGGAGCTGCCAGGACATGGGGCTGGATGTGGGGTTTTGGGACACTGAGGAAATTTCTGGGTCATGGGGCTGGGTATGGGGTTTTGGGACATTGAGGGGATTCCCAGAACAGGGAGTGGTGTGGAGCTGTGGGACACTGAGGGGACTGTCAGGACATGGGGCTGGTTTGGGGTTGTGAGTCAAGGTGGACACTGACAGGGTGCAAGGACATTTTCATCATCAACACAGGAATTTGGCCCTAATTATTTTTATTCCTGTACATTTTCATCATGAATTCTCCTGGAGTTTGTCCATTCCAGCCCCTGCTTCTTTAATTCTATTGCAGTATCTTTCATTTCATGTCTGTTTATTCTGCTTCACCTTTTGTTTTCCTGTCTTCTCCTTCTCTATTTTATTTACTTCTCAACAGCTGCTCTGGATGAGCAGATTCAGGCCACACTTCTCATCTAAACAAATTAAAGCAGTAGTTTTAAGTTTCATTTTAGGTAATTTGCTTTAAAGACAATTTGCCTAGAAGGTGTTGGCGGTGCCAAATCAAATTTTAACACAAATACAGATCTGTGAATCAACCTGGGCTTTGCCTAATGCTCAAAATATGATTTCTCATCTCCTGTGGGTTATTGCACTGCCGGAGATTTAGCAGGACTGTGGCATTCCTCAGTATTCCACAAGGAAAAACTGTTCATGCAAAGGAATTAAGAGTAATGAAATTGTTGTGATTCAGCCTAAAACGTTCTGTGCAATCCTGAATTACGTTTTTTAATTTTCTTTGGGAGCTATGTGATTCCCCTCTCCCATTTAAGAAATTTTATTTAAAATGAAATGCCAGCACCAAGCAAAAAAAAACAACAAAGGAGTTAGAAGGGTCTAAGAAAATAGTTTTATATTTTGTTAGTGAAGGGGACATGTTAAAACCCATGTGAACTAAAATGTCATTTTAAACCCCCTCAAATTTCCTTTCCACAGCTGCCATGCTCCTTTTAGGCCCCAAAATTATACAACTTATCCTTCTACTGAGTAAGATTCTTTGTTTATAAATGAATTTTAAGGGAGCAAAGATGAATTTCTCTGTGGCCCTGTTGTTCCTATGAGATGAATGTGACATTGCCACTCAAAACCCTCTATTAGCAAATATTTTCCTACTTTTCTATTTTTTTCCTCTTTTATGCAAGAAATAAAAGTTGAATTATCACTCTGGGTCCCAACATTTAACCTCTTTTGTGTTTTAATCTCGTTTTCAGATATGTTTAGAACCTAATTCCTTTTCACAATTGTGGCTCAAGGCAAAACTTGCCTCTCCTCAGCTGAAGTGGATTGGAACATAATAAGAGAATTGAATGGGCATCAAGCCATATCCTAAAAAATTATTTTTACCAGAACTACAGTGTTTAAATAATTCTGCCAGGAGAATAAGCTAATCTGTTCTTGAACTTTCCAGTAGCCTCTGCAAGGGCCAAAAAAAGAAAAAAAATGGGGGAAACAACGAAAATAAAAAAGAAGCATAACATTTATTCAGAAAGGCCTAGAAAATTACTTAGAATTATTTATTTTATGCTAAATATATGCTTTTTACAAGCATATTAAAATAGTTTTAGGTTCTTCTCTATCCTCTGCTTAGAGTGTGCATCTGGAAGCTCAGGTGGTTTTTGTGCTGTTTTTAAGGGATTCGTTAATTTTGTGATCTGTTTTGCTGTCTAATTCTTGAAAAATGTGATTAAAGATATTTTTATCACCTGAAATACTATAAATCCCAGGTAGGGTGGTGAACTGTTGGAGAAGACACGAGTGAACATTCTCCCAGTGATGATTCCAAGAGCTTTTTCAGTGGCTGCCCTTGAAAGAGTCAGAGGACGCAAACCTTTGGGAACACCAGGAACTGAAGAGAGGGAAACCCAGAAAAAGGACAAGACAAGAAAGGAAAGAAAGAAATATGGACTGTATCTCTATGCCCAAGGTGATAAAAAAGGTAAATTTGTTTTCTGGTAGTATGAGATATTTCTGGTAGTATGAGACTCTCTTAAGAAATATCATTGCTTCCTTTCTTTGGCTTTTTTTGATAATTAGCAAGGCAACAGTTTTTCAGTGAGAGGATTGGTATAATATATAATATAATATAATATAATATAATATAATATAATATAATATAATATAATATAATATAATATAATATAATATAATATAATATAATTAATATATTACATGTAATATATTTTATATCTAATCTATAGCCTATAATCCAATAAATTTATCTTATCTTATCTTATGTATAATACTATAAAAATGTTATATAAAATATATATAATAATTTTGTATATATAAATAATATATATATTTATAGAAAAATATATAAATATATAATATATAAATATTAAATTTATAGTATATAAGATTTATTATTATATTATATTATATTATATTATATATAAATGTTTTATATATTATATGTAAATTACATTTATTTTTATACATATAATTATATAATATAAATTAATTTAATTAATTTTATATATTATATATTTTTATATATATAATTTTTATATGTATATATATATATATATTTTATATATATATAATAAATTCTATTTCAAACACCAGTAAGAGGAGGGAAGAGAAGGAGATATTCCCTGCTGTGTTATCCCACAACTGTCAGTGATCCAAAGGGGGAATCCCCTGGGATGTGGGAGCCCTTGGCAATCCTCATTCCTCAGCTTTAACCCAAGGACTTGACAGTGGCTCTGCCACATTTTGGTGTCTGACCATGCATCACCAGCCAGTCTGAAAAAGCTTTTCTTGAGGAAAATGGGTAAAAATAATACACAAAAATGTCAGTTTTGCCCAGAAAACAGCTGTTTTGTGGCCAGCTGTGTTGTGGTGTATCCTGTGAAATGAGCTTGTGGCTCAATGGAATGAGCATAGAGAAGGGAGATGGAAATGTACATGGAATTTATGCCACTGTTAACAGTCAGCAATCTCTCCCGGTCTGCATCTTTTACCATCTCAACCCATCCTTTCTTAAATCCTTTAGTCCTACATCACAAAAATGAGCAGAAAACCAGCAACCCTTTTCCGGCTGAGCTTCAAAATTTCATCTTGATTTACCAAAGCTACAAGATGGAAATCAATCCAAAACAACCAGAAGAACCACTAATTGTCTCTGTTATAATCTCTGCCATTATATGCTGCTGCCAAGAAGTTATACTTGCATGAAAGTAGGAGAACAGAAAAAATAATGTCATTTTTTATATCTAGTCAGCAAAAAACCATTATTGACCGCTCCCTATGGTGGATAATTTATTGTATATATTTGTAGATGTTATATGTCATTTGGATAAAGTGTTTCTTTTTGCTTGTCTATGACTAGCGGAAATGAAATACATTTTACAGTACTTCTGACAGCTTTTGCAGAAAGGTATTTGCCCTTTTTTTCCATCCTCTCAGTCCTTTCTGGCAAAACAAAATAGTAAGATAATGTAATTTTGCAAATACTTGTGTGACAATATTTGTGGTTTTATTGTAGTTTTCCTGCAGCGGGATTGTGTTGCAGAAAATATTGGATTCAACAGAAATTCTTGGAAATATCTGTTCTTTTATTCTGGTGGATTTTTTAAGTCAGGACCTTCCCTGTTTTACCCATAAAATATGAGATGATCATAAATTATAATAAGCTTTTAATCAAAATACTGCCTGAAATGCCATGAGAACTGTAGTGAAACTTAATGTATGCCTGAAAAAGGGGAAGACACTCAGATTTCCAGTCTTTTATATTTTTAAATTCTAATCCTGCTTGAGGAGAAGGAAATGAGGGTAATTCAGCCAGAATCCTGGCCATAACGAGAGGCAAATGACAGCAACACACTGAGAAGAAGCACATTAATGTATTTTTAATTGCTGTTTAGAAGCCACATAGACAATTGCACACCTGTTCTGTGCAATGAGCATTTAAGGTTTATTTTAAAATGTAGTTTAATTCAAAGCTGACTGGAAAGGTGTAGAAAACAGGTTAGAAATCCTAGCTGCAGGGATTTCAACCATGAGCTGTTGGGAGCATCTTGGTTTTTGAGTTCTTCCAGACCTGTAAATTACTCTGTTGTTTTTTGGTGGTTTTTTGTTTTGTTTTTTATCATGCACCTATTCGAGGTGTAGACTCTGATGGGTTGAATTGTGTTCATCAAATTGTGGCTACATTACTTAAGTTCATGATTTACAGGAAGAAAATTGATTTCCATGGATTGAAAATTGATTCCTGTTGATTTATTTCCTTTTATTTCCATTGGCTGCTAGCTGTGGTCTGCTGCAGCCGCAAAAAGACACAGAGATATAAAATATTTAATGAATTTATCTGTGAATCATTTGAATCACACAATCCTGGAATGGTTTGGGTTGGAAGGGACCTTTAAGATCATCTTGTTCCACCCTGTGCCATGAGCAGGGAACCTTCCCCTAGACCAGGCTGCTCCTTGAACATCAGAATTTTGGGGCATTTTGTGAAGAAACCACAATTCTGTAGTTGGATGAGCAGTTTAGGAGTAGCAGTTAATTAGTAGTAGGAGTTTACGTGAGCAGAAAAAGCACACAGTGATTGATTTGTCTCCAATAATTTCTGTCTCTCAACGCCAATTCTCTCTGACCTCAATGCAGGAGGGAAGAAAGGACCAAACGCCTCCAACCTGAACTCCTCCTTCTCACTCCCGCAGAGCGGGGCGGGTTACCAGGAAAAAAACCCAACTGCCCAGCGAATATCCTCGGCCAGGATCCACAAAATCAAAGAGCTGAAGAACGAAATATTCGACCTGCGAAAGAAAATCGAGACGTGGAGCTTCGAGAACCTGGCTCTGAGGGAGCTGAACCGGCGGCACACCAAGGCCATGGAGCGGTACGGCAACACAGAGAGCCACCTGCAGGAGATGCTGGCAGAGCATCGCAGCGACATGCGGCACCTCAGGAACCTCCTGAAAATGTCCCAGGAGGCCGAGAGGAACACGGCCAGGGAGCTGAAAAAGGTCGAAGCGGACCTGAGGAGAACTGAAGGTGATCTGAAGGCTTTGGCTGTGCTGTCGGAGGACAAAGCTCTGGCAGAGAAGGAGGAGCTGAGTCGCAGGTTGTCAGTGCTTAATGAAACTTTGGAGGCAAAGGATGAGAGGATACAGGTAGTGCCTGCAAATTGTTGTGTTTGTGGAATGCAGGGAATCATAGAATTCCTAAATTGGGAGGGAATCACAAGGATCATTAAACAGGAGAAGTTTCAGTGCAGGAATAGTGGAAAAGTTTTGGCTGCTTCTTATCAGATGAATGATTCTGATATAATCCTGTAACACTGGATGCTGTTTAATCCAATGCTCTCCTGAGTGTAAGGAAGTTCAAGAGGAGATAATTCATCTCCTTTTAGTGTCTCATGTTTCTTTAGTCTCACTGACCCCCACACAAAAAAGATAGGAACACAATTTTTACGACAAAACTGGAAGAATTAATTTTCCGCAGTCCTCCAGGAATTCATTTCTATTTCCTATGAATTTCCTCCAGGAATTCATTTCTATTTCCTCTGTTATGCATAGAATTAAATAAAGAGCCAGGAATTCTTAAAAGAATCTGTAAATATGAACAGCTGAATTCAGACTCTCTTTTAAAAACTTTCTGTTTCCAGGAGTGAGGAGCTATAAAATCACACAGGGTTGGGTGTCCACTTGATAGTTTTAGGAACTGGAATTTCAGTGCATGGCCCTGGGTTCTGAAGATAAAGAACTCAATAAATCACCAAATTTTCATTTCACTAATCCTCCTTATTCTGCTACAGTTCGTAGGTCTGTGTGAATAGAAAGCCTTAACATTTCTCAAAGATAGTTATATTAATTAATCCATCAGAAAAGTAATGTACAGCCTTATTTTCATGATTGAATGCCAGAAGCTTTTATTTTGTCTACTGAAAATAGGTTTAAAAGCTTTTTTTCTTACTTTGAAATCAATTTTTCAGATACTTCAGTATAGTTTCATGTATTGTTTACAATACATGAATATTGTTTACAATACATACAATACTTTATAATATTATTTATATTACTGTATGTATTATTTGTATTACTAGAAATAAATAAACACTATTATGTTACTATTATATACTATATAGTACTATAATATTATTTATATTGGTATAGTTAGAAGCCAATAACTGTTATACATAATTAGGAGCTTAAATTTCCTTATATTAGCACACTTTTATTTTAAATCAGTCAAGAACTGAAGTTTTCCAATTGTCACAGTGAGAATGGTAAAATCTGTGCCTTTTTTAAGAGTCTGGAGATGCAGCTGAAGATGAACAGCAGCACCTTTAGTCGTCAGCTGGCAAGTGAGAGCAGAAAACTCCTGGAAGCTACAATGACCACAAAGAAGTTGCTAATGGAAATTAACATTGCTCACCAAAAAATTAAGGTATTCCAGGTTTTGTCCAGATTTCTGTCTCCACAGGAAAATTCAAATATTTAATGTTACCTATTCCTTCTTTCTTTTTTTTTTTTTTTTTTTTTTTTTTTGCTTCTTTGGTTTTCTTCTTTTGCTTTTATTTTTCTTGTTTTTTTTTTTTTTTCTAATTTACTAATAGAATTTACTAATAGAATTTGTTTTCCTGCTTCAGCTACAATCTACTAAAAAAGCCAGAAATGTCAAATTCTTCATCATTGTGGGTCTATTTGTTAGAAGTAGGTCAATAATGAATTGAAGCAGAGATTAATGCATCAGAAATGTAACCAAAATCCACAATTTGGTCAACATTTTGCCAGATTGGGGTCAAATATATTCATCTACTCATTTTTAATGAGCTCCCTCACAGAAACAAGTCAAAATGAGCCAAATATCAAAACTTGCAAAACTACAGTTTAACAAGAAGAGCCATAGAAATGTTTCAAGAGTTTGCTTAAATTTCAGTTTCATTTTTAGACAAACGATTTTGGGATAAATAGGTCCAGTTCAGCACTTTTTGTAATGCTTGTAAACAAAACATACAGAAAAACTAAATGGATTTAAAGCCAAAACTGCCAGGAATGGGATGCCATCTGAGTTGTAATGAAGAAAACCTTTACACATTCCAGAAAACCTGGAACCCCTTGTTGCTTTTTCATAACTGTGTTTGTAACACAGTTAAAATACACTTATTTCTATATTTCTGTGTCAAGGTGATCCCACTGGGGAGCTTTCTCTTCCTAAATGGAATCAAATTTCTGTGGAAGATGTTGAGGGGAATTTTCCCAGACATTGTGAAGGGCAGGACAGGCAATTCCAGAGGGTTCATGGAGGTTGGGATTTCTGCACAGGGGTGTTATTCATCCCTCTTCCCTGTAGCAGGTGCAGAAATTTCCTCCTGGTACTTGGCTGAGCTTTTTTCCTTGTCAGAGCCTGATCTCCTCCTGGACATGCAGATCTGGGAGATGGGAACAATAATAACCTCAGAAACAATAATATAAAACTGTCCCAAAATGCAAATTATTCCAAATTATTCTCCCCTTAACTCTTCTCTAAAATAGTTCTGTTTCATCTCTTTTCCACACAGTTTTCTGTGTGTCCAGGTCTCTGAATTTTCTATTGATTCTATTGAATTCTATTGAAAATATGAATTTTCTATTTATTCCATTGATTTCTATTGAAAATCTTCTATTGATTTACCACAAAGAAAACCAGATACGATTATCAACCTTATTTCTGTGCCAGAACAGAGTTTATCCTTACAAATCCATAGTTTTATGCACCTGTCTTATTTCAGGCCATTCCACTTCCAAGATAACTTGTAATTTTCCCAAATAAATGAAGCTCCTCTTTTTTTTCCTCTGAAAAAAAAATAATGGGAGTGGGACTGAGTCAGAGGGACTGAGTGGTGAGAGTGTAACTGAGATCTGTCTTCTGTGTTTAAGGAAGATTTCATTGAGGAAAGAGGAATCTTGCTAAATAAATGTCAAAATGTGCCTCAGGAGTTCATGTCGCCACCAGAGCAACAGGTTGTGAAGCAACTGAGCATATGACAAGGGCACTGAGTAATTTTTTTTTTTTTTAATCAACAAAAGAGAGGAAGTAAAAGCAAAATATATTTATTCTGGAAAAATGTAAATGACAGAGGCCATGTGGGGCTGGCAAAAGGTGAAACCTTTGATGGGTTTCACCCAGCATGGGAAAATTAAGCAGGTAAAAAGTAATTTTTAATGCATTTTAGAAGCTTAATAGTGTTTATTTCTTCTTAGGAAAAGGATCGGCAGCTCTATGTGCAGAACATTTATGCAAATCGGATGCCAAAAGCCCTGAGGGACAGAAGTGATTGGGTTCCTAATGACCAAAGTATGTCTGTAATCATCTCCTTCTCTTGTTTAGTTAAGTGACTCTTTCACTGTTTTAGAATGGGAGGTTTATTCCAAATTAAATGCCAAAGTAGAGCTTTTGTGTGGGCTGAAAAGATGAAAAGGTTCAGGAAGCTTAAAGGCTTGAATGATAGAAAAGAGCAATATAAATTAAGTTCTACCCAGGAAGAAAGAGCTCTTGAATAAAGAATATTTCTTTTACATGGTGCTCATAGATATTGGGGAGAAATATCTGTTCCATGCAGTCTTGGCTGTCCAACATTCCAAGGGCAGCTGCCTGGAGTGGGATTCAGCTGATTAAACCCAACCAGAGCTGTCTGAGATGCCCCAGTTTGCCTCCCCTACACCCAGAATTTGGGATGGGATGGTCTAAACATGGACTTCCCTCGTGGCTGAGGCACCTCTTGAAACACTGATCAGGTATTGCTGCTCCTAAAATGAAGCAGAAATCAGGATTTTGTTCATGTGGGTACCAAAGAGCCCTTGGCAAACCTGTCTGCTGGAAATGCTCCCCACAGAATTCCTCAAATCGTGGCAGAAATACAAAATCTTATCACATTCAGTTGTTTATTTCTTTCCTCTTCATTGCCTTTGCAAACCATTAACTCTGCCTAAACCACCAGTGAGCTACAGGGAAAAGATTGGTAATTCAAGGTGTAAAATTAAGAAAAACACAAATCCCTGGTTCTCATCCCAAGTCATACACAACTCTGAATTCCTGGTTTAGTTACACCACATAACTACCTTTTTTTTTTTTTTAATTTTTTTACTCACATATGGCCTTGTATTCAATAGAAATTGAATATAGCTATTCAATTATGGTACTTAAACCACTGTTATTATTTAAATTCTTCTTTTCTTTAAGCAAGATAAGGGAGCTTAGTTGGAGAGAGAAATGATGTTTTGCAATGAAAAACTTGGAAGCAAAGTTGCACGATCCTCTGGAATTTTAGGAAAAATTTCTTAAAATTTTAAGAAAAGTTTAATTCTCTGCCAGTTAATGGATTTGGAAACCCAGAGCTGGAATTGCTGACAATTTATTTTCCTTCTCACTATTGACTTGAATTTTCCTTTAGCAGATTTCTGAAGAGTTGCCTGTTCAGGTCATTCTTTTCTAGTTGATATACACAAAAGGTATTTTAGCCAGCAGGAAATTTAGAGCTGGGTTTTTTAGCGGTGCCGATAAATGGCTGGAGGGAGGATTCCCTGGGTGCCCGGAGAGCTCTGTGCACTGACTGGAACGGATTTTTTGGATGGATTGCGCAGCTCCGGCCGCTCACCTGGGGGGGCAGCGCCCCCTGGTCCCGGGGCCGGGGAACTCCCGGCTGGAAAAGCTCCCGGAGCTCCTGGAACCCAAATTAATTCCTCCCGCATGGCCAGAGCCACTCCAGGCTGGTCACCAGCATCCCCTTCACCGCCCTGCTGCCAGCACCCCGAGGGCTCCGTTTTTGTGCGGTTTTATGCGTTTTATCTTTGATTTCTGAGCTCAAAACTTGGAATAAGATCCCATTTTTGCTGCTCTGGTAGCAGCAACTTTCTCAGCTGCTTGTGTCAAAATTATTCTAATAATAAAGGAAGAATGTACTCATCTTGTCTGTCTTATATCCATATTTCTCTGGACATCTCGTTCAGTCACTCCCTTGGAACTGAGAGGAATAGTGGATTTGTCTTTCCAAACAAGCTGTGGTACTGCTGGTGGATAAAACCAGCACTGGGAGATAAAAGAAACAATGGGAAGGATTCCACTGATTGATGAATAGAAAAAGATCTTTGCTTCTACAAATAAACTTTAGGTTTGCTGATAAATGAAATTAGACATTAAAAGATGAAACAATGAGGAAGACAAACCCCTGAATTGCATAATAATTAAAAATTAAAAGTGAGGGCTATGCATTAGAGGGAAATATTTGGTATCAGGTGTTTTGGGAAGTCTGAACCTCTCAAGTACCTCAGCCAATGGGGGAAGAGAGAAGGGAAATGCAGGCAGGAAATTGGGATAAAAAGGAGGTTGTGTCCTCCAAAAATTGGAGAGATCGCAGGGGAATGTCCCATGGCCTCTCCCTTTATTCCAATAAAGCCAAAAAGGACTCCTCTGTCTCCTTTTTAGACATAAACCTCTGGTGTTTGTGCATTAATTTTCCTAAGAGAATCTCCTCCAAAGATCACTGATATTTCAAACAGTGTGGAGCATTCCCCCTGAGCTGGGTTCCATAAAGATCCAAATTTAGGAAACTGAACTCTGAGGCTTCATAGCAGACCTCTCAAATTTACACTAGAATGGAACCAAGAATTAAGCCCATGTAGGCTCTGGGGCACACACTTGTCTGACTTTACATGTTCTATCTGAAAATACACTTAGTAGTATATTTTATATGTATATTTATATATATACTTATATTTAGGATGCACTGATGTACATGGCTCATAAATCCAGGTTTGTGTTCAGCTTCAGCATTTATAGATTCAGCAGAAAAAAATTACTTCTTATTTAAAGGGCATTAAGATATGCCTTTAAAAAAAGGTTGAAATTCTTGGTCACATACCAGTATTGTCAGTTGTCAGAGATTTATTTTATTTATATCACCAACCTAATTCCAGAAATAACTGTATTACTAATGTTTGTCCTATTCAACAGGTCTGAGAGTAAACAGATCAGTACAAGTAGATAAAGAGAGTTTTAGAGAACTGCTGCTGTCTCAGCACCAGGAAACAGAACAAAATCCAATCCAGCAAAAAAAGGTGGGAAAGATCTGGATCCAAATCCAATTCCCTGTTTAAACTCTCAGCTAAGGTGTATTTTATTCCCTAAGTTGCAGTAATGTGCCTGGATAGCCTGATCCTTCATCTAGGATGGGGATTTTGCATGGGTGTGATTACAGGACAGAAATAATTCTGTGATGCAAAATATAATATAACAGCAATAGAAATTACTGATCTTTTTTTAAGTATTGCACTGATTGAGTTCTTTTAAAAGTCACTGGACAAGCATTCCCTCATTATTTTTACCTTTAATTGCCAATTTTAGGAGAACAAAGATGAAGGTGGAGAAGGTAAAGCAAAGGAAGTGTGCTCACATGCCCGAGGTAAAAAGGAAAAGCAAGCAACCAAGAAAGTGCCAGAAACTTCAAACAGGACACACAGAGGTAGGTTTAATGTTTCTCTCAGAAATTCCCCTGATCTTTGCAAGTTACCAGAAGTTTTGGTGATTTATGTGGTTCTGAGAGCCCTTCACTGGCAGCTGGCTGACAGGAACTGGTTCCAAATGATGAATGAGGTGTCACTGAAAACACAGAATTGTCTGGGTTGGAAAATGCAGCTGCTGCTGGTGCTGCACTGACAGAGCTGCTCTGCAGGATGGGGCATCTCCACCCTGCTGTTCTCCCAAAGCTCAGGCTGGTAAAAACTCAGTGTTCTGTCTGTAAAGGACAATTAACAGTGTTAATCCACACTAATCAAACCCTGATCTCAAAGTTGGGAATCTTCATCACTACTGATGTGAGCCTATTTCCATGGAAAAGGAAAAGGAGTGTGAGGGCTGGGAGCAGTTCCTCATTAGTGATCCCTGGAAAGAGATTTTATGGAAATCTCAGCCACTGTGTCCTCATGGAAAAGTTACATGCAAGGGACTCATTTGTAAACATCTTTATTCTGAAGAAATTCTATAGAACAGAGGAGAGAAAAAGCCACTGCTGTTTCCTCATTCACGATTTTCTTTCTAGAAACATTCCTGTTACTTCCTTTAAGGCTTTTAGGAAAAGAAAATGTCTCAATGCCACCATTCTAAACATGTCTCAAGTGGCAGGAGACCTCCAGGTCCCACATTTGTCCAGGTGGAACAGGTGGTGCCAGGTCCCATCCCTGTAACCTGGCATGTGTGAACTCCTGAGGTTTGTGCTCTGCCTTTTCAGCCTGCAGCCCTTCCAGACAACCAAAATCAGCACTTGGCTTTAAAATGCCCTTTTAAAACTGACAGAAAACACAGGTCTTACAATGCTTCCTCTGAAATCTGAGTTTTTCTTACTGATAGCAGACTTTTATTGAAGCCTTACTTGGCTTCTTTAGTTCCTGCAACTTCTTATTTCCCCTTTAAGCTTGGATTATGTCTCATTTTGGGGGTACTCTGTGAGTCTGTAGAGCACAGGACCCATTACAAGTCATTCCCTGCACAGATAAATGGCATTTCTGCACACATGTTCCTTTTCCTGCTGAAAAGTGGAGCCCCCTCATTCCCAGGTGAGAGAGTTGCTGAATATTCTGCTCCACACAAACAACTGTTGTGAATTAAGGGAAGGAAATCCTGCATATCTCTAAGATCTACTTAAAAGCCAGAATGTGAAAATTAAGAGTTCAGATCTCACCTGGTTTCTCTGTTGCATTGGACATGATTTTTCTGGCACTGCATTTAGCCATTGCTGTACATAATGGCAGCTAAATCCTTTTAACTAAATTCAACACCATGAAAAAAAAGCAAAAATAAAGATATGAACCTGGATTCAGTAGTAGAATTATACAACTTGTCCCATGCTGTTGTATTTATTACAGATGGTATTGAAATACCATCAATAACAACTGAAGCAGTGAAATAAGGATGTGATACTTGCTCTTTTTAAAGCTTCATAACTCCTCATGTTCTTAAACCCTGCAATATTTTAGGGGGCAAACTGCTGATGGAAGAATGCAAATTTTCAGAATTTATTAAAGAAATGGAAAAAGAGACAGAGGTTCTTAAACAGGAGTTGAAAACGCTGATGAAATCTGAACGAAGTCCTCAAAGAGTAAAAAAGAACAATCAAGAGAGAGAGGCAGTGGAAGAAGTTGAAAAAGAAGAGAAAAAACCCCATGAGCAGCAAAAGAAGAAAGCCAGGAGTGAAGGTCCAAGTCCAAGCAAAGACCCCACCAGGCTGAAGAAAAAATACATTTTCTCAGGGGCTGTTGAGAATTTCCACCAGAGGCTCCACACTTCAGGTGCCAAAAGCAAAGCAGGATTTGGGAAAAGCTGCCTGAGCAGCCAGAGACAGGCAGGGCAGGGCTGCAGCGATGCCACTGCTGTGCCCAGGGGGAAAATGTCCTTTGGGGCTTATGAACCTTCCTTTGGGCAAACCCCCCTGGGCTGGCAGCACAGCTCCTCTGCAGGGGAGGAAGCACCCGATGGAGGAGCTCTCTGGGGAGGAATGTGTGCCAGGAGAAAACTCCTGGAGCTCCAGCAGCACAAGGGTGAAGGCAGAGCAGCCAGGGGGGCAAGGCAAACCCCAAACTCCCTGCCAGGCTCCAGCTCTCCTTGTTAAAAACAGCTCCTGAGTCACTCCACACTTACTGCTGATAGTTCAGTACATCAGCTTGCCTTTAGAGAGTTTAAACATTCCCATTGTTACAAACCAAATGTTTTACTTTCATTCAATGTTTATTAAACCTTACAAGCGCTGGCAATTGCTCTCTATGATTTTTTTCCAAAACAATCCAATCAGCTGTCACAAAAACCACGTTGTGTGCTTGATCTTTTCCCACATATATACATTAAGAATTCCTTATCATCTTTACCTGTTACCAGGTAAAATTCAGTCCTTGTTTAGGAACTTCCAGGTTTTTGCATTCCCAAGGGGCTGGGATTTGGGAGCTGGGTGTTTGTTAGCTGCTGACATGAACACCCAGCTTTCATAAGGTTCACTGCTGGGTGAGCACCAACAATGCCATAAAAGAAAACTTTTTAGTTCCTTCACTCCCCAAACAGCTTCCAGAGTTCACAGATAATAAAAATAATTTGCTCCTACATTGTTTTCACGAGCATTAGGAACCTCTAAAGCCTCATTCTTTCCCTCTGTTGGAACTTATCAAAGCAGTTTGCCTGGTAACTTCCCCAGCTGACATGCAGAGATGAATGTGCAAGAGGAAAGCATTGTTTTGGAGAAGTCAGGCATAGCCAGTCCCCAAAAAGCCTCTAAAAATCCTTGTTTAAGGTTATGTAAGCCAGGGGAGGAGGATTGTGGTTTGTTCCTCACACTGATTTATTAAATACTTGCTAAATTCATGTGAAGTTGGGAAAAATTGGGGCATTCTGTTATTTTTTAAAGGCAGTTGCACTTTAAAAAACATCCAAAATTACACTACAAAAGTTTTTAAAGATGACAAAGACATTCAGAGCTGAACCTGTTGCAGCAACATTTCAAATAATTAAAAAAATTATTTAGTTGAGTTGCTTCAAACAATATTTCCTTATGCACAAAGACAGGGGCTCTTGTTTTGGCTTGGATTTTGGTGAGTTTGGGGTTTGTTTTGCCATTTTGGGTTGTGTAGCAAAACTGCAGTTAACATTAAAAAAGAGATGAAAAAACCTAAGATGGGTTGAAAAGCTTTATTTCCTTAATAAAACCACAATTTTACAGAACATTCAATCACACCTTTTCTTGATATTTATTTTCAAGTAGGCTAAATGCAATTCCTAATATAAAATCCAAAATTTTAAATTAATATTAAAACAAACAAACAAACAAAAATGTTTAATCCACATACATATACACACAACACAACCTGACCTTTTGAACTGTTTTTGAAGGCAGTGCCAATTTTGGAGGGGTCCTGGCC
This sequence comes from Ammospiza nelsoni, assembly GCF_027579445.1. Taxonomy (NCBI): domain Eukaryota; kingdom Metazoa; phylum Chordata; class Aves; order Passeriformes; family Passerellidae; genus Ammospiza; species Ammospiza nelsoni. The sequence continues at coordinate 116,856,171 of NC_080634.1, forward strand.
CCTTCCTTCCCTTCCTGCAGGGAGGAAAAGGCCCTGGAATAGCAGAGGGATCATTCCTGTGGGAATTCCAGAGTGGGAGGCTCAATCAGCATTCCCTGCAGGAACAGCACTGTCTTCTCCTTCACTGACACCAACCTGTGCTTGGCAGCTGGAAAAACCTCTTAAGAGATAAAAATCTTGATTTTCTCATCTAGTTTTTTTAGGAGAGTTCAAGAATATTTTGATTTTAGGGTAAAAAATGACAAGGAAATTGTTTTGCCCCAAGCCAAGCAAACAACCTCTCTCTGCACCATCCAACGTGATCCCACCTCAGGGTGAAGCTTCCATATTTTATAGAAAGAAACAGCCAATCCATATTTTATAGAAAGAAACAGCCAAGCTCCCAAATGAATTCCTAAAGCCAGCACATTTCCAATTTAAAACCACAAATCCAACACTGTGACAACAGGCCATGACAAAACCTTATGGTTCTGCCATGACTAAACCCAAAATGAGGTTTTATAACCAGCAGTGCTGTTCTTTCCAAAATGAAAGACAAACTCTGGGAAGTGACATCAAAATAATCCAAAGGATTGACAGATACCCAAATGGAGTAACAAGGATTGTCTCAGCCCTTGTCTCATCAAAGATAACTGTTCCTTCTTTTTTTTTAATTAATTTAAAACAGTGATTATGGAAATGCTGGGGTTCCTTCAGCTGAAGGGGTGCAGCATGATGGCCACAACTTTATTGCAGACCACGAGCCAGCAGGTGATTCCCACACCTCCTGGAAAAGAGGGAGAAAACACAATTGAAATTGTTGGATCAATAATTCAGAGGGACCTGTGCAGCTGCAAACAACCTTGGAGGTGTAAAAAATTAAATTCAAAATTCATGAGGCCAACAGGAACTAAACTCTTTATATACAAAAGGGAGATACAAGAGATGGGAAACAAATCAATGCTGGTCCCAAAAATTCTGGATTGTCTTGGGAAAAGAGCACCAAATACACAAAGTGTGGTGAGTGCACCCCAGAGCTAAAACCATCAGCTACAGACCCAAGAGAAAATATCTCAGTTTAAGGCCTGGCAGAATGCTTTGCTTGAACCTAAATTTAGGATTTGAGAGAGGTAAAAAATAAATTTCCTCTGAAATTGAAATCAGTTGTTTTGTAAGTACATAGCTATTCATAGTACACCTGTGCAGAAAACTCCCTTTTGGGTGATTTTCTGATTTTCTAATTTAACTCTTCCCCAGGGTCTATTCAATACAGAGAAGGGCAATGCTCTGTCTGGGTGGAAACAAAAACGACAAAATTCATGAGCACTTCAAGAAAGCAGAACCACACAGGGAAGAGCTGCTGAAATGCCTGAGCCCTGTGCTGGGAGCCAGGGAAGCAGCAGCTGTATTACAGCGACCTGTGTGGGCCGCTGGCTGGTGATAGAGAGACGGTGAATCTTGTTTCTTGAATCAGAAGGCTTGATTTATTAATATATGATATAATACATTATAGTTATACTAAATAGGATATATAGAGAGGTTTGCAGAGCAGCTAGCTAAGCTAAGAAAAGATAGAAAAGAATCCACAACAAAGTTGTGGCCAAGGACTCAGTCCCCTGGCTTGAACTGATGATTGGCTCTTAATTATAAACATAGAACATGAGCCAATCAAGGTGAATCCTATTGCATTCCACAGCAGCTGATAATAATTGTTTACCTTCTCTTCGGGGGCCTCCCGAAGATGCAGAAATGTGAAAGGAAGGATTTCTGTGGAGAAATGTCTGCGACACAGCTGCTGTGAATCCCTGCAAGCCCCGGGGCTGGGCCATGCCCTGTTCCTCACCTGGCACTCCTGTGGGGAAGGCCACCAGGCGCTCCAGGGGAGCCAGCCACTTGCTCGGGAGCACGGTGACGGGCTCAGAGTAGTACTTCCAGATCAGAGAGACCATCAGGGCAGCCTGGAGTGGGCATTTTTTATTAGTTTGGATCACAACACACACCAAATACATTCCCAGTGCTATCTGGAATTGTTTCTTTGTTATTTTATCTTATTCAACGTATTTTTAGATTTTCTATGACCTTAAATTTATACACAATAATAGGAGGTTGCAAGGGGATCTTTCTTTCAAGACCCTCTCTTCAATCCACACAGTCATAGCATTTGTTAAAATTCTGATGACCCTTTTTAGCCTGAATTTTTGCCTACAAGGAGTACAACTCACTTTAACAATCCCCTAAGGAAATCTTCATGCTGACCACTGCCATCCCCCTTAGCAAATTCTCTGGCATCAGTCAGAACTACTCAGACAATCTGATGAGGCACTGTGGGGAAATGTGTGGCAGCTGTAGGTGGAGATTTGCATCCTCAGCAGAAATATATTTTGGTTTCATAGCCAGAATTATATTCACATGTAGCAGAACTTTCCTGGATTTTGGGCCATATATAAAAAATCCCCAGTGATTAAAGAGCTAAGACAAACCCCAATCTTGTCCATCAAAACCAGAAACAGAGTTGAGACAAAAGTCAGACTCCTTCCATCCTCAACTTATCTTATCCAGATCTTATCATCATTTCCCTTCCAGTTGCAGAAATTCTTTGTGTCTGCCAAGCTCTGTGTCCTTGGAATCCCAGAATGGTTTGGGCTGGAAGGAATTTAAAGCTCCTCCAGTGCTATGGCAGGGACACCTCCCACTGTGCCAGGTGCTCCATCCCCAGTGTCCAACCTGGCCTTGGGCACTGCCAGGGATGCAGGGATGGAATTCCATCCCAGCCCTGCCCACCCTGCCAGGGAACAATTCCTCATTGCCAGGATCCCACCCAGCCCTGCCCTCTGGCACTGGCAGCCATTCCCTGTGTGCTGTCCCTGCATCCCCTGGCAATTGTCTCTCTCCAGCTTTCCTGGGGCTCCTCCAGGCCCTGCAAGGCCACCCTGAGCTCAGCCCAAAGCTTCTCCTGTGCAGGTGAGCAATGCCAGCTGTGCCAGCCTTTCCTGCCAGCAGAGCTGCTCCATCCTCTGCCCATCCTGGAGCCTCCTCTGGGCTCTGCAGCAGCTCCAGCTCCTCCCTGGCTGGGGGAGCCCTGAGTGACCAGACATGGACCAATAAACCAGGAGAGAATTGTGACACTGCTGAGGATTTGGGTGAAGTTGTATCCATAAAAAAATACTGACTTACCTGCACTATGTAGAATACAATATTTATGACCCACTTTATTTTGGCTAATTGGGCAGTTCGTGCTTTCACTGTTAAAGAAAAAGAAAATATTAGTGTCCATTGCTTATAATTATGAATTATAATTACATTAAATTAGTAATCTTTTAATATTTCACTCTTTAAGGCTGGACATGACCCTGTTAAAAATCTCTTTCCATATGACTTATAGCTGTACTAAAAACACTCTTCTACAACAAACTGCCAGCTCTGTATCACACTGTAATTTCTATCTTGACTTACTGAAAACAGGATTCAGTGATGGGCATCAATGAGAAAGAATAAATAATTACAGAGTGAAGCCCAGGAAATTCCTGGAAAGACACAGGTAAGATTTTCAAATAGTTTAAAGAGGGGAAAAAAAGGAGAGAGAGAAAGAAAGAGAAAAGGGGAGGAGGAGAGGAGAGGAAAGGAAATTTCAAGGAAAGGAAAGAAAATTTCAAGGAAAGGAAAGAAAATTCCAAGGAAAGAAAATTCCAAGGAAAGAAAATTTCAAGGAAAGGAAAGGAAAGGAAATTTCAAGGAAAGGAAATTTCAAGGAAAGGAAATTTCAAGGAAAGGAAATTTCAAGGAAAGGAAAATGGAAATGGAAATGTGAAGGCAAGTTTGAAGGACAAATACTTAAAACTGAAAATGCTCTTATCAGCTTTTCAGAAACAGAAGATGTTTTTCCTTGTGGAGCAGGAGCAGACACAGCACTGTACCGTGGGTTTTGAGCCTGTCAGTCATTTTGTTGATCTTCCTCTCCAGCCGCGCGTATCTGGCGAACTCGTCCATCATGCTGATGGTGGCAAGCTCCTGCTTCATGGTCTGGATCTCTGCTCTCATCTGGGACTCCTGCTCTGCATCCTTCTGCAACAGCCTGGATATCTGAGAAGTGAAGGAAATGATCAATTCCTGCTCCAGAATTCCACTGATTTGCTTTAGTGTGCATAAAGTATGGTCTCAAAAGCCTCCCATAACAAAGGGCCTTTCAGTGAGATGCAGGAAATCCTTGGGTGACAAGATGAAACAGCCTCAAGCTGGACTCCATGATCTTCAAGGTTTTTTCCAATTTAAATGATTGTGTGATCATTCCCATTTCCAGCTCCAGCAGCCAAGTATTCCAACATTTCCTCCCTTCCTTTTACTCTCCTAATTTCTTTTCTTGAGGCACCACCTGCTTGTCAGTTCATGAACTCTGCCAGGCACAAAAGGACACAAAATCTTTTTATTGCTGTTCCTTAACAAATCTTCCAGCTTCCCCAAGATACATGTAATTTATTTCCCCGTGGATGCTGTTCTCAGGCCTGCAGACAGTGAGAGCATTAACACCATCTTCAGCCTCAAACCACAGCAGAAAGCTGAGCAGAAATCTTCAGAGAATCTCAGAATATCCTGAGTTGGAAAGGACCCACAAGGAATTGAGTCCCAGCCCTGTCCCTGCCCAAACCTCCAACAATCCCACCCTGGGCATCCCTGGCCAAAGGCTCCTGGAGCTGTGGCAGCCTCAGGGCTGTGCCCATTCCCTGGGCAGTGCCAGCACCCTCTGGGGGAGGAACCTTGCCCTAAATCCAACCTAAATCCCTCCAGCCCAGCTGCAGCTGCTCCCTGGGTGCTGTCCCTGTGCCAGAGCTCAGAGCTCGGGAGGAGCTGCAGACCCAATCTCAGCCTGCTCCAGCCTGAAGGAACCAAATGCCCTCAGCCTCTCTGCAGAGGGCTCTTTGATCACTCATCTCTAGCAACACTGAGTTCAGCTTCCCAAACTGCTGAGGGTGACTTAAGGTTTAAAGGACTTCTGTCCATTTTTAATAGTGCACACTGATCTCTGTGCCAGTGAAGTTATTTCTATGGTAGAGCAGAGCGACAGGGATTTCAGCATCTTTGTACATATGTGAGTTTATCTGGCAGCCACAAAGTTTATTTGTCCTCAATTCCATTATCCACGCTTCCACATCAATGCTTCAGATCAGAAGAGGAGCACCCTGATCAGATTATTGAGATTTATTCCTATCATGACTTAACTCCTTCATCTCCGTATCCACTGATCTCCTATCTCAACAATGGGCACGTCCATCTGTTGAAAACACGCAAGACCGAGCAAAGTGATCCTTCCTACCCCGAAAACTGGGAAGCTGTGGCTGCCCCATCTGTGGCTGAGGAGCCCATCCTCAGCTGTGGCTGAGGAGTTCAGGAGCAGCCTGGACGGGGCTCTGAGCATCCAGGCCCGCTGGAAGGATCCCTGCCCACGGCAGGAGGGTGGGAGCGGATCATCCTTAGGGTTCCTTCCAGCCCAAACCTTTCCACGATTCCGTGATGCATCCCAGGGACTGGAGGCTCAGGAGCATCAACGATAACACAGGTAACTCATCCCGCAGAAAGCGGGGCTGAGCTCCACCACCTCCAGCCCCAGCCTCTCCTCAGCAAGGCCGGCAGCAGGAGCAGACCCTGCCCGTCCCCGCCGGGGCCGCGGGAGCGCTCCCCATGGGCTGGGAGAACCCCGTAACGCCCCGCCGGCTCCCTGGGGTCCCCTCCCAACCATCCTCCCGCTTCCCCACGGGCGCCATCACTCACGAGGGAGGAGCAGGAGGGCAGCAGGATTTTGAGCGCGTTGCAGAGGAACACGGCGCTGAGCACCAGCAGCCAGGCGCCGCTCTCCGCCATGGGCCCCGCGCCGCCGCCGCCTCCTCCTCACAGCGCCCGCCCGAGGGCAGGCGGGGCCGCGCGCGCGGGGCACGTGACGCGGACGGGCCAATGGGGAGGCGGTGCGCTCGGGCGGGGCGGGGCGCGCGCCGATCCGGCTGGATCCTGTTGCGGCGCCGCTGGCGCTGCTGGGATGGGGAGGGGGGCGGCGGCTCCGCTGCGCAGCCGGGCTGGGGCGCGCAGGCGGCCGCAGCAGCAGCGCTCGCTCGCAGCAGCAGCCGCGCCACACCAGCAGGAGCAGCCGCAGCCGCGGGGGTCGCGGCCGAGAGCGTCGAGATGCCCAAGAGGAAGGTGAAGGCGGGCGGCAGCGAGCGGAGCCGCGGGGAGGGGACGGCCGGGAGCGTGTGGGGAGCGGGCTCGGCGGGAAGCGGCCGCGCCGCGGGCTCCGGTGCGGCTGGCGGTACCGAGGGCCGGCGCCTTCCCCTTGTGCTGGGGACGGGGCAGCGGGTGTGGGAGGGAGGCTCGGGGGGGCTCGGTGAGCCTCGCGGTCCGGGAAGGGGCGGGCGGGGGCCGGGGCCGCCCCGCTCGCTGACGCGCTCTGTGTGTTGCAGGTGACGGTGGCGGACGGGGACGCCCCCGAGGAGGTAAGGAGCGGGCAGGGCGGCGGGGCAGGCGGGGCTGCCCAGGGCTGCCCGCCCCTCACGCCCTTCTCTCTCTCTCTGTGTCCCTGTGTGTGTCCGTGTCTCCTCGCAGCCCAAGCGGCGATCGGCGCGGCTCTCCGCGGTAAGTGCCGAGCGGCGGGGCCCTGCCGGGATGGGCGGGACGCCGTGCCCAGGCTGGATCCCTGCCTGATTTATTCTCTCTCCTCAGAAACCCGCGCCTGCCAAAGCGGAGCCGAAACCTAAAAAGTTGCCGGCGAAGGTGAGAGTGAATTGGAAAAGGGAAGGGAGAGGAGGTGGGAGTGCTTGGGGGCACCGTGCTGGAATGGTTTTGTTCCTTGTGGGAACTTGGCTGAAGCGTTGTTTTGATGTGCTTCTGCCAGTATTTACAGGTACATTCCATCGCTGTGGCTGTAGAGCCTTGTTAAGCTCCAGGCATTGCACGGAAGCGTGGGCACGGATCCATGCGTGTTATATTGGGTGGAACTACCTGACTGTCAAAGCAGCTGCGTTAGGACATCAGGAGGGATTTCTTCACAGAAAGGCTGGGCAGGCATTGGAAAAGCTGCCCAGGGAGGGCGTGAAGTCACCATCCCTGGAGGTGTCCAAGGATAGGCTAGGATCTGGTTTGCCGTGCTCTGGTTGACAGGGTGGTGCTCAGTTAAAGTTGGAGTATCTTGGAGGACTTTTCCAAACTGAATGATTCTGTGCATAGCGTTGTATTTCATCTGTGTAACAAGAGGGGATAAAGCACACCTACTGATGTTTTAGAGCAGTGTCTTAGGACAGGCAAAAAATGTATTAGCCACTTAAAAACCACATGAGCTTCCATTCATGTGGTCAAACTTTCAGGTGTTTGTGTGTAAGAAAGTGGCTTTGTGTGATCTTTGAATTTTTCAGCACAGCTTTCACAGTGAAAATAAGTGAGGTGTAAAATTGTTTGGTTTTGGGGAGAATTAAAAAAGGCCTTGTGTCTGTTGGCTCGCTGCTGTTTGCGTTGTTAAGTGTTCCTTTGTCATCTTAAGCTTTTCTTAGTGATGTGTTAAAAGCTTTGGGGTGACCTCATCGTGACCTTTCAGTACCTGGAGGGAGTTGATAAGAAAGGTGAAGAGAGATAATTTCCTAGGGATGGAGTGACAGGGAAAGGCTTCTAACTGCCAGAGGGCAGGGCTGGATGGGACATTGGCAATGAGGAATTGTTCCCTGTGAGGGTGGGCAGGGCTGGGATGGAATTCCACCCCTGGATCCCTGGCAGTGCCCAAGGCCAGGTTGGACACTGGGGCTTGGAGCAGCCTGGGACAGTGGGAGGTGTTGGGGGTTGGATGAGATGATCTTTAAGATCCCTCTCAGCCCAAACTGTTCCGTGATTCTCTAACTTCAGATAAACTCATCATCTTTTAGACTTTCTGATATTTTCATTGCATTAATCCTATTGAGCAGTTACTGACCAGGAGCCCACCTTCATTCCAGTGCTCTGACTATCAGTGTGTTCCCACTCTCAGGGCTGTAAGCCTGAAGAATTTGGGGAAGCTTTCCAATGCTACCAAGCTGTAATTTCCTTTTTTTGCAGTGTTTGTGATGCATCTGCACTTACTGCTGCTCATTGATGTTGGATTTTCTGCTTAAAACTACTTCAAGCTATTAATTAACAAAGATTTTTTATTTGATTCATCAAAAAAAAACACCCTTTTTGCATCAACTTTATCAGTTTTTAAGACTTTCCTCCGTTTTTAAAACAATCTTCAGTATTTTTTCTAGTTGTGAGAAGTTTGCTCATTATGGAGTTACTTAGTGGGCTTTTTAAATGAATAATAATGAAGAAAAATATATTTTGGCATTTGAAGTATAGAAGTCTTGTGTTGTAATTATGTAATTCTGAAATATTTTATAATGAGTGATCAGGGGTTGTTGGTAGCTTAGCAAATCTATCTTTTTTGGTGTGTTTTTTTTGTTTTCAAGGTTTAGCTGGAAGATCATAACAATTCACTTACTGGCAATGTATTTCATTGCAGGATAAATCTGAGGACAAGAAAGCTCCATCAAAGGGGAAGAAGGGGCCTAAAGGAAAACAGACAGAAGAGACAAACCAAGAGCAGCAGACAAAGGACAACCTGCCTGCAGAGAATGGGGAAGCTAAAACTGAGGAGGTGAAGTTTGGAGTGCTGGGTTTGGGTTTTGCTGTTACTGAGAAGTTGGGGTGGATTTTTTGCTACAAAAGTTTGTTGACAAATGAAATATTCTTTTTCTTGGGCCTGGAAAAGAGTCTTGAGTGAAACCCAGAGGTGATCTGGGCAAAGTTGAGGTGCCAGACCTTGCTGGGAGAAGGGACAGGTTGGTGCAGGGACAAAGTACAACAATTAATGAGTTATTGCTGTGCCAGGTGAGTCTTGGCTGCACCACAGTGCCAGAGTGCCTGAACTTTTTGGAGTCATGGATCAGGTCACTTGCAGCATCCTCCACTCTGTATTACACTCCTGGATGCAGACATTGTTACAAATTTAGGCCAAGATTTTCAGGGATCAAATACAAGTGTGGTAATTATGGGCCTGGAGTTGGTGTCAGGTTTCTGTGACATTTTCAGTTCAGTGGAGTATTTTGGTTTAGTTTTGGTTCAGTGAAATATTTTGGTTTTTGTTTGGGAAGGTACAGGATGGTACTTCAGTGAGCTCTGGGGTAACAGTTTGTCATTGTCAAGCCTGCAGTGTGAAAAAGTTGTGCTCCAACTGCAAGTTCTTCAGCTGACTCATTTTTGGCATTATTGCAGTCTTTTAATTTGTGCTTGTAAAGCTTCAGCAGTGGAACCAAATTTGGCAGCATTCCCATCTGGGGTCCCTTCAGTTCACTGGTGCAGAGATTATGTAAATGTACAAGGAATGGATGATGATTGCTCACAGCACCCAAAATCCCAGGTGTAATTTTATGCCAAAGAGGCAGAGTCTGTCCTGTTGGATGCTATTGTTTGCTAAGAATTAAAATAGGGTTAAGATTTGAAGGATATTTGAAGTGTGGCACTGAAATTTAAAGGCATGAAGTGTTACCTCATGGATTTTCTAAACACCTCATATGTAATTGTAGCTGTGTAACAGCTGGAGTTTTTTCTGTCATAAAGGCAGTAATCCAATTAAAATTAAAACCCCTTGCAGTGTGTGTTTAGTTACAAATCAACATCCTGCAATCCATCCTGGTGGATCCAAGAGCCTTTTTGTGAAGCTTGGTTTAGCAGATCCAAAAGAAATCTGCAGGAACAAGTCAAGGTTATTCTGTGCAGGGTTTAAGGTGCATTAAAACTCCAAACTAATCAGAGCCACTAAAAACTTCCTGCACTGAATTGTTCTGCTTTTTTCCCCTTTCCAGACCCCAGCACCTGATGCAGCTGCAGAGAAAGAAGTGAAGTCTGAGTGACACCTGCTCCCACATCTGTAACTGGTGGTCCTTAAACCTTTCTTCTTGTACAATTCAGAGGAATATTTTTATCAACTATTTTGTAAATGCAAGTTTTTTAGTAGTTCTAGAAAACACGTTTTTAAAAAGGAGAGAATCCCGACTCAACCCATTTTTTTACATATTTAGATAAGTGTAAATGCTTTTTTTAAGTGGTAAAATCATGTACTGGTTGTCTGTTTTCTATGAAACCAGAAATTAACAGTGTGTTAATTAAGGAGAGGGCATTGAGGCCTTGATTAAGCCTCACATTCCACAGACTCCAAGGGACAGTTTTCTATCCTATAAAATGAAGCATAACACAGATCAGACTTTGGAATTCATAATGATGTGTTGAGAATGTCTTAACATTTTAGTTCTTTATCTTTCTCTGTGGTTGTACCATCAGTAGAATTGCTTATCTAATAAAACTGCTCCCTAGTGGTGGATTCCCTGCTGAGTGATGTATATCAGTGACAAAGTTATTTTTGGTAGTTGCAGCTTTATTTTTTTCCAACAACTTTGTAGCTGTGATGCAAAAAGATTGGAAACTTTTATTTTATATCTTTAAATACTGTCTTAAGTAAAAGTTTCTGCTTGGCAGATGGAACTTGTTATGTCAATATTTGAGATACTGGAACTTCACATCTAGTTTTCAAGGACAGCTTGTCTACAAAGATTGAGTGAAAAATATTTGAAATAGTGCTAGAAAAAAAAAAAACAATTAGTTTTTAGATTAAAAAAAGCTCTGTGAATAAAAACAATTGTAAAATTGTTGATAGTGTTTGTGATCACCAAACAAAAGCCAAATAAATCTTGATTATGAAAGGATGTTTCCATAGCTCCTGTATTGAGTGTGAACTCAGAATCTGAGTGCTGTGGTTTGGATTTGTAACTGTGTCCTTCAGAGTGCTAAAACTGTACCTTAAAGAGATGGGTGGCAGTTCAGGAGTGGAGAATTGCAGTGTGAGTCTAAACTTGCAGTTGGCAAGTGAGAGCTTTGTGCTGCTGCTGTTTGCTTTAAAAAAGTCAATAATTAGAGAGTCTCAGATGGCAGCCAGAAACTGTCACCTTGTGCTGGGAGGAGCCAGGCTCAAACAGAAACGTTTGTTCTTTGTTGGGTGTTTTTTCCTCTTACCCCAGAATTTGTTTATGCTCCTAAGTAACACCTGCAAGCCCAGTACCTGCTTCCTGTACATTTGTAGTGCCTTTTTCAAATTGTTGCAGTTATTTCTAAAAAAAGCCACTTCAGTTTCACCTCTAATTTGCTTTCTTCATCAATACTCTCAATTCAAGAAGAATTTTACCATTTTTATCTCTTCAATACTTTAGAAATCTTTAACTTTTCTATAGGAAGTCTCCCAACCTTAGAGCACAACCTGCTCCTGTTCCATTCCATCACAGGAATGTTCCTCACACAGCACACTTGGCTTTGGCTTCAAGTTTTTGGATATTTCAAAACTGGAAATTGATGCCACTTTTATCACTCACTTCCCCCAACATCCCCCTCATATTTGTTGGTTTAATTTAATAGTAACAAAATCTAGCTCTATGATATTACTTACTCTCTGGTTTTGGCAAGCTCAACCCACCAGTTAAATAAGTACTAAACTTGCAGGTAAATCCCCTAAAATAACCACTCATCCCTGCTTTTACAGTGTCTGTTTTTCATTTGTTTTGGGTCTCTGGTGCTGTGATTCTGTGCACTTTCAGCATTTCCCTCACATCTATCACCTACTGGTTAATTTATTGGAACTTCTCAATATTACTCTGTCCTGTGTGATACCAAATTTACTCTTCAGCTAAGGATTGGAGTGAGAGCTGATGCAGATTTGAATCCAGTGGAGCACAATCTGATCCAAAATACAACAGCAGGAGAACAAAACTTCTTTCTTGGAACATACTCTGTTGTCTTTGTGTAGTCCTAGCAGTTGTTTGGGTTAAGGGAATGAGACATAGAAGTAATTTACTTCAAGGTTCTAAAAATGCATTTTAAGGTACCAGAGGTGGGGAATTAAATAGGCAAAGACCTGGGATTTAAAATATAACACAAGTACAGCCATTGCTGGTTTTATCAGTGTTCAGGCTGGGCATGGCTGGGAAACAACGGTGGGAAAGAAAAAAAGATGAAGAATGGTTTGGGGTGGAAGGGAACTTAAAAATTATCCACTCCCACTCCCTGCCATGGCAGGGACACCTCCCACTGTCCCAGGCTGCTGCAACCCAGTGTCCAACCTGGCCTTGGGCACTGCCAGGGATCCAGGGGCAGCCCCAGCTGCTCTGGGAATTCCATCCCAGCCCCTGCCCACCCTGCCAGAGAAAAAAATTTCCTAATTATCTGATCTGAACCTGTAATTTTTCAGTGTGGAGCCATTCCCTGTGTGCTGTCCCTGCATCCCCTGGCAATTGTCTCTCTCCAGCTTTCCTGGGGCTCCTCCAGGCCCTGCAAGGCCACCCTGAGCTCAGCCCAAAGCTTCTCCTGTGCAGGTGAGCAATGCCAGCTGTGCCAGCCTTTCCTGCCAGCAGCGCTGCTCCATCCCTCTGCCCATCCTGGAGCCTCCTCACAGCCCGATGTCCTGGCTCCCAAAATGCTGCCTCCAGGAGCCAGGCTCGAGGTGGCACAGGCATGGGGGCAGAGCTGGTTTCTTTTTGGGTCAGTGATGCCAGGGGAGCAGTGCTGTGTGTGGGAAATGCCCCTCCCCAAGGTGGTGGTTGGGGACCCCCAGGTGCCCCCGGCATCCCGCACGGGGCTCTGCTGTCACAGCAGAGGCTGGGCCAGCCCTGAGCTCTGACACGGACACGGCATTGATGCTCCCCAATCCCTGCAGCCACGGCGCACACTGGGCACCACGCGGCACAGTGCACTTTGAATCACATTATCACAAAATCATTTTGCTTTGGAAACACTTCTGAGATCATCGAGTCCAACCTTTGATCAACCCCTTGTCAACGACCCACTTCCAGTCGTTCCTTGAACTCCTCCAGGAATGGGGACTTGAACACCTCCCTGGGCAGAGCATTCCAATGTTTAATCAAACTTTCGGCGAAAAAATTCTCCCTGTGTCCCAGCTGAGCCTGCCCTGGCCCAGCCTGAGGCCGCTCCCTCTGCTCCTGTCCCTGTTCCCTGGAGCAGAGCCCGACCCCCCCCCGGCTGTGCCCTCCTGGCAGGGACTTGTGCAGAGCCACAAGGGCCCCTGAGCCTCCTTTGCTCCAGCCTCAGCCCCTGCCCAGCTCCCTCAGGGATTCTCCAGCCCTTTCCCGCTCTGTTCCCTTCTGTGGATAAGCTGCAACCCCTCGATATCCTCGCAGTGAGGAGCCCAGAGCCGGACATGGCACACGAGGCAAAGGCCCTGGCCTGGCGGCACACGGCGTCCGCTCCGTCACCGCATCCCCCCCTGGAAACGGCTGTCGGTCCCGGGAGGGCTGTCCCGGGCTGGGGAGGCCGAGCAGCGGCGGCAGCACCGCTGTTCCCGGGGCCGACCGGAGCAGCCCCGCAGCCGCCGCCGCCTCTCCGCCGCCGCCACCCCTCAGCGCTGCCGCCTCGCCGCGCTCAGCCCCGCCCCGGTGCGCGTCACCGCCGCCTTCCTCGCGCGATCCTTCCGCGCCTCCGCCTCCCCTTCTCCTCACCCGCCGCCTTCCCCACCATCCCCCCCGCCACCCACCTCGCTTCCCTTCGTGTATATCCCCGCGGCCACACGCCTTCACCGCTGTTCCCTCGGCGCGCTCGAAGCGCCCGGTACTGCGGGAACTATTTTCCGCCGCCCCCCCGCGGGCGCTCCTGGCGGAGGTGTCGACGGCGGCTCCGTGGCGGGTGGTGCGGCGGCGATGGCGGCGGCGCCGCCGAGGCTGCGCTGAGGGGGGAGAGGGAGGGAGGGAGCGCTGAGGGGAGCGGGGGGGCGGCCGTGAGGGGAGGGAGGGAGGAGGGGAGGCGCTGACAGCGCCGTGCCGAGCCGGGCCCGCCGCCCTCAGCCCGCCATGGCCGAGCCTGCGGCCTCTTCCAGCTCCGGCGCGTCGCTGCCGCTCATTGAATCAGGTAACACCGCGGGCCGGGGTGAGGAGGTGCCGCCATCTTCCTGCCCCCCCCTCAGGATGGGTCACGGCCGCCCCCCGGCTCAACCCCCGTGTCTCTTGCCGTGTCTCTTACAGAGCTTTACTTCCTCATCGCCCGGTTCCTGAGCACCGGGCCCTGCCGGAGAGCGCTGAAGGTGAGTGCGGGGCTCGCCGGGGCGCGGGCACCCCGTGCTGCCCCTGAGGGCCGGGGGAGGTGGGAGCAGCCGCGCCCCCCGCTCCGGGGGAGCCCGATCGTCCCTTGTCCCTGACTTTGTGTTTTTCCCCTTCCCTCTGCAGGTGCTGGTGCAGGAGCTGGAGCAGCACCAGGTCTGTGTGGGCTCTGATGAAATCTTGCTGTAGTCAAAAGTTTCCTTTGCAAGTCATTCAAGTTTCTGCCGCTGTCTCAACTTTTCCCCCCCTCGACACACATTGTTTTGGATGTGGTCGGTAATCCCTCCTTTCCCCTTTCACCGCTCACGGTTTTTCTGTTTGTTTTTCTTTTATTTAGTTGCTTCCCAAAAGGTTGGATTGGCAAGGAAATGAGCATTATAGAAGTTATGAAGAATTGGTGAGACTTTTCTCTTTTAAAAAAACCCCTTTTTATTTACGGTGATGACATTGATGTTAGACCCCTCTACCTTTAAGAGTAGGCCCAAATCTTCACCTCCCTGTACCGTCCTGCCTCTGAACACTGGAATTCCTTTAGAAAGGGCCTTTAATTTCTTCACATCAGACTAACAAAAACACAAGCGGTGGTTTAAATTGAGGATATTGTTTACATAGCAGAGGTGGAGCTTGGCGTTGTGCAGTGGTACATGCCACTGCCTACATGCAGGCAGGAGCCAATCTCCAGCGAGGTTTCATTTCGGAGTTTCGGGCACCAGCTTGTGAGGCGCGTTGTGATTTGTCGGTATTTATTTTCTGGTTGGTTTCTTTCAGCCCCCTCCAACAGATTAGGAAATGAAATCGCTGTTCAGAAAGCGAGGGTTGGCACTTGTGGTGGCTGTGAATGTGCTCACATCGCCGGCTCCTCGCTGCTCGTGGCTTTGTTTCTAAAGTGCTGCAAGGATGGGGGTGATCTCTCCGCAGAATTTACTTTCTTCCCTTCCACATCTGGTGTGGTGTGTTCTGAATTGTTTTTTACAGAAGGCAGAGCTGTGTTTTGGGGCTTAATTTTGCTGTTTCTTAAGTGGCAAAGAGTTTGAGGGCCTGGTGGTGCCTGCCCTGCCCTGTGTGGTTTTTATCCTGATTTATTGTATTTGATGGTGTTTCCTTTAAAGAATTGTTTATCCTTGCTTTCTCCCACCTGAGGTTCAGGCATTCTGGGTTAATTGACTGATTGTTGCTGTGAACTCCCTCTTGTGAAGCACTTAAAGATCTCAGGCTCATATTTGCATAGAGAAGGAATGAAGTGTTGTTTAAAACACTTTCTTAAGGATTTCAGCATTGCTTGACATGATAAGTGTGATTCCATTTCCTCTATTTGTTGTGGTCAGTTGAGCAAGGAAGGTTTTAGATCAGTTTTTTTAAGTCACTAAGAAGCCTGGCCTTGCTAAACAGGAATATTTTCAAGCTCTGACTTGAATTTAGGCAAGATGAAAGTAGGATTAGGCTTAGAAAGAATTGTTGGGAGGTTTTTTTTTAGTTGCTTCATTGTTGATTTCTTGTCCCATTTCTTCTGGCAGAAAGCAGAGTGTTGGGAGATCCCATGTGTGTGTTTTCCTGATTTCAGGGCTGCTTTTTAACTCTGATTATTCTGAATACACAATTGTCAAACTAATTCTTCAACATGTGCTGCCTCTACTTCTTTTTTCCTGCACAATTTAAATGAAATCTCTGCTCAGGGCAGCAGTGTTTAAGAACATCTAAATTAATATTCTCAGAGTTTTAGTTTCTGGTTTTTGAGGGGCTCTGGGAACCTCTGGGAACCACCACAGACAAATCAGTCATGTGCTGTAATTTTTTCTATTCCACTTTGCTCAGCGTGGAATTGCAAATCTTTAAAATAACTGTTCCTTCCAAAATCCCAGCAAAACTACTTCAAAAAGAAATGAATTGCAAGGGGTTGCATTTAGAAAATATATTAGAAAATATATTTATTGCTGATGGCAGGCAAGCAAAAAGGGTTTTGGTGTTTGGCAGAGAGCAGGCTGACCTCTCTGTCCTGGGTGTTGTGGCTGGCACTGCTCTGTAGCAATTCAAGAGTCAAAATTGATAAAGAAATTCTGTCAAGCTGCATTTTGTATTCTTTGGGCTACCAGATATGTTTCTTATCATCAGCCTTAAGCATCTGATGGGCTGATTTGCTTGGACAGGTTTGCCTGTGGGGTAATGGGAACTTTTTTGTGATGTTATCTCCTCCCACCCTGCCAGGAGCACAACCTGTGCCCCACAAGCTTTATACCTGCATTTTATTATTAAAAACAAGTGCTAGGATGTGACTTAAATTGTGCTTTCTGAATGCTCTGTGTGCATTTGGGCAACTTTCTGACAGTGTGTGGTATTTAATTTTTAATTTTATTTTAATTCCCAGTGTTGTGTGAGCAGATCAGCCCTGTTGGGTCATCATCAGCCCTTCAAGGGAGCAGCATCAGCAGCAGGAGCTCGTTCTGCCTGTGCTCTGAGGGAGCTGGGCAGGAGCCACATACCTGAGCTGCTGTGGCCTGGGAGTTCTGGGGCTGCTGCAGGAGCTGCTGGGGTGACTGGTTTGGCCATGGCCAGCTCACACTGCAGGGAGTGTGGGCTGCCAATCCCAGCTCCTTCACACCTCCCCAACAGCTTCAGTTTATGGTTCTGACAGTTTGCTCCACTCAAAGCTGTTTAAACTCTTACTTTGTGTCTTTAATTTCTACATTATTGTCTTGATAAGAATAAGGATTTTTTAGATTAAAAGGGGGAAAAAATCATCAAAACCCTCACACATCTGTTCTTGTCTGAGACATCTCAGTGTGGGTGGGGTGGATTTTTTTTTAGGTTGCTTGATGCAGATAGTGTGGGATCATTGCTGAGTGTAGGGAGGAATGGTTTGAGCCCTGGTTTAAGGAAGTAGGGCAGGCTTAGGTTGGTACTGGTTCTTCAAGGAAACTCTTTCCAGAGAGGTTGTACTCAAACCTGCTGGTTTGCACTTCACTGAACAGGTACCAGTGGTAGCTGCATAAATTCTTGTGCATGATCTTCAGTTCTGAGGGTTTGTATTTTATTTCTTATTTTTAGTACAAATCCCAGGGTGAATTGGGCAAAGCCACTCAGTGTAGGGTGCCTCACAAGTGGGTGCCACAGGGGTGATTCCTGCAAGCTTCAAGTAATAAAATACTGATGTGCAGGAGTCACTTTACTCCAGTCATTTTTACTACAGCTCTCCCTGGCTTGCAGAATACCCACTGAATTTACTAGATCAGAGCTTAACAGAATTGATTTTCTCTGTAAGTTGAACTTAAAAAAAAATATCAAAAATATCAAGTATACCTGTGCCTATTGATGCTTTTAGATCCATCAGTTCTGAGTGTACCATCCTAATTTTTAAACCTTAAATTTCTGTCAGGTGCTGTCCAACAAACATGTGGCTCCAGATCATTTATTACAGATTTGCAAACGTATTGGCCCCATCCTGGATAAGGAGATCCCACCCAGCATTTCCAGAGTGAATTCCTTGCTTGGGGCAGGGAGACAGTCCTTGCTAAGGACAGCAAAAGGTAGGAAGTGTTCTTTATGTGAAATGGGGGTGAGTCATGGCATGGGTACAGGGTTAGGGTTTGGGGAGTGCTGTGAGAAAGGCAGGGCTGATGCTGTGGAAGGGAAATCCCAGAAAATCCCAGAATGGTTTGGGTTGGAAGGGAACTTAAATCTCATCTCATCCCATTCCACCCCTGCCATGGGCAGGGACACCTCCCACTGTCCCAGGGACACCTCCCAGTGTCCAGCCTGGCCTTGGGCACTGCCAGGGACCAGGGGCAGCCCCAGCTGTGCCTTCCCCACCCTCCCAGGGAAGGATTTTTCCTCACATCCCATCTAAACTCATCCTACTTCCCCCTTGTCCTTTCTCTCCAAGCCTTTGTGAAAAATTCCTCTCCAGCTTTCTTGTAAATCCCCTTCAGTTACTGAAAGATTCTTGAGATCATCTCATGAAATAACTTCACATTATTAACTACTCATTGCATTCCTGTAGAAATATTCAGGAAAATGTTAAAAATCAGTTGGAATTTTAGTTTTGTGTCACGTGAACTGCAGGGGTACCATAATTTAGGAGTAATTTCACAGTTTGCTAGTTGGTTGTGTTGGTTTTTTCTCCTTCTAATACTATTAAATGGATTTTTCTCTTTAACTCTTCATTGTTTGTGAGAAGTTTTGAGGCAGTCGGTGCCTGGTTTTTCAGTGGGTTCAATCCTGTGTTTGAGACCAGACTAGATGGGCTCTTTGCTGTGTTTTGGAGCTGCATTTTAAACAAATATTCATTATGAATTTCAACTGTTGTTGCAGATTGCAGGAGCACAGTTTGGAAGGGCTCTGCATTTGCTGCCCTGCATCGAGGCAGACCCCCTGAAATGCCTGTGAACTATGGCACCCCCCCCAACCTTGGTAAGCTCCTCTCACCTCTCCCCCTGCTGCTGAGCACACCTAAAATATAAAAATTACAGATACCACAAACCTGACTTTATGAAATCTGACAGTAATTTCTATAGCTTTTTAATATTAATGACAATTGAATAAACCCAGGTTTTAGAGCAGACATGTTTGAAACATGATGGGATTCCAACCTTGGTAAGCTCCTCTCACCTCTCCCACTGCTGCTGAGCACACCTAAAATACCTAAAATATAAAAATTACAGATACCACAAAACCTGACTTTATGAAATCTGACAGTAATTTCTAGTAGCTTTTTAATATTAATGACAATTGAATAAACCCAGGTTTCAGAGCAGACATGTTTGAAACATGATGGGATTCCAACCTTGGTAAGCTCCTCTCACCTCTCCCCCTGCTGCTGAGCACACCTAAAACACTGATATAAAATTACAGATACCACAAAACCTGACTTTATGAAATTAATTTTTTAATATAAATGGCAATTGAATAAACCCAAATTTTAGAGTAGACATGTTTGAAACACGATGTTTCCTGTGTTCCAGTGGAGGTGCATCGAGCAAAGCAATTAACTGGATATGCCAAGTTCAGCACCTCATTCCCAGGGAGTATGTACCAGCATGTCAAGATGCACAGGAGGATCCTTGGCCATCTCTCTTCTGTCTATTGTGTTGCATTTGACAGGACTGGACACAGAATATTTACTGTAAGTTGATGAAATAAATCCAACTCTGAATATATTTTTAGATGATGCAAGGAAAAGAGCTTGGAAATGGGTGTTGTGCAGGAAGTTCTGGAGATAAATATCAGTGCTGGTAAAATGCAGCTGTCACTCTGCTGAAGTGGAACAGTTTGCTGTAATTAAAGGTCAGAAGCATGTCAGAAGTTGTCCCTAATGAATATTTCTCTTCAGGGCTCAGATGACTGTCTGGTGAAGATCTGGTCCACCCACAATGGCCGATTATTCGCCACCTTACGAGGACACTCAGCAGAGATCTCTGACATGGCTGTGAACTATGAGAACACCATGATTGCAGCTGGCAGCTGTGACAAGATGATCAGGGTGTGGTGTCTGAGGACCTGTGCTCCAGTTGCTGTCCTCCATGGGCACACAGGCTCCATTACCTCCCTGCAGGTATGGATGGGGCTTTTGAAGTGTTCCTGCATGTTAAAAACTGAAATTCTTTCTCTGGGGCTGCCTATGGGAGTAGTGAAATCTGAATGTGTAAATATTCATGTCAAATCACAGGATAAACCTGCTTGAAAACAAGTAAATTCCTTGTCTCTTTGGAATTTTTAAATATTTAACTGAAGATAATGACAGGAATTCTTTTTCACATCAAGATCACTGTGTTGATCTTGATGTGAAATAATACTTGAGTTGTTGGAACAAAAGGGAATTTCTGAGAAATATCCTGTCCTCCTGTTGTCTCTCACTGGAGACATGATTTGCTGTTCTGTGTGAATGTGTTCTGATCCTGTATATTATTCCTACAATTTTTGGGATGTTGGTATTTGTTTTAATCTCCAAAACAGGAGTTACTTCAGAAGTTGTAATGTGTGTAATTTAAATTTGAAGGTGGTTTGATACATGATGTGCTCTTGGTGTCCTTTGGATTCAGTCTGAGTTTAAATTCCTTAATTAACACAGAAATTAGTAACTCATTATCCAGGTTTGGGGTGTTTTCCAGTGAGACCAGCAGGTGAAGAGTAGCTTGTGGAGCTCAGTACAAACAAATAATTTTAAATTTTTCTCAAAAATGCTGCCTCAGAGAGTAATCTTCATACCTGCACTTTCTGTGGCATTCATTGCATTTTTAGTTTGGTTTTTTAATATCTAAATATTAATGGTACTTCTTTTATTGCAGTTTGTGGATTTTTTAATTTAGGCTTTCTTAGTAATACCATAATTGTACTATGTACAATTTATATGACTTTCCAATGCAGTAATTGATGAACAATTTAAACAAATTGTGTATGTAAAGTTTTCTGAAGGGCAGCTCTGTGCATAGCAATAAATCCATGTCATAAAGGATTTTTTCTGAGGAATTCCCATAAAATTCCTATAAAATTACATCTAATGCTAAATTACACATTCAAACCATCTCACATCTCATGCTCTGCTGAATTATTTTTAAACTACACCTGTCTATTCCAACTTCCCTTTTTTCAGTCTGCTGTGCTCATTATTTTATTCACTGACAGGATTTTCAGTGCATGATTGTGGTCAGTGGAAACATCAAACCCAAACCACTGAAGGAACTGGGATTTTTTAACACAGTAATTGAAACACAGACCACAAACTTACCTTAAATTAGGGGAGATATTCTTTGTAAACACTAAAAATGATTTACCACCAACTGCTCCAGCAGTCTGAGGTGAAAAATCCAAACTAAATCAAGCTTTTACGTGAACTTTTTAAAGAAGTTGATGATTAATATTTAAATCTCAGTTTGTGTGTGTGGTTTTGCTTCCCTCCCTGCAGTTCAGCCCCATGGTGAAAGGCTCCCTGAGGTACATGGTCTCCACTGGGGCAGATGGAACTGTTTGCTTCTGGCAGTGGGATACAGATTCCATGAAATTCAAGTATGTGACTGGTTTGTTGTTAACCTTTCTGCCATTCTGGGGCTTGAGTAAAACAAATCAGGTGGTTTTGACTCCACTGGGTTTTTGTGGTTATAAAAATGCTGTGCAAATCATGTATTCAATGGTTATTTTAAAGCAGCATCACCAGCTGTATCCTTTACAAATTAATGTTGTTCCATTGAGTTGAGAGATTAGTTGGGAAATGCAATAATTTCTTTCTTCAGTAAAAGTACAAAAGTAGGACAGCAGGACTGGCTGGAAATGTAAATATGTTGGAAAATATAATAAAACTTGGTGGTGCTGTTGGTTTTCCAGCAGTCCTGTAGTTTTAGGATGTTTCTTGCAGAACTTGCATGCAGGATAGTTGGAAATGTTCATTTGTGATTACTCTTTGTTTGTACCCCAAAAATTAATTACTGCCAGGAAGAGCTCAGTGTGTGTCTGGTGTTTTACCCCATCATGGTATAAAGTGATCCATGTTTAAAGAAACATCCCTTTATGCTTTGAAATGTTGCTAAAAGCCAAGTTTTGGGTGTTGTGACCTATTTCAAACATCTTTTCTTTTCCAGCACCAAGCCAGTGAAGTTCACAGAGAAGCCCAGGCCAGGGGTTCAGATGCTTTGTTCTTCCTTCAGTGTGGGTAAGTCAGGTGGATTCAGCCTTGTGATTTCTTCTTTCCTTTCTTGTAACACCTGATTGTGGCAGCTTTAACATGGAGAAATCCTGCAGGGGTGAGGAAATAATTGCACAGTTGTGCCCTGTTAGCTGTGCCATAATTAAATCAGGAGGATTCCCTTAGCTAACAGTGAAAAACTGTTGAAGACATTGGTGATTTCACAGAGGTAAAAGCCACCTCATGTCTGGGTTTTTCTATCCATCTTTAGTGGAGTTTTTATTTTTGTTTAATTCCCTCATGCAATATCAAGGATTGGCAAAATGGGTTTTCTGACACCCCACAGCAGCAGTGGAGGTGGGTCCTGCCAGCAGCAGCTCCTGACCCAGAGCCAGGGATAAAGATCTTCTCTTAAAGATCTTCTCTTAAAGATCTTCTCTTAAAGATCTTCTCTTAAAGATCTTCTCTTAAAGATCTTCTCTTAAAGATCTTCTCTTAAAGATCTTCTCTTAAAGATCATCTCATAAAGATCTTCTCATAAAGATCTTCCCCTCTTAAGGATCCAGAACTGGATCTTTAATGTGCTTCACTCCTGCCTTGCAGTTGCCTTTCACTCAGTTCATGGGAATTTCAGATTCACAGAATCTGAACATTTTCAGAAATAAAAAGCAGATTTTCAGAAATAAAAAGCAGATTTTCAGAAATAAAAGGCAAATCAAAGTGTAGCTTGTTAGCATTGTCAGGACAGACCCCTGGATTGTGTTGGGAGGTTGTTTTTGACTTTTTGACATTTTGCTTGTTTGATGGGAGTTTGTTTTTTGGTTTTTTTTTTTTTTTTTTTTTTTTTTTTGTTTTTGGTTTTTTTTGTTGTTGTTTTTGTTTTGTGTTTTGTTTTGTTTTGTTTTTTGACAGCACTTAGAGGCAGATGTTGGAATTTCTGCCCCCTCAGCTCAATCCTGGTGTGCTCACCCTGTGTGATTCACTTGACTGATTTACTCACATTTCAGCCTAATTTTGATGCAGTTCACTGGCACAGATGAGGCCCAGACTACAATGAGAGTCACCTACATCACTCTGATTACCCAGAGCCACATTCCCCACCACTGAAGGCTCCTCACTGCAGTTTAATGTTAAAAGTTCCACTATTGCCCTAAAGATTTATTTCAAAACCTTTGTAACACCAATTGATTTTTACTATGGCTGAGAACACTTTCTGGGGCAGCAAAGGGATTTCCTTCCACATATGTGTGTCAGTGGAAGAGCATAAAAAATGTGCCATTCTCCAAATAGTTGTGGGGTTTTTTTTTATTTAAACCAGGTCTCTGAGCAGTGGTGGTGACCTGTTTCCATCTCTTCCACAGCAGATTAATTATTGCTTGATTTTCACAGGTGGGATGTTTTTAGCAACTGGCAGCACTGACCACGTCATCAGGATGTATTTTTTTGGCTCTGAAACACCTGAGAAAATAGCAGAATTGGAAAGTCATGCTGTAAGTAATTAGTTAATTAGTCATTTGAAGCAATATTGAAATCACAAGATGATTTTATGAGTGGGTTTTTAGCAATGCTCTTAATTAATTTTATTTGCCTTAATGCTTCCTCTCCTACAAAATCTGACTTTATTTTTGTTGCATTGATAAGGCGTGATCAGTATTTAATTTTTTACTTTTTCTCTCTAAGACAAAGTGTGATGTATGTTTTTCCTGCAGTTTTTATTGTGATAAAAGTGAATTATTGTTTATTATTTTAAGGAAAATGTAAGTAGGAGTAGGAACAACAGACTTGTCACCATTGTAGTTGACTTATGGTACTGGAAATATATTTAAATATGATTCACTTGTCAACCAGGTTATTTAATCTTTTAATCCTTCATGTTTATTTCAGGCAGGTTTTAAAAGCTGCATTTTAGATACATTAATGGTTAGTGAATTCTGGACAGTGTTTGGACTTGGTTTGCTCTGCAGTTAAAACTCTTTAAAAATAACACAACATTTTATTTTTTCATTATTTCAGATTTTACTAAGCTCACAATTATAAAAAAAATATATTTCCTATTTAAAAAATAAAATTTCTAACAAACTGTACTTTTTCTTACAGGACAAAGTTGACAGCATTCAGTTTTCTAATGGTGGGGACAGGTATGTTGAAAAATGCTGAAATATGGCCAAAAAAATTTTAATTTTGGAATTAAGAATCTGTTACTGGATGTTCCCAGTAAAGAAAAATCTTATTTAGAACTAAGAAGGGGAATTTTGCACTGATGCAGGAGCATAATTAAACTTCAGCTGTTCCAGCTTTTTGTTGATCTGTGTTAGGTGATATTTTTTGCCTGGCTTGGGTTTTATTTACCTGGAGAAATTTTGCCACTTTTTAATGTACCCAATGTGTTTGTGGCCTTATAAATCTCCTTTTCCTCTTCCTTTCCTTTTAAATTCACTGAGTTTTGTACAGGAAATAGAAATAATGTAGTGAAAATAGTCAAAAATAAATTACAACCTTTTCATCTGATTTGTTATTGCCTCTACTTCAGTGTGTGATACTCTGCAATGAAAATACATTGAAATCCTGTATTGAGGAGCAGTTGAGGATGAATTTGTGAATTGAGTTAAACTTTGGAACTTGTTTCTCTGTTCTTCATATTTTGACAACTTTATTCAGTTTTCCAGTTCAGAAAAACTCTTTCCTGCTTTCCTGGAAAGAAACTTAATGGAAAGAATTCTCTTGAACACAAATAAGATTTCACTTCTATCACTCTTCCACTACAAAATCTATGTTGTGGCGTTGTCTAAATCTAAACCTGCTTTAAAGCAGATTTTTTTGGAGGATAAATGAGTAAATTTTTAACCCTTGTTCAGGTTCATCAGTGGCAGCAGGGATGGGACAGCTCGGATCTGGCGTTTCGAGCAGGCAGAGTGGAGGAGCATCCTGTTGGACATGTCTGATCGACTGCTGGGGTAGGTGCCGTGTTCACTGTTCGTTCCGTGGTTTCCTTTGTGGAAATTCACATTGAAAAACTCAATTACTCACATGTGAGAGTGAGGGCAGAATTCTGCTCAAGTTCTGTGGTCTTGGGAGGGGTGAATTGAGTGTTCTGGTGGTGTAATGATGGAACAGGAGCCAGCAGTGTGCCCAGGTGGCCATAGGGCCAATGCCATCCTGGCCAGTGTCAGGAACGGAGTGGCCAGCAGGAGCAGGGAGCTCATTCTGTCCCTGTACTCGGCACTGGTGAGGCCTCACCTGGAGAATTGCGTCCAGTTCTGGGCCCCTCACTTTAGGAGGGACCTTGAGATGCTTGAGCATCAAAGGAGAGCAACGAGGCTGGTGAGGGGCTTGGAGCACAAGCCACATGAAGAACGACTGAGGGAGCTGGGGTTGTTCAGCCTGGAGAAAAGGAGACTCAGGGGTGACCTTATCACTCTCTACAACTTCCTGAAGGGTGCCTGTGGTGAGCTGGGGGTCGGGCTCTTTCTCCGGGCAACAACAGACAGAACAAGAGGACACAGTCTCAAGCTGCACCAAGGGAGATGCAAGTTAGAATTAAGAAGGAAGTATTTTACAGAAAGAGTGGTCAGATACTGGAATCATCTACCCAGGGAGGTGGTGGAGTCATCATCCCTCAAAGAGTTCAAAAAAAGACTGGATGTGGCACTTGCTGCCATGATCTAGTTGAGGTGTTAGAACATGGGTTGGACTTGATGATCTTACAGGTCTCTTCCAGCCTTGAATTTCTGTGATTCTGTGATTCTGTAATAATTGCTGAGTTTGAGTGCTTCCATAAATTCCTAAGTGTTCAGAAAGCTCTCAGATTTACCAAGTTAATTTTGTTGCCTCTTTTCAGAGAAAATTTTGTTGCCTTTTTTCAGAGAAAAAAGTGACAGAAAGAATCTAACTTCTCTCTCTGGGTTTAGTCTGACACCTGGTGTGTCAGGGGAGAAATATTTTTAGGTTAGTACAAATAAAGTAGGTGGTGACCTATTTGCAGGAGAGGTCATGACACGGAATAGGTGGCTTTCCTCAAGGACTGATCTTCCTGACTGTCCCCATTTTCTGCTTTTAAAGAAGTGAATGAATGAAATGCTGGTGGCACCCAATCTGAATAATGTTATTAGAGATAAAAATCAGATTATTTTATGGTGTTGGGTAAACCTGAAGGGGAAATGATTTACAGGAGTACAGAAGCTCAGTAAACTTCCACAGACACAGAACAGAAATGCATTTGTAGGTGATTAAATGAGATTTTGATTAAATGAGATTTTGATTAAATGATTTGTAGGTGATTAAATAAAAAGCCAAACCTTGGATGCACCATTTGATTGGAGGATGATTTGAGGCTTTTCCTGTGATGACAAAGACCATGAAAGAAATCTGATTTTACAAAGGAGGAGTTATTAATAGTTGAGATTTCACTGTGGCTGTGTAGTTGAGAGTCTTTGTAAATGAATAAAGATAATCCCATGTGAAGGTGTTTTAAGAAAAACTTATTCCTTGGATTGACTGGAAAAGGGCTGAGGGGCAGTGTTACAGAACCTATAAATATATTTTAGGGAGGGAATAAGGAAATAGACTGAGGTTAAAACACAATGTTATCTTTCCTGTGTTTCTGTTGGGACTCATTAAAAACTGCTTAGCTAATGTAGAGGTTGGCTTGGGAATCAGTGAGTTGGAAAAGCTGACTGTAAAAAGTCCAAAATTTTGCAGGATTTATGTTTGGACTCTAATTGTAGAGGAGCCAAGATTCCATGAAAAAGGAAAACCTTTTTGCCTTGCATCTCAAATGGGAAAGAGATTATCAAGTCCTTTAAAATTTAAAAATCCAGATTTGCTTTAAATGAAGGATTTTGCAGACAAAAATTTCAACCCAGATTTAATTCTTCACTTCCTTTCTGTTGTCTGATTATTGTATTTTGATGTAGAAATGGGCTAAATAAAATACAAAACACATCTTTGACCTGTTTGACTTTTCTCAAACAGTGACACTTGTGCAGAAGAAGACAAATTCATGAAGCCTAAAGTAACCATGATAGCCTGGAACCAAAATGACAACTATGTTGTTACAGCTGTGAATAATCACCTGCTGAAAGTCTGGAATTCCAGCACAGGGCAGCTGCTCCATGACTTGGTGGTATGGGATTTTCCTTCTTTTGGAAGATTTTCCTGGAGTTGCAGTGCCATGTGCATGCTGAATTTAGAATTAGAGCTGATTGGTCTTGAAAGCTCTGTATGGATGGTACAGCAAGGGGAGTGTTCCTTGGAATTCTTTTAACCAAAATTTGCTGCTTCCTCCAGATTTGGGCTTTCCCTGTCAATAAAAGAACAAATAAATGTGGAATAAATAAAATCCTTGTGCAGTAACTCACCCATTGAATAATTCACCGTCCTTTGGCAGAGCTTCTTATTTCTACAGCTCTTGCTTGAATGTAGAAAATTTTTACCTTTGGAATGTTGAAATCTTTGTGGCTGCCTGGGGTTTAATTTTCCAGAGAGGCTTTGGGCTCTGTTGTGAACATCCTGTTGCTGTGGATTTCCCTTTTTCCCTGAGCTGTGCAGTTTCCCTTTGCAGGGCCATGCAGATGAAGTGTTTGTCCTGGAGACCCATCCCTTTGACTGCAGGATAATGCTCTCTGCAGGCCATGATGGCAACATCTTCATCTGGGACATCACCAAGGGCACCAAAACAAAACATTATTTTAACATGGTAAGATAATGGTAAGATAATGGTAAGATAATGGTAGGAGCCTCTTTAAACACCATTTATTCACAGCAGTGTGTTCACTACCAGCTTAAGGAACTGCCACCAACATTCACATCTTTGCATCTTTAGGGGAAAAATAACCCCAACCAAACAGGAAAACCTTAACCAGCAAAATTTATTAATTAATTTTTTCCTTAGAGCTTTTTACCTTAGAGTTTCCTGATTATTGCAGATTTTACATTCTCTTTTTACTGAAGATCATTGTGCACTTCATTCATAGTAATTGTTTTCCTGAGCTGAGGTGAGATGCCATCTAAAAGGCTCTGGTTTAGGCCATTGTTTCAAGACACTTTTATTTTCCACGGGATTAAAAATAATAATCTTAATATCCATTGGTACAGTGCTTGAGGGCTCCATTTGACAGCTCATCATTAATACTTTAAATTAGGTTATTTTCTCTGAGACTCAGGTTCTGATCTAATGTTCATATAAATTTTTTATCCTTTTTCCCTGGTCTGTCAACAGCAAAGAGCTTCTTTTTAAGTTCTTAAAATAAAGAATTACTTCTTTTATTCTTAAGTTCTTTTTCTTGTCTAGAAAGTTGTTTGACAAAGCCAGTCTATATTAGCTCCACTTTATTTCAAGCAGTGTGCTGACAGCTAAAAAGCCTCACTAAAACATGTTTATTTCTTTATTTTATTCTCTGAATAGTAACTTTTCATAGCTTCTAGTGCATATTTTAGAATTGGTTCAGGACTTAAATTCAAGGGGAAGAAATATACTGAAGTAACAAAATTATTTGTGCCTTAATTGGAAGTGTTTAGGGAAA
This sequence comes from Ammospiza nelsoni, assembly GCF_027579445.1. Classification (NCBI taxonomy): domain Eukaryota; kingdom Metazoa; phylum Chordata; class Aves; order Passeriformes; family Passerellidae; genus Ammospiza; species Ammospiza nelsoni. Next base: position 116,884,412 of record NC_080634.1, read on the forward strand.
TGCATGGAGTAATTAATTTTTTATTCTTATGGTTTGCTCTGAAAAAATGGTCAAATAATGTTGAATTTTTTTCCTTCAATCCAGATTGAGGGCCAGGGACATGGAGCTGTTTTTGACTGTAAGTTTTCACCAGATGGGCAGCATTTTGCATGCACAGATTCTCATGGACATCTGCTGATATTTGGCTTTGGCTGTAGCAGGCCTTATGAAAAGGTAAGTTCAGCTTTTTATCACATCTCTGTATGGAGTTGCTAACTAAAATTACATTATTACATTAATTAATTTAAAAGTTTATATGTAAAAAATTATTTGTGTGGTTAGAAGATCTAATTGTAATGGATTCCTTGGTGTCTGTCAATTGTCTTGCTTATATGATCCTGGCAGAGCAGAAAAAACCCAAAGTCTCAACATTGCCATGGGAGTACTCCCAAGAATGTTCCTGGAACACATTTTCATCTTGGACACAGCTAATTCACTTTCATTGTTCAACCTCAAAAATGCTTCTGTTTCTCATTTCCTCTGGTTTATCTTGCAGTTCTTTAGGCCTTTCCTCACTCAAGCCCAAATTCACTGTAGTTGATTAAATTAAGCAAAAATAAATTATTGATCCAACAATTTAACCTATCCTAAATTTTTGAATTTATCAGCCTGCTTCCTTTTTGTTTTGATAAATACACATTTCTTCTTTTCTTCACTTCCCCTCCATTTTTTGGGGGTTGCATTTCTAGATCCATGTGTGTCATTTTAAAGAATTATTTTTTCCTTGCTCTGCATTCTCGGCTGAAATTGAAACTTGTTCCCTTCATGTTTGCCATCACTGCTGGAAGCAAACATTCTGACTGTGATCTCATAGTTATGTAACCATTTCCCTTCAGCCTCATGGACTTCCAGTTGTAGAAAAAACTTCAGGTGGATATAGATAAAGAATGAAATCATGGTTAGGAAAACTTTAATTTGAGCTGGTGTTGAGCTTTAGCCAAAGATTTCCTTGCAAGGAAACTTTGGGGCCACTCATGAGCTGGACTTGGTGATCCTTGTGTGTCCCTTCCAACTCTGTGATTCTAATAATTGTAGGGGAAAATGCAGAATGGAGATAATTATTTTTAAGTGTAAAACAGTCGTTTTGCACCAAGTTACTTCAGCTTTTTGTTTTCTGAAAGAATTTTGTTGCCTGCAAGAACCACAATCAAAAGTTACAGTACTGAAAACCCATCCAGGTTAACTGAAGTTACACATAAATCTTCTTTCTAATTGACAAGTTGCCCTTTCTTCTACTTTTAAGTAGATTTTAGGGACTTTAGTGCTTGTTATTTGTTCTTTAGCATGTTTTTTTTCCCAAATTGCTGACATAAAAATGAAATTTCCTTTTAGATTCCTGATCAGATGTTCTTCCACACTGACTACCGGCCGCTGATCCGGGACTCCAACAACTACGTGCTGGATGAGCAGACCCAGCAGGCCCCTCACCTCATGCCCCCTCCCTTCTTAGTGGATGTGGATGGAAACCCTCATCCCACAAAATATCAAAGATTGGTGCCAGGAAGAGAGAATTGTGCAGATGAACATTTGATTCCTCAGCTTGGATATGTAGCAACAAGTAAGAATGTCACTAAGGGTCTACATCCAGAAGTAGGTTATTCACCAGTTCCCAAGGGGACATCAGCAATTTTAAGACTCTTTTTTTCCTAGATATTTGTGTTTGTGTTCTCTAAAGATGCTGGAAGGTCCTACAGTAAATACAATTTGAACAAGCAAAAGAAAAAATCAGTTGTTCAAATGGATGTTGCATTTCTTTTCTCTGGGCAGTGATGTTCACAAACCATTTGATTGTACATTCCATAAATGTCTTACTTGGAATCAATAATTGGAATAAGGTCATTGAACATTTGAGTCCTCAGCTTGGATATGTAGCAACAAGTAAAAATGTCACTGAAGCTCCACATTCAGAAGTAGGTTATTCACTAGTTTCTAAGGGGGCAGCATCAATTTAAAAATAATCTTTTTTTCACTTAATATTTGTATTTATGTTCACTAAAGATGCTGGAAGGTCCTACAGTGAACACAATTTGAACAAGCAAAAGAAAAAATCAGTTGTTCAAATGGACTTTCAGTTCTTTTCTGTGGGCAGTGATGTTCACAAACCATTTGATTGTACATTCCATAAATGTCTTAAATTGGAATAACTTCATTCAACATTTGATGCCTCAGCTTGGATATGTAGCAACAAGTAAGAATGTCACTAAAGGTCTACATCCAGAATTAGGTTGTGCTCTAGTTCCTAAGGGGAGATCAATAATTTTAAAGGACTCTTTTTTTCCTTGATATTTTGTATTTATGTTCACTACAGATGCTGGAAGGTCCTACAGTAAATACAATTTAAACAAGCAAAAAAAAAAAGATTAGCTTTTCAAATGGATGTTGCAGTTCTTTTCTGTGGGCAGTGATGTTCACAAACCATTTGATTGTACACTCCATAAATGTCATATTTGGAATCAATAATTGGAATAAGGTCATTGATTTGATCTGTTTTCCAGGTGATGGAGAAGTTGTGGAGCAGGTGATTGGCCAGCAGACAGTGGACCAGGATGAGCCAGGCCTGGAGCCCAGCATTCTGGATGGGATGATCAGACAGCTGCAGCTGGAACAGGATCAGAGAACTGCAGCTGATCAAGAATCTGCTCCAAGTGGCCCCCAGAACGGGGAGGGAACACCCAGGAGAGGTTAGAACTGCTGACAAATTCTTCAGTAATTGTTCTGTCTCTGTTTTTATTGTGCTGTGTGAAATACTGAAACAAGTTTTAACTTCAGTATAATTCTGGGGACTGAGATTCCTTTAACATTGTGATACCTGGTTATTTTTATTCATTAAAGCACTGCTGCTCCTGGGATTTAATTGCAAAGCCTTTCACTTTGAAAGGAAAAGGTCATTAATAACATGCATAATGTATACAATAGATTTTTTTGCAAATGTTTGTCAATGTAAGTTATTTTTGCATTCCTTATTTTCTGCAGAGTAAGTACTGTCCCATTATTCAAGCTGCTTTCCCTTGTCCCTTCTTTAGAGATTGAAACAAGATACTTTCCCAAGCTCTGTCTTTGTAGTTTTAATTATGTAGATATATAATATAGATTTAAAAATACATATTTTCTTACATAATTATATATTTATTATATGTGCTCAGCTCTAGGAAAAGTGCTTTTTAGAGCCTCAGCAGCCTCAGAGCTGTCTGAAATAGTTCAGAAGAGACCTTTTATCACATCACAACCCTTCCACTGGGAGGTGTTTGGGAAACCACTGCAGTGTGGCACTCAGTGCTCTGGTCTGGTTGACCAGGTGGTCATTGGTCAAATGCTGGATCTTGGAGGTCTTTTGCAGCCTGAATGACTCTGTGATTCTGTGAATCAGAAATAACCATTTTTAAAGTACTTTGTGTAATCTCTGTGTTTTCTACAAGACACATACGCCTCCAGAATTGATGCCTTGTGCAGGCTGTCCCAGAGCAGAGGCTGGGCAGAGCTCCAGAATAAAGCAGGGATTTATTCACAGCATCTCCTCCATGGATGCACCTTGGGCAGCACCAGAGCCCAGCCAGGGCTGCACCCAGGATGAACCAAAATGGCCCCAAAATGCACGGCCGGGCACGGGCTCTGTCCCTGGGATCAGTTCTGCTCCATTTGCACCTTGCAGTTCATTGTCCCATTGCAGCTTTAGCCCTGCAGTCCCACCCTGCTTGTTTTTCTCTCTCCAGCCCACGGGGTTTGTGCTCCTGGGCTGAGATTTGGGTCATTTGTCCTTGGTGCCCAGCTGGAGCAGGAATTGTTTTGTGTCCCTGCTCTGTGCACAGAGCTCAGCATCCCTGAATGTGAACCCAGCCCCACACACTGAAGCAGCACAGAATCTGAAAAATAGAAAAGCTCAAAACTTAAAGCATCACTGAAGGCTCCAAGTCACATACTTAGAGACAAAAATACAGCCATTATTCTTTTTAATTTTTTTTTAATCTTTTAGCAAGAATCTTCCAGTTCCCTTCAGCATGACAAAAACCATTTTGATTTGTTGGTGCTGGCAATTTATTTACAGACGCAGACAGGACAGGACTGCTATGGAAAGTGTTAGGAGCTATTTATTTTTTCAGCATCAATCTCACTACATGATTATGATAATGGAAAGATGCTAACCCTCTGATTTTATAGATTCCCACAATTTGTGTGTTTCAGCTTTCAGAAGGCCGAGTCTGGACATCCAGTCCCCGCCCAACATCGGTTTGCGGCGCAGCGGGCAGGTGGAGGGCGTGCGGCAGATGCACCAGAACGCCCCCCGCAGCCAGATGGCCACCGAGAGGGACCTGCAGGCCTGGAGGCGCAGGGTGGTGGTGCCAGAGATCCCCCCCAGCTTGCTCAGGTCTGTCTGCAGCCTGCAGGGGATGCCTGCAGAGGCCAGGCAGAGTGCAAGAGCCGAGCAGTGCAAGAGCCTCACAGAGGCTGCGTCCACCATGGACGATGGTCACGAGATTTTTTGGCAGATATAACTTTGGTCTATTTACATATATCAGAGGTTAATTGTCCAATTACAGCTTTAGGTAATGAAATCATATCCCCCTAGTTTGCTTCTCCCCACAACTCACTTTTGTCTATACCAGCTGCTCTTGGGCAGTGCAAGAGCCTGGCAAAGGCTATGTCCACCATGGAGGATGGTCACAAGTTTTTTTGGCAGATAAAAGTTTGGTCTATTTGCATATCAGAGGTTAATTTTTCAATTAAGGCTTCAAGTAATGAAGTCATATCCCCCTAGTTTGCTTTTCCCCCAATTCATTTTTGTTTATACTTTTGTTCAACCCCCAACTGCTCTTGGGCAGTGCAAGAGCCTGGCAGAGGCTATGTCCACAATGGATGATGGTCATGAAGTTTTTTGGGCAGATAAAACTTTGGTCTGATTGCATATCAGAGGTTAATTGTCCAATTACATCTTCAGGTAATGAAGTCATATCTCCTTAGTTTGCTTCTCCCCCCAGTTCATTTTTGTTTATAATTTTGTTCAACCTCCAGCTGCTTTTGGGCAGTGCAAGAGCCTGGCAGAGGTTACATCCACAATGGACGATGGTCACACGTTTTTGGGCAGATATAACTTTGGTCTATTTGCATATCAGAGATTAATTGTCCAATTACAGCTTCAGGTAATGAAGTCCTATCCCACTAGTTTGCTTCTCCCCCAAATTCACTTTTGTTTATACTGTACAGGGCCTGAGGCAGCTGGTGTGACCTTGGTTTCCAGGCCCAGGAGGATTGTTTATTCTGACCAAAATTGAAGAGAGCTAACTAGCATTCTATATAGAATTCAGAGTTATGCACTAATCCAGTACAGAATCTGTAAAATATAAAAGCTACAACTTAAAGCAGCACTAGGAACAGCACAGCAGCTTGATTGTCTAAATTAAGTGCTGTTACATCAAAGGTAGAATGGATGCTGTTGGAATAGTTCAATGCTGTGGGCAGATGTGCTAAAAACTCATAATTGTTAAGTCCATTCAATGAGAAGAAAAGGAAGTTGTCCTTGATTCTTCCTTATTTCAATATTTTAAGTCATCTCCAGGCTAGCTAGGTCACCTAGATTTTTGCTTCCTCCAAAATAAAAGATGCAGGTTTAAATCATTTCCATGGAAGAGTTGGGTGAGGTTGTGCTCTCTGTGAGACTTTTGAAGGTGATGAGATGTAACCCCTTGAAATGCTAAACCAGTTGCTTTCAAAAATACTATTGCACACACCACAACATACTGTCAATATTGATCTCTGAAAAGGAGAATTAGTAGCTAAACTTCTCTGTTTAAAGCTGCAGCCATTGGTGCTACCACATCTCTGAGGGTTTTAAGAAGCATTCCCAGTGTTGGGAGGTAGAGTGATTGCAAATGGAAAAATGTGAATTAAAAACAAGGTTGAAAATGTAAATTATATTTTGATGTTTGGAAGGAAGACTTTCTTAGCACCCATATTTTTTACTGGTTTAGGATGGTTTAGAGTTAATTGAGCACCAATAACATCTGAAATGAAAAATTAAATGGAATTGGATGTGAGAGAGAATCCTCAAAGAGACCAGCATTGTCAAAACAGGTGTAGAATTTGATTTTCATGTCTTTCTTGTAGGAAACAGGAAGAATATCGGATTGCAAAAGGGGAAGAAGAGAGAGATCTTTATGCAACAGAGAATAAAAAGTCACTTGAGTCACTGGAAAAGGTACGTGGCAGCTTCTGGAAAAGTGAGCACTCTGTGCCCAAGGAGAAGTGGTGGTGTGGAAAATGAAAGCAGAGGGTTCTGGAATGGTCTTCCAAGGACTCTGATGATTCAGCTCCCAGTTACTGCAGGACAAGGCTTGGTTTATTTTTATGGATTCCTGGAATTCTTTTTGCTTTCAGTCTTGCCTGCCTCTAGGTGAGGTATCTGGGAGTAATTTTTGCAGGCAGGGTGGCTTTCAGGCTGTTCTGGTCTGGCTGCAGTTACTCAGGTACTGCAGGTCCTGCTGAAACACTGAGAGCGTTCAAGGTCCTGTGCTTGAGGAATCACAGGTTATGTTGCTGTTCCTTGTCATTTTATTTTAGATAACGATATTTTGTGTGTGGGGAAACTTCTTCAGACCTCCCTCCTTTCAAGTGCATTTTTTCTCACCTGTTTTGGTTTTGTGGGAGAGATTGGCAAGAAGGAAGCCTTGGTTATTGTGCTGTATTTATAAGCTTGTTGCCTGATTTGCTGTGTCCTAGAGCACAAAACAATTTGACACAAGAATTCAACTGCAGGATCCCCTTTACTGAGGGGAGCTGGGGTTTGAAACAAAATGATCTTTAAGGTACCTTCCAACCCAAGCCACTCTCTGTTTTTATAATTGCACATTGTAGGCAGTTATGTCTTGATCCTGTAAATACATTTATCAAGTGATGTGAATGAAGCTGTCACAGTAGTTTATAAAAAAAAAAGAAGAATTTCTTAGAACAACTAATAAATCCTAAATTTGTAACAGCAAATGTTAAATTTTGGGCTTACCTGCAAGTTATTTCTTGTGAAAGAGAGTTTTAACTTCATCATGCTGTTGCAATTTTTGCATTCAGCAAAATAGTTTTTAATTAAAATATATTTTTATTAAACTCCTGTCCTTTCCCTTCTTATAAATCAGAGTGACTCTGAATCTTCATTGATCCAATCCAAACGTCGACTGCACAGACGGAAATATTCCAACTACAGAACAAGGAAAAACATTGAGCAGCTGGAGTCTTCTGAGGAGGAGAGGGACAACTGCTTGGGCTTGATAGAGCAGGTGAGTTCTCCTCTGAGTTTGGATTTTTGATCTTGAGTTGCTCAATAAATGAAATTTCATGTAGATGTGCCTTTTCTCTGTTAAACAAGCAAGCAAAAACCTCCACTCCTTCTTTTTCCAGGAAAAGTATTACTTTAAGCATCATCATTGTTGGTACATCTCAAACGTGTTGTGTTGCATTAATCAAGACAATATTTCCTGTCAGTTTATAAATGGCTCAACTGGTTTTGCTGAGAATGTTCTAAACCAAAGCCACAGCCCATGTTCAAAAATCTGATGGACAGTTGGTTGGCTCCAGGTGACATTTGGAGTTCAGATGTGGTTTTAATGTTTTTCTATGGAAATTTTGAAGATTCTTGCAAATGTGATTCTTCCACAGGGTCTGTTGCTCTGACCTGAGGCGACACAGGGCTTTGTGGATAGCAGGAGCTTTTTGTTGTGTCTGATGTGGTATCAGACTGTAAATGGCTGATAGGACTGCCCTTGTCTTGCCTTGCCCACAAGGAAATAATTTTAAACTGGAAAAGGACAGGTAGAAGGAGCAGAGAAGCTCAGACTTGTTGGAGATGTCACTTTGTTAAGGAGGAGCAGTGAACAAAAGGAACATGTTCAGGAGAAGAGGAAATCTTGCAAATAAGATGAGGACTGATTTTCCTTGGAAGTGGGCTCTCCTTTCCTTTCCTCTTAATAAAGAATTTCATTGTATAAAAACAATAAATCCCTTAAATTGACTGTAAAGTTCAGTGAGTATTGCACTTTGATATTGTAGTGTATGATTGCACAGGGTATGAGCAGATTTTAGTGAGAGGACTCTCAGCTTTGTTACTCTGAAAATGACAATCAGTTGGACTAATTCAAACATTTGAAGCTACAATTGAAATCTCATGGGATTTTCTCTCCTATTTTTATTTTTTTTGCTTGGCAAAATACAACTTGACACATGAGCATTGTATCATACTGACTCAGTTATGAAAAACACATTTAAAACATTGTATTCATGCAAATAGTTAATGAGCAACAATCAAGAAATTAGTAAAGTCATAATGTATTTTGGTGTATCTCTACTGTGGCATTTAAATACATGCATGAATACTCTAATTAGTACTTGGCCAATCATTTGATACTAAAAGGAGGGGGTGAAAAAAACTCCTCAACTTGCAGAACTAATAAAAAATTATAGAAAAGAAATCATAGTGACAGAACATGCCCTTGTTGTGTGTGGAGAGATGTGATTGTTTTTCTTGATCTGTTCCTTTTGTAATATAAATTCTTCCCTGTCAGATTTTATTATGAACTTTGCATGGCCTGATTACTTTTATTTCCATTTTAACAACTTCTTACCAAACTTCTTAAAATTTGATAATATGGACAACATGTTTTTAAGTTCCAGACCCTTAAAACATGGATTTGGCTTGAGTTTGTGTTTTTAAATTTAGGAAGCTGAAGAAAGTGAGGGCTCTGGTTCTTCTGATGAAGAGGAAGAGTGGAGAAGTGACAAGAAAAGCAACAGTAATAGTTCTAGGTAAAGTGAAGAATCATATGCCATAATGAGTTTTATTTGAATTTTGACAAATTAAGAGTTGTATAAAAGCTCTGTTGTGCTTCTGAGGTGATCATTTAATAATAATAATCATATAAGGCAGAATTTGTATACTTCACTGACACATTATATTGTTATTTACTGTTCCATTTCACCAAAATATTTATATTTTTAATGTAACTCTAAGTCTCTCTGGTTTTTTGCTGTATGGCAAAGAGGGATAAGAGTCTGGAATATTTCTGTAGTGTGTTTTGGTCTGGTTTTGGAGGGATGAAAGATTTCACTTTGGAAATTTTTCCCCCAATTTTATTTGGGGATTTTTTTGGGTTTTTTTTCCTCACTCTTAATTTTTTTTTTTTTTTTGAAAAATCTAAATTTTTAAAAGTTTCTGGTTTTATATAGAACTGTTATCGATAATTTTTAATCATTTCCTTGTGGCTATTTTAGATACTCTTTTACTATTCTTTAGTGCTAGAAATAAAAAATACTCAGAGAGAATGCTGGTACTCAGAGATCCACTCTGGATGTGTAGCTGAGATTTGAATAAGTGTAAAGAATTTAAGCAGCATTTGGTTCATGTTTTCCTTAGGGAGGGCTCCTAATAAGTCCAGAATTCCACTGCACAACTTTCTTGACTAAAATTACTGATTTTAGAATTCACCAGATTTTAGTTGTTTCAAGAAATACACTTTGAATTACTGGATTCTCCCAAAAATTCATGTTAAGCTCCGAGTAAAGTAATAGTTACAAGAGAGACAAAGTGATTTTGAAGTTGTTGTCAACAGCTCTTGCTGCCTGCTGTTTTGCTGGGTGAATTGAGCGTTGTGCAGCAGTGAGAGCTGGGCTGTTACTGGAATATGAATCCCAATATTACCAGTTGGATTGTGCCTGGGCCAGTCTGACCCTCGCTGCTGGGCCAAAGGCAGCAACTGCAGTGTATCACCCCAGAGATACCTTGGCTTGCTGGAGATTGCAGCTGGGCACTGAACCAGTCCAGGCTTGTTAGGAACTCCGTTTACCTCAGGAGGAATGGCTTCAGGCGATGGTGAAGAGAAAAGGAGATGGATTCTGCTGGAGGGTTTAATGTCCTTGGTTTATTCCAAGGTTACAGAGGTCTGAACGTAGGTAACTGCTCCAACAGAATCCTGACCACATGGTCTGATCACCTTTTAACCTCAGGGACAGGGGAGGTACAGGTGAGCCACCAACCAGGTGAGAGGGGCAGGGTCTCAGGGGAAGATGACACCCAGACAGGCCAATGACCCCCAGGCCTGAGGGGCATCCTTTGAACTTGACCAACCACACGAGCCTTGCTGGAATGTTAAGCCTGATTGACAGGACTCACTCAGCATGGGGGCAAGGGGGAAGGGAGAGAGGTATAGGCACACCTGGGGAAGTGACCTGGAAGTCCAAAATGGGACATTACAGCGCACCACAACAGGCTGTGTTTGTGTTTCCCTGCCCTGTGCACAGCGACTCCTCGAGCAGATACTCGGACTGGATCGCGGACGCCGGCATCAACCTGCAGCCGCCGGTGCGCAGCTCGCGCAGGAACGCGCTGCGCTACTGCAGCTCCTCCGAGGACGACGTGTCTGCTGAGAAATCCTCTCCTCCCAAGAGGAGGAGGAGGAAGAGGAGGAAAAAACCCAAACCTAAAAAGCAGGAGGAGGTATAATTTTCTTTTTGTTGCAGCCTGAGTAGGTGCTGGTGAAGTGCAGGGTAAGGAAGCAAAAAGGGTTTTTGTATGATATGCACAGATGTTTAATTCAGTCGTGTGGTTCAGGGCCAAGGCACACGCACACATTGTTGCGTCAAGCGAGATGTAAGTTAGAATTAAGAAGGAAATATTTCACAGAAAGAGTGGTCAGATACTGGAATCATTTACCCAGTGAGGTGGTGGAGTCATCATCCCTTGAAGAATTCAAAAAAAGACTGGATGTGGCACTTGCTGCCATGATCTAGTGAACAGTTAGAACATCGACTGGACTTGATGATCTTATAGGTCTCTTCCAGTCTTGAACTTCTGTGATTCTGTGATTCTGTGATTCAGGGTCCAGCTTTCTCTTCAGGGGCAGTACAAAGGTGAGGGCCAGTCAGGGAAATGGGAGGGACTGGCTCAGGAGCACCTCTGTTCACATATAGGAACAGGGGAAGGAGCCAGTGGATTGTAGCTTAGGAGATGCCCCCAGGGCTGTCGGGGCCTCTAGCTTGTCAGAGTGACCCCAAGAAAAGTTGGAAAGTCTCTTTTCCCAGCCTGGCAGTTGAAGGAGTCAGAGCTCTTCATCTCTCAGTCTCAAGGTTGTTTATTGTTCCTTATCTATAAAATTCTTTCTCCTGTCCAGCCAAGGTCCTCTCAGCAAGACAGTCCAGACACTCTGCCTGCCCCTGGGGCAGTGTTATCTTTTTATACTAAAAACTACATGTACAATATTTACAGTTACTTTCCAATACCTATCACCTATATTAGACAGTGAGCTTCTACTCTAAACCAAATCTAAAAGTGCCAACATCACAGCAGAGGATGGAGGCCAGGAAGAAAAAGGAGAAAGGCGGGACATGCCCAGATCCCTCCGTCTTGTCCCCTGAATCCCTAGTCTAAAAACCCCAAAATCTACTTTTTTACCTTGTGATAACTTCACTATCATTCTACTTAATTTGTCATGGCTTGCAGATCTTCATCTGAGGTTGGTAATTTGCTCCACAGGTCATAATCAAAACCACAGGGGCATTTTGGGCTCTGTGCCAGGGTCTCTGAGCCCCATGGCAGGGAGCTTGGCTGCTCAGGACAGCCAGAGGGATGTCCTGGGTCCTGACACAGAGCTTCCACACTTTTTTTCTGCACAATCTTCATTTCTCTCTTAGGGGCTAGGTGTCTTCGTTAGGAACTGCTAAAATAATTGTTACTGCCATCAGCCAAGGATCTTTCTGTCAGCACACACAGGGAACCTGGGATTGGTTTGAGACCATTCCCAGTGTGAGGGATCTGCTGATTTGTAGGGAAGGATCTGCATTCCCAGTGAAAGTGCTTTCATTTTCCCAGTGAAAAGGGTTCTCAAGGTTGATGGTGTTAAAGGGGAAAAGAGTTTAATATATATCAGTACAGAATATCAGACTTCTCCCAAGGGATAGAACAAAGGGGAAGCTTTAAACTGAAGGAGGGCAGAGTTAGGTTAGATTGGATTAGGGAGGAATTCCTGACTCTGAGGGTGATGAGGTATTGGGTCGTGTTTTCCACATGTTGCCATGTCCCTGGAAATATCCAAGGGCAGCTTGGACAGGGCTTGGAGGAGCCTGGGATAAAGGAAGGAGTCCATGCTTGTGGCAGGGCATGGAACAAGATGGTCTTTGAGGTCTCTTCCAATCCAAACCATTCTGTGATTCTATAACTTACCTGTCTAATGCATAGGGGACACAGTCACATTGCTGGTAGCAATTTATACTTAGCTTTAATTTATTTAATTTTTTCATAAGTTACAATAATTACTCTATTTTAACCTACTGATATTTTTAAGTTAATTTAAATTAATTACCTTTGGTTACAATAAGTAGTGTTAGCTGTTTTCTGTCATAAAGGAGCAAACAAATTCTAAGCCTGGGGTAATTTTGATGCATTTGTTCTGTTTTTCTCTCTATCCTTTCACTTCCTTCTAAGTAGAATCAGTTTCTTGCAGCTTGAATAATTTTTAATTGGGTACTGAGACTGTCATATAAATTATAAAACTTTCTGCTAAGGCCTGCATAATAATGACTTGCTCACTCAAATCTCCAGATAGGAAAGGAATGTTTAATATTAGAATTACAATTACAGCTACAACTCAAACAAAGCCTTGGAGGAGTTCTGCTAATGCTGTTTGGAAATACTGTATATTAGTCCTTTATAAGTTAATCTATTGTCTGCCAAACCAAAATGGAATGATTTGTTTAGAATTGATGTCCATCCTGTCTGATTTTTGAAGGCTGATGCTGCAGCACAACCACTGAACTTGGAGCTGTCCTATGACTGGCACCCTCCAGTGTGGATCACAGACACGGCTCTGCGAAGGTCCCCCTTTGTCCCTCAGATGGGGGACGAGGTAGGAGCAAGGATTAAAAGCTTCCAGTGCTTGTGATTGTTCTAATTGCTAAATTCAGGCAAACATTCACTGTTTGGGCTGGTTGGGGTGTTTTTTAGGTGATATATTTCCGACAAGGGCACGAGGCTTACATTGAAGCAGTGAGGAGAAATAACATTTATGAGCTGAATCCACACAAGGAGCCTTGGAGAAAAGTGGTGCTTAGGGTAGGTCTGCACTGAGGGTTCTGTGGGTGTGTAACAGAGCCTGTGACTGAGGAGTTTTGTCATTCTGTTTGCAAAACATGGATTTGGGAGGTTACCGATGTATCCCTATGGAGAAAGTGTGTGCAATTATCAGATTGTCTGCAGAATTCTCTGTGGGAAGCCAAATGGAAGATCTGTGTTAAAATCCTAAGGCTGACCCACTGCCTTCCATTGAAATCTCAAATCTCGTTTTGCATGTGGGTACAGTTGCTTAATTCATGTTAAACTAACAGTTCTGTGCATGATCCCTGAGACAAAAGTTGCTGAAGTTGTTTGCTGTTACCTGTAGGATCAGGAATTGGTAAAAATTGTTGGAATCAGATACGAGGTCGGTCCTCCCACGTTGTGTTGCCTCAAGCTTGCCTTTATCGATCACGCCACTGGGAAACACACAGACAAATCATTTTCCATCAGGTATGTGCAGTTTTATTTCCCTGAAGAGTGGTTAAGAATATGTTTCTCTTCTTCCTAAAGCCCTGAGGCACATGTGAGTGATGATTTTTTCTATCCAGATACCACGACATGCCCGATGTCATCGACTTCCTCATCCTGCGTCAGTTCTACGACGAAGCCCGGCAGAGGAACTGGCAGGCCTGTAAGTGTTTGCTGGGTGCTGGACTGAACAGTTTAGAAATCACAAATGTGTCCTTAGCTAATTGCTGCATGTGCTGTTTGTAGGGTCAAGAGTCAGAAATTTGAACCTTGGAGGGACTGCAGTAGATGTAAATAAAGGCAATCCCTGTATTTGTTCCCTTTATTATTTTAAAGCTAAATAAAAGATTTACATGTCACTGAGTCTAGAACTTTAATTATGGAGAGGAATCAAGCAGTACAGTTATCAGAAGTTTTTGTGATGGCTTGTGGCAGCCCCAGAGTGAAATGCTGCTCTCAGCAGAGTGTCTGTGTTTGCTGCAGCCGACAGGTTCCGCTCCATTATTGACGATGCCTGGTGGTTTGGGACAGTGCTGGGTCAGGAGCCTTACCAGCCTCAGTATCCAGACAGTCACTTCCAGTGCTACAGTGTCAAGTGAGTACACAGAGATTGGATTTGCAGTGTTATTAGAGTGCATTTGCTGTCACACAACTGCCTCATTGCTATGGCAATGTATAAATTGTTCACTTCAGTTATTTTACTCCTGCTATTGTCACTTTTTAATGGTTTTAAGTTGCTGCTGTAGCACAGTGTGGATATGTAATAGCTTGTGGCAGCTTGTTAATGAGTAGGAATACAGTAAAAGCAGTTGTTGACCCCTTCACATTTCCTGTACTGAGGAGTTGTGTGTCCCTTCCACAAAGCAAGCAGTGCAGTTTTCTGTGGACTTTAATTATTGGTCTGTACTGATGGTTGATTTGGGGATGCTGAATCTCCTCTGTGGTTGCTGACATCCTTAATGCCTCAAGTCCTCACACTTTGTCTTTCACATTGTGCCCCCTTTTCATATCAACAAACAGGCCTTGGCACAAAGGAGGGGAAGGGTAAACAAAGATATCTCTGGACTTCAGTGCTCAGACTCAGGATACTGACCTTGACCTGCCCTGTCCAAACTGTCTGGAATTCACAGAATGGTTTGGGTTGGAAGGGACCCTGAAGACAGTCTTGTCCCACCCCCTTGCCATAGGCAGGGACACCTTCTGCTCTCCCAGGTTACTCAGAGCTCCAAACAGCCTGGCCTTGGACACTTCAGGGATGAGGGAGCCACAATGTGGGCAGCCTGCGTCAGTGCCTCACCACCCTCAGAGTCAAGAGTTCCTCTGCAGTTTCTAATCTAACCCTTCCCTCCTACAGCTTAAGGCCATTCCCCCTTGTCCTTCACTCCATTGTGAACATCCCTCTCCAGCCTTCTTGTCACCTCCTTTGTGCACTGAAAGGATAAATCTGGGAGTTTGCTTGGTTTGGTTTCTCCCAGCAAGGGAGGACTGTAAGGAGAATAAACAGTGAATATTCAATATTCCTATTTCCATCATGCCAAGAGATAATTCCCATGTCACAGTTTAATTGTTGGAGGACTTCTTAATTGTTTTTTCACTCAAAGGCTTTTGAACCTGTTGCTCACCACAAAGAAGTGAAATTTTATAGCTAATAGACAATCCACTGAGACTGCCAAGGCTGGGTTACATGTTTTGGTTCCTTGTCTCATCTACTTGTCTTCTGTCTCAATGATTTTCCTTGGTGGGAAGGTTGAAGTAACTCCCAGACTGAAATTCTTGCCTGTTAACCCTCCCTTCCATACTCCATCCATTCCATGTGTTTTGTTGTGCCACAGATGTTCCTTAGGAGCAAGTTCAGGTGGGCTTCGGATTTTTCTTGGCCAGTTCCAAATCCAGTTTCCAGTCATGAACAAAAGCCTGGTGCAAATTTCCTGAGCTCCTTTCTCCTGTGAGATCTAAGGGATATTTCAATATTTTAATGCATCAGCCTTTACCAGAAAAGTCTAGAGCTGCTTTGAAGGAAGGAATGCTGTGTTCCTTAAGATCCTTTTCCAAAAGGACTTTATTCTGTCTGGCTCTTCTTGAGCAGAATCCTAGGATAGGTCTATGAAAATATCTGGAGTGTTTGGCAGTTATATATAGGTTTTGTGACTTGGCTGGATCTGTTGCTGTTTTTGTCACACTTACTTCAGTTTATCACTGTTAGTGTTGTATGGAAAAGAAATGAATTGAAGATAATTTTAATTTTTTTGTTATTTAATTGGCAAGTCAATAATAGGTGTTGGTGTAGAAGCAGCTTCATTTATTATAAAGTTGCATTACCTGGATGAGTGAAACTTAAGCAGAACTAAGTGGGGCTTAAGCTGTGCTGAACTCTTGATAAAGTCTTACATGCAAAATGATGAATTAATATTTCCATTTGTGAATATCAACAGCTTGTGAAGTATTGTACAGTAACTGGGGAGGAGAACTGAACAGATCAACCTTTAGGACTCTTAGTTTATAAAAATCCAACAGACTGAATGATCCAAGTGTTGCAAGGCATTGGGAGATCCAAAGCAAGGGAGAGCTGCTCTGGCCAGAGCAGGGGTTTAGTTACAGAATACTCTGGGCATGATCATTGCAGTTTGCAGTTGGTTTGAAATAAATGCACAGGAGGCATTAGAGCAAATATCTGAGTTTATTAATGCATCAGAAGTAGACAGGAATTTGGAGAGCTCTGACAGGAAACTGCTGGCAAAGCTCTGGAGGGAAATTGGTGAAGTGCAGTCTGATCTATTGATATCTGGGATGTGCTTGTAATAAGAAATAAAAAAGGGAGAGAAAGGATTAACCCAGCTGTAGGAAGGATCCAGCACTCCATCTGTACAGGGCACTTCTGCCTGTCTGCATCAGTGAGGTGTGAGGCTGATCCTGTCAGACATTTCTTACCTTGGAGATAGCAAAATTTATTGGTATTTTATGTATTTTTAAAAACATGTAAAAATCTGCCCAAATGTGGTGGGATTTGGAGAGATCTCAGAATGATCACACACCTTGTAGTTCAGTCTCACAGTGAATATCCAGGTCTGTCAAGAGCACCTGTCTTACTTTTGGTTTTTCTTGAACCTTAATTAACTTCAGTTTCTTCATTTTATATTTATTCTTTTCTTTGTCTTACTGCCCTCTGCCTCATAAATGGAAGTGCTACCATGAAATGTCTCACTTCCTGTTCTTCCTTCATCCATGGACTTGCACAACTCCTGCCGTGACCAGCAAAAAAATCTCCTGTGTTTTTTCTCAAATATTCCCCTTGATGTTATCTCACTTTTCCAAATGTGCAGCTTAATTTTCTTCATCTTCTTGATACAGGCTTTGTAAAATTGATTTATGTATTGGGTAAGTTGGATGCATCAAAATCAGGAGCACAATTTTAACCTGAAATTGATTATGAAGAATCAATTTTTGCTGATTGCAAACCAATGTCTTTGTTTCTGTACATGTTTATACAGAGTATTTGTCAATGCCTACAAATAGCTGTAATTTAAATACAATGCTTATAGCTAAAATTCAAGTATGTTTGCAGTCAAAGTAAATTTTGTGGTTTTTTTTACTTGGTGAACAGATGGGACAATGGTGAAATTGAGAAGCTGAGCCCGTGGGACATGGAACCAGTCCCTGATAATGGTAGGTAAAAACCCCTTAATAAAACTTAATTTTATTAAGTTTTATAAAGTTTTTTAAATAAAGCTTAATATGCTTCTCTCTCTTTCCAGTTTCTTTGTTTCATGCAGATGACTCCTGTCTTAAAGACAATATTGATTCAGATTTAGTGAAATAATTTGAATACACCTATATTTTTTTCCTTTTGCATCTTCAGGGCAATTTTTTAAAAAGTACTTTAAATGTGTAGCTCTGACTTATGGAATAAACCTGCTACTTCCAAATGGCAGATTTCAGAAAACATCTCAAGTTTCAAACTATGAATTTGTTGTAGTGTACCATAATACAAGGGGACGTAAGAAGACAATAAATAAAATAATTTCCAGTCAGCAAACCCTTACTGCACATAGTTTAAAACCAACAATTTATAAAGTTTGCTGGTCAAATCCAGATTATCTGTAAATAAAAGAGTGGAATTTGTGGTTTGTCTTAATGTTTCACTTTTCCAGTACTTGTCAGTACCAGCTGGGAGGGGGGAGGAATGGTTGGGAGATACTGAGGAAGTAGTTACTGAATAAGCTGTCAGAAAGGTAATAAACTTAATTCAAAACTGCAGAAAAACAGTATTTTAAACATTTTACTGTTTGTATCCATTTTGTATAATTTTTTCCCCACAGCCTTAGCATTAAACTCTATTTCAAGGCAAGAATTTTTTCGTCAGTTACAAGCACACAATAATTTAATAACTGTGAGTGCTCAACAATTTATCTTGTTCTCACTCCTTCCCCATTTGCTGTCTGCAGTTGATCAGCCTGAGGAATTGGGAGCAAGTGTCTCAGTGACCCTGGAGGAGGTGGAGAAGCTCCTGTACAAGCCCCAGGAGGGGGAGTGGGGGATGAAGTCCCGGGATGAGGCCTGTGAGCGGATTATCCGTGGCATTGATCAGCTCATGACCCTTGGTGAGTGTGAGCCGAGCATCAGGTGCTTTTCTCCTCATGGTACATTTATAAACAGCCTGGAATATCCATGGCATCCTTTAAAAATTCCCTGTCATAAAGTATTTTAGTGAGAAAATGTTCTTCTGTGCAGCTCTTGGTGTTTGTACTGAGATCTCTGATTTTGTACATCATTGGCTTTTAACATCCATCTCATTTGTCATGGACCTGCAGGCTTTGAAATAAAATCCCAGAATGGCTTGGGTTGGGAGGAACCTGAAAACCAGTCCAGTTCCTGCCATGGGCAGGAATATTAATCTCTCTTTGATTTTTCTTCTTTTATTTTTCTTCTTTTCAATATGCTTATTCAACTCCAAATCTGAAGCCACATCTTGATATGAAACAGTTTTCTAGGTCATTATCCTCAGAAATGGCATCAGAAATGGGAGATATGGAGTGCTGGCATATTGCAGAAATCAAGGATGATCCTAAGAATCATCAGGAAGAGGATCATGGACTTTGCTGAATCCAAAAGTGCCCTCATAGTTCTTTATAACTTTGGCAGTGTGTTGTGCCACAAGGGAATGAAATGAAAATGTTACCAAGGCTTTCCCTCACAAAGGTTTATTGGTTCACTGGGAGGTAATCAAAAGGAGAAGGAAGAAAAAGGCAAAACACAAAACTTCCTGCACTAAAAAGAGAAGCCAAGGCAGGACACTTGTAGAATCATAGAATGGATTGAGTTGGAAAGAATCTTAAAAATCATCCCATGGCAGGGACACCTCCCACTGTCCCAGGCTGCTCCAAGCCCCAATGCCCAGCCTGGCCTTGGGCACTGCCAGGGATGCAGGGATGGAATTCCATCCCAGCCCTGCCCACCCTGCCAGGAACAATTCCTAATTCTCAGTCTCCCATCCAGCCCTGCTCTCTGTCAGTTTGAAGCCGTTCCCTGTGCTGTCCCTCCATCCCCTGGAAATTGTCTCTTTCCTATCAGCTCCTTCAGGCCCTGGAAGGCCAGAAGTGAAGTCAAACAGTAAAATGTTGCTGTTGTTGCTGTTTTTCACCAGACATCTCAGCAGCCTTTGCTGGCCCTGTGGACCTGTGCACGTACCCCAAGTACTGCACGGTGGTCGCGTACCCCACGGACCTGACCACCATCCGCACCCGCCTGGCCAACCGCTTCTACAGGTGAGTGCTGAATTCAGCTTCTACAGGTGAGTGCTGAATTCAGCTTCTACAGGTGAGTGCTGAATTCCAGCTTCTACAGGTGAGTGCTGAATTCAGCTTCTACAGGTGAGTGCTGAATTCAGCTTCTACAGGTGAGCGCTGAATTCCAGCAACCCGACACCCCTGCTCAGAGCAATCCACCATTTCAAACCACCAGATGGGAAAAAACTCCCTGCAGTTACTTTAAATTCAGATTTTGAAGTGCTGTCCTTGAGTTATGTTGAACGTGAAGAAGGTTAAGCTGTTGCTGTTTTCAGAAATGAGTTTAAACACAAGAGGTGAAATGTTAAATATAAACAGCAGCATTTTAAATGATAAAAACTTACAGAGGAGATAGAGGGAAGAGTGTAATGATGACAAAGCTGTGGTTTGCTGGATGTGCTGGTCAGCCATAGCTTGAATATATATCTAAGTATATTCTTCATCTAGACCTGCATTCAGTGTGTCTGTAAATACAGTGAAGAGGCATTAATAGTGATTTTCCTCCTGTATAAGATGGAAAAAATATTTTGTGAAATAATTGGAACTTCTATAGGTGAAGAACTGCAGACTCAGGGTATCTCTGCTTCACAGGAATAAAGAAATGGGAAAATGAGTTGTAAAAATGAAATTACAGGCTTGTGGCAGCTCATTTCTACCAAGTTATAATTTCAATTTATAGCAGTTTCTCAAATAATATTTTAAAGATTTTACATCTGTCATTTTACAGGGGGCACTGTTTTCAGTGGTCAGTTGGCCTCAAAGCAAGGTCTTTAAGGGAAAACAGAAAGAAACATCATATCTTAAAAATGTAATTGGACAAAGCTCTTGTCACTCCTTTTTAATTGCTTGTGCTTTGCATTTATACATTAAAAGTTCCTCAGATATGACTTGTGTTCCATTTCTCAAGCCTTTGTAACAAGCAGCTTCTGATATTTCCAGAAGAAATATGATCATTTAGAGTAGTGATTAAATTATATTTTTCCCCCTCCTTTTGAATAAATCAAATGTAAGCTTTTTAAAAATGATTGTGTTTTTTAAAGAATCCAGGAAATCCACAGTCCTTGGGATGATTTCAGTGATATTTTGTGATTTAGGGGTAACAAATGCTGGTGCTTACTTAGCCAGCTGCATTAACTGAGTTTTTATGTACCAAACTGCCCAACTCATTATTAATAACGAGTTGGGAAATGAGTGATGAAAGCTGTGCATTGCTGGTTCTGCTTCCTTGGGTTTTCCATGGAAAGGAGAAGTTTGAGACTGCCCTGAAGGGCCATAAAACAGAGGACATCTAAATCTAAATGGAGAGAAAACTACAGAGATTATAATTTTTGCTGGTTTTAAGCTTTTCTGTAGTATTAAAGGTGCAATATTTTCTAATTTGAAGGAGAATTTCAGCATTGGTTTGGGAAGTGAGATACATTGAAAGCAATGCCAGAACCTTCAACGAGCCTGGGAGTGCTATTGCCAGAGCTGCCAAAAAAATCACCACCCAGCTCCTAAAGTTTATCAAGTAAGTGGCATTTTAATCTGAATAATGCTTGAATCCTGGTGTGTCGCAGACATTTCTCCACAGAAATCCTTTCTTTCACATTTCTGCGTCTTCGGGAGGCCCCCGAAGAGAAGGTAAACAATTATTATCAGCTGCTGGGGAATGCAACAGGAACACCTTGATTGGCTCATGTTCTATGTTTATAATTAAGGGCCAATCATCAGTGCAAGCCAGGGGACTGAGTCCTTGAACACAACTTTGTTGTAGATTCTTTTCTATCTATTCTTAGCTTAGCTAGCTGCTCTGCAAACCTCTCTCTATATTCTATTTAGTATAGTAATAATGTATTATATCATATATTAATAAATCAAGCCTTCTGATTCAAGAAACAAGATTCACCGTCTCTCTCTCACCAGCAGCGACCCACACAGGTCGCTGTAATACTGGTGCTTTTGAAGAGAGGAATGTAAAAACAGCTCAGGATCCCTGTGTGGTGAGCTTTGATTTTCAGTGCACTTGGGAGGACGGGTGTCTCATTCTGAGTGTTACCTTAAACACTAGCATGTTTAGCTTAGAGGCATTTTACCTTTTTTCCTGGTGTTACAGACCCAAAGTGGCACTTGAGATTGAGTATGTTAAGTAGCTCAGCCTGTAAAATGTGATTTCTGTGCTGTCCTGTGTACAAGTTCCTGTTGGAGCTTGTCTGACTTAATTGAGAAGTTAAAATAAACTGAGAGGTTTATTTAGAAATAAGTTTGGGCAGCCTTCCTGCAGCTGGGCAGGCCCCTTTCAAATCCCTAATCCTGATTTTTATATTCTGCTTAATGCTCAGTTCCTGTCTTCCCTTTAATATGGAGCACTTGGTTGTGGCTGAGTTGAATTTAGGAAATAACAACATCTCTGCTATTCCAATAACAGAGATTTAATTGCATTGCAGTGACCAGGACTGTACAAATATTTTTGAATTATGTAGCACAACAGATGATGAGCAAGATTGTCATGATGCTGATCTGGTAAGTTGTGAGTTTTTTGTGGAAAATTCCAGTAATTTATGGTGGTAAGAAAATACCAACAACCTTCAAATATTGTTGGTAAAATTGCTGAGTTATTTATATAGCTAATACAAACATGGGCTATATTAGGAATTTTTATGACTGTTTTATGTCATTATATTATATTATATTATATTATATTTATAATATATATTATTATTTTATGTCATTTATTAGTGAATTGCATTGCTGGTAATATTTAGTGACTGAAGTTCAAAGCTGTTGAGTAACTTCTAATTGCAATTTCTGATGGTGGTTTTTCCTTTTCTCAAACCACTGAAGATTCCAGACTCCAGCTCTTGTCCTTATCTAGGATATTTCTTTCCAACTCTCCCAGATGCTGTGGTGTATTTTTTATCCTCATCTTTTGAATTAAGAAGAAAATTTAATTTTACCACAGTTTCAAATCTAATGACAGTTTTAACCTCCATCACCTATTTTTTACCTATATCACTTTAAGATAATTGATTTTATTTTGTGCAGGATGATGAAAAATGTGTTCCAAGAACATCATACAGAAGAAGAAAAGTGAGTTGGCCAATCTTTACCTTATAACCCAAATCAGGTTGAATTTTTTCTTGCTGTATTCCAATAATACCTTCCCTAACTTCTTTTCCCCCTCAAGGGACGGGGCTTAAAAAAAGGGAAAAACCTGAAAAGTGGCTATGATGAAAACTGCTGGAAGAAGCAGTGCATGGAACTGGTGAATTTAATTTTCCAGTGTGAGGATTCTGAACCTTTCAGGCAGCCAGTTGATTTGGATCAATATCCTGTAAGTTGTACTTGATAACCTTAATAGGTTCTTCTTTTCTTGCTGTGCCTTGTAAGGGGATTATTTTAGAAAAATCTGTCTTTTCTTAATTAAAATGAGTATCTTGAAGGTCTAAAATCTGTTTCCTGAGCCTGAGCTATGAATTTGATTTTTTCCCTCTTTTTTTAGCTGTTCGTGGTAATCTTACTACTCCCTCAATCTCTTTGTCCCTCTAAAAACCCAACAAATTTAATCTAAAGGAAAAAAGAAATTCTTTACAGCACATAACTTCTCCTGGTAACTCCATATTTTAAGTCTCACTTCAGGGTTTAAAAACATCTTGAGGTTCTCTAAAAAACAAGGAGAGCTTGAGGTGTTTTGATGGGGTTTGATTTGGGGCTTTTTGTGTGGTTGTTGTGTTTTGGGGATTTTTTCTTTTTTTTTTTTTTGCTGTTTTTTATAATAGATCTGTTGTTTCTCACAGTAAAATTCATGGGATAATGAAAAAGGAGATTTTAAATCAAACTGTCTCAGCAAAAGTATTTCTTTCTGCTGTGGTGCTTCCTTTTTCACTGCTGCTGAAGATAATTGTGTAATTTTAGCTACTCCAAAATGCCAAATAAAATTCAAAAGGTTTTTTTTTCCTTGATACTTTCACAGATTTTTTTTTTTCATATTTTTTATAGGATTACAGACATATTATAGACACTCCAATGGATTTTGGTACAGTGAAGGAAACCCTGGAAGCTGGGAATTATGACACTCCAATGGAACTGTGCAAAGATATCAGACTGATATTCAGTAATGCAAAATCTTATACTCCAAACAAAAAGTCAAAGGTAGCTGTCACTATCTGGGGGTTTGTGAATGAAATAAATCTTATTTTGCAATTTGTTTATCAGTACTTTTGATAAAGCTCCTGGCTGGGTAAATAGTGGGGAGAAATAGAAGAAAAATATTTAATATGTAATTTTCTGTTTATTTGGTGTTACACACAACTGTTTGTGCTTTTCCTGTTGCTTTTTTATGCAGTTTTTAATATTACAAATATTAATCTTGGATCAAAGGCTCTGTTTTTAATAGAAAGCACTTCCTTACCCAGATTTACAGTATGACCTTGAGACTGTCAGCACTGTTTGAAGAGAAAATCCGAAGGATTGTTTCAGATTTCAAAAATGGGCAGAAACAGAATGAGAAGCTAAGGAGAAACCAGAGGTACAGCAGAAGATTCAATAATCAAAGTTCAGTGCAGCAGCCCACCAAAATGCTCAGGTAATCAAATCATAAAGGTATAAAGATCTCTCAGCTGACTGATACTCATATTGATTCTCACATTTAGTCTGTGAAGACGGGAACAACTGACTTTTTAAATGATTTATAACCCCAGTGATATAAATTATATACCCCAGTGATACAAATATATATTATATTTATAATTTTCATGCAGTAGAAAGAATATGTTAAAAAAACAGGGACTTTTTATAGTATAAAACTGAGAAATACCTGGAGACAGAAGGGTAGAAAAGGTTGAATTTTTCTTTAATATTTGAATCAGAAAATCAATATTTAACTAAAATCATGAGGAATGAAACAAAGATTACTTTCTGGATATATTACAAACATGAAAATCTGCATTAATTACATATTTTGTTACATACAATACAGTCAGTCCTATGGAATTTCTAGAAATTGTCACTTGCTCTAGCTTTCAGTTAGGAGCCAGATTTGCCTTTTCTCTTGAAGGCAAACCAAGCTTTTGACACAATTGCTGTTTGACATGATTAACTAATTTTCCTAATTTGCATGTGGAACAGAATACAAAAGCTAAATGTGGTAAATTACTGACACTGAACTTCTCCCTTCTGCTGCTGTCCAGTCTTCCTTCTCTGGCAGGGAAAGGGCAAGAGAAAGAGTTTTAATTTTAAAAAAATTTTAAAAACCAGAAAAACCCCCAAACAAACAAAAAACCCCCCCAAACTTAATTTTAAAACCCCCAAACCTAATTTGATGGGATTACTTTTATATTTTAAAATAACCACCCACCAGGACAGGCAGAAATTGTCTTTTGAATCTCATTTGTGCTCACATCTGGAGAATTGTGTGGGATTGTTCAGTGGGGCACAGCAGAAGTGAGGTTTGGGATAACAGAAATTACCTTGTGCACCTGGATGAATGTCTGAAAACCTGCAATGTAAAGAAAAAACTGACAAAAAACCAGTTCTGTGGGTGAAAATAATGGATTGAGCAGGATGGCAGGCAGCACTCAGGCATGTGGAGATAAGGAAGGATCAGTTTAGTGAAATTTTCTTTATTTTAAATAGTGAACTGCAGGGTTCCACCTTCTGTGTGTGTTGGGAACTTGGTTTATTTGTAATAATAATAATAATAATAATAATAATAATAATAATAATAATAATAATAATAATAATAATAATAATAATAATTTGCCTGTATAGCATTTAGTTGGAGGCTCATGTGCACCTAACCAGAGGCTGGGAGTCCAGCAGGAATTGAGGCTGCTGCAGTGGAAATGAGAGAACATGAATTGTCTGGGGGACATCCACCATTAAATTCTGTTTCTCAGAGCAGACAGAGATTGTCTCCTCTTGTGTGACTGCCTAGGACTGCAGACCGTTATTTAATCAAAGTAAATGTTTTTAATGTTTAGTAAATGTTCATGTTTATCCTTGCCAGAGGTAAAACTGTCCCACACCACATTAGCTCATAAAAAACCCTCCTAGAAATAAAAAAGTGAATTAAATGCTGTTGTCTTCTCTCTCCTACTTTCACTCTCTAGAAATCTGAAGCAGAAGCCACTCAAGTCTCAGGCCAAACTCGAATCTGAGCAGGAAGATGCTTTTGCTCAGCCTACCTCAAGCAGAGCTGCCTGTGTCACAAGCCATAAAGCCAACCCTGGCTCCTACCAGCACAGCTCCTCAGGAGAATCCTCCGACTCCGCCTGCCTGGCATCCTTTGAGAGGAATGGGAAAGCCAGATCCACACCACTGGCCAACTGCTCTGCTTTGTCATCAGGTCAGCATTTACAATTGCTGCAAAATGAGCTTTGTGTTTTTAATGGGAATTTTTTTCCACAAGGGTTAGGGTTTGTGTGTGAGGCACAGTTTTGTGTTTTACTGGATTTTGGACACTTAGATTATTTACAATGAATGTTATAAAAGTATTTGTGTACTAGATATAATTTTTTTGCTTTGAAATAGTATATTTACTATATATACTATTTACTATATATACTATTTGAAATAGTATGTAGTAAATTTACTTTTATTAATGAAGAAATGTGTCAACAGAAGAGCATAGAGTGTTTGATGATTGCTACTATATAAAATACAGGTTGTATGCCCGTATATTTATATTATATAAAACTTCTTACAGTGTATTTGATAATTGATATTGTATAAAATACAGGTTGTATGCCCATATATGTATATTTATATTATATAGAACTTCTTATAGAGTATTTGATAATTGATTCTATATAAAATATAGGTATGCCCATATATATATATGTATATACCTATATATATTTTTTATATATGTTATATAGAACTTCTTATAGAGTATTTGATAATTGATTCTATATAAAATATAGGTATGCCCATATATATATATGTATATACCTATATATATATTTTATATATGTTATATAAAACTTCTTATAGAGTATTTGATAATTGATTTTAAATGAAATATAGGTATGCCCATATATGTATATTAAAAAAAATATATATACCTATATATATTTTTTATATATGTTGTATAAAACTTCTTATAGAGTATTTGATAATTGATATTGTATAAAATACAGGTTGTATGCCCATATATGTATATTTATATTATATAAAACTTTTTACAGAGTATTTGATAGTTGCTATTATATAAAATACAGGTTATATGCCCATATATTTATATATATGTTATATAAAACTTCTTATCCACAATTAGCAAATGACAGAAATTCCCTGACACTTTAAAGCTTTCCCTTTTCCCCTACACCTCACCTTGAAAAAATTCAGCTTATTTCAAAGAATAAGAATGCAAGTTCTGGTAAAATCTGTTAGAAAATGTTCTGTGCTTTGGGGTTTTTTATAAACATGCTTTTTACTTAAATCTGGTGTTAGAAAAGAGGTGTTTTATTATAATTGAAGTTTTAATACAGGTTTAAGAAGCTTCCTATCACTGAACACTGTATGAATATGGATTTTGTTGAGATATCAGTTTGATATTCAGGCATGAGAATGCATTTTAAGATAATTTGAGAAAATTCTGAAGATTCCAGGATCAGCAAAATGTAACTCTTAACTGGAAGCTGTTTAGATTTCTAACTGCCAATTGCTTTTTTTTTTAACAGAGAGTGAAATAGAAGGTTCTGGGGTTTCTTCATCTTCTTCCTCTTCATCTTCATCCTCCTCAAGCAGCTCAGAAGACAGCAAAGGCTGTGCTGGGGCTCCTGTGGCCCCCTCTCCCCTGCCCAACGGGGTGTGCAGGAGGAACAGCAGCCGCAGGCTGACTCGCAACCGAGCTGCTCAGAGGAAACAGACAGGTGGGGGCCAGGAGTGCCTTGTCAACAGCAAGAAAAATCCTAATTATTTTATTTATATTTTTATATTTATAAAAAATAACTGAGTGGAGTTGGCATTTTTTAAATTGTTTTAGTGTGTAAGATACTCTCTTTTTTTACTGATGTGTGACAGTGTTCACAGGGGTCTGAGGATGAGGGAGGAGACGAGGATCTGGCTCCATGTTTCAGAAGGCTGATTTATTATTTTATTATTTTATGATATATATTATATTAAAACTATACTAAAAGAATAGAAGAAAGGATTTCATCAGAAGGCTGGCTAAGAATAGAAAAAGAAGGAATGAATAACAAAGGCTTGTGTCTCAGAGTCCAAGCCAGCTGACTGTGATTGGCCATTAATTAGAAACAACCACATAGACCAATCCCAGATGCACCTGTTGCATCCCACAGCAGCAGATAATCATTGTTTACATTTTGTTCCTGAGGCCTCCCATCTTCTCAGGAGGAAAAATCCTAAGGAAAGGATTTTTCAGAAAATATAATGGCCACACTGGTGCTAATTTTGAAGCTCTCAGATAACTACCGTCAACTTCTTAAAAGATTTTTTCATGACTAGGGGAAGGGCAGAAACCCAGAGCTGGGTGAGAGGGAATGACTTGCAACATATCTTAAGAAAAAACAAAACCAGAATGTGCAACCACATGAATCTGAAATTTATGACAGCAAAAGCAACTGACTGTCACATGGGCTTATATTTCATGCATGTCTGTGGGTTGAACCTGTCCCTGTTTTGACAAGGTTTCAAAGCTGCTGTTCCATATGTAAGATATTAATCTCTACTTTCCTTTACAGGAACACTTCTTCAGGAGAATGGGAACACAAGGAAAACAGTCAGGAAAAAGTTATATGGAAGTGACTCTGAAAACACTTCAGCAATGACATCCGAGTCCCTCAGGAACAGCAAGGGCAGGCACAGGAAGATCCCACGCAGGAGTGCTGCTGTGGCTGCCAACAAGCTGAGGCTGATGAGTGATGTGGAGGAAGAGGTGTCGAGCTCGGAGAGCATCGGGCTCTGCAGGAACAGGAAGCTGCCGCACCGCAACGCCTCGGCCGCCGCCAGGAGAATGCTGCTGGAAGGGTCAGAGGATGAGGCAGGCCTCAAGTCTGAGAGTGACAAAGAAATAGGAGAGCAGCTCACCAAGAGGAAAACTCTTTCCCAGCCTGGTTGTTCTGCTCCACGAAGGAAATTTGTCAGCGAGTCTGAGAATGGAAGTTCGGATTCTGAGCCTGACACGCAGAGCAAGCAGAAGAGCTGGCAGAGCAACGGGCACAAGCTCAGGGGCTCTGTGTGCTCTGTGTCTCCCAAAGGGAAAAGTCCCACCTTAGACTTTTCAGAGGAGGACTCCAAAAGCCATAATTCTGAGGATGGGGGCAGCCAAAAGGTTTCTGAGCAGTCAACACCTGCACATCACAAGCCTGCAGTGAGCAACTCTGAGGATGAGGTGGACTCTGAGCCGGACAGGTGGAATGGCAGGAAAGCCTCTGGGCTGCAGCTGTCTCCTCCTTTAAAAAAAGCAAAAGTCTTGAGTGATTTAGAGGACACAGCAGAGTCTGAAGCAGAAACCAGAGAGGAGGAGAAGAGTTTTGTGTGGGAGAGCTTGGTGCCCACTAAGATTGTGAGGGGTTCCAAATCTGGAGCTGCCTCCGGCTTCCATCGCTCTTCGGATTCGGACTCGGAGAGTGATTCCAATAACAGCAATTTCTGTGAAACTTCTGCAAAAGCAAAGATGAGGAAGAGGAAAGGAAAAACAAAAGTAGTTAGAAAAGGTAACATTTTTAAAGTTAATTTCTCTATTTCTTAATACTGAGTAGAGGACAGAGGAAATCTCCAGTAGAGTAGTGTTCTCTCTCTTTGTTCAGTTCCTTGTTTTGAGATAACCAAACCCTCTGGTTTGCAGTTCTGTTACCTTGCCTTAATTTCCTGTTGAGATTTTCTCTGCTACAGCAGATTTACAACTGTTAGTTTCAGTTTGAAGTAACTTTATTGATAATTTTCCAAAATAAATTTGATGGAAAGGTATTTAAATTATTCTCACATCCATAGTGTGCACCAGAACCTGAAACTTGATTTGACTTTGAGATTTTATTTTGTTAATGATGTGTAGAGTTCTTAACACAAACAGGCACTTGGCACAAGTAAGATTTATATTCCACTTGTTACAAAAAGTTAAATTCCTTTATTTTTGTGTTTTATTCTGTAATTTTATCTATCATTCATACCTTTGTGTGGTGGCTGATAATGATTTAGAGAGTTGGATTGGTTTGGGGTATTTTTGTCATGTACACTGTACCTTCATATAATCAGGAAATTAGTCCTGATTTGGAATTTGAAAGACTATTCAGAGGTTGGTGTTTGGTGCAATCCTTCCAATCCTGTCAATATGCTTTAAAAATCTTAAGAAAATGATTGGTTTTTTAATTAATTACTATGTCTGTAAAGATGACTCTGTCTTGACCATTTTCCACAAGAAATATTTACTTGTTTTGTCCCAAGGTCTTATATTTAATACATTTATAGGGGCATATTTGTAGAGTTCATATATATATATATATATATATATATATATATATATATATATAAAAATAACTGTAACTGTATATATAACACACTGCTCAATTAGCCAGCTAAACAATTTATGTGGAAGCTTTGCTTTAGTTATTTTTAATATATATAATATAAATTATACAAAGTCTATTTTGATATGTAAAATAGTATATATATATACTATATACATACATATATAGTGTATCTATACATACAGTCTGTATGTAGTTCTGTAATGTATATTATGTTATATATAATATATATTACAGGTATGGAGTGTTTAGCATGGGTTTTTGTATCTCAGAGAAGATTGAAAGCAGAGTTTTCAGGTAAATTGTGCCAATACCTTGTGGGCTGTAGTGCCCCCTGCAGCTGAGCTGCTTGGAGCTCAGGCTGGATTTTCCTGCCCAGTATTCCAGGTTTGGAGTTTGGCCTGAGCTCCAGGACACCCTGATCAACCAAATTTTCACATCTTTGTGGCTTTTAAAAGCTCCTCCAGTTTCTGGGGGTACTTGGTGTAATGCTCCCTCCTTCTGCCTGTGCCACCTGCTTGTAGCTTTGCAGCTTTTATTCCTGGATGTTCAGGGGAAAATTTCAATACTTTTTATTATAGATTTGTTCCAAATTTAGGATCTTGTATACAAAGTATAATTTCAATATTCTGGCAGTGTTGCAGGAAGGCTGGACTTTATTCTTTAGCTTTATGTTCCAGCTACTTAATAATATTGGAGGACAGTGTATAATATAAGATCTAACTCTTCTTTTTAGTCTGTGGATTAATTCACCTTTTATACAGCATTTTGCAGTGTGCAGCAGAAGTGTGCTTTGGCCATAAAATCACACAACACAACTACTACAAGTAGTAATATTCATGTATCATTTCTGGAAGCTCATAACAAAGAAAAGAAATTAATTATCCTTTGAAAATGTAAAAATAAGAATACACTAGAGTAATACATAAAAGGATCTACATTTAAATAAAGATCAGATTTGATATATGAAGAGATTGTTAATATTGGTACTCAAGCTGGACATTTGAATTTATGCCTCATAATTTTTCCCTCTGTTTATATTTTTAAATTTACTTCAAGAACTTTTTTTAAAATTTACATGTATGAATTGTCTTATTTAGAAGGGAAACACTGATCTTCATATAACACATGATTTACACATGGAATATTTGTTTTAAAACACAGCATTAGGAAGTTCCATATTAATTTTAAAGATAGTGAATTGAAGATTCACTGTTAGCAGCAATTTGATTGTTGAAGTCATAAGGAGCTGAAGGGTTTCAATGTTCTCCACCTGAAGCCATCATAAATTGAAATTTGAAATCCACATGAAATTTGCATCCACATGAAATATTACAGTTTCTTTTTTAGGATAAAAAGTGTAAATATGTAATTAACATTGCAACTTCTATTCTAGTAAAAGTTGCAGTGTTAATTACATATTTTAGACCTCTTATCTAGTCTTCTATCTACCTTTTTATGTAGACATTGTATCTACCTTCTATCTACCTCTAGTAAGAAAAATACAGCTTTTAATGATACAAGTATTAGTAATATGACAGCATTTGTTTGGTGAGAGAATTTGTAATTTGTTAACTAATTAACAGGATGATGCTAGAGAAAGCTCTTTAGAGACCATGAAAAGTTTTAAAAGTGACAATCTCAAGAGTTAAAAGTGTCCCTGGGATACTGCTGGTATTTTTAGTAAAGAATTCAGATAAATTGCACTTAACATTTGAAATTCAATATTTGTGAATTTCATTAAAAGTGGCAGCGTTTGGCCATAATAAACTAATAAATTCAGGAATGTAAGACACTAAAAAGAACTTTGCCATCTTCCTTTTGTAGAGCAAACATCAGAGGAGGCCAGCCAGAGTGCCAAGGTGCTGAGGAACAGGACGTGCATCATCAACTACAAGAAGCACATCAGGGTGTGCAGCGTGGGGGAGAAGAAGAACCCCCGCAGGTGTGCCACGCTGGCAGCCAGCAAGATCAAGATCATGAGTGATGCAAAGGAGGAATTATCCAGCTCAGAAAGTGTTTACCCAGCCAGGAAGAACCGCAAGCAGCTCCAGGGCAGCGTGTCCTCAGCCTGCAGGAAGAAGCTGTTCAACAGCTCGGAGGTGGACGCTTGTTCCAAGTCTGAAAATGAGAGTGAGCGGGTTTGTGGTAGGAAAAAAGCTTCCTGCTCTGAATCTTCTGTTTCTAAAAGGAAATATATTATTGAGTCTGAGAATGAAAGGACTGACTCGGAGACAGAGACTCAGAAGCGGAGTGATAACCACGTGCAGCCACACAAACCCCTCTGTGCTGCAGCTCTGAATAACTTTGACTACGACTCCTCAGAGGAGAATTCCACAAACCACGGGGTAGAAAATGGGGGAAACTGGGGAATTTCTAGGCAGGCAGCTTCAGCCCACAACCATTGTACGAGTAACTCCGAAGAGGAGGTACATTCTGACTTGGCTAAACGTGAAACTAAAAATACCAGAGTAGCAGCAAATAAAAAACCTAGAGCTTCTTTCAAGAGATTAAAACCAGTGGATGACTTAAAGGAAGGAGAATCTGAAATGGGAGGGAAAAGAGAGGAGAGGAGAGAGGAGAGAAGCTCTGTCTCTGAGGATGTGGAAGCACCTGGGACTGCAGGAAGCTCCAAAACCACCTTCCCGTGTTTCTCCTCGGACTCTGGGACCGACAGCACCATCTGCAGCGACGCCACGGACACCAGGAAGCGCAAGAGGAAATGCAAAGCGGGCAGGAAGGAGAGCCTGAGCCACGACTCTCTGAGGCCGTGCAGGCGGCGGCCGCAGCGCAGGAAGCGGCGGAAAGGCAGCCAGGAGCAGGACTCGGAGGAGCTGGAGTTGGGCCGGGCCCGGCGGCGGCCGCGGCGCTCCAAGATCCGCACGCGCAGCGGCGGCCGGCGCACCGTGCGCTACCACGACGACGACGACGACAGAGCCCTCGAGGAGGCCGCCTGTGAAACGTAACCTTAACTAAAGGATAGCCAGCCCCTCTCTTTGTTTGTTTGTTTGTTTTTCTTTTATTATTTTCTTTTTTTTTTTTAATGGTAATAGCACTAGAACTCGTGATGGGTGCTGGCTCTTCTTTGTCCTACATTTCAGGGAATATATTTATATTTTTCTATGAAAAAGTTATGAATGTGATTAGATGATGACTTTCTCCTTTTTCATATTTTGACTTGCACTTGCCTGCCCATGTAGCAGCATTTAGCACAGATGCCAAAATGTGCCTCATTATAGGGGCAATTTTTTTGTCTTTACTGGTATTTTATTACATATAAACAAGAGTTAAAAAAAATGTTAAAACACTGCAAACAGGTTAATAGCAGTATGTTGAGTATTATTGTTATGGGTGCTGCAATGAAATACTACCTAGGTCATGCAACATTCAAGAACAGGTTTCAAACATCTCTAATGCTGTATGAAATCATCTACAATAGTAACAGGCTTCTAAATAATAGTACACACTCTAAAATCCTGGTGGATGCAAACATTGCTTCCAAAGAGGAATGAAAAGGCTGAAAACTTCACGGCTGGGTTCAGTGCAGTTGTTCAGTGCTCTGTACAAGCAGTTACCAGTGGAGAAGTTTATTTGCCACTTCCAGAGGCTTTGGTTCTGCTGACAGGTAGTACATCATTAATGTGACTTCTATACTGTAAACTTTTAAGATTATGAAATGCAGGTGAACTCTTGGGCCTAAAAGGGTTTTTGTGTGTTTTCTTTATAAAATAGAAAAACAAACAAAACACTTGTTCTGTTTTCTTTATGCGGGGAAAGCTTGAGGTGCAGGATTCCGACATTCCAGACCTTTTTTTGCTACGGTTCTGTTGTTCCTCCATATTTAAAGTGTTTGAATGTTGGATTTCCCATTGATTAAACCTTGCCAGTTTCTGAGCTTTGCAGTATATCTCCTGTTTTCACAATGTTTGAGGTGGCTCTCATTGACAAGAAGGAAAATTTCTCCAGGAAAATATGTGGAAGTCCCTGGTTGAACTCATGGCAATAACAAAACCACACAGCAGCTCTGAATTTTTAGTTTTCCCTGGAATTGTGCTGGTGGGAGCCTCACAATGGCTGCCCCCAGCCCAAAACCAGGGAATCTCTGCTCCTTCCCACTCCAGGGTTCCTTGTTTTCTCTGCAGCTTCCCTTTCTCACACTTTGGAAAACTTGGTCATTCTTTGAAAATAAAAATTAAAAACTTGGTCATTCTGTCATTCAATAGAAAATGAGGCAGAGTATCAGATTTACCCTAACCTAGCTCATGTGAACTGAAATAGCAAGTTTGGGGATTGGTTTTCCAGCAGGTTGGACTGGTAGAGGGATCCAGAAGGGTTTGGGGGTAAAAAAATCAGTGCAACTGCACAGTGCTGGTGAATACTGACAGAATTTTTACAAATGGAAATCATCATGGAAAAATGAGGCTTCCAGCAGTGAGAGCCACTTCTCCAACACCCTCACTGACATTGTTTGCATTTACCATCACTTTTGCTGTGCCAGATGTTATCTCAGCACAGAGAAATACTCTTTTTTTCTTCCTTAACACTTCATGTGAAGTTCAAAAATAATTTAAATTGTTCTTGCCCCAGGAAGATTTATTTAGAGCATAGTCCAATAGGATACAGCAGAATTCTGTAAATTCAAGATAAATGTTTATCTGGATTCTTTATTTGGTTTCTGAAATACAAACACAGTTGTGTTTAGTGATAAAACTTGAAGGTGGCTTTGTGTTTTCTTCGAGGAGCAAACTTTGTTATAAGATAGGAAGTCCACTAATTTTTTTATATTTTCCATAAACTTGATTATTTAGCAGCTGATTATTCTGTGTTCTCTGGAGTACAATCTCTAATTTGGGAATAATTGAATTAAACATAAAAGTTTTTGTTAATTTTCAGTTTGAACAGCTAAATTTTGGCTGGTGGGTTTGTATTTCTAGTCTAGGCTTAGATTTTCAAAGCTGGATTTCTTTCAGGGGCTGTGTTCTGTCACTGCACACACAGGTTCATGTCCCTGAAAGCTGGAGAAGGTTCTGGCCTTGGGGCTGCAGATGCCACAGGAGTCACTGCCTTAAGGACCCTGACACTTCATTTTCTAGGCAAAGCATGTGCTGCTCTGTATTTCCTAATTTTGTACACATAGTGGGAAGAGAAATTATTAAACTGGAAAAGTATTTTGAGTCTTTCACCCTTAAAGAGTTTATTTATTTTTAATTTATTAAAGGAGCATGGTGGCTCTTGTGGGACTGGCAGTCCTTTCACCTTCCTTGAAGTGAGCATTTTTGGTTTTGTCTAGCTGTACTCAGGGAAGTAAAGTAGTAGTCCTTTAAAAGTAGGATCTTTATTTAATGTGAGTTTTGGGGGGTGTTTTGGTTTGTTTAGAGCAGGACCTGAGTGTGTGATGGTGATCAGGCAGCATGAACAGAGGGAAGCATTAAAGTGCAGGACAGAATCGTAAAGGAATCAAATTCATTCATGTTCCAGGCTTTGATGATGTACATGTGTTAGTGACCAAAGTAAAGCTGTACATACACCTGGGATGTGTGGATTCTCTGTTTGTGTTTTCTGCTTCTGTCAGGGTTGGGATTGAAGGCACTTGAGATGGTATTTCATGTTTGGACTCAAGCATTTATTATTTCTTATCAGTGTAACAACCTCGCAACCATAACTTCCTGAAGGGTGGCTGTGGTGAGCTGGGGGTCGGTCTCTTTCTCCGGGCGATAACAGATAGAACAAGAGGACACAGTCTCAAGTTGCGTCAAGCGAGATGTAAGTTAGAATTAAGAAGGAAATATTTCACAGTAAGAGTGGTCAGATACTGGAATCATTTACCCAGTGAGGTGGTGGAGTCATCATCCCTTGAAGAATTCAAAAAAAGACTGGATGTGGCACTTGGTGCCATGATCTAGTGAACAGTTAGAACATCGACTGGACTTGATGATCTTATAGGTCTCTTCCAGTCTTGAACTTCTGTGATTCTGTGAGTTCAGCAGTCTTTCATTACAAGGCACAAAATGGCCAACAATCTCTTGTTACAAGGTCTTTTAAGACTAAACTGTCCAATTAAGAAATTATACTTAGATTATTTTCCCTTTTAACCCGATAACATCCCTCAAAGCCCTCAATGCAGACTATTCTGTCCAATTACAAAATACCACCCAAACCCATGAAGAGTAAGGAAGAAGAAGGTGAAGAACAACCTGCCTTGGCCCTCAAATCTCCATCTTGCTTCATATTTATTACTGTATTCTAAAACCCCAAACTTTTAAGTTTTCCACCCTGTGGTATTACACACTTCTAACCAACTACGCGCCTGTAATCCCAGTGCTATCAATCAATTTTGGAAATCTTCTCCACAGCCTCAGGTCAAATGCAGTGTTCTCTTGTGAGTCTGTGCCTTTCAGCACAGAAAGTTTAAAATTCTCAGCATCCAGGATTCCAACAGGATGTCACTGTGCTCTTACTTGGTTCAGCCAGGCCAAGGGACAACAACCCCGTGGGGCTGGAGAGCTGGAAAGGCCCTGGGGTGCTGTGACAGGGGCTGGACACGAGCCCAGGGGTGCCCAGGGGGGCAAGAGGCCCCTGGCAGCTGGGCTGGATGGGGAATTGTGTGTGCAGCAGGAGCAGGGCAGGGATTGTCCCTCTGTGCTGGCTCTGAGAGGCCCCTCCAGGGCTGGGCCCAGTTCTGCTCCTGCAGGAGAGCCCTGGAGGGGCTGGAGCGTGTCCAGGGCAGGGAACGGAGCTGGGCAGGGGCTGAGCCCCAGCAGGGGCTGAGGGAGCTGGAAGGGGCTGGGGCTGGAGCAAAGGAGGCTCAGGGGCCCTCGTGGCTCTGCACAAGTCCCTGCCAGGAGGGCACAGCCGGGGGGTCGGGCTCTGCTGCCAGGGAACAGGGACAGGAGCAGAGGGAGCGGCCTCAGGCTGGGCCAGGGCAGGCTCAGCTGGGACAGCAGCAGCAATTTGCCCATGGAAAGGGAGCTCAGGCCTTGGCAGGGGCTGCCCAGGGAGCTTTGCAGTGCCCATCCCTGCAGGTGTCCCCTGGAGGTGGCACTGAGTGCTCTGGGCTGGGGACAAGGTGCCCATGGGGCAC
Source organism: Ammospiza nelsoni (assembly GCF_027579445.1). NCBI lineage: Eukaryota > Metazoa > Chordata > Aves > Passeriformes > Passerellidae > Ammospiza > Ammospiza nelsoni. The sequence continues at coordinate 116,921,336 of NC_080634.1, forward strand.
GCACAGCTGGGACTTGGTGACCTTGGAGGGCTTTGCCAGCCCCTGCAGGGATTTCGGGACTCTGGGATTTCCTGAGGTTTGTTCCTGTCCCTTTCACCTCCATCCTCTTTTGGGAGCTGTCACAGCGGGGGGGTCGGGCGGTGCTCCAGGGAACAGTGACAGGACAGAACGGCATCGAGGCGGGGCAGGTTTAAATGAGGTATCTGGATGATTTTCTTCACTGAAAGGATGGTTAATCCTTGGAAGAAGTTGCCCAGGGATGCGATGGAGTCACCATCTCTGCGAGCCCTCCAGACCCGCCCGGACGTGGCCTTTGGTGCGAGGTTCGGAGGTACCGGAGGCACCAGGCGCTGCCGCCGCCTCTCCCCTCAGAGCCCCCGGCGCCTCCCGCGCCTGCTCCGGCGCTGAGGGCGGGGCTGCGCAGGCGCGAGGCGGCCATGGCGACTTTCTTCGGGGAGGTGGTGGTGGCCCCGTCCCGGGCCGGCCTGGACGAGGAGGAGGAGGCGCGGGAGGAGACGCCCGAGGACCGCGAGATCCGCAGGGAGATCGAGAAGAAAAGGTACCGGCAGCGCGGGGAGATCAGGGAAAGGTTCTTCCCTGAGAGGGTGCTGGCACTGCCCAGGCTCCCCAGGCAATGGGCACGGCCCCGAGGCTGCCAGAGCTCCAGGGATGCCCATGGTGGGGTTGTTGGTGTCTGTTCAGGGCCAAGAGCTGGGTTTGGATGGTTCTTGTGGGTCCCACCCAGCCCGGGCTGTTCTGTGTTGTTTTCCCAGGGAGATCCAAGTGCTGTGGAGCTGTGCTGAGGAGTCCCTGGTGTGCTCCAGATTCATCGTGGCCATCGGCAGGAACGCTGCGGGTGCGTGCAGAACCTCAGCTGCCGGGCTGGGGATAAACTGGGGAGGCAGAAGGTGGCAGGGAGGTGGAAATGTGCCAGGACATTCCCCGCTCCAAGCCCCAACTGGGGTTGTAAATGTGCCAGGACATTCCCCGCTCCAAGCCCCAGTTGGGGTTGTAAATGTGCCAGGACATTCCCTGCTCCAAGCCCCAACTGGGGTTGTAAATGTGCCAGGACATTCCCTGCTCCAAGCCCCAACTGGGGTTGTAAATGTGCCCAGACATTCCCAAGCCCCAGTGTCCAACCTGGCCTTGGGCATTTCCAAGGGTCCAGGAGCAGCCACAGCTCCTCTGCGCATCCCCACCCTCCCAGGGAACAATTCCCTCCCAAACTCTCATCCAACCCTGCCCTCCTTGAGTTCACCTCGTTCCCCCTTGTCCTGTCATCCCGTTACCTTTTGAAAAATCCCTCTCCAGCTTTCACTACACCCCTCTATTTACTGAATGTGCAGCTCCTCCTTTAGCAGCAGAGGTTAAACCTGGAGGCAACCGAGTTGTCCAGAGAAAGCTTAAGTTCCTCTGTGCATGTAAAATACAGTTATTATTACAGGTGCTTATTCCTCTTGGAAATTGATGTATTTTCACTTGAATACAAAAAGTGAAGTATGTTTTAGTTTGGGATTTCAGTTAGGACAATCCCTCTTTTCCTTTATCTGGTTTTTGTTTGGTAAACTCTCTGGGATTGTTTATTAATTGGCAAAAGTTTTGATCTGATAGTACCCACAAGTCTTGCTTGCATTGAAGTGACATTTAGATTTTATCAAGGTTAACTTTGCTAATTTGTTTGGGTTTTTCCTTGAAAAATAGTAATAGATATATTGGATCTGTCTTCTGTAGCTTTTGACAGGAGTCTGATTTATTAACATGTTTGCCACACTCTTGCCTTTGTTTTTTCTAAAATCAGTGTAACAGTTCTGCCTTGCTGCTTCAGTGAGTTTTGGTTTTAATCTGCTATATCTGTTATGTCAGAAGGTATTAGAGACCTAATATTTCGCAATCTTAATTAATACTAAAGAAATTGAAGTTGATTGTAATGCTGTAATTCCTCAGAACAAGTGATTTTTATGTTAGGGATCTGTATGTGTTGAACATCTCTTCATCTTTGTAAATTTGAGTACAGCAGGATTATCACATTGCTGATGTTTCTTAGATTTGGTCAATAAGTTGATAAAAATGAGTTATTCTTTCTTCAGATTGCAAAGGAATAACCTAATTTAGTCCAGCTATTTATTTGTAAAACAGAGGTTTTATTTTTTATAAATTAACACTATTTTAATGGGTTTTGCAGCTTTCCTGTCATCTTTTATCCTGGACTCTGTGTGCTGGGAAGTGATTGGAGTTGTGAAGCTGTGGAATGAGTGGTGCAGAACATCCAGCAGCACAAATGTCCTCCCCACAGACTCTTTCTGTTTGTTCTACAGATTGATATCAGACCCCACAGTGAGTGACTTGAGCATTAATTCCTCTGTGGTTTGGCTTTCTGAAAAGGAGAAACTTCATCCACCCCCAAACAGGGCACTGCAGGGTCATGGGTTAATCTCATAAATGATCTGAAGGGTTAAAACTAAAACTGTGTGAAGTTCAGCACAGAATGTCACAGCCTCATGGCTTCACTGCATTTGTGAGCAAAAAATCCTCATTGAAACAGAGCTAAACCCAAAATAACTGAACAATTTATTGTCTGCAGCCACATCACCCTTACAGGCGATGCTGAGCTGCTGTTGTGCCCTTTAAACCACTTGCTTACACAAATTTTTACCTTTTTTAGGTTTTATTGTGCCAGTGTAGTTGCTATGTGGCTGAGGATCAACAGTTCCAGTGGCTTGAGAAGGTAAAACTGGCAAGGAAATAAATGGAGTAATAAAATCCTCTATTTATTAGGATGGGGATCTTTTCTCTGATACTTTAACCATGACAGTGTTAAATAAGTTTCCCATGTGGTTTTCTTTTATTAAATATTCAAAAATAGATCAATTTACTCTCTGCAGGATCAGTGAAATCCCTTTCTGTGCTGCCAGCTGTATCTGCTGTCAGCTCCCAGCTGAGTGGTTTTGGACAGTTTCACTTTTGTTGGCCCTTAACCACTTCCCAAACATTTTTCCTGCTTGCTTTTCATTTCCCATGCCTTATTTCAGCTGCATTTCACCTCTGGGAGAATTCTTCCTTCAAAAAAAACCAACAGCAATTTGTGCAGCTGCCAAAGGATCGCCAGCCAAACCAGTTGTGGAGCTGCTGGGTGTGTTCTGTGCCTTTCCCAGGGGGCAGGTGGAGATAAAGGTGCCTCCCAAGCAGAATTTGTCCCATTTCTTCCCACATTTAACATTCCCAGGGCCTCACCCCAGCATTATCCAGGTACAGGAGCCCTGCTGGCTCAGGGAAGTCCCTCCAAATATCATCATTTTGATTTTAACAAGATAAAGCCAAGGGGTGAATGTTCCTCCTGTTGATTTTCCTGATGGATTTGGGTCACTGCTTTGCCTGCAGGAAGTGTGGCTTATTTTGTCTTGCTGTCTGTCTGCTCCCTGCCTGCCTTTAAATCTGTGCTGAGCTGATGGAGCAGCAGGGATTCTGAAGCTGGGCTTAGAGATCAGTACAGCTTTGCTGGGGGATCACAGCTCATTTGGAAGTTTAAAACCCCTTAGACCTCAGATTTTTGCTGTATTCCACACATTCCTGCACTTCATTTGAAGTGGGATTGCAGAAGAGAGATGGCTGGGGGTTGTTGTCTTCCCCATTTGTGGGTGTTCCTGAACAGCAGGAGTGTGGTTGTACCAAGTCCATGTTCCTGAGTATTTTTACATTTTGTGGTTGTTATTATTTTTAAATGTGCAGAAGAAACAACGTGCTGCCAATCCTTTTTCTTTTCATGTGAGTGGCAGCCCTGTTCTGTGTGTAAATCCTGATTTCCTGAGCATCTCCCATCTCCACAGGTCAGATCTTTACCTCTGGGTGGGTTTTCTCTGTAAGGATCACTGACAAACCAGAACACACAGGTTGGATTTTGCAGCCATAGATTCCAGCCTGTGTTCCCAGCAAAGCAAGTGGAAAATCTGTGGGCTTCTGAATATTCCTGTCAGATTTCTGTCACATTGGTGACACAGTGACAGTGATGGGAGGGCACAGCTTCCCTCCTGGGACTGGTACACAGACAGAAACCTGTGTAGGCAACTTTCTGTCACAGTTTCCAAATTCTCTATTTCGTTTTCCCTTGTTGGTATTTTGTAATGTTCAGAAGGTTTTGTACTTCAAAACTTTGTTCTTTGAATATGAGAAAGAGAAGCCTAAATTTTCTTTCTCAATTCAACTTGAATAGAATGAAATAAAATCAGTGTATCTAAAATAAATTATTTTACAACATTGTAGGGCATCCAGGGAGCACAATTTTCATTTCAGATGTTAAGCAGCTCAGTGAACTGCTTGTTTTTATTTGGAATCCTATTTTTTTTTTTTTTACAATCACCATTAATTAAAGCAGTAAATCTTAATATATTGAATACAAAGTGCTGAAAACATGAAACCTCTCCAGAAGATCACTAGACTTAGTAAATATATCAGCTGTTATTTTGGGGTTTTTATCTCTAGCCTAGGAGCAATGCCTGGGAAATTTCTACCTGAAGGTTGTGATTCAGACTGGTTTTGGTCCTGCAAACCTGAGTTCAAGATAAATGAATCTGAAATTGAAATGAATCTGAAATTGAAATGAATCCTTGAGGTTCCTCTGCTTTTATTATGAGAATTTTTCCTGATGTATTTTTTTGTATTTCAGGTTTTTGGCTCCATGCAGAAGAAAGGCTTGCAAGTCACCATCCTTTCCACGTGTCCTGTAGCTGATTATAAAACTCAGGAATCCACTCTGACCCTTGTGTCTCCATTCCTGAAAGCCTTGAAGACCAAAGAATTCCAGGAGCAGGTCTGCTGCCCACTGCTGGAGCAGCCCAACATTGTGAGGGACCTTCCTGCTGCTGGTACTTTGCAATTCCAGTTATTTGCACAATTCCCCCTGAGGAACATCCCTCTGCAATTAGAATTTTTGCTTAATTGTGGGAACTGGCTGAAAATTCAGCTTTTTAAAAATTAATTACTGACAGATTCACATCTTACATATTGCCCTGGAGAATAGGGACAGTTTTCCAAACCAGCCATAAATAATTTTACCAGTTATGTGTGGGACAGAAGTACTGGGAAATTCTCCAGTACAGCCTTACAAAGCATTTTGTACAGTGGGGTTTTTTAGGAATTTTACTTAGTAATTAAATAAATTTTATTAGGAATTATTTTCATCTGAGCACCCAAAATAAAACCTCATAAAGTCCTTTCTGTATATAACAGGTCATGAAGCTTGTACAGATCCACTGATCAACCTCATGGAAAAATTAGGTTCAGTTTTTTATGTAATTTAATAAAAACTTTGAATTTTTGCATTCTAGAATCCCTAATGGTAGCAGCATGAGGAAAAGCTTGTCTGGCAGGAGCTAAAAGTGGATGATTTTCTCTTGTTCACATTCCTTTTTATGGGTTTTTTGGTTGGGTTTTTTTGGGGGTGTTGTTTGGGTTTTTTGCAGATGTTGCTATTATTTTTATTTATTTTCTTATTTTTATTTATTTATTAAATATTTGATAAAATATTTTACGGGTTTTATTTATTTTCATTCCCTGGATGTCCTACATTTTTATTTATTTTCTTTTTTTTATTTATTTAAGAACACATTTAAGAAAATATTCATTGTTTTTATTTATTATTTTAATTTTTATTATTATATTATGTTATGTTATGTTATATTATGTTACGTTACGTTACATTACATTACATTACATTACATTACATTACATTACATTACATTACATTACATTACATTACATTATATTATATTATATTATATTATATTATATTATATTATATTATATTATATTATATTATATTATATTTTTATGTACAGTTTCCAGGTAGGGTATGTGCCAGGAAAAAACACCTCCATTTAACTAATTTTTGATTTTAACTAATTTTCCTTGTATAGCTGGGGGATGAGTTGCTGCTCCAGCAGTCAGCATCCTGAGCTGGTAATGAAACTCCCATGGGTTTAAAATTCTGATTTTTGCACCCAGAGCAGAGATCCCTTTGTGCTGAGTTTAACAGATTTCCTTTCCCTGTGTCAGTGCTGAGTTACTGCCAGGTGTGGGACATCCCTGCAGTGCTGTACCAGTGCTACACTGATGTCATCAAGCTGGACACAGTCACCATTGAAGCCTTCAAGCCTCTGCTCTCTTCTGAGCTCCTGAAGAGTTTAGCCAAGGTAAAATTTCCATTTTTATAATTAATGGGAGTTTTTGTCTGTTTTCATCTCTTGCATTCTGCTGGGTTTGTTCCCCTGTGGGGATTGCACTCTACAGCTTCCTTCAGAACTTCATGTTGGATTTTCAGGCTCTGCTAATGTATGAATGTATCAGGGAAGGATTTTTGTGCTTGTGTAAGCTGCAGTTTGCTTTGGAGTTGCCTCATTTAAAGCTTTTTGTTGTGTGTTTTTTTATTATTTTTACATTTTATATTCATGTATCAGATGGCTCAGTTCTAGCTCTGTATATGCCTCTCTTCTGGCATACAGGAAAGCTTCTTAAAATAACCCATTTTGACCTATAACTTCATTTTGGAGCTAAAAAGCCAAATTTCTGAAGAAATTTTTACACTAATCCAGCCTGGCCTTGAACACTTCCAGGGATGGGGCAGCCCCAATTTCTGTGTGCCACCACCCTCACAGTGAATCACATTGCTCCCAAAAATTCCCATTGCAGCCCCTAAAATGAATGTTTTCCTCTTTCTGAAATGTTTTTAATTGATTTCTAGTTGGTTGAGAACACTTTGAACCCAGATTTCAATGCCCAAAGAGGTCTGTGTGTACTGAGGTGTTTACTTCAGTCCTAAAATCAGTTTTCAGTGCAGCTCATTCTGTTCTGCTGAATAACTCTGAGTAACACATAAATATTTAAACTCTGAAGGAGAACAATGACAGAGAATCTTCCCCTCATGTCCAAGCAAGGAGGAATGCAAAATAATAAATCCATTTTCTTGCTGCACTGCACATTCCTGTGGATAAATTCATTCAGAAAACCTGAGTTTTGCTCAGTTAATATTGATATGATATAATGTAATATAATATAAATATAATGTTATGTTATGTTACGTTACATTACATTACATTACTCTATTCTATTCTATTATTATATATTCTATTCTATTATTATATATTCTATTCTATTATTATATATTGTAATATAGTATAATAGATAATATAATATGGTATATATATAATATAATGTAGTATAAATATAATGTAATATAATGTAATATAATGTAGTATAAATATAGTGTTAATATAATATATACTATATTATATATAGTATAATGTAATGTAGTATGTAATATAATATAATAATATAATATAATGTAATATATAAAATATAGTATAATATATAATATAGTACTATATTATATATATAGTACTGTATTATATATTATATATAATATATACTATAATATATATCATCTATATTATTATATATTATAGTATATAATATATAATATTATATACTATATAATATAGTTATTATATTATATAATATAGTATTATATTATATATTATATTATATTATATTATATTATATTATATTATATTATATTATATTATATTATATATATTATACTATACTAATATATACTATATTATATATATTAGTGTATATATTATTATATATACTAATATAAATAATATAGTATGATATAATATGTGATATTTATATATTTAATTAATCTAAATAAATAATGTATAACTATATAATTATAATATCTAATAAAATTCATTTAATATATTAATAAAAGTGCTGTTCAGAGTAATGAAAATGGGGCCGGGGCCAGGGGAGCTCTTGCTTTTTCCCACTCTGTGGCTGATTCTGATCCTCTTCTCCTTTCCCCAGGACGCCTCTGAAAGCACAAAGATCCTGAAGAAGTTCCTGACAGCCAGTGAAACTCACAATAACATCTACATCTGATAAGGACAGTTGTGCTGCACTTTGTAAACTCCAGTTTCTTCTCTTGAGGACTTCTGGGATTTTATTTTTTTTCCTTTAAATTAGAATAAATTTCAGTAGATTTTTTTACTTTCCCGCTCATTTTTGTTGCTTTTAACTTCATCACTGAACACCCTTCTGCATGGCTTGGAAGATTCTTCTGGAGTGATTTTAGGAAAGATTTTGGATATGAAAATCAACTCCTTTTTTTCCTCCTGAAGGGATTGTTTTCCCTAAAAGTATTCCTTTTATATTTCAAAGAGGAAAATACAGATAAAGAATTCTGTCTGTATCTCCCAAGACCTCTCCATTTTTTACTTTATTTCTAGACCTGAGGGTTTTTGTAATATTTGATGCTCTTCAAAGATTTGTCTGTGATCAAGAAAATGCACTCTCTGTCCTTTCCCATCCACAGAGAATTTTGCTTGTGTTTATTTATGGCTCCACATGCCCTTTTTAATGTATATATTGATACAAAATGCAGTAATTCAAGTGTGGTAAATGCCTTTAAAACTTGCCAGTGAAAAATAACCTCTCCTGGTCAAAGGGGCTGGCAGGGTCACAGGCTGCCTCAGCTGGATTTGCCAGGGCAAACTGATTTAATTCACTTTAAACCACCAAAATTTGGGCAATGGTAGAAATAATAAAAGATCTCTTAGGCAGAGAATGTGATTTCTAGAAGAAAGTAAGGTTTTAAAGTGTCTCAGAAAATTCTCTGGAAGCTGATAACAATTTCAGCAGTTTATTTCAAGTACTAACTAGGATTGAGGTGCAGTTCTGAGTTGTACTCTGTTTAATTTAACATTTTGTTTAAGAAAATAGTGTTAGAGTTTTAATTTGTAATTCTGTTCTCTGCTGGGTGCAGCTTTGATTTACACTGGATGCTCAGTGGGTATTTCTGAGCAGTGTTTTCCTGCTCAGAACTGTCCCTGGTTTACATTTCAGTTCAGGTAATTACAGATGAGCACATATTGCCTAAAGTGGTGCTGGATTTTGGAACAAATTCTGAAGCTTTTTTGGTTTTGTTTTTTCACCCATTTCTGTCCATCCTTTTAATTCATAAATTGGTTTTAGGTGTGATCTGAGCTGAGAATTCTGTTATTTTGAAAGTTGGCTGCCCCATTTTCTTACCTTTACATGTTTGGTTCTTAATAAATAAAGCAGATAACAAGAAATCTCTTTAATAGTAAATTATGCAGACTCTTAGAAGAATTGTGAATGTATTCCTGGTATTGGTGTGGTCACCCAGGCAGTTTGCAATGTTTTAAAACAGTTATTACATTATATTTAATTCAGTTTTTACTACTTGGCTTTATGCTGAGGTGTGAGATGCTCCTCAACACCTTGAATAAAAATGGCAAATTTGGGAGATGAAATCTGACTGAAACCTGGTGTTCTGGCAGAATTTCTCAAAACTGAAAGTTTGAAAGCTCTCCATAGCAGGAAATGTTTGGGTAGGATGTAGTGGGGAAGTGCTATAGGCCAGTGAAATAAGAGATTTTAATTTAAAATTCTGCCTTTTCCCATAATTTAATGTAGGAACCAGTTCATATTCACCCCTTAAATATTCTGTAAGCCTCAGAACTAATGATGAGCTGTGTCTCTCATAACATGAGAGTGTTGACTGAAGATTTTTTCCATATTTGAATGTTGCTGCCTGTTTTTTATTTTCCCTTCTGTGCTCCAGTATCCACCCAGAGCCTGCAGTGAGGTTTTCTTGTTTCCTCCCAGCTGCTGGGTGTAATCCTTGGAGGAGTTCACAAACTTCAGAGCTGTCAAATGTGGCACATGGCTTCAGAGCTTTGGGGGGAGAGGTTTGAAATGAGATTGTGTAAGACTTGGTTTGCTGAGGTATTTGCTAAATGCAAATTGTGAAACCAGAGTGAACTGTGAGACTGGAAGAGGGGTTTTTATCCCACTTTTAAAAGTCATTTAAGCCACTTATTACCTTTTTTTAGATAAGATTGATCTGTCTTCTGCTGAATGTCTTCCAGACCAAGGGCTCTTCCCAAGTCCACTCTGCTTTGTCACACTGCAGAATTTATTTGGTGGGCAGAGGTGATTTCCATTCCTGAAGGCTCTGACTCCTTGGTGATTTGCCTGACCTAAAAGGATTTAAGGTGCATTTTATGGAGGCTCCTTTGCTTTTGCCTTGGAAGCTGTTGGAATCTGTGCAGTGCAGGCCACAGCTGAGAGAGCAGGGCTGGACAGAGGCGAAGCCCAAGCCAGGTTTGGGCTGGAGGGGACCTAAAAAATCACCCAGTGCCACCCCTGCCATGGCAGGGACACCTCCCACTGTCCCAGGCTGCTCCAGCCCCAGTGTCCAGCCTGGCCTTGGGCACTGCCAGGGATGCAGGGGTGGAATTCCATCCCAGCCCTGCCCACCCTGCCAGGGAGGAAATTTTCCCTAATATCTGATCTAAACCTGTAATTTTTCAGTGTGGAGCCATTCCCTGTGTGCTGTCCCTGCATCCCCTGGCAATTGTCTCTCTCCAGCTTTCCTGGGGCTCCTCCAGGCCCTGCAAGGCCACCCTGAGCTCAGCCCAAAGCTTCTCCTGTGCAGGTGAGCAATGCCAGCTGTGCCAGCCTTTCCTGCCAGCAGAGCTGCTCCATCCTCTGCCCATCCTGGAGCCTCCTCTGGGCTCTGCAGCAGCTCCAGCTCCTCCCTGGCTGGGGCAGGGCTGGGGCAGCTCTGCAGGTGGGAAATCACCTGAGGGGACACAGGGACACAATCCCAGTCCCTCTCCTGCTGCCCACCCTGCTGTAGGTGCAGACAGGATTCACATCATTCCCATTCCTCATCTCACTGCACAGCTCCAGAAAATAATTTAATTCTTTCTAAGATTGCACACTCACATTGGCTCTGCCCTGCAAAGTGCTTTGTTGCCAAAGCTGCAGAGGAAGAACATCACTTCTGACATGTAATTCTACGATTTTTGTGCCAAAAAAATGAAGAAGGCAAGTATTTTGTTCTACCTCATTTTTTCTGATTTGTTTAACATTCTGGTTTGTGTCTAAAACATTGACACATCTAAATGAGCTAAAAACAAAATGAAAGTTAAAGAGATTAATGATTTTACTTTTTTTTTTTTTTGCTGCCATCAAATCTGCACCTTTTTTTTCCCCTTTAAATATTTTGGACTGAAAGTTTTGACAGCTGCTGCACATGGCAGCAACCAGCACCTACAGGCCCCTCCTTGAGCCAAGTGAGATCACAGCTCTGAGGTCAGAATTTTTTACTGGAGAGAAAACACTGAGACCCTGTTGAGAGCTCTCCCAGAGTGGCTGATGAGCAGAGGTACCTGGGAATTCTTTTATTAGGAATTCCATGCAGTAAATACTGCAGGAAACCTTTCACTCACTGGGATAAAAATGCAAAGTTCTCATTTCACTTTGCTATCAAGGCATCCTGAAGTGAGGGAAAGCCACAGACCCCGAACTGTGTGTGTGAAAAAAGGTTAAAGTCAAGTTTTTTCCTTCCAAACAATTACATAACAATGTTTAAATGCTCTTTGTATGAGAAATTTGGGCCATTGCTTTAAAGTAGGAAATGTTTCATGAGCTAAATGATGCACCTTCAAAGGACAATTTCCATAAAGCATTTATTGAGGAGACCACAGGTTCTTCCCCTGTGTTTGAATCAGAGAATTCCAACATGCTTTTATTCACTGAAAATTCCATATTTCATGTTCAGCATTAATATTTTAATTCTTCTTTTATGTCTGACTTGGATACCCTATCAAGGCATCCTGAGCTGAGGAAAGGCCACAGACCCCAAATTGTGTGTGTGGAAGAAGGTTAAAGTCAAGTTTTTTCCTTCCAAACAAGGTTAAAGTCAAGTTTTCTCCTTCCAAACAAGGTTAAAGTCAAGTTTTCTCCTTCCAAACAATTATATAACAATGTTTAAATGCTCTTTGTATGAGAAATTTGGGCCATTGCTTTAAAGTAGGAAATGTTTCATGAGCTAAATGATGCACCTTCAAAGGACAATTTCCATAAAGCATTTTTTGAGAAGACCACAGGTTCTTCCCCTGTGTTTGAATCAGAGAATTCCAACATGCTTTCATTCACTGAAAATTCCATATTTCATGTTCAGCATTAATATTTTAATTCTTCTTTTATGTCTGACTTGGATACCCTATCAAGGCATCCTGAGCTGAGGAAAGGCCACAGACCCCAAATTGTGTGTGTGGAAGAAGGTTAAAGTCAAGTTTTTTCCTTCCAAACAAGGTTAAAGTCAAGTTTTCTCCTTCCAAACAAGGTTAAAGTCAAGTTTTCTCCTTCCAAACAATTATATAACAATGTTTAAATGTTCTTTGGATGGGAAATTTGGGCCATTGCTTTAAAGTAGGAAATGTTTCATGAGAATAGTGATGAACCTTCAAAGGACAGTTTACATAAAGCATTTATTGAGGAGACCACAGGTTCTTCCCCTGTGTTTGAATCAGAGAATTCCAGCATGCTTTCATTCACTGAAAATTCTATATTTCATGTTCAGCATTAATATTTAAATTCTTTTTGTTTGACTTGGATACCCTATCAAGGCATCCTGAGTTGAGGGAGGGCCACAGACCCCAAATTGTGTGTGTAGAAGAAGGTTAAAGTCAAGTTTTTCCTTCCAAACAATTGTATAACAAAACATTTAAATGTTCTTTGGATGGGAAATTTGGGCCATTGCTTTAAAGCAGGAAATGTTCCATGAGATAAATGATGCACCTTCAAAGGACAATTTCCATAAAGCATTTTTTGAGGAGACCACAGGTTCTTCCCCTGTGTTTGAATCAGAGAATTCCAACATGCTTTCATTCACTGAAAACCATATTTCAAGTTCAGCATTGATATTTTAATTCTTCTTTTAGGTTTGACTTGGATCCCTTTTCATGAAATAAAAGCAGCCTTGTTTCTGTCAGTTGCAGACACTTTAAAGCTGCTTCATTGGGAATTGACAAAAGGGGAGATGAAAAATAATAATAACAAAAATAATAGAGTCCCAATCACTGAAGGCAGCAGTTCGATTACTGAGCAGATGAACAGAAAATATACAGCCTCATTTAATTTAAAGAAAGAAAAACCCAAAGCACACCTGTGGGAGGAAAGGTTGGATGAGAACAGTCACTGTGGAAAGGTGAGAGCACAGCAGAGAAAACCTCAGCATCCCTCATCCTGTAAAATCAGGGTTTGAAAGTTCCCTTTGTGGGAACTGCTTTTGGGTTTGCTGTTCCCTCCGTGCTGCCCCTCTGAACTCCCTTCCAAAGGGGGATTATAAAGATATTTTTGTGCAGAAGAAGCACAGAATGCTCTGCCTGGCTAATTCCACCCTTAAACCCCGGAGGACACTTGCAAGAACCCCAGTGGCTGCTGTCAGGAACAAGCCAGTGCTCTGTTCATTCCTCAGAAGGTGCTGGTGCAGAACTGCTCCACCTGAGTGTGGAATTGAGGCAGCCCAGTGCAGCTCCATCAGGGTGCTGTGGGTTTTTTCCAAGTGCCAGGAAATAATTTGGGATCACCTGGTAATGCCATGTGTGAGGAAATGCTCTGCAACAGAGGATTCAGTGCCTGCCCTTAGAATTTCCACTTTTTTACCTTCTTCCCCTTCCTATCAGAGTGGGTGTATAGAGGAAAATTTACTTTTAACAACTATTAAAATCTAATAGGTTATTTTTTAGCAAAAAATAATCTGTGGGGGTTTTATAAATAATCTTATTCCAGGTATTGTGGGAAGCACATTTCCTGTCTTTATGGATAGGAACTTCACCTCAGTGCCTGCCCTTAGAATTTCCACTTCTTTATGTTCTTCCACTTCCTATCAGAGTGTGTATATAGAGGAAAATTTACTTTTAACAACTATTAAAATCTAGCAGGTTTTTTTTAGCAAAAAGTAGTCTGTGGAGGTTTTATAAATAACCTTATTCCAGATATTGTGGTAGGCACATTTTCTGTCTTTATGGGCAGGAACTTCACCTCCTGCAAGGTTTGTGGTAGAGATCTTTGCAATTAAACCCAAATAAGAATCCCCACATTCCCCAGCTGCCACCCTGCCTGGCAAGGGAAGGAATTCTGGAGGTGCATGTTTGTCTGAGCATAAAGATTTTGTGAAGTGAAGATTTTGTTGGTTTTAGCAATTCCTGCAAGAATTTCTTCACAGAAAAGATTGTTAAATATTATCAGGGGCTGCTTAGAGACATTTGGAGTCCCCATCCCTGCAAGTGTCACCTGGAGGTGGCACTGAGAGCTCTGGGCTGGGGACAAGGTGGGGATGGGGCACAGCTTGGACTTGATCTTGGAGTTCTTTTCCAACCCAAATCATTCTGCAAATGCTCCATTTTGTGTCCTACTGGACAATAATCCTATTATTTGCTTTCCTGAGCATCCCATTATGGAGCTGACTGAGGTCAGGCACTCATATCTGCAGGTTGGTGTTGCAGACATCTTTTCTGAAAAATCCCTTCCTCAGGACTTTTTCCTCCTGAGAAGCTGGGAGGCCTCAGGAACAAAATGTAAACATTGATTATCTGCTGCTGTGGAATGCAACAGGTGCATCTGGGATTGGTCTCATGTGGTTGTTTTAATTAATGGCCAATCACAGTCAGCTGGCTCAGACTCTCTGTCCAAGACAGAAGCTTTTATCATTCTTTCTTTTTCTGTTCTTAGCCAGCCTTCTGATGAAATCTTTTCTTCTATTCTTTTAGTATAGTTTTAATATAATATATATGATAAAATAATAAATCAAGCCTTCTGAAACATGGAGTCAGATCCTCATCTCTTCCCTCATCCTCAGACTCCTGTGAACACCGTCACAGGTTGGTTTGCCCTGTGGCGTTCATTTGTGGCACCACAAAGGCATTCCAAGACTCATGTAAATTTTAATTTTTTCACTAACTTTTTCCGTTTAGGAACTGTCTGAGAAAAATCTGGGCAAAAATATTTCCTCAGTTGGTGCTGGAGGTCAAATTTAATATCAGCTCAGTTTTGAGATGGTTTTTGAATCTGTTCTGATTCAGGCTGAGCTGTCTCAGATGTTATTTGATTAAAGCAGTGAATCTTGTACTTAACAGAATCATAGAATAGTTTGAGTTGGAAGGGACCTTAAAGCTCATCCCATGGCAGGGACACCTTCCACTGTCCCAGGCTGCTCCAACCCCAGTGTCCAGCCTGGCCTTGGGCACTGCCAGGGATCCAGGGGCAGCCACAGCTGCTCTGGGAATTCCATCCCGGCCCCTGCCCACCCTCCTAGGACTGAATTTTTTCCCCAATATCCCACCTAACCCTACAATCTTTCAGTGGGAGCCGCTCCCTGTGTGCTGTCCCTGCATCCCCTTGCAATTGTCTGTCTCCAGCTTTCCTGGGGCTCCTCCAGGCCCTGCAAGGCCACCCTGAGCTCAGCCCAAAGCTTCTCCTGTGCAGGTGAGCAATGCCAGCTGTGCCAGCCTTTCCTGCCAGCAGAGCTGCTCCATCCT
The DNA here is from genome assembly GCF_027579445.1 of Ammospiza nelsoni. NCBI lineage: Eukaryota > Metazoa > Chordata > Aves > Passeriformes > Passerellidae > Ammospiza > Ammospiza nelsoni. Next base: position 116,936,746 of record NC_080634.1, read on the forward strand.
CTGCCCATCCTGGAGCCTCCTCTGACCTCAGGGGCTCAGGTGATGCTTTAGGTGCTTCTTGAGGTAGTGGCACCCCCCTCTATTCCATGGGACAGAGGGAATTGCTGCAGGAACTTCTCCCTTGCAGCAACACAGTGAGTGCTTCCCTTAAATAATAAGAGTTTCTCTGCTAAATCCACTTTCTGTGCTCTCCAGAGCAGCCCAGCAGAACCACAGGCTGCAGAAATGGGTTTTCCTGCTGTCTGTCCACGTCCTTCCTTCCAGCTGGGACCCAAATTCCCAGAGCTCTGCACCACTGAGTGTGACAGCGTTCACAGGGGTCTGAGGATGAGGGAAGAGACGAGGATCTGACTCCATGTTTCAGAAGCCTGATTTATTATTTTATTACATATATTATATTAAAACTATACTGAAAGAATAGAACAGAAGATTTCATCAGAAGGCTGGCTAAGAATAGAAAAAGAAGGAATGAATAACAAGGGCAGACAGTCCGAGCCAGCTGACTGTGATTGGCCATTAATTAGAAACAACCACATGAGACCAATCCCAGATGCACCTGTTGCATTCCACAGCAGCAGATAATCATTGTTTACATTTTGTTCCTGAGGTCTCTCAGCTTCTCAGGAGAAAAAATCCTAAGGAAATGAATTTTCAGAAAATATCATGGCTACAACTGAGCACTGCAGGCAAGAGGCTCCCCTGCATTCCTGATCAAGCATTTCAAAACCGGAATAAATACTGAGTGTTACCAGTAAAGAGCAAGCAGAGTTTTTAAATATAATTTTTATTTAATTTTCCCTCGTTTAATTTTCGCTTTTTGAACAAAGACACAGCCCCAGCTGTTTGGCTCTGTGTGCCTCAGCCTCCACCCTGCACTGCTCACAGCCAGATGTTAAAATTCAGCTCCCTTGGAGGAGGTCTTGACTCAATCAGCGTGGGGCAGAGAAAGTAATGCTGCAATGCTGATAGCAAAGGTCACTTGTCTGAGAGGAGAGCAGCCTGCCCTGGCTTTTCCATCCCCTCCAGCCTCCCTGGGGGTGCTGTGGCTGCAGCTGCCTGGGCTGTGATGTTTGGGAAGTGCCTTTGATTTTGGGACCTGCAGGGAGCCAGCCTGGTGCTGACATGTGGCTTCCAGACCCTCAAATCCAATGCACGTTATGAAAACGTCTCAGTGTTGGATTGAAACCATATTTTAATAATTTGGCCACCTGTATAATATCCTAATAACCTTAGGAGAACTTGAGACCCTCTGTAAAATTATTTATAGCAGATGTTAAATCATTGGTGTATTCTACACATTTACACACTGGGGGACAGACACTAAACATTGCCCTTACCAAAATAACCCCAAACATATTTATTTCAAAGAATTACAGTGGGTCATAGCAGGAAGTGGATGCAGGAAGCTCCATCCATTGTTGTGGTTTGTTTTAAAGGTGTGCTCCAAGTGAGAGGATTAAAAAAAAGTTTTGGTTTTTACTACAGTTGGACAAAATTATTCGAGTGTTTAAAAGATAAAAAGCCTTTTATTATATACACTTTGTTCCAGTAAGTTTCTCGGCTGTTATTTTTCTGGCCCAGCTTTCTTATTTTTATTATTTTTTATTTTAGTACACTGTAACTCTCCAACTTTAAAAATGTCATTACAGGGCACTAAATCCTAAGTGCCAAACCTGTTCTGTAATGATTGAAAAATTGCCCTTTTGGTCAGAGCTTGAGAGCCAGAAATGCAAAACCTGCTGGAAAGAGGCGAAAGTCCTCCTCTGATGTGACTGGGCAGCAAATCTCTTTAAGCAGCCAAGTGAATGAGCTTTTAGAGAGCTTTTAAAGATTAAAACATTGCTGGCAAGAAAATGAAAAAAAAAATATAATGCTATAATATAATATAATATCATATCATAGTATTATATATATGTTATATACATATATATGTATACTATAAAAATATAGTCTCCATTGCTGTAGGTAGCTCCAAGTGTAGGTAGCTGTGAGTTGATTTTAAAATCAATTTTTAAAAATTGAGTATGATTTGAGATAGTTTTAGTTACCTCCTGAGGTTTTTATTTACCCTGTAACTATGAGGACTGGATTTTTTTTTGTGATGAAAAGTTCTGGCAAAGTCATAGAGTCACAGTCTCAGAATGGTTTGGGTTGGAAGGGATGTTAAAGATCATTTACTCCCATTCCCCTGCCATGGCAGGGACACCTCCCACTGTCCCCAGTGTCCAGCCTGGCCTTGGGCACTGCCAGGGATCCAGGGATGGAATTCCATCCCAGCCCTGCCCACCCTGGCAGGGAGGAATTTCTTCCCAAAGTCACCAAATTTTCAACAAACCACTGGTTGTAGGGGCTTCAATTTTATTTCTCCAAGGACACTTTGGTGATAACTTGTGGCCAGCCTGGGTCTCAGCTGCCTCAGCCTGAGGAACTGCATTGGATGGTTGTGGTGGGTCCCTTCCAACCCTGAATATTCTGTGATTCTGTGAACTAAACCAGCAGTGGGAAGTGAAAGCCTTGGCCCAGAGTTGTGTTTTCCTTAAAGAACAGACTGGAATATTCTGGACTAATTAAAACGAGGAGTTTTGTCACATTTTCTGAGCACAAATGAGGAGCATTGCTCAGGGAACTCCTGCCTGCTGTGTTTAGGGGTTGCCATTGAAAAATTGGTTTAGGGAGTGAAAAGTCTGAGTTCCTCTGCTGCTGGAGCTCATAAAGACACACCTGGTTGGCTTTTCCAGTTACAGGTGCAGTGTCAGCCTGGATGTGACCTCTCTGTTTCTGCAGGAGAACAGATCATGGGAGTTCAGCAGGGAAAAAAATATCTGCAGCTGGAGACAGGGATGGGGTCCTGTCCTCATTCTCCTCTTTTATCATAAATCAATGCAAAGCTTTTGTGATGATTAGAATAAAACTGGTCATCCTGTAGTTTTGTGGAGCATGAGGTGCTGTTGAAATAAGTGGTGCCCACTGCTTTATCCTGAAATAAGCTAAAACTCATCCCAACGGCTTTTCAGTTTTGTTCCAAATGATGGTTGTATGTGTACATGTGGACTTACATAACCTCTCAGAGATTTTTGACAGGCAAATATTGATTTACTGAGTTGCTGAGATAGTTTTGAACACAGACAGCTTCTGATCTTTTGGTGAAATAAGTGTTATTTTTCATTTGAAGGCTGGTTTGTTTAGCTGCATCACAAGCAATGACTGAGGTGTCTACTTTGATTTCCTGGCTATATAGCTCAGCATTACAGTTATTTCTTAGGATTTGGCATTGAAGATTCCTGAAGAAGAAAAGGCTTTGGGAACACCCAACTTTGGCCTTCCACAATCTGAAGGAGATGACAAGAAAGATGGAGAGGGACTTTTTCCAGGGATCTGAAATGGCAGGAAAAGGGGGAATGGCTTCAAACTGACAGAGGGCAAGGATGGGATGAGATTTTGGAAAGGAATTCCTCCCTGTGAGCGTGGGCAGGGCTGGGATGGACTTCCCAGAGCAGCTGTGGCTGCCCCTGGATCCCTGGCAGTGCCCAAGGCCAGGCTGGACACTGGGGCTGGAGCAGCCCAATCCAAACCATGACTCCAAAGACCATTCCATGACCCAGGAGCCCCTTGGCTTCTGCCAGCATTCAGGAGTTGCTCCATCTCTGATAGGTGTGTGGCTAGTTTGGGTTTCTCTGCCCATCTCTCTTCTCCCTTCTACTCTGTTTTCCCTTAAATATTCTGGATTTGGTGCTCAAACCCTCCAAGCAGAGCACTCATAGACATGTGTGTCCAGGCAATCACGGGTCCAAAAGGACAGGCCATGAAATTCTCCAAGAGTCAGCTCTGGGTGAGGATGGTGTTTTCAGGAACTTTGTATTTCTAGGAGCACCAGGAGTAGGACCAGGCAGGATGTGGGGTAGGAGCACCCTGGACTCTTCTGACCCAAGTCTCAGTTAGGGGCTGCTCAGAGCTGCCATTCAATATATTCCTGTCCCAAGAGGGTTTTCCTCAGAATCTCTGTAAGCACTTTTGATTTCTGTGGGCTTTGGAACAGCCCCCCTTGTGCACAAATCAAGCATGAATTCAATAAACACAGAATCACTGCTCTGGTCTCACCATGACTGAGGACGTGCAGTGAACGTGGAGAACTGCAATGAAACATTTCCCACACTGTCACCCACCACTGGGAAAGCTGTAAATCCTGAGCAGGTAACATGGGAAAGCTGATGCCTTTTCTATGAACAACAGCTTAGAAACCCTGTTCCCTGTTTCTTTCAAGTCATAAAATCAAGAAATGAAAAGTCAGTAGCTCCTGAGGTGAGAAAACAGATCATAGCAGCATAACCTTTGTTTAGTCATGGGCTCTGACTCTGTGGATGCTGCAGTTCCACAAAATGCTCCGTTCTGGAAGCATTTCAGCAGCTAATGAGCAGTGGGGAACGTGTCTGTGGTCACTGTCAGGTTTCTGGATGGACTGTGCTGTGACATGGTCAATTATTTCCTTCTTTTTCTGCCCTCAGAGTTGAAACAGTGTTTTTTATTTTATTTTCCCCTTCACTGGCTGAAGCAAAGCAGCCTCAGAAAAATGGCTATTCTGGGTCTGGGAAAACATGACAAAAATTCTCAACAAAATGAAAAGGAAAAATGGAACTTTCAGAGTTTGTGTTTTGTTGTTGATTTTTTTTTTTTTTAATTGACTGAGAAGTTTAATTTGTATTCAGACTAAGAGTTCATTTTCCAAATTGGTTGAGTTTGGTTTTCTTTTAATTTCGTTTTTTAAATCCAGACAAACTTGTCCTTAATTTTTTGTTCGCCATCATCAAAACCCTGCTGTTTAAAAAAATTAGAAATACAAAGGTGTGAGAGCATTCCAGTCTAAAACACCCAAAAAGTGGGGGGAGAAGGTTGATATCTCTTGTTCTTCCATCAACACAATAGATAAATTTGTGCTAAATCTGGGAATTGAGGGAATTCTGTTGGCTTCATTCCTGTGTGATTATGTGCCACAGCCTCTCCTGGGTGGTGTCACTTGTGGGTGGAGCTGAACTTCCTGGGTGGGGCTGGGTGGGCGGAGCTCTGAGGGGTGTGGCACTTGGGGATTTGTTGTCCCTTTTCCAGGGTTTTATAATCCCTCAGATCCATGGGACCAGCTGCCAGGCTGAGCTGGGACAGCTCTGCACATGACAACAATGACAACAACGACAACGACGACAACATTGACAACAACGACCATCACTTCCCTGCCTCTGGGTGTGTTTTCCCTCCCCGCCTCCCACACCACCCTGACCCTTCTGGAATGTTCTCCCTGGCAGCCATTTCCCAGCAGTTTGCTGTTGTGGTTGGCCCAGGTTTCATTCAGGGGGAAAGTGAAGCTCTGCCTTCCCCGCTGCCGCCGGTGCCGCGCTCGCGGATCCCGCCCGATCCCGCCGCCATCTGCTTTCCATATGGGAACATGCTGCTCTGGTTAGCCAGGGCCCTGCTCTGAAACAAATAAATTGTCTGCTGTCTACTGTTTTTCCTTTCAGGCCACGCTCCCCACTTTAAACTTGGCAGCGTTTCAGAGCAATCAAAATCCAATCAGCGGCCGTGCTAACTCCGTGTGTTTTATTTCCAGCAGGGTGGAGGAAGCTGGGGCTGGTTTGGGCTGAGGGGAACACGCCACAGAACGTGTGCACATTTCCCTCTGCCTGGTACCCAGAGCCCTGCTCGGGTTTCCTGCACAAAACCCAAGCTCTGTGGATCCAATTAGCTTTCCTGGAAAGTGGAGCAGCTCTGATGGAGAGTGAAGCGAATGTAAACTGCAATTAGCTCGATGTGTTGGAAATTCGCCGGAGTCCTCCGGGGCTGAGCCTCAAAATGTAAGCAAAGTTGACAGGTTGCCTTTCTGTAAATGGTGTTTGGGACGTGGTGATTAGCCCTGTCATGCTGGTGTGTTCTGCAGGGCTGTGTGCTGAAGCCTGTGAGAAATAGCTACTCACTTTTCGTAGTTTAGGAAGGTTTATCAAACCTTATCAAAAATACAACAGGAGACTGAATAAAGATAAAAGATTACGGTGCCGAGAGCAAAAGATCTTCCCCACCATGTGCTCAGTTCCCTCACAATGGAGGTTTTACCCTTTTTAACCCTTTAACCCCTCCCAAAATTCTGTCCATCAACCCCTTCTTGGCTGTCCAGTGGTGGAGATCTCTTCCTCAATTCCTGACTGGAGGTCAGATGTCACCACAGTGACAAGCCAGCCCTCACAGATGTCCCTTGATAACCACATGAGGAGGTACAACAGAACTATAAATCTATAAACTTTTCTTAACCTATACACATGATATTTGTCCATTGATTGTGAGAGTCAATCATGGCATTACTCATCTATCACAAGTCCATCAATCAGGCTCGTTCTACCTCTGAGACTGCTGCAGCCTGTGTCTGAGTGTACAACACGAGTCAGGAGGAAATGTGATGAAGGAGTTTCTCCAGCAGGCCTGCCTGGAATCCTCTGGGATCAGGTTTCTCCCCGTGCCTTTCATAGAATCACAGTACCACAGAATAGTTTGGGTTGGAAAGGACCTTAAAGATTGCTGGAACCCAGGAAATTCCTCTGGCTGCCCTGGAGGGCTTGAGACTCTGACCTTGGCACAGAGCCCAAGACCCCTGTGCCTTTGATTTAGCCCTTGGACAAAAACAATTACCAACCTTTATATGAAGAATTACAAGTCACGACAGTTTAAGTAGAATGATAGTGAATTTGTCACAGGGTGAAAAATAGATTTTTGGGGTTTTTAGAATGGGGGTTCAGGGGGCAAGATGGAGGGAACTGGATGTGTCCAGCCTTTCTCCTTCTTCTTCTTGGCCTCCATCTTCTGCTGTGATGTTGGCACTTTTAGATTGGTTTAGAGTAGAAGCTCACTGTCTAACATAGGTGATAGGTATTGGGAAGTTATTGTAAATATTGTACATGTAGTTTTCTGTATAAAAAGATAACACTTCCCCAGGGGCAGGTAGAGTGTCTGGACTGTCCTGCTGAGTGGACCTCGGCTGGACAGGAGAAAGAATTTTATAGATAAGGAACAATAAACAACCTTGAGACTGAGAACTGAAGTGCCCTGACTCCTTCTTTGACTGCTGGGCTGGGAAAAGAGACTTTCTAATATATCTTGGGGTCACTGTGAGCAGCTAAGAAAAGATCATCTCATTCCACTCCCTGCTTTAGGCAAGGAACCTTCCAGGATCCCAGGTTGCTCAGAGCCCCATCCATCCTGTCCTTGAGCACGTCCAGGGAAGGAGCAGCCCCTTTGAGCTGGGTCTATTTATTTTGCCCTGATCTGGGCTAAGATTTGGCAGCTGACAACTGCAGTGCTGGGGTGTCTGGGCAGGATTGTCACACTCATGGCATCTCCTCTGTCTGTGCCCCACAGAGGTGAAGCTGTGACAGGGTCCTGTTGGTGCCCGTGGTCTTGCAGCTCCTCTCCCCAGAGATGGTTTTGGTCCTACATGAGGCTCCTGACCCTGCAAGGAGGGATGCAGAGCTGAGGAAATTCCTTGATGGAAAGCTGGCAGGAGGTGCAAGGTGGTGTTGGGACTTGTGCTTGAATATCTGGAGTGCAGAGACCTGGAGCTGACTCTCAGAGGAAATTATTCCTGCTTGGAGAAGCACTCATGTTATGGGAGAAAAGGTCAAGTGAACCCTGTAAGGTAAAGCAAAATCATCCTGCACACAGGAAAACCAGTCCTGATCCCAAAGGGATCACAGCTCTCACGGAGGGGAGTGCCGGGAGGAGAGGAAACCAAAACTCATGAGACAACAGGTTTGGGTTGAGCACATGTTTTTCCCTGGGCCAGCCATGCGAGTCAAGAGTTACAAACTCATTTCCCAGAGGTTGGAAAGCAGCAGCAGCCTCATCCCCCAGCCTGTGATCCTGTTGTGCTGCTCCATTTCCCTCTGGCTGCGTGTTGAGAGCAGAACAAAGGGATCCATTTTCAGATTTTTTAGTGGGAGTTGCAGCCCATTCCCTGAGCATTCCATGTGGGGAGAGCTCTCTGCCAAAGTGCAGGAAGCACCAGCAGAGCTGCTGAAGGTTAATCCAATATTTAACATCCAGTGGGTTGCCAGGAGTTATAAAATCCTTCATATGGTTTGATGGCTGTGTACAGCTTTCCACGGTTACTTCACATCTGCTTTGGAGGGTGATGGATTTGAAAGCACCACCAGGATGTCTGAGGGAACACTGTGAGGCCTTAGGACGGGCAATAAACTGAGATTTGTCATTGTCAGGCTTGAAGGATGCTTTGAAAATATCTCTCTGAGTGACCTGGGTGTCACAGACATCTTTTATGAAAGTCCTTGCCTTAGGATTTTTCCTCCTGAGAAGCGGTGAGGCCTCAGGAACAAAATGTTAACAATGATTATCTGCTGCTGTGGGATGCAACAGGTGCATCTGGGATTGGTCTCATGTGGTTGTTTCTAATTAATGGCCAATCACAGTCAGCTGACTCAGACAGAGAGTCCAAGCCACAAGCCTTTGTTATCATTCCTTCCTATTCTATTTTTAGGTAGCCTTCTGATGAAATCCTTTCTTCTATTCTTTTAGTATAGTTTTAATATATATATATAATAAAATAATAAATCAAGCCTTCTGAAATATGGAGTCAGATCCTCATCTCTTCCCTCATCCTGAGACCCCTGTGACCACCGTCACACCTGGGAGTGCAGAACAAAGCCAAGCTGCAGGGCATCACAGCAAGGCCACAGGTCAGGAAAAGCCAACAGGTATGGGAAGGCTGGAAGGTGACAGCCAGCATGGGGCAAATGTGCAGATCAGTGCTGGGGAAGGGAGCAGGAATGTGTTGGGAATTTTTCCCCATAGGACAGGACTGCTGGGATGTTCCTTGAGCTTTACTGCAGCATCAGCCTCATTACATGGCTGGGACAATTGGAGGATGGCAACAGCAGCCCAAGATTTCTTTGTTACAGAGCATTTGAAAAACATTCTAGCCAACAGCATATTGCTAAAGCTTACAGATAAACGTTCAAGCCAGTCACTAAAAGCACACCTACACCTGCTGCACACAATGTTTGCTTGTCTTCTTTCTATAAACAATACACAATACTTCATTATTAAGCTTAAAACCTTCTACTGTCTTGTTGAGCATATTTTTCTGCAGTCTTAAAGTCTGTCTTAAAACTCAAGCTATTGTTTCATGTCCTTGCTTGCTGTTCTATTGTAACTTTTCTACTTTCAGACTTTGCAGCTGCAGCTAGCTCCAAGTTTTCTTTTCTTTCTGTTTCTAAAGCCTGCTTTTACAGCTTTCTGGAAGTCTCCTTACCTTTAATATTTCCCACACAGGAATATTCCAGTGAAAAGAGATGTGTGACCATTCTGCTGTGGATCTTGGCAAAACTTGGCAAAATTTGGCCAAGTGTGGGGGAAGCACCACACCAGCAAAACTCCCAGATCTCACATGTTGGGAAGTGTCTTGGTTTGGAAAGACAGGAGTCTGCTAAGGAAGGCAGGAGCCTCCCCTGAAATGGAGAATGTAAACCCTCCCCACCTCTCTGAATTGCTGTAAACTTTAAATTAAGGGGCTCTCAGGCAAAAATATGGGAGCAGGAAATAACAGTTCTTTAATAGGGAAAGGAAAAAAGTAAAAGGATAAAATGAACAATGCAGTACACTAGAACAACATTGACAGAGTCAGAACCCAACCTGACACCCTGTGGGTCAGAGTGTTGGTGGCAGCCCCATTGGAATTGTGGCTGCAGCCCTCCTGCAGTGTCAGGGGTGGTTCTGTTGGAGCAAGGGGGATCTGTAGAGAAGGATGTGTTCTTCCTCTGAAGATCCAGTGGCAGAGGCAGCTGCTGTTCCTCTGGGGAATCCAGTGGAGAAGCCGTGCTGGTGTTCCAGAATCTCCAGGTTATATCCAGGCAGGAATGCTTGGCTCCTCCCTCTGGGCTCACATCTCCCAATGGGATGCTGTAGTTCTTATCAGCCATGCAGTGACATTCAATAGCTGTTATCAGCAAATGCCCCCTCCCGAGGGAGGAGTGACTGTGATCACTCAGAGAGATAAAGCAAACTGCCACTTGATAAAAGACAACTGCCATAGAAATGGTAATAGAATACATCTTGCCTTGCAGTCTGGAACAGGAAGGATGAAAGTTTGACAAGAAAGTCTCACAGATGTGTGTGCTTAGCAGAAAGATTCTTGAATGTAGAGTCTGATGAAGGAATAGAGATGGAAGCAAGTTTTGATGTAGAAGAAAAGAATTGCTGAGCCAGTCTCACTGGATAACCAAGGAGGCAAAAGGGTGTGTTAGTTAGAAGGGGGTTTTATGGCTTAGACCAAAGGATAAACCCACCTCAAATAAGAAGAAGGAGAGCACAGGCAAACAAGTCAGCAAATGTTGCAAGTAGAAAAAAGGTCTCAGAATTTTCCACTGCAAGAAAACTGAAAAACAACTTTTAGCTTAAACTGTAATGTACTGACTTGTAGTGATTGGAGAACAGTAACATGGATATGGTAATTACAGTAGTTATGATAGACTATAGATAAAAGTTAAGGTATAGATTGGTTCTACTGTACTGAGATGCTCAGCAAAGAAAAGTCTATTATGCATTTGTAACCTAAACTAAGTCTATTATGCATTTGTAACCTAAACTAAGGGTCTCCAGGCCTGCCTGCAGCTGTCAGCTCTCCCAGACCTTGCTCCCCTTCCTGGTGCCTCTGGAAGGGAAACAGGGTGCTGCACACACAGCTTTCCTGACGGGAGATGATGGGAGATGGGAGATGATGGGAGATGGGAGATGGGAGATGGGAGATGGACAGGAGGACGGTGCTGGAGCTGTCAGTGGTGACACACCTGGAAGGTGTGCAAGGAGGAGCCCATGGGATCTGTGCTGATTCCTGACCAAAAAAAGCTCTGGGTCTGGTCAGAGATGAGTGAAGGAAATATAAGGTGGAGTTGGCAGTCTGGGGATCCATAAATGGGTAATGATTTGGGTTCAGATCAGAAAGCCATAAGGGCTTTGGGGCTAATGCCTATAGCTGCTGTTACTAATTATTTTTCTTCCTTTGGAAGAGGAAACTTCCTTTCTAAATTATCAGCACACAGAGCACACAGGCAGTTTTTACCAGGAAAACCTTTACCTTTGAAGTGTGAAGGTGTATGGGACAATTTTCAAAGGAGGACAGAATTCCAGGGAAGTTTGGGACACAAGAGCACCTGGGACTTGGGATTGTCAGCAGCAGTACCCAGAGCCTGATTTATGGGAACTTGGAAACAAAGGGATTTATTTCCTTGTAAACTTCCTTTTTTTCTCATTTTGTTACTCAGTCTTGTTCACCTCCTGAGTTCAATAAGCCTTTTCAAGCTTTTTTTTTTTTTTCTGCACCTTTTGAGTCTTTCCAATGTTTTCTAAATCCTGGCCCACGTCCTCTCTTTGTGGAGTTTTTTTCTGTTCCTTCCTCATTACTGCTGTTGTTTGTTTTTCTCAATTGCCTTGCAAGCTGCTCCTTCCTTCCCTCCAGTTTTCCTGGTTTATTTGGACATCTCAGATTGCTTTTCTTTCTGGAAGGAGAAAACCACAGAGGCTCAGGTTAAGTGTTACACAGAATCAAAGGCTTCCATCATCATCTTCCTTTGCAGCATCAGAAACCACAGAATCACAGAATAGTTTGGGTTGGAAGGGACCTTAAAGATCATCTCATTCCACCCCCAGCCATGGGCAGGGACATGTCCCATTAGACCAGGTGAATCAATAATTAACTTCTTCATCGGATGTTTAAATTAACCCTCTGAGTCATCCTGTGCTCAGGGGTGTGCAGGGAGCAAGAGGTGTCCTCTCTTCTCTTCCTCACTTTCCTCAGTAGCTTTGTTGGCCCAGAACAAGTATTTCAATAGGAGCAGGTTGGAACAGGTCATAGGGATTCATATGTTAATTTAATTCTGATTTATTTTTAAATTTACATTATTTTAATTTAGATTTTAATCTGGCCAGGGTTAGAGTATTGCATCTTTCCCTCTCTGCCATTCCCAAAAACAGAATGCAGAAAGAACATGATCAGTCTAATCCAAGAATCCATTTCACCTATATTTTTAATTTTTTCCATTATGTTTAACCTGAATAAAAGATAGAAACCTTTTTTTAAAATTTTTGTTGGGGAGGAGAGGTGTCAATCTCCTCTGCTGTGTCTCAAAGGAAAGGAGGAGAGGAAATGGCCTCAAATTGCACCAGAAAAGGTCCAGATTGGATATTGAAATAAAAAATTCACTGAGAGAGTGGTCAGGGCTTGGGCTGAGCTGCCCAGGGAGGTTTGGAGTCACTGAATTGTCCCAGAGCAGTCTGGATGTGGCCTTTGGGGACAGAATTTGGGGTGATGCTGGTGGGGCTGGGGTGGCACTGGGTGATCCTTGGGGGTTCTTCCCACCTTGGTGATTCTGGGATTCTGTGCTTAATAATAATAATAGTAATGATAGTAGCAGTAGTAACAATAATAATTATTATTTAATTTTTAGGTACTTTTTGTCATTAATTCACTTATAAAGTCCTAAGCCCAGTTATAAAGCCTGACTCTGAACCCAGAAATCAAACAGTGGATTTTGAGGTGATTTTCACGGCTGTGCATTTTCCCCCTGAGAAAACCACACAATTAAAGGCTTCAGCTTTTATCACCCTCTTTTCCCTGAGGATCTGTGTCTGTACTGCCTGCACAAGTTGATTTGAACAGATTGAAGGAAACACAGAGCAAATCCCTGACACTTTTGTGATGGGGGAAGCTTCTGGGACATCTCTCAGCACCGTGTGTTGAGCAGAGCAGAGGTCAGGGATGTCTTGGAAGCAGGAGGGCAGTGTTGCCACGCTGAACGAGTTTCAGTGCTCTGCATTTGAGTTTCAGTGCTCTGGATTGGAGTTTCGGTGCTCTGCATTTGAATTTCGCTGCTCTGGTTTTGCTGCTCCACTTGAAACCCCTCTGAGCCCTGCAATGGGGACACCACAGAGCAAAGCCCCAGTGCTCCTTCAAATCCCTGCTGGGATCTTTGTGAAATAAAATTGTGGTTTATAACTCACCTCCATGACTCAAAGCTTTTCTTTCTGGCAGCAGAGGTGTATTTTGGTTTTGTCTCTAGTACAATTATTATTATTGTTGTTATATTAATAATGTAATATAATATAATATAATATAAGTACAATATAGTATAATGCAATATAGTATAATGCAGTATAATATAATATAACATAACATAACATAACATAATGTAATATAATATAATATAATATAATATAATATAATATAAATTGTTTTTGTCTCTAGTACAATTATTATTATTTAACCAATAATTTTGTTCAGATTGTATTCTTCATTTTACAAATTATGCTTTTGAGCAACACTGCTGTTACCATGAGTGTGCTCTTTCCTTTTGTTCCCAAAATGAATTCCACAGAATCCCAGAACGGTTTAGCTTGGAATGAACCTTAAAAATCACCTCATTCCGACCCCCTGCCATGGACAGGGACACTTTCCACTAGACCACGTTGCTCCAAGCCCCGTCCAGCCTGGCCTTGGGCACTTCCAGGGATGATTTCATGCAGAAAATACATGTGAAATAGAATCTGATCAACTTTGTTTATATGCTTTTGCCAGAGGTTTCATTTGGGGAGAAAAAATAAATAACCTGCTGTTCAGTGACAGCATTTTAGCTCACTTTAAAAATAATATATGAATTCAGCTAGCAGACCTCCAGCCTGTGTGCAGACACATACCTAAACACATACCTGCTACGCCAAGGCATATTAAACTGATTTATTGAATTATTTTGTTATTTCTTTGCTGGCTGCAAAGTGTCAATTTTAAAATTATTCACTTCCTAGAAAAACAGAGAGCCAATATTCGAAATTATTGTTATTGCTGTCTTCCTGCCTCAATTCCCCTCAGTGCTGGTGAAATCAGGAAGAATTTCTGTTTGCCCCAGTGATCTGGGCTTGGGCACTCAGAGACCCCATGGACCTGGCTGTAATTTCCTCACACCACACAGGCAGACCAGCCCTGCACCTGCTGAGTGAATTTTGTGGTGGGCATGAAGAATGAACTTGGGACTGAGGTGGCAAAAGGTGATGATTTTCAGCACCAGGTTTTGGTGTTGGCACCTCCAGGCTCTGCCTGAGCTCAGGGCTTGTGGCTGCGGCTGCTTTTGCAGGTGTGCTGAGGGGTTTGGAGTGACTGCCCTGGCAGCCAGGGCTGTGGCAGAATAAAACTGTCTGAGGAACTGGGAAATTTATCCACAGGATACTGAGAGAGACCAGAGGTCCATTAAAACCCCAGGGTGCAGACAGAGCAGGGGAGAGAGGGGGAGAGGCAGCACAGCAGCTGCAGGATTTCACAGAATCTCAGAATCAATCTTTAGGTTGGGAGGGACATTTTGGATGGAGATTTTCTGGGCAGGATAATTTCAAGGCAGAAGAAGGAGCAGTGGGAAGGGCAGGGGTGATGAAGAGTGTCCAGAGAAGGTAATGGAGCTGGGGAAGGGTCTGGAATGTGTGAGTTATGGGGAATGGCTGAGGGAGCTGGGAAGAGGCTGAGGCTGGAGCAAAGGAGGCTCAGTGGGGACCCTGTTGCTCTGCACACAACTCCTGACAGTAGGGGCAGTGAGGGGGGTTCAGGCTCTGCTGCCTGTCCCAAGGGAAAGGAGGAGAGGAAATGGCCTCAAATGGCACCAGGGCAGGCTCAGGTTGGAGACTGGGAAAGAAAATTTCCCTGGCAGAGTGGTCAGGCCTTGGGCTGAGCTGCCCAGGGAGGTTTGGAGTCCCTGGAATTGTCCCAGAGGAGCCTGGATGTGGCCCTTGGGGACAGGGATGGGGGTGATGCTGGTGGGGCTGAGTGAGCTTGAAGGTCTTTTCCAACCCTGATGATTCTTGGTTCTGTAATTCACTCTTCGTGCTGCAGGCACTGCCTTTCCCCACAGGCCCTCAGCCAAGACTGTTCTTTTTCCTCTGCTTGTGTTCCACAGGTTTTAAGGTCTCAGTGTCTGTGGTCACTCCACCATTCCTCATTCCCCAAAGTTCCCCTTCCCCTTTGGCTGCTGTTTGATGTAAGCACAGTCTGAACCCTTCCCTGAGCTGGGACCTTGTCCTGCTGGAGATGATGGGCGCCCCCACTGAGTGTCCCTGCAGGGCTGATCCAATCCCAGCATCCCATGGGGAGATGCTCCGCCCAGGGGAGGAGCCAAGCATTCCTGCCTGGATCCAATCTGGGCCTGGCACAGCACAGCAGCCTTTGCCCCCTGCATTGCCAGAGGAGCAGCTTTCTGCTGCCCTGCATGGCCAGAGGGAGCCCAGGCCCATCTGCAGCAGCCCTGGAGCTGCAGAGGAAAACTCCCCCCTTGTGCAGGATCCCTGCTGCAGCAGAGCCACAGCTGGCACTGCAGGAGGGCTGAGCCCCCCTGGGATGGGGCTGGGACACCCCCTGACACACAGGGGGCAGGGCACGGTCTCACTCTGGCAGTGTTGGTTTGTACTACTGCATTTTTTTAAAACTTTTTATTTTCTTCCCTAATACAGATCTGTTATTCCTGCTCCCGCATCTTTTCCTGAGAGCCCCTTAATTTCAAAATTACAATAATTCAGAGGGAGGGGGTTTACATTTTCCATTTCAGGGGAGGCTCCTGCCTTCCTTAGCAGACACCTGGCTTTCCAAACCAAGGCAGCAGCCCTTCCTTGTCAGTGATGGAGAGAGATGGAGAGACTGCTGGTGATCAGAATCTGATTTTATTGTGGGATACAAACATATTCTATTTTAGGGAGACTAATAATGTGTACTACGATGATTAGGTTACAATCACACACACAAACTTATGCATATAACAACATCTCTTGCTTGCAGAGTTTAATGGGATTTTCCAGTAAACCTGTCTGATTGAATCTTCTTGCAATCCAGGTCTAATTTTCAAAGTTCCCTTTGCTTTTGCCAAGGCATCCTGTTATCAAATCCCTGATGTTAACCAGCTCCAAAGTCCATCACCTGTCTTGTGTCCCCCAACATTCCAACACTTCCTTGTTCTGCACCCTGAAATAAAACGCAAATTCTGTGTCTCTTTCCCATGAGGACCATGCCAACAATTAATGCCCAGAGCAGCTGTGGTTGCCCCTGGATCCCTGGAATGTCCCAGGCCAGGTTGGGCATTGGGGATGGAGCAGCCTGGGACAGTGGGAGGTGTCCCTGCCATGCCAGGGATTGGAGCTCTGGCTCCTCTGCAGGAGCTCACAGCCTCTCTGATGGCTTTGCAGCCTCTCTGATGGCTTTGCTGTATTTTTGTGTGTGTATTCTTTTTGGTGTGACCAGCACTGGGCCCGTGTGCTGTAAAAAAATATCACAGAAATAACGTGTTCCACACTGCTGGTTATTATTTTTTGGTGCCTAACATCCAGTGCTTTGAATAGCAGTGGTATTTTTGAAAGTGTGTGTAAAATAGGGTGGGGACACACCTTGTTTTAGTGCAGCAAATTTGACTTTCTCTATAGAAAGAAGAACAAGCAGCTCCACCTTGCAGCTGTGGAGGATGGGAAGTGCTTTGCAGTGAGCTTTGGACAGGAGGATGTGGATGGACAGGAGGACACAAGGAAGGCAGTTTGTGAGTGCTGCTGCTGGCTGAAACCCAATCTGGGGATCTGCACAGTGTTTTGCTGTCTCAGTGTTGTGGTAGTGGGACTGGTCATGCAGATCATTACTCATCTGTGATCACATTTCTGAGCTTTTTGTTACTTCTCTAAAAAAATGGTGGATGCCCCATCCCTGCAAGTGTCCCAGGCCAGGCTGGATGAGGCTCTGAGCAGCCTGGGATAGTGGAAGATGTCCCTGCTTGTAGGAAGGGATTGGAATTTTAAGATCCCTTCCATCCCAAACCATTCTGGGATACTGGGAAATGGACAAGATGTCCAAAGGGCTTCATCACCCAGAAATAGGAAAATACACACCATAAGAAAGAGAAAGAGGAAAGCAAGCTGGTAATTTGTTTAATTAATATAAAATATTATCTATAAAATAATAGAATCACAGAATGGAGGTTGATGATTGGTTTTTAAATGCATATTCATCATCCTAAAATTCAACATGTGCTTTCAAGGGCAAAGTTTTATATTTCCCCAATATATCTTGTCAGTCAAGGATAGCAAAGGCTCTAAACTGAACCCATGTGAGGGATTGAGTTATTTCTTTTAAAAATTGCCAATTTTTCTCAGTTATGTAGTATTTTATTTGGCTTTGTGAAAATTCCAGTTCTAATTCTCAATTCTTCTAAGGCCTGACCTTGTCTTGTGCTTCTGCAAAGTCATAGAAATAGCATAAAATTCACAAGATACAGAATAATTTAGGTTGGAAAAGCCCTCCCAGCCCATGGAGTCCCAGAATCATTTATGTAGGAAAAGATCCCCAAGATCATCACATCCAAACTTTGATCCCCACCTTATCCCCAGCCCAGAGCACTCAGTGTCACCTCCAGGTGACACCTCCGGGGATGGGGAGACCAAACCTCCCTGGGCAGCCCCTTCCAATGTTTGCCCACCCTAAAATTGTCCCAAATTCTGTCAAAAATCAGTCTCCAAAAGGGAGAGGTTGTGCCACCAATCCTCCTGCCTTTTAATTGTTAACAAATCACTTCTTGGGTGTTATTTTAGGAGACTCAGTGTTTGGGTACAGGCTGGAAGAACAGAATTTGCCGTGCAAGCACAAACGCTGAGGGAGAGAGAAAATAACGTGCTGCAGACTGGCTGGTTATTTGTCACACAAGCAAATCTGTATTTAGAGAGCTCCATAAAAAAAAAAAAATATAGTTTCCATAGTGAAAAGTGAGAACACCCACCAGCGTTAGGCAGTTGGGAACAACCCTTTTATGTGCAAGCAGGAGAAACATAAAGAACACCCTTCAGTTTTCCTAACCACTGTTTTCCTTGGACCACAAGGCAGGCTGAATGTTCCTGGGAAAGCTGGAAATTTTTGTGCTGGAGGATTCAGATCCATGTCTTTCATTGTCACTGGCTGAGTGCACATATTTACTCGCAGGGCACTTTTATACAGTGTGATGGAGACATCAAGCTGGAGCCTGGGCCAGTATTCTGAAAATAACTCACCATTTGGGAGGAGAATAAAGGGTGTTAATCTCAGCTCCTTGGCTGGAACTCCCAGTAAAGTTTTTACTTCTCCTCTCCCCAAGAATAGGAGCAGTGTTCCACGAGAAATAATTCATATTCAGAGTGTTACTCCATATATAAAATTTCAGTGCACCAGCGCACAACTAATCCTTAGAAGGGAAAGCTGCCCTCAAAAATCCAGCCAGCTCCACGGTGCTTAATGCACATGGGCTTGAATGATGGGCAAAACGTTGAAAGAATTAAGTTAAATGTATTTCAGGGAGGGGGGGGGAAAAACATTAGGGAAACTCTTGGGCAAATCTTTAGCAGATGGCAGACGGCTTAATTGCTGTGGTAAACTTGTCTGAGATTTCTGGAAAAATTTGGGTGCTGCAGTAATCCATGGAACCCAACAGATCCAGGTTCCAGCAGCTCAGAGCAGAGACGTGCACATCTTCATCTTCCTTAAATTTCACCCAGGGTTTTGGGGTGGGTTTTTCCTGCTTTTATTTTTTTTTTCCATTTAACTCCTTTTAACCAATTAAAAAAGTTGTGCATGTATTATTTAGGCAGGGATCCTTTTGCTAGGATTTTTCTCCTGAGAAGCTGAGAGGCCTCAGAAATGAAATGTAAACATTCATTATCTGCTGCTGTGGAATGTGATCTAGAGAGAGTTTACCAACAGGTGCATCTTGGATTAATCTCATGTGAATTGTTTCTACTTGATGGCCAATCACAGTCCAACTGTGTCAGACTCTCTGGTCAGTCACAAGATTTTTATTATTCATTCCATTCCTTTCTTTGTTAGCCTTCTGATGTCTCCTTTCTCTATTCTTTAGTATAGTTTTAATCTATCATTTTCTTTTGATATAATATATATAATAAAAATAATATATAAAAATATTTTCATTATATCATATAATATATCATATATAATAATATATCAAAATATCTTCTATAATTTTATGGTAATATATAATAAAATAATATACTTTTATTTTATATTAAAATATTAAAAATTATATTTTTAATATAAAATATATCATTAATAATATAATATATAATGAAATAAATCAACCTTCTGAAACACAAAGTCAAGATTCTCATCTCTTCCCTCCCACAAACACTGCCACACAGGGGTCTTGAACAAAGCAAACGAGGTTATGGGATTCCTCTCTCCCAAATATCTCCTTGGAAAGCTTTGTGCTGTCCACAGCTGGACAAAAATAGGAAAAAAATCTTGTTTATTTTCATTGTGGAGGACACAACAGCAACCAGAGAAGCACACTGGGGGAAGTGGAAGGGGCTCTGTGTGATTTCTTATCCACACTCACCAGTTTGGAGGCCAAATTGGCATCAGATGCCATCCATGTCATCCCCATAATCTCACTGCAGGGAAATGGTTGCACCCCCAAGGCTGCCAGAGCTCAAGAACAGTTTAGACAATGCTGTCAGGCACAGAATTTTGGGGATTTTGAGTCTGTCCTGTGTAGGGCAGGAGTGGGACTCAATAATCCTTGTGGGTTCTCAGCTCTCAAAAAAAGAAGCAGCTCTTACTTTTTGTTTCATTCATGTATGGCTTTTAAAAGCTGATGAAGTGGTGGGGATGATGTTCTTTTACAGGTGGGTCCTGATCTGGTCTTTTTCACTGCACATTTTTCCCCTTTAAGGACAATCTTCCTGGAAGTGAGCAGTTCCCCAAAGGATAATATGATGTCAAGACAAAAATAAACTATTCAGGGGGCTGGGGCAGAGTTACAGAGCAATGTAATTCCTCAAAGTATTAAAAAAAACCCTCAATCCTTGAATATTTAATGAACTATCCAGGTAGATCCCCTAGAGGTGGCATTTTTAGGGTTTTCCCCTGCAGGATGAGCACCTGGCACTGCTTGTTTGCAGGTCAGTGCCTCCACAGGCCATCAAAACACAGGAATTTTCATCATCCAAGGTGGATGCTGCATCCCAGAGAAGGGGCATCAATGCTAGGGCACCCCAGGGCAGGGTCTGTGCTATTTTGTGATTTCCTTAATGCAGGTTTGCAGGAGGGCAGCAGAGCTGGTCAGGGATGTGCCAGGGAAAATCCATTATCCTGGGGCAAGGTAGTGGGAAATCCCACTGTGGGGTGGGCTCAGGAGCTTTGGGGGTTCAGGGTGAGGAGGAAAAAGGGCTCCCCAAAAGGGCTCCCTGTGTGGTATTTTTGGGGTCCCCTGTTGTTGGGAGGAATGATGAATCTGACTCCGTGTTCTTGGAAGGCTAATTTATTATTGTTAATATATTATTAATATAGTAATAATATATATAATTATTAACTATAATATCACTATAAATTATAATATAAATATGATATAAATATAATATAAATATAAATAAATTATAATAGAAAGTATAATTATAATACTATTAATATATTATTAATATATTATATTATATTATCTATTATTATATTATATTATATTATATTATATTATATTATATTATATTATATTATATTATATTATATTATATTATATTATATTATATTATATTATATTATATTAATTTATTATGCTACACTAAACTACACTAAAGAATACAGAAGGGATACAGACAGAAGGCTAAATGATAATAATGAAAACTCATTACTCTTTCCAGAGCCTCAACACAGCTGGCTGTGATTGATCATTAAGTTAAAACAATTCACATGAAACCAATAAAACAATGACCTGTTGGATAAACAATCTCCAAACACATTCCAAAGCAGCAAAACACAGGAGAAGCAAATGAGATTATATTGTTTTCATTTTTCTCTGAGGTTTTTCAGCTTCCCAGGAGAAAAATCCTGGCAAAAGGATTTTTCAGAAAATGTGACAGTGACAACCCTGCTCTGTTTCTGGAAGAGACAAAGGTGGGTCACCTTCCCCGTGTGCACCACATGGAGTGAGGGACTGAACTGCCAGGGAGAGCTGAGCTGGGTGATGGTTCCCCCAACACCAGCACTGGGAAGGGTCATTTTCCCACCAGAATCCATTACTGTCCCAAGGAAATCCCTCTGAGGTGCCACTGCTTTGGTTGTGGGGGAGCCTGAGCTCTGCTGAGGTACCTGTGACATCTGTCTTTAAAAAGCCAATAAAAATAAACAAAAATCAAAACAGAACAAAAAAAAACCAAAAAAAAAAAAAAAAAACCAAAAAAACCCCACCACCACCAACAAAACAAACAAAACAAAACCAAAAACCCAAACCAAAACAAAACAAAAAACCCCACAACAAAATAAACTATGGTTCAAGACAGGTGCTGCCAGCCGTTGCTTTCTGGCTGAATTTGGAGCAGAATATGAGAAGTTTTTGCTGTCTCCCCTCTCCTTCCCTGCCTCTGCACTCCCTCTCTGCTGCCAAAGGAGAGGAGAATGAAGGTTTGTGCTTCCCTGCACACTGATTTTCCCCTCAGAGTGCACCTGCAGGAGGCACAGGACTGTGTTTGCCAAGTTCATAGAAGCTCATGGGCTTCAGCAGTGAAATTACTTTCTCTTTGTGAGCAATCTCAAATAACCAGCACCTTTCTGGGGGTGTTTTTAACCACCTTAGCAGCCTGCTCATACATCAGCTCATCTGTTTGCAAATGTTCTCTGCCAGGCTGTCCCTGCTAATGAGTTGCAGCTCCAGTGAGAAGAGCAGCCCTGGAGATTTTTGTGGTTCTGTGGGACACAGGTGTTTCTGTTTGAAAATGTCCTTTCTTTGCTGTTGTTGTTTGGATTTTGTCCCTGAACACAAAGCAGAGCCTTCTGCAGAGCAGCTGAGCCCAGGCACCGGGAATATCTGCTCCTGCTGGAATTTTCCCACTGCCAGAGGGAGGGGTGTCTCTCCAGAAGAAATTGGGATTCCTGCTTTCTGATTCTTTGCTTCTTTTTTGCTAAGGTTGGGATTAAATGTGTGAGAAGGTATTTCTTGTTGGGACTCAGATATTTATTAGTTCTTATCTCTGTCACAGTCTCACAAACCTTGAGTTCTGCAGCACTTTAACAAACTAAAAATGGAGCCCTGTCTCTTTCTACAAGGCCTTTTAAGGATAAACTGTCCAATTAAGAAATTACACCTAAATTATTTTTACTTTTAACCCAATAACCAACCACCTTGTCTGCAATGGGGACTTTTTTATCCAATTCCACAAAACCACCCAAGCCCATGGAGAAGAAGGTGAAGAAGGAGAAGAAGAAGGAGGAGGAGGAGGAGAAGGAGAAGAAGGAAGAAGGAGAAGAAGAAGAAGGAGAAGAAGAAGGAGCAGCCTCCACCCTAAAACCTCCATCTTGCTTTCTATCTATTCCTGTATTCTAAACCCTTAAACTCTGAGTTTCCCACCCTGTGATATCACACACTTCTATTCAAAATGCTCACCTATAATCTCAGTATTATTATTGAATTTTGGAAGCTTCTCCACAGCCTCAGGTCAGTGCAGTGTTCTCTTGGGGGTCAGTGCCTGGCAGCACAGAAAGTCTCAAATTCTCAATATCCAGGCTTCCAACACCTGCACAGTTGTTGTGGTCAGCTACAGCCTTGTCTGCCTGAAAAAGGCAGCAAGTCCAAGCTGTGTGAGTGCAGCAAGCATTTCTTGTGTTCCTCTTGCTTTTCTTCCCTCAGGATCTCTACCCAAGGATGGAGGAGCTCTCTTGGTTGGCATTTCTGTTCCTTCCCTCCCTGCCAAAACCCAGCTGAGCTCATGGGTGGTGTGAGCACCACACGGCCTGCCCTGAGAGGAAGTTCTGGGCAGAGTGGGGTGGGAAGTGCAGATTTTACCCAAAAAAGGATGAGCAAAGTGCCTCCATGGCCATCAGGAACTGCCTGATGAGCAGCTCTGACTCAGCTGGAGCCCCACAGGAGATCCTGAAGAAATCACCCGTCCCACCCTCATCTTGGACTGCTTGTGGCATAAACCCATGTTCTCCGTGGCAACACTGGGGGAAGCCCTCTCTGATCACCACATTAAACAGGAATTTTGGTAATGTCTGCAATGGGACTGTGCTGTCATAACAAAAGGCTGCTGTGATGCCTCACATGAAACCCCCTCTCTACTCAATGGAGAGAGAAAGAAACTTCCAGAGTGATTCCCAGCCCATGGTAGGGGGGGTGGAACTGGGTTTTTTTCAGGTCCTTCCAACCCAACCCATTTTATTATTCTGAATTTCTAACAGCAAGGAAGCCATGACATTAATTGTGTTGAAACCTAAAATTGCTTACCCATATTTCCACATTTAAGGCCTTGTGGGAGAGCAATCATTCTTTACTTTTGTGTGTCTGAGGTGAATTTGATTTACTAGTGAGCAGATTATGGACAGGTGGAAACCAGCACATGATCTATTGTAATATCCCAGTAAAAATACAAATATTGTCTTCTTCATTTATCAGGGGAGGCCAAAACAGCACATCTCTGGATGTGTGTCTGTTGCAGGGCCTCTTAAAGGAAGAAACAACTGATGGGAAACCAGACCTGAACCTTCCCAGATGCAGAAACACTTTGGGAATTCCAGGGCATTTGGGGTCACAGTCGCTGCTGCAGCCGAGCTCTGCTGGGGCTGGGGTTGCCAGGAAGCCAATTAGGAAGGGTTTTTGTCTGGTTGCAGCAGCCTGGGGATTGCTTTACCCTGAGCTCAGCTGGCTCTGCCTCCCCAGGGAGAGCATTCCTGCTCTGGATAGTGCCAGCACACGTGTGCTGCCATCCTCCTCCTCCTCACCTGGCTGCTCACAGCTGGCTGCAGGGGCTCCGAGAGCCTCAGGGAGGGAGAGGGAATGGGTTTGCTAAAACAAGGAATTTTCTGGCTCTTTTTGTCACAGAGAATCAGACTGGTAAAACCAGACTGTGTGTCCTGGTTTTACCAAATCCTCCAAATTTGTTGGGATAAACCCTCCAAAATCACCTTTTAAGTGTTAAAGAGGAGGTCTGACTTCATTCTTGGCCAGAGTTTGTGTCTGACCTCCACACAGATGTAAACACAAAATTTCTTAATTTATCCATTTATAGCAAACAAGGAAACAATCTAGAAGCAGGAGCAAGTCTGCTGGCAACCCCAGCCCCAGCAGACCTGCTCCTGCTTCTAAATAACTGTTTTGGTTTTTCAGGGCCTGGTTTTTGATAGTGGGGGCCCCACAGAGGAGGCTGCTGTGAGGAGCTGCTGGAAGCTTCCACCAAGTCCAGCAGAGCCAGACTCTGAAGGTGGCTCTGGAGATGAACAAGCTGCTGGCCAAGGCTGGGCCAGTGACAGTGGTGGGGAACTCCTCTGTTATAAAATATTGAAGAGGAAAATCAAAGCAAAGTGGGGCACGCACAGTTTTTTCTTAGCCAGAGAAGAGGAGAAGGTGAGAACATGTGAGGGAAACAACGTGGGGACACCAGGGTCAGTGGAGAAGAAGGGGCAGGAGGAGCTCAGGGTGCTGGAGCTGAGATTCCTCTATAGGCCATGGTGACCACCAGGGTGAAGGAGCTGAGGCCCTGCAGCTTTGCATCTCATCCTCCCATGATTTTAAGACTCAAGGCATGGGGAACAACCTGTCCTACATTGATTGATAACAACACAAATAAAAACAATTTCTTGGACTGTCCTCAGCTACCTTGAATTTAATACCATGTCTCATAATCTCTTGGTTTATCACTGATAATTTTTTTATTACCTGCATGTGTTACACAAGCAGAAACAACAGCAGGTGCTTCTCCAGTTCAATAATAGATACAATTTCTGTTGAATAAATAGTGCACTTTAGGAAAGCAATGTGTATCAAAGCATCTCCATGATTTCTCTGGGATTGCTCCAGCAGTTCCATTTCCTGATATTGATCCAGATGCTGGATGCAGCTCTGCAGGTGGGGGCTGATGGAATCACAGAATCATTTAGGCTGGAAAAGCCCTTGGAGATGCATCCCAGTTATTCCCAGCACTTCCAGGGCCACCCCTGATCCAGGTCCCTCCAAACTCACATGGATTTGAAATCCCTCCACGAATGAGGACACCGCTCCTGCCCTGGGCTGGAAAACCCTTTCCAGGCACGGATTGTTCCCAGTTCCTTTGCCTGGCACAGCTGGAGGCCTCTCCCTCTCAGGCCATCCCTCATTCCTTGGGAGCAGAACCCCATCCCAGCTGGCTCCAACCTTTCTGGGTTCCCACAGGGGCTGGGGCTGAGCAGTTGCTGCTCCCAGGGCATTTCTTGGGACTGAAGTGGGAAATCCATCAATGGCTCAGAGAGAGGAGAAAGGAAATCTGGAGACTCTGCCCTTGTGCGTCACAAATTTCATTGGAAAATAGAAATTATTTCCTCATTTCACTTATTTACTGGACTTTAGCTTCATTCATGGAATTCTAAATCATTCTTCATAGTCTCCTTATTCTCACTATTCTGCTGCTTCTTTTCTTCTACATATTTTCACATTCTACTTATCATTATTCCTCTTCTCCTATGGGTTATAAAATTCTTATTCTTATTTCTCTTCTTCTATGGATTCTAAAATTATTATTCTTATTACTATTCTTCTTCTATGGCTTTTTAAATTCTTGTTCCTCTCCTATGGGTTTTAAAATTCTTACTCCTATTCCTCTTCTTCTATGTGTGCTAAATTCTTATTCCTGTCACTACACTTATTCTACTATGTATCTTTAAGTTCTTCTTCTTCCTCTTCGTTGTCTTTGACTCCATCTTCATCTACTTCCACGTCTTCTTTGTCTTTGTCAAATTCTTTGTCTTCATCATCTTCATCTTCGTCTTTGCCTTCATCATCTTCTTCATCATCCCTCTGTCAGGGGGCAGGTGAGGCACAGAGCATCTCTGTGTGTGCATTAGAAAAGACAGCAAAGGTCTGGGAGAGCTGTGGCATGGTCTGATTTCAGTGGGGCAGATATGAAATGAGATTTTTGAGTCAGTTTCTTGGGATTGGAAGCCTTGTGGTCGTGGTTGCTTTCAGCACATCTTGCTTGCCCAGAGGATGGTTCCATCATCTCAAATTTCAGGGATCTGAAGGGAATTAGTCTGGTACCAGGCAGGACAAGGTGAAGAGGCAGGACCAGCTTCATGCATGAAATTATTTGGGTTTCACCTGGGATTGGATTAGCCTTGGCTCCAGGTCATAAATGTGTAAAGATGACTCACTGTGAAGTAGGAAAATACTCAGAATACAGCTCAAAGAAACTGGTGCTGAATTTGCACACTTGCCTCCTCAGTAAGTTGGATCTTTCAGGTTTCTGAGGGCTGGTGAAGGTGTAGGAACAGTGTTTTCTCATTCCTGTTCCAGTGGACTCTTTCCATGTTCTAGAAGTGAGCCAGTGATTTGTTATCCCCCCTGGCATGCTTAGGGCATGAAAGCATTCCTAGTGATGGAGACAAATGTGGACAGTCAATTACAGCTCTTGTCAAACCATGGAGATCACACAGTGCTCTGCTGGTTTATCTGAAAACCTGATGAAAATACAGTCTGTTGGTCAGAATTCCTCTCATTTTAGGAATCCAAGCTTTAAAATGACCGTGTTTCTTGATGGTAACAATGGTATTGCCAAAAATATTCCAGGTTTGTGACTGAATGCTGACTTGGCATGGTGGCTGCCTTTTCCCACAAGGAACTCGGGATCCTGGGCTGGATTAGGTCTGGAAGAGAAATGAATTTTGCAGGTTAGGATGGGAGCCTCCAGACAGAGCTGAGGGGCTGGTGCAGGCAAAAAGGGATTTCAGGGATTTCAGAGATTTCAGGGATTTCAAGTGCCCAAAGGGAGAACGTGACAAAAGACCAGACTAGGACCTGTTGGGTCTGTGCTTCATGGACTGATTCTCCCTGGCTCATGGGTGGTGGGTTCACAAACATCACAGAGAGAGGGTGACCAGCCACTGCAAGAGGGATCAGCCAGACTTGGACACTACTGAGCTGCTTTTGGGTGCTGGCAGTAAAACAAAGGGTGAGTATTGCTTTCACCACCCGTACAAGGAGGGAAACTTGTCACAGCCTTTTCTCTGACCTGCCACATCACAGACTGCTAAATGCCACCCAGCTGAGGGCTGGAGACTGTAAATATTTTCCCCAAATATGATTTGTTTATCCCTACCTCTTCCTGCCTGCCTGACAGAGCAACCTGCCACAGCTCATCAGCACTGTGGAGAAGAAGGCGACGCGCCACCGAGGTAAAGAAGATTTGTTAAAGAGTTTAGCACACAGCCCTGCTCTCCTTTGGGTGCTGACACGAGAGGAGGGCATGGATAAAGAGCTGAAATCAAGCCAGAGCCATGGCAGGGGGGTCAGGTGGCTGCCCCATCGTTTCTTGCTGCATCAGAGGCACTGAAGCACTGGCTCCTTGTGAGTGAACTCTGGGAACGTGCAATAGTAGGTACTGTATGCTAACTAAAAACCTCATGTGTTATTCCTGGCTTTTACACACCTGGTTAGCCATGGATAAAGCCATAGGATATTTATTACAGCAGGGCAAGACTGCTTTGTAATCTGAACATGCTGCACTCACACCAGTGACTCGAACAAAGTGTTTCTTCATTTCTCCGGCCATTAATGGTTTTCTCATAAGAAACCATGAAGTCAGTTTTGTTGTGTTTGTCAGCTGGGCTTTTTGACTGCGTGTATTTTGTTCCACAAAGGGGTTATTCAAAGCCTCCCCTCCAGCTTTTAATTAATTGCAGACCGGGTGGAAGGCGAGCCCAGTGGGGCTGGAGAGGTTCCCGTCTGGTTTCCATTTCGCCCGCGGGCTGTGTGTGGAACCATGGCTGGCTCCTGGGCTGCTGGGCCCTCAGAGAACTGGGATTGACAGGCACTGCTCATTTATTTATTTGTTTGTTCCTTTGCTTTGATCAGCCTCCAGCCTGCACCCACGGTGCTCACTGGGGACAGAAAGTAGCTTTGTGCCGGCAAAAGGGGATGAAGATCCCGAACATCCCCACTGCTTCCACGCTATCTCCTTTGGGCAAAGCCTTTGTGCCTCTCTTGGAGACAAACTCACCATTCACAGCACTCAAATCCTGTGCTTTTTAACTGTGCCTGCTTTCAGCTCTTGGTCTGTTCCAGGATTTTGCCTCTGCCAAGGTCTCCTAGCAGGGAAGCACTCCAAGCGAGGGGATTCACGGCGCTTTCAAAATGCCACCGTGTGTTTTACTACAGCTGGGAAAGTCAGACGTGGAACACTAACATTCCCTGTGAAAAAAAACCCCAAACCCCATCCTTAATAAATGTGCCTAGTGTCTGAGTACCCTGGCTGCCTTCAGCTCCTCAGAGCCTCTACCTACCCTTTGAATTTATGCATTTCATCTGCCTGCTGTAAATATACCCAAAGCCTGGAGAATGCTTCTGTTTCCCCAGGGGGATATTTCCTATTGAGCTTGGCTGTGCCGAGCTCTCTTTGGCAGATGAGTTATGAAGAGCAGACTCATAAAAGCAGGAGGCTCTTCCAAGCATTGCACAAGGGTTGGGATGAAAGGTGGGTCACGCTGCCCTAGTGAAAAACACACCTCACTGCAGAACAGGATTGAAAAAATCCTGCTGAAATCCTTCCAAAGAAGAGATCCATGGAAATGCCATCTCTCCTGCTCGGTTGTACTTGTGATGGCTTTCTGGGCTACCTAAAAACAGAGGCCAGACTAATATAAATATATATTATAAAATATATATAAATATATATATTATATTATAAATATATATATAAAATTTATATATATATATATATATATATATATATATATATATATATATATATATATATATATATCCTTATCTATATAAGGGAATTTATATAAGGGAATAAAAGAAAAAAATATATATATTATTCCCTTATTTTTATAAATATAATAAAAGTATAAATAAATATAAAATATAATATAAATATATAATAATATAAGTAATATTTTATATAAAATAAATGTAAATAAGGGAATAATATATATATTATTCACAAATATATATATAACATATATATTTATATATATAATATGTTTTTTCTATATATATTATATAATATACCTATTTTGATATAATATATATTTATATATAAATATAAATAAGGGAATAAAAAGTGGTTCTATTTATTGAAGGGCCTTTAGGAACAGACAAAGCCCCCCAGGGGCTGCACCCAAAATGGATGATGGGTCAGGGGTTTTCACACTTTTATAAGTTTGGTCCATTTGCATATTGGGGGTTAATTTTCCAATTACAGCTTCAGGTAATGAAGTAATTTACCCCAAATTTGCTTCCCCAAAACTCAGTTTTGTTTCCATCTTTCAGGGCCTGAGACAGTGAGGTGTCCTCTCCAGGCCTAGAGAGGAACTGTGTTGTCTGACCAAAATGGGAAAGCAGCAGCTCACACTCTATATGGAGTTTAGAGTTATACACTAAAGAATTTCAGGATTACAAATACATGAAAAATAGAAAAGCTAAAGTCCTAAGGCATCACTTGTGGGGAGAGCAATATATGGAGATCCACACTCTGCAAAACCAGGTGGGAAATCCAGCTCCCACCACACACAGCCCCTCATGGATAAAAAGGCCTCGTGCTCTGCTGGGTTCCAGGCTAAGAAACAAGGGAAAACATCCTTTCTGCTTCAGGCAGCTTTCAGTGTAGTAAATTAAAAGTCAGACATAAAAAAATGCCTCAGAAAATGCCTCAGGAAATGCCAGGGATGGTCCTGGCATGGCACAGCACAGCAGTTTGGTGTTTGGCATTTTGGTACCTCCTGCACAGAGAGACAGGAGGATTTCTGAGCATTGTTGCAGCATTTCTGATGTGTAAAAAGGATTAAATGACAAAAAGGACTAGAAATTATCCCAGCAGGTGAGGGGACAGCAGAGACACAACACGGTGCTGGATTTACCCAGTGCTAAATTCAATAATGGTGTTGTGGCAGGACATTGCAGGTTGAAACATTTATTCCAGCACCTTCTTCTCCCTACAGGGGAGAAGGATATGGGAAAATTTACACAGGACATGGGAAAATTGCCCGTGCTGGGTGGGTTTCACAGCCTCCCATCTCACCCAGTGGGCACAGGGCTCTGGCACCAGTTACCCAGTAAAAAACTGTAAAAAAGCTGTGTCGTCCTGACCTAAAAGGATCAGCTCCTTCTGTGGGCAGACAAGCAGGAGATTATTCCTGCCACGTGGCTGGGGGAAGCTGAGAGGATTTTGGAGAGCTGCGCCTGCACATTCCTGCTGAGCATGAATGGAACAGAGCAACAGGAGTGAGGAAAGGATGCTCAGCAGTGCAATGGTGTGTCAGGTGGAGTGCAGCAAGCTGAGCAGAAATGTGATGCTGCAAAGAAACTGATGCTATGTGTAAAAAAACCCCATTTCTGTGACCAGGACCTGCAAAACAGCCCAGTCTGCTTGGGCTTGGTCTGGGAGTATTTTTATGCACATCTCTCATTGGCATCCTGACTGCTCTGAGTGAAAATTCAGTGTTGTCACTAATGGAAAACCTCTTTGTGTCAATAGTCCCTGCTGTTTGCTGCTGTTGATTCTGGAAGGAATGGATCCTGGAGAGGGTGGTTATTTCACCCTCTGTAGTTCCTTTTTTCCCTCTTTTTGCTCCAAGATAAGAAAATCAAGATAAGAAAATAATGATTTCCTACTTCAGCAGCTCTTGGTTTGGTTGCTATGTCTCGGTGATATTTTCTCTTCTACCCCAGGTGTGCTGCTGAAGGAATTTTGGTCCCCATCATGCTGATGCTGCACAAAAAGCTGCTCCTTAATTTGGCTTTTTAGGTGAAAGGGGTTTTCAAGAAAAATGAGCTTTCTGTATATTGTCTGCTTAAATTAATAAGCAGCTCTAATCAACTATTAAGCCAGCACAAACACCTATTATCCCAATCTGGTGAAAAATAAAAAATATTTCAACTAAAACTCATCTAAAAAAATAAGGGATAAAGTCCTTCAGTACAAAAGGAAAGTGAGGTCCTAGGAAACCAAGGCACAAACAAGAGGTAGCAAAAAATGGGAAAAACAAGCAGGAAAATTGACAGTTTTCAGCAGAAGAGTGCAGTTTGCCTTCTGTACATGCTGCAGAGAAATATTGAATTTCCAAATGAAATCACTAAGTCCAGAGGGTAAAAGAAGCCTCCAGTCTGCTCCTTTTCCAGGAGTTTTGCAGGAATTCAGGGTTCAAGCATGTGAGATCTGCTGAGTCCAAATGATTTTGGGATCTGAGGGTTTGGGGATCACTTAGACATAAAAATTCTGCCTTGGTCAGCCCTGTGCGTGTGCAGATATGGTGACCAGGATGCACAAAACTAAATCCTCTGTGTGCTTGAATGGTTGCTTCTATATTAAGGCTTTTGCTGTCATAAAAATGTTGTAACAACAACAGCAACAAAATCCCATCAGCTAAAGCTGACCACAATTATTGGGCAAAAGATTTACGTGGCCATCTAGTTCTAAAAACCCCTCATGTCTCACAGCCTGAGCATCAGTTTTGGGATGTGCTTGTGAAGGAGTTGTGGCAGGTGAGTTGCAAGGCAGAGCAGCTCAAGGGTTTGATGTGAGAGACATGAAAAAGGAGAAGAAAGGATGGAGTGATGATTTTTAGTGAAATAAAAGATACCTTTACCATTCCAAGTCTTTAGAAACCTTACCTCCTATTTTTAGGAGCTTATTGTTGGAATTTCGGAGAAAAATTACTGAGAATTTGAGACTCTCTGTGCTGCCAGGCACTGACCCCCAAGAGAACACTGCATTGACCTGAGGCCATGGAGAAGCTTCCAAAATGGAATGACAGAACTGGGATTGTGGGTGTGGAGTTTGAATAGAAGTGTGGGATCTCACAGGGTGGGAAACTCAGACTTTAAGTGTTTAGAATACAGGAATAGATAGAAAGGAAGATGGAGGTTTTAGGGTGGAGGCTGCTCCTCCTCCTCCTCCTTCTTCTTCTTCTTCTTCTTCTTCTTCTTCTTCTTCTTCTTCTTCTTCTTCTTCTTCTTCTTCTCCTTCTCCTCCTCTTCCTTCTCCTCCTCCTCCTCCTCCTCCTCCTCCTCCTTCTTCTCCTCCTCCTCCTCCATAGCTTTGGGTGGTTTTGTGTAATTGGATAAAAAAGTCCCCATTGCAGGCACGGGTGGTTGGTTATTGGGTTAAAAGTAAAAATAATTTAGGTGTAATTTCTTAATTGGACAGTTTATCCTTAAAAAGCCTTGGAGAGACAGACACACAGCTCCATATTTTAGTTTATTAGAGTGAAGTGCTGTAGAACTCACAGTTTGTGGGACTATAATATAGATAAAAACTAATAAACATCTAAGTCCAATAAAAAAAAATACCATCTCACATATTTAATCCCAACCCTAACAAAAAGAAGTTAAAACTCCACAGCTTATTCCATTTTTTTACTGGGTGTATCTTGTACTGAATCAGGAAGACTCAGGCATGGAGGGGCTCTCTCCACCTCTCACTCTGCCAGGCTGGAGTTGTTGGGACATAATTAACACTGAAACCACATTTCTCATCAGTTTTCCCCCTTATTGGAAACAGCTTTGAACAGTTATTACCACACTTCCACAGAAAAAGAAATATTTAGAGAGGTATTTAATCAGGCTTGGGGCACTGCCCTAATCAGAGCTGTTTGGTCTCTGTACAGAAAGAGAGAAGAGGTGCAGCTTATAAATTGTTCTGAAAATCAGGTGAAGTTTCTCCCAAGCAGGGCAAAGAAATGGCTCGAGCCATTTTGAGGCTCCAGCCTCGAAGAGATTGCCCGAGGAGAATAAAATAACTCCAGAATACACCTGAAAACACTTTAAAGTAGATGTTGAAGTGGTAACATTTCAAAATGGATAAAAAGCTCATGTGCTGTTAAGTTCCAATAGCTATGGGCTAAGCTTTTACTGCAGACCACAAGACCCAGCACACAGCTACAAGAAATTCTTCCAAAATACACAGAAAGTGGCGAATTTCAGTTCCACAGAAGAAAAAAGCCCAGCTAGAAAACACATAAAGCAGAATAGTCACTAGTAAATAGAATATACCAGTGTATAAAACGCAATTAACCCAAAATTTTGTGATTGTGACTGGTGGGCATTTACTCAAGGTAGTAAAAGAGAGAACAGAATTGTGCCTTCAGATCTGTGTTTTAGACCACAGAGCCACTGAGTGTCCAGCTGGAAGAAGGAAAATAATGATGGAGCTGAGATGCAGAGGGAAAATTCCAGCCTCATCCATCTGCTGCTGTGATCAGAGCAGGATTTGGCCTGAGAGGTGTCAGCCCAGGCTGGACCCGAAGCCTGAGTGATGCTTTCCTTGCCAAGCTGAGTTAACATCTCCTCCTTTCAGACAGATTCAGTCATGTTCCCAGGAGCTGAGACAGCTCTGAGAGCCTGCAGGAGGTTTCTGTACCAGCCCTACCCTTGAACTGTGTGGAAATGCACCAGGACTTTCTCAGAAGCTGGTGGGACATGGAGAACACTCGGCTGCTCACGCAGAGATTTTCATAAAGACAGAGCAGTCACAGAGTTCCCTTTGTAGCTGTCCTGTTTTGTTTTTTTTTTTTTTTCTTTTCTGTGTAAACTCTCAGTTTGTCACGTCAGACTTGTCCCCCTACCAGCAGCTTTTGTGGTGGTGTCACCTGCTGAATTGTGCAGCACACCTGGTAGAATCCAGCAGAGGGATAAACCTGGTTAAGGAAATAAAGAAATTTCGTTTGCAGACAAGTCCCTTGGAAAGAAGAAATGATGGATGGGGAAAAAAAGCCTCAAAGCATCAGCAGGACTTTAGGAAAATATGTATTTCAAAGTTTGCCAGAGTGTGGCAGTGGTCCTTTAGCAAAGGGAAACACAGTTAAGTTTCAGGCTTTACTGAGGAGTTCAGCTTGGAAGAGGACCCAGACAGCACCTCACAGGGCACACTCAGGATTCAAAGCAATTTTTGAGACAGCAATTAAATAAAGACATCTAGAAACCCCAAAAAATCTCTGCAAGATCTACAGTAGCTTGACCCGAGGTGTGACAGAAATGAATTGCTAATGAAACCTTCCAAGGAGGAGCAGTTTAAAGGATGCCTTTGACACTTTCCACAATAAAAAACAGTTTTCCTAAACACCTTATATATCTCCCAGGCTGCTTTGGATGTGCTGCTGCTGAGTGATTCCTCATTAATGGATTACAAACCCTCCCTGCCCACTGCAGCCACTGTTAAATAATTAACAAATAATTAACAACTCAGTGCCTTCCCAGGACAATCCCCTCCTTTGAGAGATGCCCTGCAATGCACCACGTTGGGCAATGGGCAGAGCTGGGAGCCCCGAGGGTGGGACCCTCGAGCTGGGGGAATTCCATGGAAAATCTGCCTTGTGTTCACCTCCAGCTCAGCTGCAGGGGCGCTGCTTTGGCACTGCCCTGAAACAGGGGGACAAACACAAGGACAAGATCCATCCAAGATCAGTTTGAAGCTGTAGCCTTGGAAATTCTCGGGTTTCTGTGGCTGAAATGACTCCTGAGGTGTTAGAAAATCTTTTCTCCCAGCCCCACAACCTAAGAAGAAGTCGAGATTCATGAGTTCTGCTTTTCAAGGTTGTTTATTTTCTCTTATTTATTCCATTCTTTCTCTGACCTGCTGAGGTCTGTCCTGCAGGTTGTGTTGAGGCACAGCCACTGCCCTTGGGGTAGGTGTTATCTTTTTATACTAAAAACTACATGTACTTTATTTACAATAATTTCCCAATACTTATCACCTATGTTAGTCTGTCTCTAAAACAATCCAGAAGTGTCACCGAAGAAGGAGAAGGAGAAGGAGAAGGAGAAGGAGAAGGAGAAGGAGAAGGAGAAGGAGAAGGAGAAGGAGAAGGAGAAGACAAGAAGAAAAGGAAGAAGAAGACAAATAAGAAGAAAAGTAAGAAAAAGAAAAGGAACAAGGAAGAAGGAAGAAGGCAGGACACGCCCAGTTTCCTCCATCTTGCCTCTTGAACCCCCATTCTAAAATCCCAAAATTCTACTTTTTCACCCTGTGATAAATTAACTATCATTCTACTCAAACCCTTGTGGCTTGTAACTCCTCACACAAAGTTGGGAATTGTTTCCATGGGTTAAAATCAAAGGCACAGGTGTCTTTGACTCCATGCCAAGGTCTCTGAGCCCCCTGCCAGGGTCTGGAGTCCTCCAGGGCAGCCAGAGGAATGTCCTGGGTTCTGACATGGGGATGTCTGTTCAGCCTCAGCCTGGAGGCACCTGGTGTGCTCCACTCACATGGGACATGGGACAGTGGGACACTGGGACAGTGGGACAGCAGGACAGTGGGACAGCAGGACAGTGGGACAGGAGCTGCTGCTGCTTGCCCCTGGCCCAGGGATCTCTGTGCTGACCCAGATCGTTCCTCTGGATTTTATCCAGGGGTTGTTGCATGTAAAATGGAGGGATGCTGAGCTCTGGCAGTAGGGGTTCCTTCATCTGTGTGGTTCTGCTACCCTTGGGACATGGAGAAGGGAGGAGAAGTGAGATCAAGGTGTTTGCAAAAGTGACTGGAAATCAAGATAAAGAGCAAAAAGGGGAGCAAAAAGCTCTTCCTGGAGCAGGAGGGTGATGGGTGAGTGGTTCAGTTCTGCTCTTCCAGGAGGAGCCTGTGTTGAACACTAGCTGTGTGTTGGGAAGGATGAAAGTTTGACAAGAAAGTCTCACAGGTATGGATGCTTGGCAGAAAGATTTTTGAATGTAGAGTCTGATGAAAGAATAGAGATGGAAGCAAGTTTTGATATAGAGGAAAAGAATTGCTGAGCCAGTCTGACTGGATAACCAAGGAGGCAAAGGGTGTGTTAGATAGAAGGGGTTTTTATGGCTTAGAGCAAAGGATAAACCCACCCCAAACAAGAAGATGTTTTTACCAAGCAGAAAGAGAGCACAGGTAAACAAGTTAGCAAAGTTGCAAGTAGAAAAAAGGTCTCAGAATTTTCCACTGCAAGAAAACTGAAAAACAACTTCTAGCTTAAACTGCAATGTACTAACTTTTAGTGATTGGAGAACAGTAACATGAATATGGTAATTACAGTAGTTATGATAGGCTATAGATAATAGTTCAGGTATAGATTGGTTCTACTGTGTTAAGATGAATGCATTGTAACCACAACCAAAGGGTCTCCAGGCCTGCCTGCAGCTGGAGCTGACAGCTGTGGGCACAGCTCTGTCACCCACCACCCTGGGCTGCTGTAACCTCTTGGATGGAATAAACTGCATTTTGGAGAGCTGCCTGGAGTCCCACATCTCTCATTTAGGCTCTTACAGCTGAGAAAAGGCTGCACTGTAGCAGTGAGCACACTGCACCCAGTTTGGGTTATTATCCCATTTCTGCTTTTTGTCTGCTCTCAAAAACTCTCTGATGGGTTGGTAGGGAGGGGGATGTCCTTCCCTGGTGGCACAAAGAGCTCCATGTGAGCTCCCAGGAGGAGCTGTCACTGCTCAGGGAGTGAGTGGGACAAAGGGGAGAGAGCTGAAAGCTCAAGGTCACAGGCAGAGAGAAAGAATCTCTGAATTCAGAGCCAGCTCCACACCCAGCCTGCCCACCTGAAGGTAAAGGGGTTGTTAGTTCCATGAATGGGATTTACAGGCACTTCTGAGCCCTGAGACCAGGGGTTACTCTGCTGAGTGTGTTTGCAAGTGGTTTCCTTGGCAATGGGTGGGAAGTGCCTGGGAGAGGCTCTGTCCACATTTTAAATGAGGCATTGACAGGTGGCATGACGTGAACCATCTCTTTTTTCAGGATGAAAACCCAGTGGAGAGCTTTCCTAAGGAGAAAATATCTGAAATGCTTCTGCTGGAACCCCTTTAACAAGGACAGCATGTACCAGTCAGCACCTGAGCCCCGCTGGTGGGATTTGGGAGAGACTTCGAAAAGCAAAAGTAAGAAACTTGTGAGTTGAGATGAAGACAGTTTAATGGGTACAGCAAAAGCCACATTAGCAAGCAAAACAAATCTTGGAATCCATTCCCCACTTCCCCAGGGCAGGTGTCCAGCCATTCCCAAAAAAGCTGGGATCCATCCCATTTAACAGTGACTTGGGGAGACAAATGCCATCACCCCAAACACCCCATCTTCCTTCTTCTGCTCCCATCTCCAGACTCTGATGCCATGTGGTGTGGGACATCCCTTGGGACATTTGGGGTCAGCTGTGCTGGCTGTGTCCCCTCCCAAATCCATGTGCACCCCCAGCCCACTCATCAGTGGGGTGAGAGGCAGAAAAAGTCTCATTTCTCCTCAGCAATAACCAGAACATCTCTGAATTATCAACACTGATTCCAGCACAAATCCAAACCACAGCCCCACAACAGCTACTGCAAAGAAAAATAACCCTGATCTGGCCAAAAGCAGCACAGGCAGTGATTCTTGTGTCAGACCCTTTTATTGCAGTGATCTGAGTTCAGCTGTGAGGAAGACAGTGAGGAGGAAGTCAGGGCTTCCAAAATAGAGACACCTGGTCCTGCAGAGCCTGGAATTTTAGGAAAGAGAACACAAAACCACAGTACTTTAAAAGGCAAGTGGTGAGAAGGGCAGTGGTGTGAGAAAAAAAAGCTCCTGGGTGTCTCTTGGTTTTGAGGAATGAGAGGCTGATTCTCCTGCCAGGTCCAGTTGTTTATTCTGAGCTTTACCTCCATGGACCAAGATGTGCTCCTTCCCTCTTGCAGGTGGTCACACATGAGGCCTCATGGACCTTCCCTGATGTTGGCTGAGGCACTGGAATGGCAATCACAGCATTAATGTGACTTGCAAGGTTCCCAGCCCAAACATGAGCACAGCCCAAGTGCCAGGAAAGCTGCACCTCCCGGGCTGGGCCCAGTTCTGGGCCTGCAGGAGAGCCCTGGAGAGGCTGAGGGAGCTGGGCAGGGCCTGGAGCCCCAGGAGGGGCTGAGGGAGCTGGAAGGGGCTGAGGCTGGAGCAAAGGAGGCTCAGGGGCCCTTGTGGCTCTGCACAAGTCCCTGCCAGGAGGGCACAGCCAGGGGGCTCGGGCTCTGCTCCAGGGAACAGGGACAGGAGCAGAGGGAGCGGCCTCAGGCTGGGCCAGGGCAGGCTCAGCTGGGACAGCAGCAGCAATTTGCCCATGGAAAGGGAGCTCAGGCCTTGGCAGGGGCTGCCCAGGGAGCTTTGCAGTGCCCATCCCTGCAGGTGTCCCCTGGAGGTGGCACTGAGTGCTCTGGGCTGGGGACAAGGTGGGGATTTGTCAGTTTGGATGTGATGATCTTGGGGATCTTTTCCCACATAAATGATTCTGGGACTGTTTGATTCTTTGAAGGGCCCCACACGGGTGTCACCCCCCACTCTCCATGGCTGGGGTCTGTGCAGGGACAGCTCTGGCTGAGGACTGAGCTGTGAAGGGGAAATTTCTCCCTGTGCTGAGGGGCTGAGGCAGCACGCTGTGAACACGAGCCTGGCTGAGCATAGATGGCGCAACAGATTCACTAATCACTGCTGATTCCAGCATCCCAAACTCTCCCAGCTGCTCTCCTTGGCACTGTTGGAGTCCTGGATGCTGAGAATTTCAGACTTTCTCTGCTGCCAGGCACTGACCCCAAGAGAACACTGCATTGACCTGAGGCCCTGGAGAAGCTTCCAAAATGGAATGACAGAACTGGGATTGTGGGTGTGGAGTTTGAATAGAAGTGTGTGATATCACAGGGTGGGAAACCGCATGGTCTGAAGTGCCTTCAATCCTGACCTCAACAGAGGTAGAAAAAAGAAGCCAGAAACCAGCAAGGCACAACTTGCCCAGGTTGGAAAGTGGCAAGGTCACCTCTAAACCCACGGCAGGTCCAGCCAGAGCAGTGTCAGAAACAACTGCTCACTTTGAAAATTTAAGATGGTTTATTAAACCTTGACAAAAATACAACAAAAGGACTACATAAGGAAAAATTCACAGCACTGGGAACTGCCCCTCATGCACACCACATCCCCAGTTCATCTTCAGGATGGATGCTCAGTCTTTTATACCCCTGGGGGCTGCATCAGCCAGCCCTGGCCAAAGTCTGTCACTCAGCTCTTCTGTGCCATTTATCAGTGCAAACTGCTTTCCTGTCACTGGATTGGAGCTCAGCTCTTGCCATGCCTCACCCCCTGAGCACCCCCAAGCTTTTCCATTCCCAGCTGCCCCATGCAAGGGACACCTGTGCAGCTTCTTTGTACCTGTCCTGGACAGCCCAGGCTGTGTGATGGCAACAATACAGGGGGAAAGGGAACTGTGGGGAGAACAGAGGGCATCTAAACCACAATAACATAACCATACACCACTAAAGCTTTTCTTAATATTCACACAATAGTTATCTCTTAATTGCAAGACCAAGTCATCTCATCCATCTGTAACAGCAGCATGTCTGACCATGCCCTGACCACCAGCCTCTCTATCCATCCCACTCCTGCAGACACAGGAGTGAAATAAGTGTTTAAAATCCAGTGAGAGGTTGTCAGAGCCCTCAAAGCCTTCCCATTGCTGACAGCAATTGAGGGATTGTGCCTTCACCCTCACCCTGCCATAGGGAAAGCATGTGCTCTCCTTTTACCCACTGTAAACACATCCACGGGATTGAGTGACTGCAGCAAGGTCATGCAGGAAGCTGTGGTCGGACTGGGAATTTTGGTGTGGGTCTGGCAGCCCTGGCCTGCCTCCCTGCCCTCCCTGGGCAGACTGCCAATAATGATAATAAATAATAATAAATAATAATAACTAAGCAAATTTGCATTTTCTAAGTGCCTGTTGCGTTACTGAGCTCGGGGATTTGCATTGCTGCCTCAAGTTCCTGATTTCTATTATTAGGTCTATTATCTCTGTGTGTTGAATTTGCCATAGTAAGAGGTAATAAAAGATGTAAAGACATCTTTTATTATATCCCCAGACATTATTTTAATGTAACTGTGCAATAAGGGTATGAAAGCTGTGCTTAAACCAGACTATTATTTTAATATATCCATTTCATCAAGCTCTAAAATCCAGAAAGGAGCTATAACTAAACTACATATCTGCACTGAGTAATGAATTGGGAGAAAATTGGGTAGGAACACGGCTGAATGAACAGGGAGATGCCAGTGTTGGGTAATTCCACTTTGATTTCCTTCCACTTGGTGGTTGTGTGTTTCTTCAGCTGCTCTGTGTCAACACGGGGTATTTCACAACTGGTTCTTTACTGGGGTGCGTGCAGACCTTTCTCCTCTGTATCACAACACCAGGGCTTTGTTTGCCTGCCCAGGTTGTTTGGAGAGTGTCTCAGTGGAAGGAGGAAGAGGATGCCAAAAGCTCTCACTTGTTGAGCAGGCAGAAAATGTAACTGTGCCAGGTGGGGCATGGCAGGAAGGAATGGGCACACTGATCATCCCAAGGTGTTTATCTGAAGGGCATTCGTGCTGCAAGTCACTCCTCTTCCCCTAAAACAAAGAGACACTTCCTCTATAGTGATTTTAACTCCTAAGATTCCCCTTCACAATTTTTATAGAGAATATCCAGGAAAATATTCACATTTTACCAGCTTAATCAGGATGGTTCCATTCCACACCAGACATCCCTTTTGATGCAAAAGCAGAATGGACAGTGACACACTTTTGCTTTCCTCCTTTTGACAACAATTTCCCTCCTTTGCAACCTCTGATTTCATTAACCTAGCTGCTGTCCCTGTTTTGGAGTGAATTTTCAGCTGAGATCTTTCCCAAATGGTTAAAATGTTTTGCTAAAACAAAAGTGTGCAAAACAAATCCCGAGGGAAAAGCCAGACCCATCCTAAATAAACTTTACTGAACAGGAGATTAGATTTCAAGTAGTAACAGAGTTTATAATGGAGAGTATTTACTCTAAGGGCTGCCAAGGATAAATCATGTCAGGAAGGAGAAAAGCTCACTAGGTAGCAGAATGAATAGAGGAGATCCTGGGAATATGGGAAGAAAAGGAAAGCACCACAAAATGAAGCTGGACAAAGAAAAGGAACACAAATATAGGAAAACAGGCTAACAGTTGTGATAGGAAACTGGATAAAGAGAATTAAACCAAAAATCCACTCATATTTGTGCATTTAATTAAGGAAATTTGCTGGTCAGTTCTTGCCTTTTATTTGCATGTGCCAGTCATGAGTTTGGCCAGCTGAGCCACAATGCCACCAACACTGCAGGTGCCAATGTCTGCAAAAACAAATGGAAAAATCACTGTTAATATTAGCACTGGGTCTATTCGCCTTTTCCTCCAGCCAGGAAATGGAAACAATGGCACACAACTTTATGTGACCAACAAAACTTCGTTGCCAACAGCAAATATTCCCAGGGAACAGCGGGAGAACAATTGATGGATGCTGAGTGGAGATTGCATCACTTTGAGTCACGAAAGCGCGGATGGAAATAGACCTGCTGTTGGTCATTCCAAGGATAGAAAGTCATGGTGTCACTGCTTTAGCTGACATAAACAGGCAAACACCTTCAGCTGGGCGGGAAGTGGGGTTAATGGTGGTGTGGAGGGAGGGAAAATCAGAATTGGAAGGATAAGAAGGCAAAATCAGAATTGGAAGGATACTGTGTCTTGGGGCTTCTGTGATTGAGATGACCCCGAGATGTGTCAGAGTCTCTTTTCCCAGCCCAACAGGACTCTTCTGTTCTGGTTCTCAAGGTTGTTTATTTTCTCTTATCTAATCCATTCTTTCTCTGACCCACTGAGGTCTGTCTGGCAGGTTGGTTTGTGGCACACTGACTGCCTTCAGGCTAGTATTATCTTTTTATACTAAAAACTACGTGTACTTTATTTACAATAATTTTCCAATACCCATCACCTATGTTAGACAGTCTGTCTCTACTCTAAACCAATCCAAAAGTGCCAACATCACCCAGAAGATGGAGGCTAAGAAGAAGAAAGAAGAAGGACAAGGCACGCCCCAATTCCTCCATCTTGGCTTCTGAACCCCCATTCCAAAACCTCAAAATTCTACTTTTCTATCTTGTAACAAATTAACTATTATTCTACTTAAACTTTTGTGTGTTGTGAATCCTCGTATAAGGTTAGTAATTGTTTTTTCCAAGGGTTAAAATCAAAGGCACAGGTGTTTTTGACTCTGTGCCAAAGTCTCTGAGCCCCCTGCCAGGGTCTGGAGTCCTCCAGGGCAGCCAGAGGAA
Source organism: Ammospiza nelsoni (assembly GCF_027579445.1). Classification (NCBI taxonomy): domain Eukaryota; kingdom Metazoa; phylum Chordata; class Aves; order Passeriformes; family Passerellidae; genus Ammospiza; species Ammospiza nelsoni. The sequence goes on from NC_080634.1 coordinate 116,978,869, forward strand.
TGTCCTGGGTTCCAACAACTGTGAAGGCAAAGTGATTGATGGGGAAACAAAACAATTTGGAAATCTGGTAAGAAAACTGGCATCACACCTCTGGCTGAGCTCTTTTTAAGTGCAGAAGTGCTCAGGGTTTGGATAACCTGTTGTCTCACCAGTGTGAGGACAGCTGGCCTGTCCCTTTTCCCTCAGGGATGAACTTTTAACTTTTTGTGGTGTTTACTCTTCCCCAGCCCTGCTGCCTCACTGCATCCTTTTCTCTGCCTCCTCAGACGATGGGGAACTAAAGATAGGAGTTCTTTCCTTCACAGTTCCTTGGCAGCTGGCAGTGAATGACCCCAGTGCCTTCAGATACATTTTTGGTTCAGTTATTCCATCATTTGTGTTTCACTAATCCTAATTCCTGTTATCTCCCAGCCTCTGGCTCCCTTCACCTGTGCAGTGACTGTGACTGCCCAGGTCCCTCATTCCAATAGTTTGCCATGCCCTGAATTCTTAAGAGGGCTCTTGTGCTTTTTTTCCTCTCTCCTCACTCCACTTCTTTAATTTCTGAGTATTTCCATTTGATTTCTCAGGCCTTTGAAAAACCTTTCTCTGTGATCTGCCCTGCAGCACTCCTTGCCAGCCCTGCCTTGGAGGTGGGGGACAGAAATGCTGCTCCTAAGGTGTTTTTTGGACTGATTCTCAATGAAACCTTGAAGAGCACCTGGCAAGTGTAGCCAAAATAGTGCAGTTTATTGGTGGGGCAGTGCATACCAGCAAAGCACGTGTGGTACCTCCTGCTGGTGGCTGAAAAAAGGAAAACCACTTTGAACTCTTAAAAGGTTGGTTTACTTTTACAGATTCCACCAAAAAAAAAAAAAATTCTTACTGCAGCCAGAAACTAAAATACCACTCTGTCCACAAAGGCAGGATTGACTCTGTTTGCCTTGAGGTGTGTAACAGAGGCAGCCTGGATCACACCACCCTCCCTCCTGGGCTCTCTCTTGACTATATAGGGAATTTGGTCAGCTAATTTTGGCCTTGAATCACACCCACAACAGATGACTAATGCTGCCCTAAACAGAGATTTCTACTATAAACCCTCACTGAATGGGCCTGGTGCCTTTCTCTTGGCAGATGAGGGGCTGGCACTGCCCAGAGCTGTGACCTTGGCCAGGCCAGTGTCCCCTCCCTGCCATCCCTGCCACTGCAGGGGAAATGAATGGCCAGGCTAGGAAAGCTCTCCTGGCCTGGCACAGCACACTGCAATGCCAACCACTTCTCTCCATGGGTTATTCACTGCTCCCCTCCCTGCCCGGTGGATTCCCAGTGGATGGTGCCTGTGGGGGCTGGCTGGGGTGTGCTCCTGGGGCTTTTTGGGAAAGCAAATGGTGCAGAGCAGGGGCTCCATCCAGCTGGAGAGACTGGAAAGAGAGAGGGGAAGGGCTCAGAGCTCTCTGAGGCTTCCCCCCAGCCTGTGGACTGTTGCAGACATCTTTTATGAAAAATCTTTAAGATTTTTCCTTTTGAGAAGCTGAGAGGCCTCAGGAACAAAATGTAAACAATGATTATCTGCTGCTGTGGAATGCAACAAGTAGATCTTTGATTAGCCCATGTTAGATGTTTGTAATTAATGGCCAATCACAGCCTAGCTGGCTTGGACAGAGAGCCCGAGCCACAAACCTTTGTTATCGTTCTTTGCTATTCTATTCTTAGCCAGCCTTCTGATGAAATCCTTTCTTCTATTCTTTTAGTATAGTTTTAATATAATATATATCATAAAATAATAAATCAGCCTTCTGAAACATGGAGTCAGATCCTCATCTCTTCCCTCATCCTAAGACCCCTGTGAACATTGCCACAGTGGACAGTGCCACCTTAGCTAGGTTTTACCCCAGGTTTCTCCAACATCCACCTCATACTTCCCTTTTTTTTTTTTTTTTTTTTTTTTTTTTTTTTTTTGCATCCAGATCTTTAACTTCTTTGCCCATTTTTCCATAAATAGCTTCATGTTTTTCAAGTCCCAGCCTTGGAATGGGGAGCATGGACAGAGCCCTGCCTGAGCACTCACCACAACAATTCCCAGAGAGGAACCAGGTGGGAAAAGGGATCAAGGATGGGCAGCACAGCCTCAGTGCCCTCTCAGTGCTGTCCAGGGGAAGGATTTGAGGTTCAGCAAAGATCCCTGAGCAGCCAAGGGTGTCTCCCAGTCACTTCTGGCCCATTTCCCCAGTTAATCTCTTTTCCAGCAGTGTTGTCACACCTCCCCATTCCCCTTTCTCTCAGCCACCTGAGTTTTCCAGCTCTTTGTGGCGAGGATGTAATTATTTAAATTGCTCTCCACAGTTACAGGCAGGCTGTAAAAGCAAGAACTTGAACCAGTGCCCCAGCCTAGATAATGTGCCCTAGAATCTGAAACCCTGAACTCCAGCACAGGTACATTTGATACCTGTGGCACAGATATGCAGTGAAATTTCTGCTGATCCACCAGAATTCCTGAAAAACTTTCTGGTGCACTTGGGTGTATTATCCTCTGCTTGGTTTTTATGGGCAGGGCTGCAGCCATGTGTCCAAACCCTGTGTCTGACACCTGGGTGGGAGCTACAAGAGAGTGACATGAGGAGAAGTGAGATTGCTGCTCATTAAAAATAAATTAAATGTCGCTTGAGCATGCATTCAAACCAAACTTTTGAATTGGAAATGAGTGAAGACAAAAAATACCTAGAAAGCCATGGAAGTGTGGCCTGTTCAGAGTTTCCAGCTGTAAAGTGCTTGGAATTCTGAGCCTGGCTTTAGGGAAGCTTTGGGCACACCTTGTGCCAGCTGGGCTCTGCTCACCTGTGCCAGGGGGGTTGGCAGGAATGGGAGCTCAGGTCTTTTGCCAGCTTGTATAAATGCTGTTCCTGACAGAAAAACAATGAAATTGGTTTTTTTTCCTGCCTGGGAGCCATTAGGCAAAGTCAGAGCAGTCCTTTTACAGCCAGGCCTCCCTTTGATGGCCACCTTCCTTATCAGCACAGCTCTGCCAAGCTGGAGACACTCAGGCTTTGGTGTTTGAGATCACAGAGCTCAGAAATGACTGCAAGTGTGTAAGAAGAGCTGGGACAGCAACTGCAGCTTTCTTCTTTCCTTGAGTCAGCTGGCACGTTATCCTTAGGCAGTGTCAATTAAAAATTCAAATGGGCAGGCAACTCAACATGCAAAACCCCATTTATTCTGTGACAGAGCAAGCAAAGAGCAGGATTTTGGGACTAGATCCACTTCAGGCTGGATCCACTTTGGGGTTAGATCCACTTAAGGCTGGACCCACTTTGGGGCTAGATCCACATGAGGCTGGATCCACTTTGGGGTTAGATCCACTTGAGGCTGGACCCATTTTGGGGCTAGATCCGTTTAAGGCTGGATCCACTTTGGGGCTAGATCCACTTGAGGGTTGGAAGAACACAGGACTGGAGATGGGGAGGTTGTAAATCCCCCCTCCTGCCCCTCAAACCACCCAGGAGCTCTGCAGAGTCCTCTCCCCTTTTTTCACTGTTTGTAGAGCTGAGCTCCAGCACTCCCAGCCCAACCAGCAGAGGAGGTCCAGGCTGCTCTCAAAGCTGGCTGTTTCCACACCATGGCTTGTGAAAAATCAGCCCTAGCCCAAAGTCCCTGGCAGGAAACATTCCTTACTCATGCTCTACTCAAAAGTTACTCTTGCAGCCAAGCTGATGGAGAGCAAACAGCTCTGCCAGCAGCAGGGATGGGCTGCAGGTGTGAGGCTCTGTGGGTTATGGGCAAACACTGTGCTCTCATAAAGGGAAAGGAGGCTCATGAGCTACCAGGCTCAGCCCTGTGGTCCCAGACAAGCTGCTTTCACTTTGTTTCAGTCTTTCCCACCCAAGAAAAGAGAATAATATTTGCTCACCTCCCTGGCTGGGCTGTTGGGAGATGGCAATGAATGTCTGCACAGAGCTGCAAACATAGAAGGTGCTAGAAAAATGTGGAGCCTCTGGGTTCCCAGCAGCACATTTGAACGTTGCAGGAAAGGGAAATAGGGTACTCAGACACTTGTGGGGTGAGCACGACAGGTTTATTGCAAGCAGGAATGTTTAAACTCACAAACACAGGGGGGTTTATGAGGAGGTGATGGACTGCAGGCACTCCATAAAGCACAGCCCTGCTGACCAGTGGCACTGGGGCAGAGCTGGATGGCTGGGAGAGCGGGCTGTCACATCTGTCACCCTGCCAGGGGGCTGGGCAGGGCTGAGGGAGTGTGGAGAGGAGGCTGATGTGTCCTAGGAGTCACCTCTGAGCAGAGGAATGGGCACCACAAGCCCTTGGCTGCAGACCCTCGTTATCAGGGACGTGTGAGAGACGTCTGTGCCCCTGCAGGGCTGCTGAGGGCTGCAAGTGCCACCACTCCAGAGCAGGCACTGCTCCTAGGGACACGCTGGCTGCTGTGCTGAGCCCCCTGAGTGTGCCCTCATCACTCTCTAAACTCCCTGAAAGGTGCCTGTGCTCAGCTGGGGCTGGGCTCTTGCTCCAGCAGCACTGACACACCCAGAGCACACAGCCTCAAGCTACACCAAGGGAAATACAGGTTGGAAAATAAGGAAAAAGTTTTTTACAGAAAAGGTGAGGAAGTTCTGGAATGGCTGCCCGGGGAGGTGGAGGAGTCCCCATGCCTGGGTGTGTTTAACAAAGCCTGGATGTGGCACTGGGTGCCAGGGTTCAGTTGGGCTGTTGGGGCTGGGCTGGGCTGGACTCCATGGTCTTGAAGGTCTCTTCCAACCCAGTGATTCTGGGATTCTGTGAGGAAGGGGACAGGAGCCATTCCCTGCTCTGCTTTCCTGGCTCTGCAGGGTCCCTGTCCCAGCACACTCAGCCTGAGGCTGCACAGTTTGCTCCAGGTTGTTTCCCAGGGTAGGTACCCAGCTGGACATGGCCATGTGCAGGTTCTTCCATGAATTCTGAGATGGTGACAGGGATTTCATGGGATGGGTGGTGTGATAGATGAGTAATGCCATGATTGACTCTCACAAATGATGGACAAATATCATGTATATAGGTTAAGAAAAGTTTTATAGATTTATAGTTACGTTTTACCCCCTCATGTGGTTTTCAAGGGACAGCTGGGGTTGGGACATCTGGGAGGGCTGGCTTGTCACTATGGAACACCTGACCTCCAGTCAGGAATTGAGATCTCCACCACTGGACAGCGAGGAAGGAGTTGATGAACAAAATTTTGGGAGGAGTTAAAGAGTTAAAAAAGGGAATAAAACTCCATTAGCTCTAATCACAGTTCTGCTGTCTCTGAGGCCTGCCTTTTGCAGCTTTCCCAAAACCCTCTGATTTTATGGATTCCCACACTGAGCACATGGCAGAGAAAATATTTTGCTCCCAGCGCCATAACCTTTTTTCTTTATTCAATCTTCCGCTGTACTTTTGATAACGTTTAATAAACCTTCCTAAACTATGAAGAGGGAGTAGCTATCTCTCACAGTGGCACTCCTGGCAAGGGGCAGCCCAAACTGGTCCCCAGGAACCACAGCTTTCCTAAAAGGGCAGAAAATGCTTTGAGGGAAGAAGAGATGTGCTGATGGAGACAGCCAGACCTGGGGCTGTTACAGAGCCACGTCCCTGGGCTGTCACAGAGCCGCCTCCCTGAGCTCAGGGGCCTGCAGGGCACTGCTCCCCAGCAGGGCCTGGCAGCCAGAGCCTCCCCATAGCAACAGAGACAAACAAACCTGAAGTGATGACTGAAGGGGAAGGGGAAGGGAAAAGCCAAACTATTTTTACATTTCCGAACCACGCAGCAGCAGCAGCTATTTTTATTTTTTCCTTTTCCGTGCTGAGTGGTCACGGTGGTGTGCTGGGTGATATCCCCCCTCCTTCCCCTGCTTGCTCTGAGCTGAAGTCTCAGCTCTTTGTCCAAAAAGTTTCACGTCTGTGGGTCCCTGGCTCATGAACAGTGTTTGTTTCCTGACATTAATTCATAGTGTGATGTGCACGTCACAGACGTCTTTTATGAAAAATCCTTTCTTTGGATTTTTTCTCCTGAGAAGCTGGGAGGCCTCAGGAACAAAATGTAAACAATGATTATCTGCTGCTGTGGAATGCAACAGGTGCATCTGGGATTGGTCTCATGTGGTTGTTTCTAATTAATGGCCAATCACAGTCCAGGTGTCTCGGAATCTCTGTCTGAGAAAGAAGTTTTTATCATTCTTTCTTTTCCTATTCTTAGCTAGCCTTCTGATGAAATCCTTTCTTCTATTATTTTAGTATATAGTTTTTATATCATTTTAATATAATATATAATAAAATATATATCATAAAATAATAAATCAGCCTTCTGAAACATGGAGTCACATCCTCGTCTCTTCCCTCATCCTCAGACCCCTGTGAACACGGTCACATGTGCACACCCAAACATCCCCCTGGCAGAGCTGGGACCTGCATGCAGTGAGTGTGGACATGCTCTCTGGATTGTGACATCCCTCCAAGGGCTGAGGACAGCTTGCCAGCCTGCAGGGGACCCAAGTGGCTCCAGGTGCCACCTTGGACATTTCTGCTCCTTGGAGGCTTCTCCCAGTGGCCAAGCTTGGGCACAGGCAGTGGGGGTGGCAGGGGAGAAAACAAAAAAATTTAGTTTTATTTCTATTGGCACCTTATAAATTGCAAAACCAAAAGATTTTACTCTTTTTTTTTCCTTTTAATCATGCTTGCTTCTTTCTTGCTTTGTCAACTGAAAGAATCAGCCCCTTTTTCAATGAGTTAATTTAACTTTTTATCCCTTGGACTTTTTTTTTTTAACACTGCAGCTACAGCCTTGGGTCATTTTCAACTATTTTCAACTACTGTATTTCTTTGATGAGTTGATTGATATTTATGCCTGATATTTAGACTTTTCTTATTGTTGATACTATTATTATTTAAATATGCCTATTTGAAAAATTAAATATGGCTATTAATTAAATATTAATTAAATATGCCTATATTAAAAAAAATCAGCAATTGCCTTTTTTGGTAGCAGCCAAAGTCAAATTTCTCACATTGAAAAAGGCTGGAATAACGATGGGCAAAAGTGACCTCTTAATTCCCTAAAAATATTATTTACAATTACCTTGCTCTCATTTTACTCAGCTTAGGTCCTCAAAGGCATTGAGGTGCCCAGTTCCTGCTGGAAGGCACCAGAATCCCTGGGGGGACATTTTACATCTTAGCTGGGTAAGAAATCTCTCCACACAATTCCTGGAGGTGTGAGAATGTTCTCTTTGGGAAGTGGAGACCCTCTGCAGCTCTTCATGAAGTGTGGGAAGGGATGGGAACAGGGATGAGAAGGATGAGAAGGGATGGGAACAGGGATGAGAAGGATGAGAAGGGATGGGAACAGGGATGAGAAGGATGAGAAGGGATGGGAAGAGGGATGAGAACAAGGATGAGAAGGATGAGAACGTTCTCCTTTCCCAGCCAGCTCGGGGCAGGGGTTGGAGCAGGCTCTGGTGGCTGAGGGCTCCCAGGTGGGGGTGGATTTGACTCACCTGCCTGGGCTGTCTCCATCACCCAAGGCTCCCTTTCCTGGCAGCAGGAGAAATGGGTGTGTTTTGGGCATGAGTCAACTGGCCTCATTTTGCTTTCTGTCTCAGGGCAAGGTGAATTCCTCTGGATTTCCCTCCTGCTTTCTGTTGGCTGCTAAGGGACATCAGCTCAGATCAATTGGGCTGATGAATGGCTGTGTCAAGTCAGTTACTTAGTGTCAGCTGCCCATGTGCCCTCCCCTAGCCCGGGCAAACATAACCTCAGTTGGCTTTGCTCATGCTGCTGTAGGGATCCCTGAGTTGTGACAACTTATTTTTCATTTCACTGTGAAGAGAAGACAAATCAGTGGCTCAGAAACCAAAGGCCAGCTGTGAGGAAGCCAATGCTCCCTCCTATTTATCTGATTTTTCTGTTAAAAGGTTCTCTGAGCGTTTTGGTGGGAAGTGTCTCAAGCAAATCTCAAGAGCATGGAGGGAAGTGAAGGAATTCCTTCAGAGGTAGCTGTCTTTTTTCTGCCTTCATTTACTTTTACTTTTCCACCAGATTTACCCACCAGGCTGGAATCCATGGCCTATCCAGGATTCCTGGAGCTGCAGCTGCAGTTTGTGATGGGGTGGGTTTGGCTTAGTGTGTCAGGCAGCACGCAGACAGTTCCTGTCCCAATCCATCACAACAGCAGCAGCACTTGCTGGTGCTGATCACACGTTTGATGTTTTCCTCCTGGAAACTCCTGGAGGATGGAGCAGATGCACTGAGCAGCCCCTGGGGCCAGAGGTGAAGCCCTGAGCTGGAAAGGAGCCTTAGTGGGGTGGTGATTTATGGCCAAGTTGTGCACTGGGGAACACCAGAGCAGCTCCTGCCACAGTCATCTGGCAGAAATCTCCCTTCTTACTGGAAATTTGTTGTTTGAGGAGATGTTGATCAAACCAGCACTCCTGTCTGGGCTTTGAACACCCCTGGAGGTCAAGTTTCTGCATGCAGCCAGGTACATGCTAACAGGCAACTGAGTGAATGAATCAAAAGGAAAATTAATGAGGTTTCAAAGATGGAGACAAGTTAGAGCCACGTCTTTACACCTAAATGCAAATTTGGCTCAACCCCCCCCCATCCCCGTGTGTTTGCCAAGGGGTTGCAGCCCTGGCTCAGGGCTTGTTGAGCAATGGGGTAAAGCACTCTGTGTTCCTGCCTGGTGGCACAGACACATCAGCTGAGACATCCACGGCCTGGTGCTGTTTGGAGGAAGGGCTCGGTCCTGTTTGGGTGGGGATGTGTAGGAAATCAAGGAACAATAAGCTCATTCTTCTTCAAACTGGCCCTTTGTTCTCTCCTCCTTGATGTGCTGGAGGAAAGTCACTGCAAGTGCCATTGTTTCCCCAGAGTGTTTTTGAAGGGCTTCAGTGTGTTGGATTCCTCAGCTTAATTCAGCAGATTTACTTGTTTTCAGAATATTTCAGATGAAACATTCCAGGAGAAAGCCAAGATGTTAATTTTGTTTCTCTGCTTGCATTGGGAACCACCTCTGGAAGGTTTTGAGGCCTCTTTGTTTGCATTGTAAGAGGTGTCTGAGAATGATTTGTTAATGACTTCACCCTAAAGAGTCCATAAAGAGGCTGAGGTGGTTGGATGGGGAAAATCATCCTTTTATGCCCATTACTCTTTGATTTGTAGGCCAGGCTGGGGCAGTGCCTGCACTCCCTGGCACTGTTCAGCTGACCTGCACCACCCAGCAGGCTGTAATTCAGCAGTTCCTAATTTCAGAGAAATGGAAAGGGTGGTCCTGCTGAAAAGCTCCCGGCCACGCTGATATTCTCAAAGGGAATTTTTTCTTTTTTGGTTGTAGGTGTGCTGTACATCCGTTACACATCCTAAAGCAATTATGGGAGAAAGAAGCCATAAAAAGGGCTCTGTGCCCAAAACCTCACCTGTGTTTTCCAGCTGTGTTAGGGAACCTAAGAAAAGCCATTTCCTCTTTCCACAAACCATCTTTCTTTGAAGGCAGCTATGTGTGGAATAAAAAGTGGGGCTTTTTTCAGTGCTGCTGCAGAGCATTGAAGGAAAATATTAATAAGACAGTTCTCCTTCAAAGGGCAGCTGAAGAACCCTTGAAGAAACCCTTGAGGGTGTGGGAGCCCTCCACCCTCTCCACACCACTTCAGGGACACTGGAAGTGTTGTTTCGCTGCCTCAAAAGCTGTCTCTGTGCTGAGGAACACAAAGGATGAGACAACTTCACCCCTCTGGCCATGTTCCTGTTGGCACTGGCACTGCACTCCTGCTCTGCTGGCTGCTCTACCTGGGGCTAAATCCTCTTCACTTCAGTGGCAGGGACACACAGACACATTTCAGAGGGAGAAAAGCAGCAAGGACTTGGTTGCAGCACTGTGGAGCACTAGAAGAAGTAGGAAAAAGTGGTTTAATACCAGGGAAGTGATGGGCCCCTCTGTCTGCCTACCCACACAGGCCCTACAGCATAACATAAAACAACTTTTCTTTTTTTGTTCCCCATAAAATCAACACTACTAACAAAGTGGGGGTTGCATGTGATGTTGATGAGGAGCAGAAATAACAACAACAAAAAATTAATTCTGAATTAAAACTTTTTGGGAAAGCTTGGCTTTGGCTTGGAATTGGAGTCAGAACGTGTGTGAGCTTGCTGGGAGGTGATGTAAGGAACCTGAGGTGTTCCCTGGGGACTTTGGTAACTGCTTCTGGTTCTGGGCTCTGATCTCCAGCTGCAAGATCAGGGCTTGCTGCCAGGGGAGCAGGAATGGGAATGTGCTGCAAGGAGTCACTGGATTATCCATTCAAAGGCTGCCTGGAGTGCTGGAGGGTTGGCAAGGTGTGAGGAGAGTGAGCCTGGAGGCTGCTGGAGGGGTGTAGGAAAGTCTCCAGAGATGACTCAGCCCAGGATGAAAGAGAGGGAATTTTGGGGGAGGGAAGGAAAACTGAAATTGGCTCCTTTCCAATTTTCACAAGACTCCAGAGGGGCTGGGTGGGGCTGGATGCAGAAAATAGGATTAAAAAATAAAAGAGCCCTGAGCTGGACAGTGCTCAGGTGGAGATGCTGTGACTGCTGCTCGTTCCTGATTTACCAGGAAAGTGGGAAAACATGAGCAGGAGCCATTAATCATGCCATTCCATGTAGTCCTCAAATACATTGGATTACTGGAGAATTCACTAATAGAGAGGTGGGTGATGACTTCCAAACAAAGAGCTTTTAGGGCAGGAAGTCCCAGTTGTTGAGTGATAATAATTGAGTGTAATTATTTTAAATAGAACATTTCCAAAGAATGAAAAACGGTGCAATTCCCTCCTGTTGGACAGTGCTGTAGGCATCAAAAAAATGAATGCTGCACAAGGAAAAATGCCTTTCCTGCCAAACCTGCCAGGCCAAGACACTCAAGTTTTTGTGAGGCCATGGGGAAAAATTTCTAGAAATGGTTTATATAACTATTATCACCACCTTACACCTGTAGAGCTCTGTGGAACCACAGCAATGCAACCAGACAGATTGGAAACAACTCCTGAGCCTCTTGCAGGTGACTCAGTGGTGAATGGGAAAAATCTGTTGTGGTCAAAATTTGTTGTGGAAAAAGACCAAGGACAGCATGCAAAATAAAAGTATTTGAAGTCTTTACTACTCTCAGTTCTTTCAATAGGGGTTTTTAAAGACTTTGCTGTAGTCAGATTTTTGTTTTCTTCAGTATAAGTGGTTTGGACCTGTTTTGAAATCTCACTTTCATACTCTGTGTGCTAATTTATACTCAGAAACCCGAGTCCACACTCTGCAATCCTCTGCAGGCAGGGTAAGGCTTGCAAATGCCTCCAATTATCTTTTGAAAGCAGACAAAAAGTTGGAACTTCAAAGCCCCATGTTTTATCACTTATATTATTGATGGATAGCTCTGAGGAAGAGTCAGCTAGGACAGGAGAAGGGATTAAAAAATAATTGTTGCATCACCTTGTGCAGGTTTAGCCTTTCTTTTTCTAACTTATCAAAGAGTAGGTGGATTATTTGACTCTGTGATCCCATAGGAAGCCTTTTCTTAAATCTGATTATCCCAGTGATTTAGACATTCCATCTAATTTACAGCCTAAATAAATGGGTGCCCAGTGGGTATCCACATGTTCTTAGGAGGAAATTATCCTGGCAGCTCTTCCCAAGTGTTTGTAGGGAACACCTAACTTACAGAATAACAGGATCACAGAATATCCTGAGCTGGAAGGGACCACAAGGAATTGAATCTCACCCCTGGCCCTGCCCAGACCCCCCAAAATCCCACCCTGGGCATCCCTGGCAGTGCTGTCCCAAGGAGCTCTGGCAGTCTCAGGAGCCTGGGCAGTGCCAGCACCCTCTGGGGAAGAACCTTTCCCTAAATTCACCCCAAACCAGTTTTTATTCTGCTCTTTTCCCAAGGCAAAGCTTTTAGCAAAAGTATCCTGGTGATGCAGCCTTTTCTCTTCTGATTATCCTGATAACTCTTCTCCACACCAGTTTTATGCCCCTTGGGAGTTCATGCTGGGAGCAAGAATTGTGCAGTGGCATTGCTTCAGCCCTCCCTAGGGCATCCCTAACAGAGGCACCTCTTTGGAAGCATTTTAAGGCTGAAGTTCCCTCCTCACATCTGCATCATGTTATCATTCCTAACTGCCCTTTCCTCAGGGGCAAAAAGCTCTGTTGCTGCCAGGTGATGAATTTCTTGCTTGGATGAAAAAAAAAAATCAGTAATTCCCAAATGCATGACCCTGCACTACTGAATTTCCTCCCTTTTCTGCTATTTTGGATCATGAGTTTTACTGTAACATGCTCTAATATTCTGAATTGAAGCTGCTTCCAAGTTTTGTGACATCAGCAAATTTTATTAGCACATGCTGACGTTCTGAGCCGAGGCTATGAGGAAAATTATTGAGTCAGACTTGGAATCAGTCTTGGAGAAGGAGCCTCTGACTCTTCTCCCAGTGCCTGAGGGCCCTTCAGTTTTGCCCATCTCAGCCTCCTCCTTCTCCAGGTAAACCCATTCCCTGCCCTGCAGCGTTTTTGGAACTGAGAGAAGAAAAATTTATCGCAGATCTGATCTGTAGAAAATCAGATACCAGGTTTGACAAGAACAATCTGCCCCGTGGTGAACCTGTCTTGCATCTTGCCTCATCCACCTCCTTCAGCTGCACATTTTATTTCCTCCTTTATTGCAAGGAGGTGAGTCCAGCAGGCTCACAGCTGGACAGATGTGTATTTTTACCTGGGGAAAATTTATGTGTATATTTGTGTATATTTTGTAATGTGTATATTATGTGATATATATATATATATATATATATATATATATATATATATAAAACATAATATACACATTACAAAATATACATATTATGTGATATATACAAAATATGTATATTATGTGATACATATATGTATAATATATATATTATGTGATATAGATCATAATATACCCATTATACCGAATATATATACACCCAATATATAATATACCCAAATATTATATTATATTATATTATATTATATTATATTATATTATATTATATTATATTATATTATATTATATTATATTATATTATATTATATTATATTATATTATATTATATTATATTATATTATATCAGTATATTATGTAATATTTTAATGTGTATTTTTAGCTGGGGAACAGCCCAGGTGTGAGCTTGGCTCTGCTCTGGGCTGTGGTCACACAGAGATCCTGCCCTGCAGCTGCACAAATCCCTTTTCCCTGCCCTCCAGAAAGACTTCAGCTGTTTAATGCTCCAACTCCATCATCTCCATCCCTGGCTAGATGGGTGTGCAGGGAATTCCAGTGGGAACAGAACCAGGGTTTAAGCAGTGCTTGTATCAACTGTGCTTTACTGGTGTCTGAAACAGCACAAGCTGCATCACTTCCCCCTCACTGATGAGGTCTTTGAGGAAAACTTCAGGTCAGAGATGATGTTTTTCCTTTCAAAAACAAGCAGGAGATGAGTGACTGCCAGTTTTGCCCCTGAACACACATAAAATGGAGAGCCACCACTCTTTCAGGTAGCATCAAGTATGGTGCTCTACTTCTGTATCAACTGCCAAACAAGCCATCAAGTGAGGAATTTGAAGAGATTTACTTCCAGAATTATTTTGATTTTAAAATTTTTAAATTAAAAAAACTCCAAAAAACAAACAAACAAAACCCAGCCTCCAGACTTTACTGTAGCATGATAGGTGCATGGCAGGATATGACACAAGATTTTACATAGCAGAATCTTGTCACAACTTTGGCTGCTGAGAATTTTAGACTTCTTGTGTGATTCTCAAGAGAACACTGCATTTGAGCTGAAGCCATAGAAAAAGCTTCCAAAATTGAATAGAACTAGGATTACAAGTGTATAGTTTGAATAGGAGTGTGTAATATGCCATAATAGAAAACTTAAGAGTTTAAAGCCATAGAATACAGAAAATAGAATATAGAAAATAGGAAATATAATATAGAATATAGAATATATAAAAAACAATATAAAAGTTTTAAAGCAGAAGCTGGTCCTACTTCTTCACCTTCTTCATGGGTTTGGGTGGTTTTGTGTGATTGGATTAAAAAGTCTACATTACAAACCACGGGTAGTTGATTATTATGTTAAAAATAAATATAATTTAAGTGTCATTTCTTAATTAGACAGTTTATCTTTACAAGGCCTTGTAGAGAGAGAGATGGCTCCATTTTTAGTTTGTTAAAGTGCTGTAGAACTCATGCTTTGTGAGACTGTAATATAAATAAGAACTAGTAAACATCTGAGTCCAAACAAGAAGTACCCTCTTGTACATTTAATCCCAACCCTAGGGAGAAAAAAACAAACAGTTAAAACTCCACAGCATCTTTGGAGCACAGCAGGAGCACAGGGTCTCCTTGCAGCACCACACCCAGCTCCAGTTCCCTCCTGGTTTTTAGTGCTGCTGCAGAGGCAGACTGAGCCTTTCCCGGATGCTCCTCCAGCCTGCAGCACACACACAAATTGCTCATTTCCTAAATTACCGGCATCTCCCGTTGCCCGGTGACAGTCCCAGGCTGTTTGTCTGCAGCAGCAGATGCAGAGCAGAGCCCAGGGCTCTGGCAGTGTCCCCATGGTGCTCCAGCAAATTCCCTGGCACACAGAGACTGGCAGAGACCTCAGGGAGCTTTGGAGTTGTTGGGTCCTGCATTTTCCATCCCATGTCCACAGCATCACCCTGGACACATGGCATGGCTGCAGCCTTCCCTCTGAGTAAGGATTTCATGTGGATCCTCAGCTTTGGGCTGAGCTCAGGGTGGCCTTGCAGGGCCTGGAGGAGCCCCAGGAAAGCTGGAGAGAGACAATTGCCAGGGGATGCAGGGACAGCACACAGGGAATGGCTCCACACTGAAAAATTACAGGTTTAGATCAGATATTAGGAAAAATTTCCTCCCTGGCAGGTTGTGCAGGCCCTGGAATAGAATTCCCAGAGCTGTGGCTGCCCCTGGATCCCTGGCAGTGCCCAAGGCCAGGTTGGACACTGGGGCCTGGAGCAGCCTGGGACAGTTGAAGGTGTCCCTGCCATGGCTGGGGTGGCACTGGATGTTCTCAGTGTTGTTTGATTCTAGTTAGGAAGAAGGACAGAGAAGAACAAGTGATGAAATCATCAGGTCTGACTGGTTACATCACACAATTCCAAAATAATTTCCAAATACTCAAACCAGTCAGGAATGAAGAGCAGTAGGAAAAGTTGTTTGTGTCAGTGGAGCAGGAATATCAACAGTTATGTTTTTGGAGAAGCAGAAAATAAACACCCTGCTCACATAACTACTGATTTTTTATAAACCTGTCATACACAAATGGTTCAGTACATATACAATCCTTTTATTGCCACTTTTGAGCCACATAATGTAGTTTTTACCTCATGGTAAGGATGTAGCATCCTTTTAAAGGAATACACACATATCTACATTCAGCATCACCCTCTCCTTGTGTCTCCTTTGCCAGGTTATTTATGAGTATGTGTCACATTATCTACACGTTCTGGTGGCTGAAATGAGTGAAAATGGCTTTATTTAGGACTTGACAATTAAAAGTGAGCCTTTCTTTGAGGAGAAGGCAGCTCCCCTGGAGCACAATTGCTTATTTTTTAAGATGTTACTAGGGAAGGGTCAGGAGATGAGGCAGCAGCTCTTCCTCACACCAGCCTGAACATTTTTAGGGCATCCTGAAAGTTGGATGTAGCCTTTATCGCTGCTCCCTAAAGCCAGAAAAACTGCCAGCTGGCTGCTGTAGCTGCCAGGCATTAACCTACTATTCCCAAATCTCTGAAATGGAATCCAGTGGGGGGATCAGGAGCACAGGCTTGCCATGATCTTCTGCCTGGAAACCTCATCCTCTGTGACTCCAAGCCTTTGTGATGCCTCAGGTTTGAGCTTTTCTATTTTTCAGGTTCTGTGCTGCTTTAGTGTGTGGGTCTGGGCTTCATTTTAGGGGGTGGTGAGAGCACCCTGCTCTGCACAGAGCAGGGAGACAAAACAATTCCTGCTCCAGCTGGGCACCAAGGACAAATGACCCAAATCTCAGCCCAGGAGCACAAACCCTGTGGGCTGGAGAGAGAAAAACAAGCAGGGTGGGACTGCAGGGCTAAAGCTGCAATGGGACAATGAACTGCAAGGTGCAAATGGAGCAGAACTGATCCCAGGGACAGAGCCCGTGCCTGGCCGTGCATTTTGGGGCCATTTTGGTTCATCCTGGGTGCAGCCCTGGCTGGGCTCTGGTGCTGCCCAAGGTGCATCCATGGAGGAGATGCTGTGAATAAATCCCTGCTTTATTCTGGAGCTCTGCTCTAGGTCAGCCTTCCCAAGGCACCAGTTTCAATGGTGAGGATGGGGTAAGATGTGATGGGAATGATATTAAAATTATTTATCCCACTCAACTTTTGGGATTGTTAACCAAGTCAGCATCCAAGGAAGCTCACAGCTATTCATTTGTGACATTGGCAAGGTGAGGGGCTTGAATTGAAAGACGTACAAAATATTCACAGCAACTCTAAAGAGTGGCTCGCTTCTTGTTCCTGGTAACATCCCAAATCCAGGGAAAGGGGCAGCTTCCTGCAAAATAAATCATGGGATGGACAGCAGTGTGTAGAAGCATTCTTTGTCTACAGATGTTCTGGAAAGCAGATTTCAAGCAAAGAGTAAAGTGCAAATGTGCTCATAAAAATGTGCTTTTCATAGTACAGGAGAACACAGAGACTGAATTTGGATAGCACATGCACAGGGAGCCTGCAATTCCAAAATGCTGAAGTCAAGCACTGGGAAAACATTGGGAAAGGTGTCATGGAGCAGCAGCAGGAGCAGGCTCAGCAGTCAGACACCATCTGACAGAATCTAAAGATGTTGCATAAGCTGTAAAACAAGAGGTGGCAGCTCAGCAGTCAGGAGAGGCAGCCAAAGGAGTGGGGATGCATTCAGCCTGTGACATCAATTTTACCCACACCTAGCACAGATTTAGTGTCTGTTGTTCACTCACCTGCTCCTGCTGCGGGTGGAGGCTCCTCCTACCACACTTTCAGTTTTCCAGGAGCTCAGCAGAGCAGCTGAGTTAAATCCCTGCCTAAATTAACCCATTATTGATGCACTGCAGCTGTTGCCATGCCAGACCCAAAGGAAAGGAGATTGAAGAGGTTGCCTTTGAGTGAGGTGACATTAGAACTGGTGGTTCTGAAATTTGGGGGTCCAGTGATGGAGTGCTATGGGCAATAGTGCATCAAATAAGATATTTAAACACTTATTCACTCAAGGGGTATTGAAGATGGATGTTTTTAGTTTTGATTGTGACCTGTTGGAAGGTTTTTTGGGGTATAGCTGCTTTTTCAAAATCTGAGCATAGGCCTTTTCACAGGGCCCCCTGAACATGTGCTTGTTGAATAATTGCGCTGCTGAGAAACAAATAATTTCCTTTGTTGTTTCATTCTGCAGATGGATTCCAGTATTTACCCAGTGTTGCTGCTGAAGCAGAATATTCATGTGACAATCTCAAATAAAAAAAAGGGTAGATTTAAATTAGAAATTAGGATGAAATGCTTTACTATGGGGGTGGAACAAGATGTCCAGGGAAACTGTGGATGCCCTATTTGTGAAAGTGTTCAAGGTCAGGCTGGATGGAGCTTGGAGCAACCTGGGATAGTGGAAGGAGTGAAATGAGATGATTTTTAAGGTCCCTTCCAGTCCAAGCCATTCTATGATATGTTTCTGTGAATTTCTTCTTTGTAAAAGCTTAATGCATTTATGTGATTGGCCACTGGAAGTAATAAATTAAGTATATATTTGAGTTTTCAGAGCTTGAATATTGCAAAGTACTGACTGTAGTAGGTTTCATTATCTGGCTGAGAAGCCCTAAAAAAAATAAGAAAAACCCCAACAACTGCAGAAAACAAGTCTGACTTGAACATCTGGAGGACGAGGAGCAGGAAAACAAATGAAAGGGCCTGCTGTATTCTCTGCCAGGAGGATTTGCAATCCAGAAAGAGATGCAAATGACTAAGGCTGAGTGATCTACTTTCTGTAAGCAATCAGCGTGACAGACTTAACCCCTTCTCTTGTTTGCAAATGATCCTGGAGTAAAGTGCTGCTGCCCTGCTTACAGATGTGTTTGCTATTTGCATAGACTTTGTGAATAAACTCCTGCTCGGGGCTTAGTCATGAGCCACTCAGCGTGACTATTGCCTGAGTGGGGCTGTTTGCAGCCTGTGATTCATCAGACCTGCAAGGGAGCTGGAAGGGAAGGCAGCGTGAGCACGGCTGCAAATATGTGTACGGATGCATATTCACAAATTGTCAGCGTGTTTGCCATGCTCTTTTCATCTCTCTGCAAACAATCTGCTCTCCAAAGAAAACTTTGTACCACAAAGAGCTTCGTGCTTCACTTTTTTTTTTTTTTTTTTTTTTTATACTTCCCTCTTAATTTTCTGAGGGGAAAACTTCTTGAGACCAGTATCTGTCTGCGTACTTCTGGTGGCCACCAAGTATGTGTGACAATGGGTGCCACCAGTGATGCTTCAGGATTTTAGCTTTTTTATTTTTTATACATTTGTAATCCTGCAATTCTTTAGTGTAAAACTCTAAACTCCATATCCAGTGTGAGCTGCTGCTTTCCCGGTTTGGTCAGACAACACAATTCCTCTCCAGGCCTGGAGATCAAGGACACCTCACTGCCTCAGGCCCTGAGAAATGTAAACAAAAGTCTGTTTAGGGGAGCAAACTTGGGGTAAATTACTTTATTACCTGAAGCTGTAAATGGAAGATTAACCCCCCCCAATATGCAAATGGGACAAACTTAAAAAAAATAAAAGTGGGAAAACCCATGTCCATTTTGGGTCCACCATTTTGGGTCCGCCCCTGGGGCAGCTTCATCTGTACCTGAAGGCCCTTCAATAAATAACTGCTTTACTCCCTTTTTTTGTCTGGCCTCTGGTTTTAAGTAGCCCAAAAAGGCATCAACAGCTCTTGAGCCTCAGCCACAGGGTGCTTCCCCGGGGGATCCATTAATTTTTCTTGCTACATTGTCCTGAGAGATCTCTGCCCTTGGGGTTTGCTCCTGGTGAGGTGAGTGGGGCAGAGGCTGTGGCCCTGCAGGGCTGGGAGAACAGGGAAATGGGGAAATTCTATGTTTTATGCTCTGCTCAAAGAGACATAAATGCCTCAGTATGAGTGCACTGTGTATGCCAGCTCCAGGTCAAGTTATCATTTGGTTTGCATTGGGAGAAGGCCCAGTGTCCACACAGTGTTCTCAAAAAAGACTCCACCACCTTCCAAAAAGGAAGGTTTGCTAAAAATCCCCAACCACCAGCTGAAAGCAGAGACACTTGACTGTCCCAGCCTGGCAAAGCAGCCCAGACTAAGTTACTGCTGAGAGCAGAGCTGCAGTTTTGCTATTTGAGTGCAAAACAGTGACAAAAGAAGAGTTTTCCTATCACATGAGGGTCACGCAATAAATTCCACGAAATTTACTTTCAGAGCTAATTTTGGTGTCTTTCTAAGAGCTTTGCTTCTGGGGAATGAGCTGATGTCATCACCCTGATATTATTTTGTGGTGAATTCAAGGGATGTTTCTCCTGGCCTGGAGAGGCAGGGCTGAGGGGATCTGTGGGGTGCAGGTGCCCCATGTGGGGAAGGAGGAATTGTGTGCAGGGCTGATTTCCCCAAAGGTCCCCACTGCACCTCACTAGTGCAAAGGAAGATGCAGTTCCCAATCCCTGGGATTTTTCAGCCTGGTTGGGAATGTGATGTAACCAGGGCTCTGGAATCATTACCAACTTAATTAAAAAACAGACAATATCCAGTCAGAGAATTATCCCAAATGCAAACTGTGCTTCAGGTGCCTTCCTTCCCTTAGCCTAATTTTCCTTAAGAAAGCAATCACTTCTGCTTGAGGCTGCCTTTTTTGGGATAAGGAAAAGAACAAGAAGCTGAATAAGAGCCTTTCTGCTCCACTTTTAAACCCTGAGAAGACGTGAAAACAAAACACATGGTTGGGGATTTATCCCAGCCCCAGCAGCCCCCTTATCTTCCTTTTTTTTTTTTTTTTTTTTTTTTTTTTTTTTCCTGCTGACTTCCTGCTCTGGACTCCTTGGCAGCTCCTGGGACAACATCTAAACTTTGCAAACGTGAAGGAATTCAGAGGGAGCCCTGGACGTCAGAGGACCATAAATCAGGGTTTGTTGTGGCCCTTCTCTCGTGAGGCAGAACATGTGCAGGCAGATAAGAGCCTGGAGGAAGGAGAGGCACAGAGAAAAGAAACACCAGTAGGAAAGACCCCATAAGAAATGTTTTGACAGCCTCAATTGATCTGAGCAGCCCAGGAGGGGCTGGAGTGAGCTCCCATTGTTGAGGGAACAGGGCCCCACCTAATTTGAAGTGAATTTGCTCTGGAGCTGGAAGGGAGCTCTTTTCCCTCACCATTGAGGTTTTGTGTCACTGGCAGTGGGATTTTCCCAGTGAGGCAGTATTTTCCATCTGCCTGATTCATCCTCCAGGGATATTAATAGACACAACCTCCACCAGCTCCAGTGGTCTTGCACCAACTTGCATAAGCACAAGAAAGTCATGGGATGGAAAGTTCCCAGTGCTTTGCTCTGTCCCAGCCACTGCCAGCTGGACTCTTGCTGGACATCAGTCCTGGCTGGGCTTAGAAACAGTCAGAGAATTATCCCAAACAAATTGCAAAACTCCCTTTTTCTTGGTCAACAGAAGATACAGGTTGGCTTCCTCCCAGGAAGCTTTCTCTTATATCCATATTTTTTTTTCTTTTTTTTTAACCTTGCTTTGCTCCTGGTTTAACCCCCCTTTTCATAGAATCCCAGAATGGTTTGGGTTGGAAAGGACCTTAAAGGATGTCCATGGGCAGGGACACCTTCCACTATCCCAGGCTGCTCAGAGCCCCATCCAACCTGGCCTTGGACGTTTGCAGGGATGGGGCAGCCACAACATCTCTGAGCACCCTGTGCCAGGGCCCCACCACCCTCAAAGTAAAAAATTTTTCCTAATACCCACTCTCACCCTACTCTCTGTCAGTTTGAAGCCATTCCCCTTTGTCCTGTGTCCTACACGCTCTTGTAAATTTGATTGTTTGGATGTTTGGGCTGTGGGATGTTTTGCTGGTCCTCCACAACAAAACTGGGCATGGTGGGGATCCACTGGGGAGTTGCTAAACCCTGGATTAAGCAGTGGATTTAAGGCTTTTAAATATTAATCTTTTTAACTGGGGCTGGTGGGAGGTTAACCCGGGCAGCAGCTCCAGACAAGGAGGTGATGATGTTTATTCCCTGGCTGCATTGTGTGGAATGCAGATGAGGGTTTAAGTGGCTGTAATTACCAGTGCAAGGTGTCATTCCTATTTTACAACAACACCACCAAGCTCAGCTGAGCCTGGATCTGCTGCCTTGGCTTGGGTTTCCAAGCGTCTTCCAGCCTGCCTCTTTTCCCTGCTTGCCCAGCAGATTTCCTGGGAATAAAACCCTGTTAAATGCTGGTTTTACTTCCCTGGTGCTCCATTATTTGCTCTGTTATGATGCCACATCATGGCCAAGGGTGAATGTCTGGTTAGAAATGTTTGTTATTTGCAGACATATTCACAGAGGCATTTTTTGCATCTCTGTTACACTTGGGCCTCTCAGGAGAGGAGGGATCCCTACAATTTGGCTGAGCTTGCTTCTTCCTTGTGAAGGATGGCTTCAATTATCTCTCCAGCTTCCAGAAATAAAATGCAGTGAGACCTGTTCTCTTTATGTTGGGTTTTGGGGGGAAAAAAAGAAAAGGAAAAGGAAAATAGGGATATTCCTGACATGCCTGCAGAAATTTGGTTTTGGGGAGAGTGGGCAAACCTCCCTTCCTATGATTAACACCAAAAATCCATTCCAAGAATGCAGTGGTTACATCAGATGAGGCCTCACAAAACAGCTCATGTCTCTTCCATAATCTTGTTTCTCCCTGCCAAAACCTCCTATGGAAATGGGATCAGCAGGGATGCAGCTTTAAAGGGTTCCCATTGTACCTGCTGCCCTGGCCTGTGCCCTGGATCTGTGAGGTGCCCTGGTCTGTGGCACAAACTGATCCAAAATGGGCATCGTGGGGTGGGAGCAGCAGTGACTCCTGCAGTGATGGAAGCCTGGAAGGGAGCAGGAAAATTTGGGAGGTGCTGCCAGAACTGTGACAGAAATGAGGAGCAGGGTGGTTGCTGTGGGTCCCCTTGTAGTGGGGCAGGGTTGGGAGGCTTGGGGGCTGCAGGGAAGAGGAGGAGGAAGAGGAGCTCACTAGGTGGCATTCTGCCCTCTGATTGCAGATGGGAAATTGGGAAGTGGGGTTGGAAAGTGGGAGTGGCTTCCTAGAAGAATCTTATTCCCACAAAGGAGACCCAACTGTCCTGGTCATCCTGGGAGCCATGGTTGGCTCCTAAGATGTCCCCTCAGGGAGGGGACTGACTGCCCAGGAGTCCCTGGTTCCAGCAAAGCCTGGTCCTAGATCTCATATTTTTGGGGCAAAGCTCAAACTAGTGTTCAGAATATGCCTGCAGAGTTAATAAACCAAATTAACTGGTTAGGATTAAGGTTTAGAAATTCAGGGTTTCAACTGTGGGTCATGGTTTTTTCATTTTTCATTTTCATTACTGCTTATTTTTGGGGCTGGCAGATATGCTAGCATCAATCCTCACCTCAGTCCCACTGGTTGTTTTGTTGCCTCCAAATTTCTGGTTGCCTAAATCCCTGGTATTTCAGTTGGACAGCCTTCCCCTCTGGTTCTGCACTGCTGTGTGCTGTTTAAAGGCTGTGAGGCCTGATTCTCATTTACACTCTGGCAGCACAAAGCTTCACACCCACTTGAGGGTCCTTTTCTTCTTCCTGAGTGTTGGAAGGAGGATTTGGATGCAGGAGGGAGCCATCCCCATCATTGCATGGGGCTGTTACACAATTCCTATGGTTTGAGTCAGCTTGCAGCACCCTTTGTGACCCTGCTGCATGGAAAACCAGGAGCAAAATGTCAGCTGGGATTTATTTCTGCAGCCCAAGGTGGAGCCTTGGGCCTGAGCAGGAGCAGCTCCAGTGCAGGAGTGGATTTTGCAGTTCCTGTGTTGGAGCTCTTGCAAAACTTAAACTTCCCTGTGCTTCATTATCGAATTTGCAGGGCATCCCCAACGAGGGGAGAGAGAATGATGATGCATCTGACTCCATCTTATCAGAAGCCTAATTAATTACTTTATTTCACTATATTATTCTATATTATGTTACATTACATCTAAATTGAATCTGCCAAGCACTCCACTGCACAGAATCTCGTGATTGTCACCCTCAGTCCAAACACACACACACTGATAGGCCTTGATAGGCCAAGGAAACAAAACCCCATCACTTTGGGTAAACAGTCTCCATATTGCATTCTGCTTTGGCACAAACAAGGCACAGCAAATTATAAGAATTGTTTTTCCTTTCTCTGACGTTCAGAGAATGTGAATCCCAGAAATATTGGGAAGAATTGTGCCTTGCTTTTCTCTGTGAAGAGAAATGTGGCCACAGTTCCTGTTGCATGTGCTGCCAGCTCTGTCTCCAGCTGTTAGGAGCAGCCTGATGGCATGCCAAGGGTCTGTCCCTGAGCTCCAAGGAGACTCCAAGGAAAGGCAGGATGGGTGAATCCAGCTGTGCTCAGGGAAAGGCAGGATGGGTGAATCCAGCTGTGCTCTGCGCAGCTCCCGGCGATCGTCACGCGCCCGCGGTTCCAGATGGATCCCTCGTGCATCCAACGTCAAATTAGTGGGTGTGTCTTATAAACAAAAAGCAATAATCCCGTGAGTCAGAGCTGAAAATTTTCCCTTCTGTGTGAAGTGTTCATTATTCTGGAATTTTAAGTGAGGGGAAGGGCTGACTGGAGAGCAGAGCGTTTGTGCTCGCTGGCTGCTTCCTCCAGCAGCTGTGGGGACATGGCCAGCCATGGCTCTTCTGATGCCCTGTCCTCTAGACACATTTTTAGGGCTGCTGTTGATGTCTTGAGAGTGTGAGGCTAAGAAGAAATTATTTTATTGTCGTTTTTCTTTAATTTGATTTTGCCCACCTTGGTTTTTTTAAAGTGAGTTCACAAAACCACCACCATTTCACAGTAGTATTTTCCCAGAGAATTTGGCATCATATTTAGGCAGGAGCCATAGAAGGGGCTTCAAAGACCTCAGTGGTTTTGGGAATGCTCTGCTTCAGAGCTCAGGTTGGCACAGGTGTGTTTGATCCCCAGTTCTGTGGTTCCCTGAGGGGAAGTGCTGGATCTATTTAGATATTTAGAGGGGATCAGACAAGGAGGGGCTGAGGGAACTGGGCAGGGGCTGGAGCCCCAGCAGGGGCTGAGGGAGCTGGAAGGGGCTGGGGCTGGAGCAAAGGAGGCTCAGGGGCCCTTGTGGCTCTGCACAAGTCCCTGCCAGGAGGGCACAGCCGGGGGGGTCGGGCTCTGCTCCAGGGAACAGGGACAGGAGCAGAGGGAACGGCCTCAGGCTGGGCCAGGGCAGGCTCAGCTGGGACAGCAGCAGCAATTTGCCCATGGAAAGGGAGCTCAGGCCTTGGCAGGGGCTGCCCAGGGAGCTTTGCAGTGCCCATCCCTGCAGGTGTCCCCTGGAGGTGGCACTGACTGCTCTGGGCTGGGGACAAGGTGCCCGTGGGGCACAGCTTGGACTTGATGGGCTTTTCCCTCCTTGGGGATTCCAGGATCCTCTGATTGTCTGATCTTTGTTATGGAAGGTAAATAGCTACAGCATGTCAGTATCTAAGTCAGGGGAGAATCACTTTTCTAACCCTGACAAAGTGCTGCAGAAAAGGATCTGGTGGAAAACACAGGAACAACTTCCCTGCCAGTGTGGCCAGAGGACCCTCAGAACACTTGGGTGGAATTCCTGAGCTGCTGGAAGCATCACCCTGTGCTTTCAGGCTTTTTGTCAGCTGGAAGCCTCTGCCAGAGCTGCAGTGTGGTGAGGAGCCTGCTCCTCATCTCCTCACATCTGGACCCCGTGACATCAATGGCAAAAGCGTCTCTCTTTTGCAACTCCATCCAAAAACTGCAGGCATCAGCCCTTCACAGCTAATGAGAGCTGAGCTGGGGGAGAGCTTCTCCTCCAGAGCCCCGTGACAAGTCAGCTGCATGCCTCTTGATCCATGTCATTTTATTCCTTCTGGAGACCTCACATAGGCACAAATAGAGAGATTTGAAAATAGTGTGGCTCCTGCTTATTTATCTTGCAATGAATTCCATGTCTTAAATCACTGCCCTGCTAAAAGCCTGTCTTTCTCCAAGATCACATCCTATGAGGTCGATTCAAGCAAATAAAATGACTACTAAATCTTTGCTTGTCATTGCAACACTTTTTTAAAAAATATTTTTATTTTTTAAAAACAACAGAACACTCCAGTATTCATTCCAGTGCCATAAACATGCTAAGTAATTGAATATTTATCTGAAGAGAATGAGAAGTGTGGAATTTATTTCTAGGACTTGAGCTTTAAATAAACAAGACACTTTTAAACATAACTCCATTTTGGATAATGAGATGTTTTCATGGACATAATGGCTATTTGCAGGATGTTTTCCCATGACTTTTTTTTTTTCACAATATGACATTTAAATCAGACTAGTACAGAATCTTTGTGCATTAATAGAGGTCAGCTCTTCTCAGGAGTAAATATTTGTATATCTGTGGGTGTGTGTGATATGTCTCATGCAAGAACTGTGTGTAACAGTGGCAGTTAATTTGGTTTAATAATCAAGCTGTAAAAATCTAACAGATTGATCAAACTCATAAATTGGCTTCCTGGTACAATAGGCATTAAATAAGTAGGTTTTCCTACTTCTATTAAATATTGTTTGTGTAAATATATGGATACACCTAAAGAAACATGATGGATCTATCACCAAAGTGCTGTGATCCCTGACTGGTAGGTATGGAAAACTTCAGTGCTGTCCCATAAAAGTAAAAAAAAGAAAAAACCAAGTAAAACACCACATAGGCATCGGTATTGTCATGTCATGTGGCACTTTTTATTTAATTCAGACCGTTTTTTTATTTAATCCACTTTTTATTTAATCCTGCACTGCTGGGAGGAGCAGCTGCTGACAGCAGAACCACCTTGTGAGGACAAAAAGGGACATTTCTGTCACCTGGCCAGCAAGGGGTCCGCAAGATTTCTGTTTTCCATAGGCATGGAGCATTTCTAGCCATGCAGGTTCGTCTGCTGAATCATCCCTGCCCCACCTACACAGAGCTGAGATTTGCCTGGAATAAGCAGAGATGCCTGAAATAGATGTGAGCAGACATGAGCAGCAGTGTTTGTCAGGGGAGAGAAAAGCACTTTGTGTTTCATTTTATGTTCAGTGTCAGTGTTGGAAGAGAAGTTTCAGTCCGTGTTTTCCAGGAACTGGTGGGGGATTTTTTCCCCTTCTCTTGGTGTGAGTGGCCTGCAGAGAGGTCGTGGTGGTGCTTCCCCATCCTCTGTGTTCTGATGAACTTGAGTCAGAAGGGATAAAAGGGGTTGTGGGAAGGTGTCTTGGGGTGGGGAAGCACAATTAGGAATGGGATGGAAGTAGATGAGGTGACTTTATTCACACCAGGTATAAATCAAAGTTGAGCCCTGGCATTTGGACTGCAGAAAAGATGGGCTTGGGGTGCTGGTGGGTGAGAGCTGGATGTGCCCTGTCTGTGTGTGCTGGGATCAGAAACCAAATGTGCCCTGGCCTGATCCCACAACGTGACCAGCAGGAAAAGGATTGGGATTGGGATTGTGTCCCTGTGTCCCCTCAGGTGATTTCCCAGCTGCAGAGCTGCCCCAGCCCTGGGCCCAGCCAGGGAGGAGCTGGAGCTGCTGCAGAGAGCCCAAAGGAGGCTCCAGGATGGGCAGAGGGATGGAGCAGCTCTGCTGGCAGGAAAGGCTGGCACAGCTGGCATTGCTCACCTGCACAGGAGAAGCTTTGGGCTGAGCTCAGGGTGGCCTTGCAGGGCCTGGAGGAGCCCCAGGAAAGCTGGAGAGAGACAATTGCCAGGGGATGCAGGGACAGCACACAGGGAATGGCTTCACACTGACAGAGAATAGCATTAAATGGGATATTAGGATGGAATTGTTCCCTGTGAGGGTGGTGAGGCCCTGGCACAGGTTGCCCAGAGCAGCTGGGCCAGGTTGGATGGGACTTGAAACAACCTGTTCAAGTGGAAGATGTCCCTGCCTACAGCTTGGAACTGGATTATCTTTACGGTCCTTTCCAACCCAAACCATGCTATGATTTCATGTTCCTGTTTGGGGGACAGTCTTGCTCCTCAGTACAGCACCCAGCCTGAGCTGGACACCCCTCAGTGCAGGATTCCCACCAGCACCATTCCAGGGCAGCAGATCCTCCCTGGAGATGAGTGACCTGCTCCACTTCCCCATATTAGATAATATCTGTCACGCTGGGCTTTGCCTCTGTCACACTCCGAGTGGCCTTGCCCAGTCACAACTGCTGGGTAAGTGAATTTTTGTTTTTGCAAGGGCCTGTCTCCTCCCCGCCCTCTTGCTAACCCGCTTCTGGGCAAAGCTTCCCACTTGGAAATCTGCCTGTCCCATTAACCTCTGCAAGCAGGGTGGTGATTCCAGCTGCTGGGGTGTTTGGGAGCTGCTCCAGGAGACCTCACTCCTGGACAGGCAGGCAGGGATGGGGAGAACCAGCCTGGCACAGAGAGTCCAGTGCCAACTGCTCTGTCCTCCTGAGTAACCAGTAGAAAACTGGTTTTACTCCAGCCAGGAATCCCCATCTCCAACAGATGTTCAGCTCCAAGATGCCCACACCTCTTGTTTTCCAGTTATACACATAATTCCCTTGCAGACCTTCCCAGCTGGGAACTCACCCCTCAAAGCCTTGATGCCATTTGGTCATTAAGGTCACTCGGTAAATCTGTGCTAAAAAACATCCCAGCCCCACACTGCTCAGGAAAATCCCCACTGGAATTGGAGCAGGGCAAGCTGGTGGTGATGGGATTGTGTGAGCACAGTGGAGGTGGAACAGTGTTTTTTTTGCCCTTCTCTTTCCGTGGAGATGAAAGAGAAAGATCAGAAGAGGGTTGGATCCATTACCTTACTCGTAGGTGTGTGTGTGTGTACCTGGTACTTATTTACGTTGGCGTCTGTGTACAACTGGGCAGATAAAACCAAAGAATTTAGGACATATCTGGCACAGCCACACACACTTTCAGAGCACAAGATAAACAATAGATGATTGCATGTTTAAAGCATTTTCCTTGATAAAAGATTGAATAATTTACCAGTAATGACAGGGGAGCAATGGAGCGGTCAGCAAACCACAACGCACGACGATTGTACCACACCAACTCCAGCCATGCTGTTGGGGCTATTTTGTTTGTTTGTCTTGGATGTAATTATTTTTGGCAAGCATCTGTTGGAGTTTACAACAGAGTAGATCCAGTGAGAAATGCCCCATGGGAAGTGTGGAATGGAGTGTGAGTGTAAAAGCAGCATGGAGAAAAATTGGAATTTTGTATTTTTTTGTGCTGGCTTGGAGGAGATGCACTGCACTGGAGAATGAGAGTGGGCGCATCTGGCAGAGACAGACCTGGGAACAGGATTGTCCTACCTGGTCCCAGCAGCACCTTTGTTGACCAGGAAACACAGACTCATAGAATGGTTAAAATTGGAAAATATTAAAAAAATGGTTAAAATTAGAAAAGACTCCAAAATTATCTTGTGCAAGCCTTCATGGATCACCACCTTTTCAACAAAATTGGAACACTGGTCCATTTGTTTCTTGAACACCTCCCTGGGTAGCTCCTTCCAACGCTTGACAACTCTTTCATTGAAGAAATTCCTCCTGTTTTTCAACCTGGACCTTCCCTGCTGGAACCTGAGCCCGTTTCCTTTTGGGAAAAGAGGCTGTCCCCCACCCTGCCCACAGGACAGGGCTGCTGAGCTATTTCTCAAGCTTTCTTTGCCATGGCTGAGGTACAGGGCATCAGCAGTTCATCCCCTTGGTGCTGCCAGCTGAGTTGGATGACGCCAAGCCGTGTGAGCTCATGGGTTCAACCCCTTCAGCTTGCTGGAGCCGATAGAAAATCACCAGCTTTGTCTAAATTACAGCTTGGCCCTCATGAGGTGTCAGGGAGCCAGGTCACTGTGTGGGTGCTGCTGTGACCTGGGTCAGTGGCTGCCTGCACCCTGCAGAGCTTGGGGACGTGGGTTTGGGCTCCTTCCTTGTGCCCAGGCTCCAGTGACACAGATTGGGAGGGTTTTATCCTCATGGACACTGTGTGAGCAAGCCTGGCCTCCAGATCTGACTGGGGAAAGGTCTTAACAGATGGTTCAGACGTGCAAAGCACTCATGTTTCACTGAAGAACAGGATTTATGGGGTATCAGACGTTCGGGACTATTTTTGTTCATCTCCTGTTTAGCTTTGCTTAACTCTTCATTTGCTTCTTTCTGCTTTGTCTTTGGGAGCATCCTGACCCATATCCAAGCTGTCTCAGCAGGGGAATCAGGATTTTCCTGATTTGGCTGTCTCAGCTGGGCTTTCCAGATACTTTCCAGATACTTTTCCCCTCCAGTCTCTGCTTGAAAGACAGAAGCATCACCCCTGACCTGGGCAGAAAAGCCAGTGAGCAGAGCCAGGTCTTGCCCAGACTCCCTCTCCACCATCCTGAGGAGCAGTTCCATGCTCAGGGCAGCCACAACACCCTCTACCCACCCCATGGCCATGCAGGAATTCTGCCCCAGCCCTCCCCATTCCCCTTTGGCCAGGATTGTCACCCATCACTGCTTGTGATCACCCTGTGTCCCAGTGCCCTGCCCAGCCAGGCTCTGTCCCTGCTGCCACACAGCAAACCCAGGCTGGAACATGGGAGTCCTGTGGAAAATCACTGATAATGCCTGGGCGGCAAACAGGTGATTTTACTGTACACAGCATCACACAGAATTTTACCATCTGTTTACAGTCAGGTTGTGTGGGAGGGAGAATTTAAACAATGGGGAGATTTAAGGTGGTATGGGGAGGGGAACTTCCTGTGACTTTTAAAGCTGAGATTGCAGATCTCAGGGAGAACTCAAAAAAAGGGATAAGAACCCCAAGGCTGCAGAAGATGGGCAAGTGCATTGAGAAACATGAGTGATAAAGCAAGTCTGAGATATTTTCATTGTCTTTTGATTTCTCTTTGAAGGGAGTGAGATGATTGGAGTCATACAGTGCCCTCAGCACATCCCACATGGGATTTCAGGGTTTAAAATGTGAAGGGCTCCATCCAGCCCTGCTGCAGGAGGCTGAAAAGTTGCTTGCTCCTTCCCCAAAAGTTACTATTCCCTTAGCACAAAAGCAGGCTGGTTTATGACTCACCCATTCAAGATTATTTATTAAATAATAATCTGGACTTTGAGCTGTGACAGCTGAGAGGCAGCACATGCTTGCCATGCTCTGTTACAGGGGTGACAATTGGAAACCTGGCCATTGTTTCCTGACAATTGGAAACCATGGTGACTTGTGGACTAAGGAAAACCTCCTCACCTTCAGCAGGAGCAGGGGAAAGTATCTTGGGTTCCCATGGTTTGGCATGGAAAAATCATTGTGTTTGATTGTAAAAAGAGCAGCCAGAACCTGGGGGATTTGAAGGTGTCTGACTATTTGTGCTGAGCTGGGATTCATCTTGTGAGTGAGAGAGGAAACCTTGCTGAAACTGGATGGATAAAATTTCAGTCCAGCTCAAGTGAGGGGAGGATCACTGTCCTGGTCTAGGTTTAATTAATTAATATTCCTGATGAGGAGAGCTGCTTCTTGATGTTTTGTCATAGAATCATGGAATGGTTTGGGTTGGAATGAACCTTAAAGATCATCCAATTCTATCCCATGCCATGGGAAGAGACATCTTCCACTACCCCAGGTTGCTCAGAGCCCTGTCCAACCTGGCCTTGGGCACTTCCAGGGATGGGGCAGCCACAGCTTCTCTGGGAAATCTGTTTAAACCTTTTATGGCTCCTGCTGGTGGAGTCATGTCCATGCAGAAATATCTGTTTCTGGCCTTTACATCTTCCCCTACAGCAGATTCAGCTGTTTCACTGTGGCTTACAGAGCGTGGGCTTTGCAAACTTGCATTTCTAATTTTTCTCTTCACAGACCTTTTGTTGTGGCTTGGGTGTTTCCCATGGGCCTGCTGCCTGCAGCAAGCAGAGCAGTAACCTTCAGTGCTGTGGGCCTGATGAAAGTTTAGGATAAAATTATCCTGGGAAGCAAGCTCAACCAGGGGATGAATTTAGTTTCATGCCAGGCTAACACTGAGACCATGCTGCAGACAGATTCCATTTGAAGTAAAGCTAAAATGGCAATGAAGACAATGAAGCCTGAAATGTAGTTAAAGAAAAAGAGACTTAACTTGAGTTTTTAATCAGTAGTTTTTAGATCTCCTTTTCTACTCCAGTCCAAATAAGCTCTGGCTACCCATCTGTGCTATGACCAAGCCTGTTCTCTCTGCAAACACACACCCAGCCTCACAAAGCACCATTTTTCCATGCAGAGGTGGGGTTGGCTGCTGTGATCTTGAAATTAGACCTGCAAGAAGTTCATGTCACAATGTTCTTGTTTGCCTATCACTGCTTGTTCATAGCAAAAAAAAAAAAAAAAAAAAAAACCAAACAATTTTGCTAAGTTCACTGAGGTTGACGAGGTTTGACTTTGACATCTCAATGCCACCTGATCCATTCCGAGCAAGAATTTGCTGCTGCCTGGCAGCTGTGGCTTAATTTTCCAGGATGGTGCTTCCTTCCCTAGTTGTGCCTGAGGCAGATTCTGGTTAGGGATGGTTCCCTGTGCACAACATCTGCTCTGCTGTGTGCTGGTCACGGGACCTGCTGGGCTTGTGTAAGCCTGTGGTGAGCTCTTCTGGCATCGGCTTTTTCTGCGCACGGATCGCTGCCAAGTGTTTGGGGCTCCAGGCTCTGCCAGCTCCCCACTGCTCACACAGATGGTTCCAAAACCCTCTGTGCAGATCATTTCCCTCCTCTGACAGGCTGAGGTGTCCTCATGCCATGCTGCAGTTACGTTTTTCACTGGAAGGTGGTTTCAAAAGCAAACCTCCATGTCTTCACTCAGCAGTCATTCTTGAAAGCCAACTAAAGTTTCTGTCAGTTTTATTTAGCTAGAATTTGCTCCCTAGTGCAGCAGGCATTACCATAAAATCCTGTTTATTAGTAAACTCAGTGACCTGCCCTGGTGAAAATCCCTTCCCAAAGTCCCACCCTGTTCCTCGGCAGTAGGTGCGACCACCAAGTGACGTTAGTTTCGTAGTTTGAGGCTTAAAAAAAATTCCCCCAAACCAAACCAACATGTAATAATTTGCAGATGTTGGCAGACAGTGATGATGCATGAGTTGAAGCTCTCTTTGGGTGCCAAACCACAAATATATATATCATTTTTTATAGTCTCCCATTCCTGGAACTGAAAGAGGCTTCAAAACAATCAATATGTAAACACAAATACAGAGCACTGCCTTCTGAGCAGCTCCAGTGCTGCTACTGCTGCTACACACAGAGGGCTTTTTCTTAGTGCCTCTGTCCTCCTTCCGAGCTGCTTTTTGTCCTTTATTTACAGGCACAGGTCGGCCGGGCCAGTGCAGCTCCTGCAAAACAAGGGGAGGTGCTCACACTTTCTGACCTTTTAAAGTTGCTGACTGTCTTGGTTTGGAAAGACAGGTGCCTGCTGAGGAAGGCAGGAGCCTCCCCTGAAATGGAAAGTGTAAAATCCCTCCCTCTAAATTCCTGTAAAATTTAAATTAGGGGCTCTCAGGCAGCAAATATGGGAGAAGGAAATAACGGTTCTTTAATAGAGAAGAAAATAAAAATTATAAAATAAACAATGCAGTACAATAAAACAACACTGACAGAGTCAGAACCCAACCTGACACCCTGTGGGTCAGGCTGTTGGCAGCAGCCCCATTGGAATTGTGGCTCAGCCTCCTGCAGTGTCAGGGGTGGCTCTGCTGGAGCAGGGATCCTGGAGAAAGGTGCATCTTCCTCTGAAGATCCAGTGGAAGAAGAGGCAGCTGCTGTTCCTGTGGGGAATCCAGTGCAGAAGCCGTGCTGGTGTTCCAGAATCTCCAGGTTATATCCAGGCAGGAATGCTTGGCTCCTCCCTCTGGGCTCACATCTCCCAGTGGGATGCTGCAGTTCTTATCAGCCATGCAGGGACATTCAATAGCTGTTATCAGCAGAAGCCCCCCTGGAGGGAGAAGTGATTGTGGAAGAGATAAGGCAAACTGCCCACTTGACAAAAGACAACTGCCATACTGATGGCAAATAGAACACATCTTGCCTTGCAGTCTGGGACACAGACCAGTGTGGGCTGTTTCAGGCTGAAACCAGGAAAGAATGTTTTATTTACTGCTGGATTTCCTTAAGGGCTTTCTGCTTAGCAGCACCATGTCCAAGGGCTTTAAAAACTGAAGTTTTCTCTTTATTCCTTGAAATCTTTATCACAAGAGTGCTCCTTTCCCTCCACTGCCCTCCATGGGTATTTTACTTTCAAACCAAAGGGGCCACCTTAGAAGATGAATTTTCTTTTCACATGAGGGCTATGCAGAAAATGACATCAAGCTTACTTTGAAGCTAATTTTGGTGTCTTCTTAACACCTTCTCTTGCTGGGAAATGAGCTGATATCATCACCCTGACAATCCAGGAAGGGCCAGGTTGTGGTCAACTGCAAGCCACTTGCAACCACGCTATCAAATTGAACTTTCCAGCACGGTCTGCCATGGCTTTGGGGTATCTGTTGTTAGGTTCTGTCTAGAGCATCAGTCAGAAACTGGGACACCATTGGACTGGCTCTAGTACAGTCAGATATTGGAGAGAGAGAAGCTCCTTTTCAAAAAAATTTAGGATTAGAAGTGCAGGGCATCATGTGAAGGAGTGATATCAGGGGACAATAATCAGGAGGAAATTGGGTTTGCTCAGCATTCACTGTTGTACTTCTTCCTGCATTTATTTATTACAGCTTTCATGGCAAAAACAAAGGTTTTAAGAAGACTTTAAAGAAGGTAATGAAGTTCCTGAGAGTTCTTTCCACAAATCTGCCGTGGAATGTAGGAGGAACCTGCGAAAAAACCCAGAGGTGCTTGGGAATTGGCAAACTGAAGATGGAAGGTGCACTGCTGGCCAAACATGGTGCAGGCTGGAAGCCCAGCATCCAGGAGGGATGGTGTGTGAAGCCATGATGAGATGCTGATGGTTTGGTGTTGTTGTGAGAGTGAGGGAAATTCCCCATGGACAGGGTGTGCCAAGGTGAGGGAAACCATCTCTTTGCAGTATTTGAGATGTGTGGAAGCATAAGGAGCTTTTATTTATTATGGCTAAAGAAAAAAAATGTGCTGTCTGAGCACAGATGTAAGGGATTGAAAGGCCACAGAGGGGATTTTTAGCTGCCTGGATGGGTGGGAGACCACATAATTTAGAGAGATGACAGAGGGAATTTGTGTAAGCTGGACAAAGCAACCACAGGGACCTTTGATCTTACTGGTTAAATCCCAAATGATCTAAAGGTGTCAGAAAAACCAGGTGAAAAAATGGGATTTTGTTCAACAAGGTCTTATGTAAAGTACTGGGCTTAGCTGAGAAGAAAACAACCATGTAGCTCTGCCTGCTCCCGGGAATTTCTTCAGGAAAAAAACAATTTTCAACTCTGGGCTATGTGGAGCAAAAGAGTCTGCAGGAGATTTGAACTAATCTGTTTGCTGTAGTGAGCATTAATAAGGATGTGAATGAACTGTGCTCCAGGAAAGATCCACAGCTGGAATGGAAAGTAAGGAGAACAGGGATTTGATGGGCATGGTTGTGTAGGAACTGGGATGGTTTGGTCTAGAAAAGTGAGGGATGGGACACAATATTGTAATATTAAAGGATGCTGCCAAGATGAATCCATTCTCCTTCTCTGTGGTCATTAAGGCAAGAAGTCCCAGGCTTAATTTATGGCAGGAATAAGTCAGACATCAAGAAAAAAACCCAACTTTCTACCAGTCTAAATAGCAAAATCAGGTTTAAAGTGGCTGGAGAAGCTCTGCAGTCTCTGTCACTGGAGGTTATTTAAACCTAGGTAGCCAAAAATGTTTCATAAAGGATGGCTGGGCCTGTCCTGCTCCCAGGGATGGGCCTGACATCCCCATGAAGTCTCTCCCAGCCCTGAAGATTCTCCCTGAAGAGGAGGTTGCCCACAAGAATTAACATGAAGGATTAAAGGCCAGGCTACACACGGGATGGCTCCTGCTTTCATGTGCTAAAATAAGTTTAAAATCTAGGGACAGAATCAGCAGACAACTGCAGCTCAGGGTAAAGGGTGGTACAAGTAAAAACGTTGGCTGGGTGAAGATTTGGAAAGGCTCGTTTAATAAACTCATTTAATGAGCTTATTTAATGAGACTGAGAGTGTTTCCAGTGTGTCCCCATGGCAGGAAATTGTTAGAAGAGGGCCTAGAATGAGAAAGGAAGAAAGGAACCACTGAAAATGGTGAATGGACTTGAAGATAGAAGAAAAAAAAGAGACCAGTCTACAGCTGGAGAGGGTTTTAAAAAAATTAGTAGTATCAGAAAGAATCAAGTGCAATTATAATATGAAAAGAAAAATGTTGGAAGAGGCAGGGCTGTTCCTTCCAAGGGAAATCAGCAGACAATTTAAGAGGGGGATCATGTGCAGATAAGCCACCAACAAATCTCCTCTCCTTTGTGCTCAGTCTCACTGTGCAGTCACAGAGGAAGGGGGACCAAAAGTGACAGAAGGGTCTGTGGGCTCCTGGTTCATCTTCTGCCATGTGGAATTGGGAAACTTCCCTCTGGAGAAGTGGAGACAGATGGAAGAGTGTAGTGATGAGTCAGAGGTGATGAGAAGGAAGCTGGGCTTTCTCATACAGGATCCAGAGTAGATTCCTGGGTAGGAATCCCTCAGGACAGCTGGAAAGTGGGACAGGGTAAGGATGGAGGGAGGTCAGTGCAGTCATGGAACAAAAGGCATCAATAGTGTAAGGAAGGGACAAAAGAAGTGTCAGATGTGCCAAGGGCTGCCAGTGGCCAGGGCAGACCTTGTGTTGGGAAGCAGGAGCCAGCAGGAGGGATTTGGAGGCGTGTGAGAAGGAATCAGAGCTGTGCCACTGAGTTACAGTGAGGAAGGAGCTCGGAGTGGGTCCCAGCAAAACAAAAGTAGTCATTGGTGACAGGCTGGAAAGTGTAAAAACACATATGTACAGTGACTGGGTGTGAAGACAAGGATTGAGAGATGATGCACAAAGCAAGTGGGAAACAGATGGAAAGTTGTGATCTGGGGAGAGGGATGGGAAAGGGCAAAGTGGAGTGACCAGCCTTGGGGCAAATGGGAGAGCACAGCCAGCAGCAGGGTGAGGGTGATGGGACATGAAGGAGACAGAGCAGGATGCAGATGGAGGGCCAGGACTGGAACAAGGGTGAGGGATGAAGGAGTGGGGATGTAACCTCTGGAATGAGAGTGAAAACAAGAGGACCGGTGTGCAGAGCTGCATTTCTACAGAGAGCTGAAGGGAACCATGAGGGGCCTGGCAATGGGTACATTCTGGGCTGTTCATCTGCAGTTCTGAAATCTCTCATCCTCAATAAATGTCCCTCAGCTCCTCTGTCTTCCTCCCCAGAACCTAACCAGCCTCTGAAGTTCTGAATTCCCAACTGGAAGCCTCTCCAGTGGGCACAGCCAGCCCCCTGCTCATCTGGCAGCAGTGCCAGGTGCTGCTGCTGGAGACTAAAAGACAATTTGCTTTTTGTGCTCAAAGCCCAGACACTTGTCCCCTAGGTGAATCAGGGGACTTCTGTGTATTAGAAAGAAAAATCCAAGCCAGCAACTTTAAATTATGCACAAGTCTTGAGGGACCTGTATCTCTCTGTGCATTATCCTGAGCCCAAATAGCACAAGTGTTTGAGCAAAAAGGCCATAAAGGATTTCTGGGTAAATTCTACATATTTTAAAATAAGTTTCAATGGCTGCTGTGTTTCTCTCCAGCTGGTGGGTGAAGGCAGCCCTCTGTACAGGCTGTGTTCATTGCCTGGAATCTGCTGGCACCTGGAGCAACCTTTATTTGGCTGTGCCCAGGAGCTGAGCTGCAGCCCCCGAGGTGGAGAGAGCTGGCTGGGACACCCAGAGGGTGACACTTCCTTGGCAGGTGTTCCTGCACAGCCTGTGCCAGGGGCTCTGTGGGAAGCCTGAGGAAGCTGCAGCTCTTCTCCTCCTGCCTCCAGGAAAGCTGCAGCACGTCATTGTCACTGTCGCTCTCAGGGTGAGCATCCGTGCCATCACCTCTCTCCCCCAGTTCATTCTGAGGAGTAGCAGCTCACTCCTACAAAAAATGCCCATTTAAAGGATAAACCAAAGCCCTATTTAAAGGATAAACCAAAGCATCCCTCTGAAAATGGGTAGAACTTGGCTGGAGTTCACAGCATATGAGCGCACCAAGGTGTGAGCCAAGGCCAGGGGATTGGTGTCCAACAGCTGAAGGGGTGGGAAGTGTTTCAAACCTGAATCTCTTTCTCATGGCCCACCTCTAGGAAAGACTACAGGATCTCACATTGCACCAGCAATAGAGATCTCTGTCCAAATCAGGTTAATTTACTTTTTACTTTAACGTGAACCAGTGCTATCAGGACTTTGCTTCTTTCTCAGTCACACCAGGCCAGTGGTGTCTGAGGCATGCAGTGATGATGCACAATCTTGCACAATGACCTCTTGTTCTGGGATTAAAAGCTGTTTGTTTACATAGTATAAGATGGCCTTTCAGCCATACAATGTTGGTTCAGTTTAATGACACTTCTGAGTTTCCCTCCATGCAGGAGAGCAGAGGAGTTTCGCAACCCAGAGCGAAGTTTCCCATGTGTGCTGTGACTCAGTGTTCTCCTGGTGTCTTAGAAATAGAAATTAGAGATCAAGACATCACATCCTAGCACTGTGTTAAGTCAGGGTGCTGTGCTTTGGTGTTGTTTTTTTTTTTTTTTTAATTTAAATTATCTTCTCTGATAGAGTCAATAACCTGGTAATTATTTTGCAGAAGGAGGGTGGGCCATGTTTCCAGGGAGCAGTACCAGGAGACTTATCAGGCAGGATTCCTCTGAGCCAGTCACCCTTAATCCCTTTTACAGCACAGAAACAAATGCAAATAGGATGCAATTCCCTCTTCTGGAGTGTCTGCAAGGTGCTCTGCCATTAAACACAATTACAGAGTGCAGCTCAAACCCAGCTTCCACTCCCAGCTTTAGAAACCAGGGCAGGGGCTCAAAGTTCAGCCCAGGTGTCTGTTTGCTCTTCAGCTGAAGTGGAAGGAGTGCTGAGTTGTCTTTCTGAATGCTTCAGCTGGTGTGGGATATCCCCTGGCTCCTCCCCATGCTTCTCCTCTGGCCATGGAGGGATGTTGGGACAACTCTCCTGAGCTTCAGCTTTGTCCACCAGAACCCAGATCCTCATCCAGCCTGGCCCTGAACGCTTCCAGGCTGCCTCTTGATGGTTAATATTATTGTTTAATGCCTAAATAACAGTGCAGAATGTGCCTGGAGTGCATTTAATGAGTTGCTATTAGTCATAAGGATTCCACACCGTTGGTGAGTCTGTATTTGCAGAGTCTGGTGTCACGGGGGTATCACATGGAGAAAGCACTTGCAGAAAAAGGTTAAGAGGTAAACACACAAAAGAAACTTTATTATCACCATTTCAGCAGAGTGAAGCAGGCCTCTGAGGCAGTGCTTACTCAAAAAGTCTGTGTCAGCCAGGAACTGGAAGGAAAATCCCAGTTCTGCTTTAATTCAGATTTTATTAACCACAATTATGCCTTAAACACCTGTAAAGCTGAAATCTGATTTACTCAAGCAGTCAGTTGCCTCTCAGAGCTGTGATTAACATTTAGGGACCTTAATTTAAGTCTTTGCTTGGACTGGTACAAACTTCTGAAGTCTGGAGCTGCCTCTGATTGTCACAGTTTCTTCTCAGCTCCATCCACTACAGGCATATCTGCATAAGGAGCCTTGCCCAGTCATTTAATATTTTCTCCTTCTTTCCTGGATAAAATTTGATATATTTCACCAAATAAGTTCCTCCATGAAGAACTACAGCTCTTTGAACTAAACAATAATCTAAATAACTAAGTTAATTCTGTAGCAGCCTTCTCAGCAGGTTGGCATTGATGCTTGAAAATGCATTTCCTTTCTGTTTGTTTTTCCTCATTCTTTCTTTAAAGGAGTGTTTCTTTAAAAGCTATATGTATATATATGTATATACACAAAAATTATTTATATATATATATATTTGTGGGATTTTTTCCCAGAGTACAACATCTAGAGCTCTATTACAATTTAGCTGGGTTTTTTTTTCCAAGTTCATGTCTTGGCTCTACAAAGCAGCTGCACTCCCTGGAGATCCTTTATTGTAACTGTGTAAAACATTATGAAGTGTGGGAAAAATCTTGATCTCTTGTTGTTTTTGTATTTCTTTGTGGAGGGTGGGGGGCTTTTTTTCTTCCCCCCTTCCCCAAGACAATTGATTTATGGGAGAGGTCTCAGCCAGCTCTTCTCATTACCTCAGGGTTTTTTTTTATGGTTTGATATTAAATACAGCCAGCATTTAAAAATCTGTCCTTGACTCCTCACCCAATGGTTTCCCCATGCTGGGGGATGTTTCCTCTTCCTTCCTCTCCTTTTTTTGGATATTTGCCTCCAGGTTTGCTGCTGGATTGGGAACACCTCCATGGCTTTGGGTGAAGCTTTTTTGGCTTCACTCACCCTTCACACAATGATGTTGCTGTTCCCTTCCTCTCTTGCTTCCTGCACTTGGTTTGCTGATTTCTTACCTGATTTTCCTTCTTCCTTTTATGAATCTGGAAACCTATTCCTGACTATTAGAGAGAAAGAGGCAATATACCAGGCTAGCATTTTTCTCACACACCTTTTTTTCTGCCAGATGCCATGACTTTTTGACTCAAATAAAAATAAAAAAAACCAAAACCCAAAAGAAACAAATAAAAAAACTCAAAACTTACAAAAAGCCAAACCAAACAAAAAAAAAAAAAAAGAGGAAAAAATGGGATATGAGAGAAGTTAATAGGTTGGGGTGGTGTTAGGGAGTTGCATTTCCTCTCTTGATGGGTTTTCTGGTATGAATGCAGCTTTTTCCCTTTCCCTTTCCCTTTCCCTTTCCCTTTCCCTTTCCCTTTCCCTTTCCCTTTCCCTTTCCCTTTCCCTTTCCCTTTCTCTCTCTCTCTCTCTCTCTCTTTCTCTTGTATTTCCACAGAATTTTACAAATTCTGTATTTGAGGAACAGGGGTTGTCCCCAGGGAATAAATGCCATAATTCTCTGCACTAAGCTCCAAAGTCCCTTGCAGACACTTGGACAGGTGGAAGGATGAATTCACACAAATTCAAGATATTTATATGCTGCTTTAAAAATGCACATTAAAGGTCTAAAAGGCCTGTGAAGCTTGAGTTTTCATTCTTATAAAATCTATGTATGATATTTAAGAAGGTGGAGTGATTCAGAGAGAAATTCAAACCTAAACCTAAATTTTCAAGTGCAATCACATCCAAGCTCAGCACAGAAGGCCTGTTTTGTACTTGGTTTTTTTTTTTTTTTTTTCCCTGAACTACTGGCAAAAATGCCAAGCCAGCACAGCCTCTATTCCATGGGAAACATTGTGAAAGTTTTCATTTAATTTAGCTTCATTCCTATTTCCCAGAAACTGGAAATTTACTTTCTGAAAGCACTGCAAA
Organism: Ammospiza nelsoni; assembly: GCF_027579445.1. Classification (NCBI taxonomy): domain Eukaryota; kingdom Metazoa; phylum Chordata; class Aves; order Passeriformes; family Passerellidae; genus Ammospiza; species Ammospiza nelsoni. The sequence continues at coordinate 117,019,644 of NC_080634.1, forward strand.
CATGCTGTTTACTAATGAAATAAATAACAGCAGCTGGGAGGCCGAGTACAGCGAGGATTTTGTAAGTGGCTGCCAGGATGATGGGGAGCTGTGGCTGGGAGCAAACCTGCTGCCAGCTTTGCTCTCAGAGCCAATGCTGAACCCAGCTCAGCACAGGGAGCCTGGGAGCTCTTGTGCCACGGCTTTTTCTTGAAAATCAGCATTTCCATGACTGCAGGAGCAAAAAAAGTGAAGGTTTCTACCTGAGAGGAGGTTGTAGCAAGGTGGGGGTCGGGCTCTGCTCCAGGGAACAGGGACAGGAGCAGAGGGAGCGGCCTCAGGCTGGGCCAGGGCAGGCTCAGCTGGGACAGCAGCAGCAATTTGCCCATGGAAAGGGAGCTCAGGCCTTGGCAGGGGCTGCCCAGGGAGCTTTGCAGTGCCCATCCCTGCAGGTGTGCCCTGGAGGTGGCACTGAATGCTCTGGACTGGGGACAGGGTGCCCACGGGGCACAGCTGGCACTGCATGGGCTGGCAGGGCTTTGCCAACCTAAATGATTCTACAATTAGGACTAAATTCAAAAAGATCTTACAGCTCATCCAGTCCCACCCCTGCCATGGACAGGGACACCTTCCACTGTCCCAGGCTGCTCCAAGCGCCAACCTGGCCTTGGACACTGCCAGGAATGGGACAACCACAGCTGCTGTGGGCAGCTGAAAACAAAAAATCACATCACCAATTTCTATGAAAAGGTGTATTTTCAATCGCATATTTTTTGACTCCTTTCCACTTCTCTGATGGTTCAAGTTTTACCAACCATGAGACCAGGCTGCTTCAAGTCTTGCTCCTTTCCTCAGTCTCTTGGGCCTAATATTTGATAATTTGGGCAACGGGCACAGCTGAGACTCCATGGGCTGGGAGGTTTTTTCCAGCCTAAATGATTCTACAATTAGGACTAAATTCAAAAAGATCTTACAGCTTATCCAGTCCCACCCCCTGCCATGAGATAAAAACGAGAGCAGCCTCCCAGTACTAAAGTGATTTCAGAGTTTATTATAATAGAAAGAAAGGCCCAAGCGTGAGGGCCCGCAGACCGGGCAGGAGCGTTCCCATCACTGGGGCTGCTCAGCAGAGATGGCCCCAACCTCCCAGATGGAGCCGCACAAATTCAGTGGGTCAGAAGCCCCCTTTTATTTTGTGTTTTGCCCCTTTGGATTGGTTTCTTTTAGGATCCTTCATTTGCATGAAGGTTTAAGGCGCTTGATTGGCCTATTACAGTTCTGTCCAGGCTGGCTCGTGGTGCACTTCACTGAGGTGTGTGTGTGATGGTACATTGAGTATGCATTTCTTATGACTACCCTTTTAACCCCTTTTACAATATAATAACCAAACTAACAGTACATGCTTAACCATCTATCAACTATTTTACAATAGTTTCTAACCTATTTTTAACACCACGGACAGGGACACCTTCCACTGTACCAGGGTGCTCCAAGCCCCAACCTGGCCTTGGACATTTCCAGCCACAGCTGCTGTGGGCAGAAAGCAAGCTGATAACCAAAAATCACATCACCAATCTCTATGAAAAGGTGTATTTTCAATCGTATATGTTTTGACTCCTTTCCATTCCTCTGATGGTCCAAGTTTTACCAACCATGAGCCCAGCCTGCTTCAAGTCTTGCTCCTTTCCTCAGTCTCTTGGGCCTAATTATTTGATAATTTTAAAGTCCCTGACTCATGCTAATGGCCCACACAAAGATGAGCCAGATAAGCAGGGATGTTCCCTACAAGGATGCAAAATATTGAAAACTGGCTCTACAGCAAGGAAAGAAATTTTTATTTTTTTATTTATTTTTATATACACTTTCTTGAAGCATTTAAGAGTTTACACTTTCATCTCAGAGAGCTGGAACAATAACACATCACTTCCTGCCAAGGGCTGGTGCACACAGACGGGGTTGCTGTAATTTACATGAATTTACATAATTCACAGACCAAGAATCATTTGATGCAGGGATAAGTGGTATAAAACGAGATAAGCTGCAGCAAAATTTGCAGTTCAGCTTGTGGTCATCCTGGGGCAGAGAGGGGCAGGATTTATTGTGGTTTCAATATTTGTTTTCAGATTATTCCCAAAGCTCTCCTCAGTGTGTGCTGTGTTTCCTATCTGTCCTTGGTATCCAACACTTCCAGACAGACCCAGAGCAGAGAACAAAGCTGGTTGTGATGGTTTTTAATTAAGTGAACGGTGCATGCATGTGTTGGTAAATATTTTTTTTTGCTTTAAAGGTACCAAGGTTTTGACTTCTGGAGGTGGAATGTGGTCCTGCTTTGCCTCTATCCCACTCGGAGCAGGTTAATGCTCCGGAGGCCTCTCTGCTTAGATCTCCCTTCATTCCCAAAGCCCTGCCTCTGGTGTGAGGTGATGGATGCCTGGAAATGAACTGTGGGGGGATTTATTCCGGGAGAGGAGATAAAAATAACTCAGCTTGTTTCTCTTTGCCCTGAAACTTTGGACGTTTTGTGTGAATTATGAGCAGCCAATACGTCTTGTTCTCAAGAGGGTCAGGTAGGGAAAAGGGGTTGGAGCTGGCAAGATAAGCCTTCCCTAGAAATTAGGGACACATCCAGAAATAACCCAGAGTTTTCCAAGTCTGGGGGGCTGCCCAGTGATTTAGGGAAAAAAAATCCCCTAGGACATGAAATCCAAACAAAAAAAGGCAGCACTTTTGCAGCGCAGCTAAATGGAGAAGCAAAGAGAAAGTACCAGGAAGGGCCATTAGAGAATAATGCCCCTGGAATTAAATAGATAACTTGGAGGCAGGGAATTTCCCCAGGCACGATTTGGCTGCGTGCCTGCCCCAGTAAAGCACTTTTTGACATTAAGGCAAGAGCAGAGAGAAACTGAGAATTTCAAAGGCACTTTATCTCCAGTTGTTCCAGTCTTATTTTCTAATTGGCCTGGACTCTAGACATTAAAAGGGCTGACAAATGCTGCAGGAGTAAGAGTATTAGTAACTAATGCACTTAATGGTTGTGAATAGACTTAATACATGAGGAATGAATTCTCCTTTATTTCACAGGAATTCAAAGGAACCTTGCCATAGGCATTAATTGCATTTAATTCCACGTTAGGGCCCATTCATCCTACCAACAACTTGGATAACAGCCCAGGAGTAAATGTGATTCTCTCTGGAAGCGTTTCTTCTGATCAAATACTTCATGAAAATGTTTTTGTGACATTGCAATGAGTTTTTAATATTTTTTTAATGCAGTCTTAAACCAACCTGCTTTTCTGAGTGTAGAAATTGGCTCTCCAAAACAAGTAGAAGTACAGATGGATGCAATATTTTTATTTTGTGCTTCAGATTATACCATATGCCAAGCCTTAGGAGGTGCTCAGCTGCCAAGAAGGTACAAATAGAGATTTCCACAAGGTGAAACTGCCACGTTTTCACACAGCAGGGCTCAGTGAAGTGTCAGCCTGTCCTCAGAGAAATGGTGGCTTCTCAGCTGAGAAATTCTGGTTTTGCTTTGTGCCACAGCAATTTCCCTTGAATTACCTTTTCTGAGACCCTTCAGGGTAACTGGGAGTGCTCAGTTTTAGCTGAGGGAGGACATGGAGGATGTGTGTGAAGGTGGGTGATGGCTGAGGGTTCAGAAGGCGGTAATGGCTTCAAAAATTCATAATTTTAAGGTGGGTAATGGCTTCCAAAATTCATATTTTTAAGGTGGGTAATGGTTGAGGATTTACAAGGTGATAATGGCTTAAAAAATTCATATTTTTAAGGTGGATAATGGCTGAGGATTTAGAAGATGGTAATGGCTTCAAAAATTCACAATTTTGAAGGTGGGTAATGGCTGAGGATTCAGAAGGGGCTTGGGGACCATCATTGTCTTATCAGAGCACATCTCCTGTCACTTAGGCAGTGAACTATCCTGATTTTCGCCTCATACCAAGGCCACAGGCAGCATAAACAGTGTGATGTCCCAAATAATCCTCCAGCTGTGGGTATGGAAACACTGCTCAGGAAACAGAAAGGGGTCAAATGATCTCTTTTGGGGCCAGCAGGCTCATTCAGCTTTCTCACAGGAGAGGCCACAGACAGCTGAGCCATTTCCAGAACACCTTCCTGCCTCTCCCCTGCACTCACCTGCCTCTTCCTTCATTCTGTGGGATTTGTTTGCAGCCCTTTCCCATGGCTGGGATGGTGCTGGCAGGGCTTGGGAAAGCAGTCAGCCTAAATTTGGAGCAGCCTGACCAATCCTTATAAAAACTAAACCTGTGCCCTGCTTCTGCCCTGCTTTAATTTGAAATGATTTCATGTGCCTTGAGCTGGCAGTGTGAACCAGTGTGGCTCTGGTGGCAGGAGGAAAATTCACTGATTTACACAGCTGGTGATCATGGGATTGTTTGGGTGGGAAAAGTCCTTTAATATCTTCAACTCTGACCATTGACCCTGGCCTGGATCAGGAATGGTGTGGCCAGCAGGAGCAGGGAGGTCATTCTGTCCCTGTGTCTGTCCCTGTGTCTGTCCCTGTGTCTGTCCCTGGCTGTCCCTGTGTCTGTCCCTGTGTCTGTCCCTGTGTCTGTCTCTGCCTGTCCCTGTGGCTGTCCCTGTGTCTGTCCCTGTGTCTGTCCCTGGCTGTCCCAGGAGCAGGGAGCTCATTCTGCCCCTGCACTGCTCAGGGCACACCTGGAGTGCTGGGTCCAGCTCTGACCCCTCAGTTTGGGAAGGGCCTTGGGACACTGAGCACATCCAGAGGGGACAACGAGGCTGGAGAGGGGCTGGGAACACAAACCCTGTGAGGAAGCCCTGAGGGAGCTGGGGGTGCTCAGCCTGCAGAAAAGGAGACTCAGGGCTGCCCCCATCACTCTGCACAGCTCCTGAAAGGTGCCTGTGCTCACCTGGGGCTGGGCTCTTGCTCCAGCAGCACTGACACACCCAGAGCACACAGCCTCGAGCTGCACCAAGGGAAATACAGGCTGGAGAGCAGGGAAAAGGTTTTTGCAGCCAGGGTGAGAAAGTTCTGGAATGGCTGCCCGGGGAGGTGGTGGAGTCCCCATGCCTGGGTGTGTTTAACAAAGCCTGGATGTGGCACTGGGGGCCAGGGTTCAGTTGGGGCTGGGCTGGACTCGATGGTCTTGGAGGTCTCTTCCAACCCAGGGATCCTGGGATTCTATGGACCCACCACTGTTGTATTTTCTGGGACCCCATCAAAGGCAGGAATGATGAATCTGACTCCATATTCTCAGAAGGCTAATTTACTATTTTATGATCTATATTATATTAAAGAATACTGTACTAAACTACACTAAAGAATACAGAAAGGATACAGACAGAAAGCTAGAAGATGCCAAAGAAAACTTGTGACTCTTTCCAGAGTCCCAACACATCTTGGCCCCAGTTGGCCATTAAGTCAAAACAATTCACAGCAGAAACCAATGAAACAATCACCTGTTGGTAAATAATGTCCAAACCACATTACAAAGCAGCAAAACACAGGAGAAGCAAATCAGATAATTATTGTTTCCCTTTTTCTCCGAGGCTTCTCAGCTTCCCGGGAGAGAAATCCTGGCAAAGGGATTTTTCCAGAAAATGTGACAGTGACACACCACCAAACCCTGTCCCTAAACACCTTTCTGGACATTCCCAGGGACAGATCTGCCAGGCTGTGACAGTGACACCAGAGTGCTGCAGACACCAAATGGGAGGATTTAAAGGCTATTCCTTTGCTGGGCACTTTTCCCTATTGGTCCCTAATAGAATACATGTGGTTATTAGTGAGAGTTGGGGTTGTGCAGCCTGGAGAAGGCTCTGGAAAGACCTTCCAGCACCTTCCAGCACCTATAGGGGCTCCAAGAGAGCTGGAGAGGGACTTTTAATAAAGGTATGGAGTGCTAAGAAAAAGGATAGAGGCTTTACACTGACAGAGGGCAAGGTTTAGATCAGGTACTAGGAAAAAAATCCATTTATTAAACATGAAACAAGCTCATCCTAACCTCTGTTTTATAACATTAACCATGTTTTTTCTCCAAATTTGCAACTTTCATTTTCAAATAGGTTTGGGCTATATTAAGCCATTAGTTATTAGTTTTTGTAGCAAACTCATTATCTCCTCCCTCTTCAATATTTCACTGCAATTTTTAATATTATGACTCTGCTATTTATTTGCAGGTTATCTTTGGATAGACAAAAAATGGAAATAGAATAAAGGAGTTAAAATTGTAATTTGCAGAACTTTAAATTTTTCCTTAAAGGGTTGAGATGCAAAAATACTGCAATTTGCTAAAATATGGCTTACAAAAAGTCAGGAAAATGTCTAGATAATTAGAGCAACCCAGACTTCCATAACTTCCTTGGCAATATCACAATTATGAATTAGGAAGGATACACTCTTCCCAGTGATAGGATGCTCCTTCTGAAGATAAAATATTTCCAGAGTTTGTGATCTAAACATGACGTGCAGGAAAACCACACAGGGTGGCTGGACAGGCGCCAGGTAGACACAGCATTTTTGGGTGTTCACTGTGCCAGTGACCAGAAAGATGCTTCCAAAACTCCATAAATTGGGAGCGGCGATGTGGACAAACATCAGCAGCCATGCTGAGCCCCACCACCCACCCTGGGGTGTGCCCATCGTCTCCAGGGAGCTTGTGCCAGCTGGAATTTAACGTGCCAGGTTCTCCCCAAAACCCAGAGCTGTGCACAGAGGAAAGGAATATCCCCCAGGAATTACTTGGTGATATTTCAGTGCCACCCTCAGAACAAACCCATCTGGAGCTGTGTGTGTGGCTTTGCTGGACAATTTGTTTTCAGGGAGGATGGAGGAACGGCTGTGGTCACCCACAGAACCATAGATGGCACGTTCCGTGCTCTTGTGGGTGTTCTCCTTGTTCAGCTCACCACAATTCAGCAATTATTCATCCCAGCCTTTAAATGCTGCCCAGACAATGGGCTTGCTGGTGGTATGAGGAATTTCTGCGTCTTTCCAGGCCCCACATGGATTGGAGGGATCTCCCCAGGGGTTCGCAGCAGGAATTGGGCTGATTTGAGGAGAAATGGTCGCTCTGTGCACCTATGTCACCACTTTCCCTCTGTGATGTGTGGTACAAGAGATCCTCTCCTGTTACCTGTTCATAACCCCCACAATGTTCATAATCCCCAGCTTAAAAATGCAAACTCAGGAAGAGAGATAAAGGCTGGGACCCTGCCTGCATCTGGGATAAAAAGTGGTAGGGAACATAAGGAGACTCAGGACCAGCATGCCCATGCTGGAAAACACCTTTTCCCCTGAATCTGTGTAAGCACACAGCTGAAACTGGATTTTTGGCCACCAACTGACTGCATAATGCCCTTGGGGAGGGACCTGTCTGCTCCCAGCAAAGCCAGCCGGTCCTCTCCCTGGCCATGAGAGAAGAGGAAAGCATGGATGTCTCAGATCTTCACTGCAGTCATCAGAGCTTTATGAATATGTATTGTTTGCTCCTTGAATTTACAGCATCTCTCATGCAAAAGTGTGCCAGAATGCTCCCCAAAATGCTCTTTGAGAAAAGAAAACCCCCTGAAACATGCCCGTGCTGAGGGTGCTGGTGCTTTGACACAGAGGAAACACTGAAGGTGATACCCAAATGAGCAATGCCAGGAGAATAGACCAGACCACAGCAAGATTTAAGTTTTGCTGGAAGTCAAACCTACAGCAGCAGCAGAAAAAAAAAAAAAATCAGTTCTCATTTGGCAGTGCTGAGGGTGAAACCTCTGCTTGCACAGCTCAGCTCTCTCCCCTGCAGCCTTGCAAATCAGGGTTGCCTTGTTTCTGCTGTGCCTGAGCATGAAGAGAGAGCCCCCAGGGCACTGCTGAGGGCCAGGTCTTCATGAGCATGGCCTGCAATTCCTGAGTGCCCCTCACTGCTGATGGGGAAAAAGATGCCCCTCAACATTCCCTCTGTGTCACCTGGAGAATGAGGGGACAGCCCTGTGGACTGGTTAAGGCTGTCACTGGGGTTTGTTCCTTGCACCCCTGAGCAGGCTGCTCTGCCTGGGGTGTTCTTCAGAATGATCCTATAATCAGAATTACTCCAGACTCCTCCCCGTGCCTCCTCTCCCACCTGCCTCGGGGATTTTTTTTGTGCATGGCAACAGCCTTGGAGTTCAGAGGTACCTCAGGGCAGTGATACAACTCAGTTACCAGCAGTGGCTGTAAAATGCACTGATAAAGCAGAGCAGATGTTAAAGTGCAAACACAGGTTAGTTACCCCAAGTGGCCTTGTGGGGCCACTCTGGCAAGGATTTGGTGACGTTGTGCTGACTGGAGACACCCTCCTGCAATCACAGAGCTGAGACATCCCACTGGCTCTTTGCCACTTGAAAGCTTTTCATCAGCATGGCCTGCTGGATATTATTCCCTTTCCCAGAATCATGGAACCACAGAATGGTTTGGGTTGGAAAAGACCTTAAAGCCCATCCCATGCCATGGCAGGGACACCTTCCATTGTCCCAGGCTGCTCCAGCCTGGCCTTGGGCACTGCCAGGGATCCAGGGGCAGCCACAGCTGCTCTGGGCACCCTGTGGGAACCCAGGGAACAATTCCTTTTGTATATCTCACTGAAATTTCCATCCTTTCACTTTGAACCCATTGGTGCATTAATGACCTCCAAAAATAATCTGGCATGAACACACCACCTTGTTTTTCCAGTCTCCAAGAAAAGAGGGGGAAAAATCCCAACCCCAAACATATTCTTTGGGGTCAGAAATGTCTAGAATTCATATTCCCAGCTTGGCACTCCTTCCATGGGGTTAAGGCACAGCAAACAAAAGGTGTGATGAATGGCTGGGGGATATTGTTAGCACGTGTGCCTGGCACTTGGGAAAAGAAGAGATGAAATATCTGACTCGTATTTTCCAGTCATTTTCATCCCCCACCAAAATAAACTTCTCCTTATGTAAACGGAGGTAATTAGTTAATCCACATACTGCCAGTATCTGCTTTGATGCAAAATCAAACATTGTCCTGCATCCAGGGGATTTTTTTCCTGCAACAGAAACAACAACAGAAGTGATATATTCGAGTTCTGTGAAATGGACTGGAACATTTGGCAATGTGTGCAGGTCTTGGAATATGTGTTCTACTGAGACTAAACTGTGCTGAATATAATCCTTTGAATCCCCAATCTCACACTCATTTAAAAAAAAGCCCACCAAACCCCCTTCCCCAAAAAAAGAAAAACAGTGGACTGTTTATTGAGCAACTGTCTTTGCCCCTCAATCAAAGGAGGTTTTGTGCTGTCCACCTGCAGATCTTCTGAACTTTCCTCCTGCTTTCTCCTCCTTTGTGATCATGAAAGCTTTTCCACTCAAAAGCACAAAAAGGCATTTATTATTTTATGTGCAATTGCAGACCTTCCTATGAGGAATTTCCAGGCAATACAGTCAAAATACAGAAAGCCTTCAATTTTAAAAATAAGTAGCAGCCCTTTTTTTTTTTTTTTTTATAACACAACAGAGCAAGCTCCAAAAAGCTGAAGGAGGAAACCTCTTGGTGCCTGCACCCTTTGGTGTCTTGTGCCTGTGTAAATACACCATGATGCTGCTGCTGCAAGGTGACCCCTGATGTGACGCTGGCTGTAAGTCCCTCCTGCCACGCTGCCACCCTGTTCTTGATGCCTCAGGTTTGAGCTTTTCTATTTTTCACATTCTGTGCTGCTTTAGTGTGTGGGGCTGGGTTCATATTATGGGATGGTGAGCTCTGTGCACAGAGCAGGGAGACAAAACAATTCCTGCTCCAGCTGGGCACCAAGGACAAATGACCCAAATCTCAGCCCAGGAGCACAAACCCCGTGGGCTGGAGAGAGAAAAACAAGCAGGGTGGGACTGCAGGGCTAAAGCTGCAATGGGACAATGAACTGCAAGGTGCAAATGGAGCAGAACTGATCCCAGGGACAGAGCCCGTGCCCGGCCGTGCATTTTGGGGCCATTTTGGTTCATCCTGGGTGCAGCCCTGGCTGGGCTCTGGTGCTGCCCAAGGTGCATCCATGGAGGAGATCCTGTGAATAAATCCCTGCTTTATTCTTTAATTCTGTCTAGTCTCCTCCCAAGGCATCATTCTCACACCAGTCTGATCCTCTGTGAGCTCTTCAAACCCAAGATGTGTGGGGCTCACTCAGCTCCTGATGCCCCATTAGAGCAACCAGGCAGTTCCTCATCTGTTCTTTGGCAGCAGTGATGATTTAATGTCACCCTTTCATCAAAACTCTCCCTCTTTTTGGGGCAGGAACAGTGACTACTTTGTAAGGCTTAGAATGTGTCTGCTGAAGGAATTTCTGGTACCAGTGCAGGGTCCAAGTGAGCTCATTGCTGCTCCTGCTTGATCTCGGGTTGTCACTGGCACTGAGGGATGCCAAGGATTTGCCGTGGGTGGCACGAGTGCTTAGCCAGGCAATTTCTGGGCTAATGCAAAATTAGTGAGTCATATAAGCTACTTCTTAAGAAGATCAAGCCTCTCTGGCTCATTAAAATCCAAACCGAGTGGGGAGAGCCCAGACACGACAGCTCGATGAGTCGGATGGGCTCTTACAACATTTATTTTGATACTGTAAAAACTACAGCCAAGAAGTGACACCGAGCCTCAATCCGGAGCTATCTGGGGATATTTGTCCTAATTTAATCCCAGCAACCACTAAAAAGCACCACCTGCACTGTCCCTCTCTTGGCCAAAAATCTGGACACAAGCCTCTTGTGTTAATTTAAGTCTTATCTGCAGGATTGAAAAGTCTGCTGCTCCTATAACCTGTTTTTTTCCTTTTTTTTTTTCCTTTTGTTTTTAATAGGTGTTAATGTTTCTGGATACACTTTAAAGGAGACTTTACAGATGTATATGATAGTACTTACCAGCACATCTGCAATTGTAAACCAGGCATGCCCTGCAAATTGCACAATCCATCACTGCTATTACTAAGCCCTGATAAAACAACTGCTTTTGTGATAAGTGTTCAAGCCCTTTCATATGTTACTTGAGTCAATGATAAAAGCTGCAGTTAAATTTTAATAGGGCATGTTTACAAAGGCATTTTTTAACTAATGCCAAAACACACAATCTGTAGCCTGTATTTTTATACACCCCAAGGTGGAGTCTAGGTTATTTTTATGGTAAACATATGGAAGCTTGTTTGACTTACTATTTTTTTCCAAATAAAGTTGTCCCCCCCCTTTTTTTTTCTTTCATTAGACTGGGCCTTTTCCTTGATGTTTTCAGGCTGTTAGAGGAATTGGGAATGATGGATATATTGTGACTAAGTTTCTCCCCCTTTTTTGGAAAGATAAAGGGCTGGCATGCATTCATGGCTTTACTTCAGTTAAAAACAAAGTGTACCAAAAAAAACAAGAAAAAAAATTGGGCATATGGCTAAATGATCTGAATCTGACAAGCTTTTTCTTGGAAAAGCCATTTTTACCTGCTGGAGAACTTCTGAATCTTTGCCCCAAAATAAAAATGCTGGGTCCTTTTCTAGGGAGATACCATCTCTGGTGTATTCCTGTATTTTTTTTTTCTGGCTATTCCTGTATTTTTTATTTTTTTTTAATTGTGGTCCACATACAAAAGGATCAAAAATAAATAATCCACAAAAATCCCTTCTCCTGAGGCTTGATCCAAGGCTTATTTCACCCGAGGAACATCTTTGATTTAGCAGACCAGATCTGGACTGAATTCCTGCAAAATCAAAAAAATCTTCAAAACTCTTTGTAGAAATGGGAAGAGCCATGCTTTGGGATGAGGAAAAGGGAAGGGAAAAGGGGAAAGGTTCTGTTGGATGCTTTGGCTCTCACTTGGACCTCACTCTGCTGTCTCAGGGCTCAGTGAGGCACCTGCCCTGAGCAGTTTTTAACCCTGCCTCAGTTTCCCCATGGTTTGTGTGTAAACCTGGTGCTCCCTGCCTGCAGAGTTTATCACAATATTAACAGTTTGTTGCTGAGTGGATGAGTTCACAGGAGATACCGTTTAGTGAGAGGTCCTAAAAGCCATAAAGTGTTACAGCTCAGGCCTGGCTAATAACTGGGGTGATGGATGAATGTTAACGCACAGGGACACGCGCTGGGATTCAATTTTTGTGCCTGTGGGACTGAGAGAACTCTGGCTGCTGGATTTTCACAGGATCATGGGGTGGTTTGGGTTGGAAGGGACCTTAAAGCCCACCTAGTTCCACCCCTTTGCTATGGACAGGGAGCCTTCCACCAGATTATTTTATATTTATTTTGTCTGTGCTCTCTGCTTCTTTCTCATTTTGAGGTTCCATGAGCGTGCTCAGGGTTTGGAGCCACAAGACCCTTTCCTGTTCTCCCTGTGTGTGAGAGCAGAGCCTGATGTGGGATGGAACGGAGCTCCAGAGCCAGGCTCAGCTGGAGAGGATCTTTCTGCAAAGGGTCTTTCTGGGGCCCTGTGTGTGACACGTGCTGCCCTTCACACATGGGCACGGTCCCAGAGCAGGTCACACCAGACTCAGGGGTGCAATTAAACTGGTATGTGCCTGCTCATGGGGTTGGGGCCAAAATTCAGATCCTACTGGCTCAGCAAGGGGTAAATTTGGCCAGTGTTTTTACCAACCTATGACATCACATTTGTTTGACCCACTGTGAGTAATGTAATTACAGCCTGGGTGAGTGAGGCAAGGAAAATAGGATAAGAGAGGAAAGAGATTGCAAGGCAGTGATGAGAGGGAAGGGTTAACTCTGGAAGCAGGTCCAGCAGCAGGTCAGAGATTAGGGGAGATGGTGGCAAGGGTGATTTTTGAGAAGAGTGGTTGGAATTCTGGATGCTGAGAATTTTAAACTTTCTGTGCTGAAAGGCACAGACTCACAAGAGAATACTGCAACTGACCTGAGACTATGGAAAAGGCTTCCTATGGAAAAGGCTTCCAAAATTAATTAATAGCACTAAGAATATGAGTGTGTAGTTAGTTAGAAGTGTGTAATATCACAGGGTGGAAGACTTAAAATTTGGAGTTTTAGAATATAGTAATAAATATGAAGCAAGATGGAGGTTTTATGGCAGAGGGAACTTGCTCTTATTCACCTTCTTCTTCCTTCTCCACCTTCTTCCTTCTTCTTCACGGGGTTTGGGTGATGTTTTGTAATTGGATAGAGAGATCTGCATTGCAGGCTTGGAAGGATCAGTTATTCGGTTAAAAGGGAAAATGATCTAAATGTCATTTCTTAATTAGATAGTGTAGCCTTAAAAGACCTTGTAACAAGAGATAGTTGGCCATTTTGTGCCTTGCTAATGGAAGGCTGCAGAACTCATGGTTGTGAGGCTGTTTCACTGATAAGAAACAATAAACACCTGAGTCCAAACAAGAACTATCATCTCAAGCGCCTTCAATCCAGACCTGGAGAAACCAACAGAATGGAGAATCTGAGGGAGAGGTGTCCTTTTTAAATCCAGATTAAACCCTTTCTTAACCCAGATTAAGCCCTTTTTAACCCAGAGATGGGGCAACTGAGAGGTGTTTTAAAAACTTTTATTCCATTTAAGCCTCATTTGAAAATTGAGACAATACATACAAGGGTGAGATAACCTGTAATTTACATGTCTGTAAAAGAAAAAATAAAAGTAAAGATGCTAATAGTTCTAAAGAAAAAGTTAAACCATTACATACTAGTCCCACAAAACAAAAAAATGCCTATTATACCTTCTTATAATTAAAAAAAATTAAAAAACTAATTAGACTAAAATAAGATGTAAAGTCCTACAAAATAAAGACTTTACGTCACCTTATAGAAAGTTACTTACAATACCAATTAAATATAAAAAGTATCTAAAAAACCTAAGCCAAATACAATCTATACAATCACCAACCATCTCCCAAACAGTCCAAATTTATTACCCCCAAAAACACAATATAAGCTAACAACTTCCAAATTAATATATTTTTTAAAAAAACTTTACCATAATTACATGCCTGGAAAAGTTACTAGTACTTCAGAACAAAACCAAAACTTTCTAATTATAAACAAAACCAATAATAAAATTCTTAAATTCTTCCAGTTTTTCTGTCATCTCAAGAAATCATAATAAAAATACAAATACATACTACATACAAATATAAACTATATAAACCCTCTATCAATTTTTAAAAAATTTTCTATAAGTTTTTTAAATTTTCTACAATCTACAAAAGTTTTATACATTTCCCACAAGAGGGAGGGTGGGATGAAGCCTCAGGTGTGTGCAGGGCTGAGAGCAGGAGGGGGAATGCTGGGCTGGGCTTTTCCCACACCCAGGACTGGGGTGTCTAAATGTGCCCCAAAATAAAAGTTCTCTTCAGGAGCTCTGGGAACTCACAAACTGCAACCCAAAACCCACCTGGATCCTGAGCTTGCACGAGGAGAATCCACTGAGAGGATGCAAACGGATTTCCAAGAGGCTCAAAATTTATCAGGAATAATAGATATAAACATAATATATAAAGGAATATAAAGAAAATTCATAAGGGGATATAAAGACCACTCTGCCCATCACGAGAAAACAGGTAATTTTTAAAAACACCTCTCCAATTTAATTAATTTTTATGGGGGTGGGATACATCTGGCCAGAGAGGAGTTCAGCAGTTGTGAAGACACTGGGAGAAATATGGAAAGGCAGATGAGGATTCAGGCACAAACCACTGTTGTCATTGCTCCTATTATTGAATATGTGGCAATATTTCCAGATATAAATCACATGGAGAAAAAAAAAAAGAAAAAAATTTCAGGGATTTGTTATGTACATTGATGAATCCACATTTTTTAAAGGAATGTGTGAAAGATGCTGTGGCAGCCAGGGATGGGTCTGAAGCTGTGGAATCCATGACTGAACCCATGGAGATGTGTAGGAATTTGCTTTTTGTTCATGGAGTGACAAAACTATTTTTTGATTTCTTAAAAAGGAAAGAAGCTTAGAAGTTTCTTTCTTTGATTAGGTGAAAAGGCATTTCATAGGCATAGGAGATTTCAAACTTAAGGATAGCTAATTAGACAGGAGCCAAAAAGTTTTGTTTGGGCAATTTATTAGGAAAAAAAGTGAACAAAGAAACTAATGGCTTTTGTGAAGTGTTTTACCAAGAGCAAAAACCTCTTGCACCTGGCTCAGTTTTTCCCTGTTTGTTATTTTGCCTTTTATTAAACCTTTTTGTTTCCAACACTTCAACAGAAGCCATCCTGCTGATTTTATGCCTCCAAAAGTAGCTGAGCTATCTTGGGTGTGATATAAACCTCCAAGAACTTATAAGATCTGGCTCAAAGAAACTCTTATATCAGAGATGCTACAGCCTCAGAGGATCCTCAGGGCTGCCCACTCCACCTGCCACAGGTGACAAAGTATTTTTATAGTGACAAACTATAGAACAGGTGACAAAGCTTCCCTCAGCCTGGAAGGAGTGAGCTGAGCAGAGTTTTGTGTCTCGGTGACAGAGACTGAAAGAGTGGCAGTGAGTGATCCCTCTGGGATGCTCCCTGTGCCAAGATGCTATCACCTCAGTGGGATGGTCTGCTGCAACTCCCACTGCTTAATTGTTAATTCTTCATTAGCCACCATTACACACCTGATAAAAACATCTCACTCTGCCCTTAGCAGGATGTGGCCTGAAGTGTCACCGAGCCAGGCAGCTTACATGGAACAACCCCTGTGGAGTGGAAGGTTTTTAGGCACGTGCTTGCCCTGGAAAAATGCTGCAGTGCCTGTCCAGCCTTGGCTGGCAGGCTGCACTGCTGGGGTGGCAAAGGTGACGTGATGAGGCCACTGTGTGCAGCAGGATGTTGTGATGAGCAGCACCACTGGCCTTGCTGTGCCATGTAAATGTAAATGTGAGCGCGGGAGGGGAGCAAAACCAAGCCAAGCAACAAGACACCTGCTCTGGGAATGTGGATTTCAATCAGCTGCAGTGGCTGGGCCCTCCTTGGCATTGTATCATGCTCCAGGACTATCAGTGACATTTTTGCCCCATGTCCTGGGAGAATGATGAGGAGGACTCCATTGATATCAGAAGGCTAATTATTACTTTATCATACCATATTATTCTATATTATATTCCATCTATATTACATTACATCTAAACTGAATCTGCCAAGCACTCAACTGCACACAACTGCACAGAATTTTGTGACTGTTTGCTGGCCAACAGTCTACACACAAACCACCATCACTTTGGGAAAACAATCTCCATATTGCATTCTACTTTTGCCCAAACACAGGCACAGCAAATGAGATAAGAATTGTTTTTCCTTTCTCTGAGGTTCAGAGAATGTGAATCTCAGAATATCCTTGGGGAGTTGTGCCCTGCTTTTCTCTGTGAAGAGAAATGTGGTTACACAGGACATGGCTGGGCTGGTGACAGAGCAAGCAGGGTGAGGCTGGGGTAGCTGGTGTCATTTTTCCCAGCTACAGTAAAAGATGTTTGTACCTGGCAGCTGGCACTTCAATTCAGATGACCTGGCCAGAAAGACTTGAAGAAACAGGATTTTTCACAAATATTTTCTACACTTTTGTGTCTGAGTTAGCAAATGGGCTTTGGGCTATCACTGTGATATTTTATGAAAAATCCCTTCACCAGGATTTCTTCTCCTGGGAAGCTTCAGCTTCTCCCTGTTTTGCTGCTTTGGAATGTGATTTGGAGAATTGTTGACCCAGCATGTGAATTGTTTTAATTTAACAACCAATCACAGCCAGCTGTGTTGGACTCTCTCAGTCTGTCATGGGTTTTTATTATTCATTCTTTTCTAGCTTTCTGATGTATCCTTTCTCTTTCTTTAGTAATATAATAAATATAATTAATATAATATAATATAATATAAATCAGCCTTCTGAGAACATGGGGCCAAACTCTCCTCTCTCACCTCGTCCTGGGGACCTCACAACACCACATTGGGCTACTTTGAAGTCACTGCAGCAACACAGAACTATGAAAATCCATCACTGTAAAATGCTCCTGTAAAATGACACCCTGATCTCCCAGCCACTGGTTAAGTCCCCAGAGAGCAAACTCTGTCAAAGTTGTGGGCAGAACTCTCCTGGCAGGAGCCAGGCTTTCAGTGGACAGGTGATGCATCCAAATATTGCAGTGAAGGTACCAGATCAAGCCACTGCTCTTCAGTGTGGCAATTCCAGGACTGGACACCACTGATGTGACACCAGGGATGTGACCATCTGGAATTACAAAGTGATTTAGTCAAACTCAGGACTGGACTTTGCATATTCCTGCATTCCCATGGGCTGTGTGTGGCAGCTCCTGTTAAAAACTGTTTCCACAGGTGCCAGCCACTCGTGGTTTTGCTCTGGAGGGTCTCAAATTAGTCCTTGACACGCTGGCTGGGATGACAGGTACAACAGGAACTCCTGAGAATTCTCTAGGATCTTGCAAAAGTGCTTTTTTTCCCCTTTGTAGTGCTCAGTTCCAGGTTGTAGGAAGAAATTTTGTGTGTGTTTGTATCTGTGGGGGTGGACTATATGTACTGTGAAGTTTCTGGCCTTGATGAGATCAGAGAAAAATGGGAACTGTGCACCCAGAAGGCCAAAAACCAGAAAGCAAATAAAAGGAATGTTATATTAATATGAAAATCCAATGGTTGCTGAAGGAAAAAAAAAATGTTTTGAGTTTGGAGCTTTCCAGTTCATGCTTCTCTTTTTTTTAAGTTTGCAGTCAACCATAGTTGTCTTGCCTACTGTAAAATTGAGCGATAGAAACTCTTTCCAGTTGTTTTTCCCTTCTGAGTGATGAGAAGCAGTTTCCAGTAAATGAACAGCAATCAGCTGCTGAATCATCACGGTTGAGCAGAGGTTTCAAAACCCGAGCCAGATAATTGTGTGAGTGCTGCTGGCACGATGCTCCTGCTCCCTGACTGAGCGAGCCAACCTTGGGCTCACCTTAGCCCAGCACGTGCTTTCCTTGGCTTTGGGATTGCTCTGGAGTGGAGGCTGCCAGAGCCAGCCCCGGGAGGTGAGCAATGAGGGACTGGAGGTATCTGTCAGCCCGTTCAGAGAGGCAGCTCAGCTATTGCTCCCTTTCCTTGGCAGCCTCTCCCTCCATGTGCTGGAAATATTTACTCTGAGAAGAGGAGAGCTTCAGGCTGCCTTTGGTGCCTGCAGTCGAAAAATAACAGACCTTGATTGCAGTCCTGTCTTCCTGAAATGAGCAAATATGTGACTAACAGAGGGAAAATAGTAACTAACACACAAAAAAAATGTGCATTCAAGTCTTTCTCCTGTGGAATCACAGAATGGTTTGGGTAGGAAAAGACCTTAAAGACCATCCAGTTCCAAACTGTGGGCAGGGACAGCTCCCACTATCCCAGGTTGCTCCAAGCCCTGTCCCAGCTGGCCTTGAACACTTCCAGGGATGGAGCAGCCACAGTTTCTCTGGGCAACCTGTTCCAAGGCCTTTATGGCCATCTGTTTTAGGAGAAGAGGGAAGATTCAGACATTCACACCATGGGAGTGTCCAGCTCATCCACTCCAGGCTCACTTCAAAAGCAATGGAAGGAGGCCACATCCTCCTACAGGGCAAGATTTGCTCCATTCCATTTGCTGGATGGGTCACTCAACTTGAACCACCAGCCAGCAGCCAGAAACACCTGTGAAATGCCATCAAAAAGCATCCACCAAATGTCCCTTGTCATATTTAGCTGAAAGAAATGTTTTCCTGAATCCAGGATCTGCCTCTCTCTGTTAAAAGACAATTTTACTGAAATGCATTTCTATGGGATTCCCTTGTCCAGCACCATCAGTGAGGAGAACATGGTACCTGCTGTCAGAAAGATTTCCTGGGTTTCCTTTGATCAGAATGTGACTCAGGAAAGGAATTTTCCCTTACAAAGTCCCCTTGAGTGGAATTTCAAGGTGTATTTGTTTATTCATTATGGTGACTTGGTGCCTTTACTCAACCTCCTTTAAAAGACAGTTTTTGTAAGTTGTAATCCACCCACAGGACAAGCATGGTTGGTTTAGATTCAAATTGTGGCACACTGTACACACCTGTGACTAAACAGAAACTGGTTTGCATAGGTAACTTTTCTGTGCATCTCCTCTGCAAGTCTGAACAAAAAGGAAGAAAATTAGTTAAAATTAGATTTAATGATGCCTAATTAGTATGAATAAGTTGGATTCCTTGAGGTTCTGGCAGAAGTAGGATCATAAAAATAAAGCAGGAATTTGCAGTAGCCCAAGTTTAAAATTGTAAGATAGTGTAGGGACTTCCAGTTGTGGAAGCAAGCAAGACATAATAATAACTCCAACACATCACTATGGACAAACAAACCTGAAGCCAGGAAATGCAGAGAGAAAAAATGATTGATGTGAGTAAGGGTAAGTCCAAAAGCTGGGGAAGGGTCTAAAGGGTGAATCACGCCCTGTGAGGAGGAGAAGCTGAGGGAGCTGGGCAGGGGCTGAGCCCCAGCAGGGGCTGAGGGAGCTGGAAGGGGCTGGGGCTGGAGCAAAGGAGGCTCAGGGGCCCTCGTGGCTCTGCACAAGTCCCTGCCAGGAGGGCACAGCCGGGGGGGTCGGGCTCTGCTCCAGGGAACAGGGACAGGAGCAGAGGGAGCGGCCTCAGGCTGGGCCAGGGCAGGCTCAGCTGGGACAGCAGCAGCAATTTGCCCATGGAAAGGGAGCTCAGGCCTTGGCAGGGGCTGCCCAGGGAGCTCTGCAGTGCCCATCCCTGCAGGTGTGCCCTGGAGGTGGCACTGAGTGCTCTGGACTGGGGACAGGGTGCCCACAGGGCACAGCTGGCACTGCATGGGCTGGCAGGGCTGTGCCAACCTAAACGATTCTACAATTAGGACTAAATTCAAAAAGATCTTACAGCTCATCCAGTCCCACCCCTGCCATGGACAGGGACACCTTCCACTGTCCCAGGCTGCTCCAAGCCCCAGCCTGGCCTTGGACACTGCCAGCCACAGCTGCTGTGGGCAGAAAGCAAGCTGAGAACAAAAAGCACATCACCAATTTCTATGAAAATGTGTCTTTTCAATAATATATGTTTTGACTCCTTTCCATTCCTCTGATGGTCCAAGTTTTACCAACCATGAGACCAGGCTGCTTCAAGTCTTGCTCCTTTCCTCAGTCTCTTGGGCCTAATATTTGATAATTTGGGCATGGGCACAGCTGGGACTCCATGGGCTGGGAGGGCTTTTCCAGCCTCAGGGATTCTGTGAAAACTGAAGGTCTAAGCAGAAATAGAGGGAGAGAAACACAAAACAAGGCAGATGAGAAACACAACAAGGAGCTTTGGCCAAAGGGTGGCAGGGACAGGTTGGGCCCCAGGTGGGTGTTGGGCAAGACCTGAAATGTCTCAGAGATGGCAGCGATAGCAGAGACACAGCAATGCCAGGAGCTGAGCTCTGAGTGACTCAGGGAGGAGCCTGATGGAGCATGTCCTCTCCTAGCCCAATCTCTGATTCTGATAACTTATTTTTTGACACTGTGAATCACTGTGTTTTTCAAATTCAGCTGTTTGACATATAGGAGAAGTGGGTAGATTTCATATTGTCAGACTGGAAAATGCATTTATTCTCCACTTCTTCATTTGGCAGAGGTGAGGCACAGATTAATGAGTGAAGACTTTTTTTTTCAGGCTGTGAAAGATTAGAAACATGAAATCATTGAATAGTTTAGAAACATGAAATTTCTGAAACTTAGATTTGTTTCATGGCTTAGAAATCATTGAATAGTTTGGAAACATGAAATCTCTGAAGCTTAAGATTTGTTTCATGGCTTAGAAACATTAAATCATTGAATAATTTAGAAACATGAAATCTCTGAAACTAAGATTCGTTTCATGCTTTAAAATCATTTAATAGTTTAGAAACATGAAATCTCTGAAACTTAAGATTCATTTAATGGCTTAGAAACATTAAATCATTGAATAATTTAGAAACATGAAATCTCTGAAACTAAGATTCGTTTCATGCTTTAAAATCATTTAATAGTTTAGAAACATGAAATCTCTGAAACTTAAGATTCATTTCATGGCTTAGAAATCATTGAATAGTTTAGAAACATGAAATCTCTGAAACTTCAGATTTGTTTCATGGCTTAGAAACATGAAATCACTGAATATTTAGAAACATGAAATCTCTGAAACTTAAGATTCATTTCATGCTTTAAAATCATTGAATAGTTTAGAAACATGAAATCTCTGAAGCTTAGATTAGTTTCATGGCTTACAAACATGAAATCTCTGAAACTTATTTTATGGCTTAGAAACATGAAATCTCTAGAACTTAGATTCCTTTCATGGCTTAGCAACATGAAATCATGGAATAGTTTGGGTTGGAAGGGACCTTAAAGATCATCTCTTTCCATCCCCTGCCGTGGGCAGGGACACCTTCCACCAGTCCAGATTACTGAGTCCCATCCAGCCAGGTCCTGAACACCTCCAGGGATGAGGAGTTCACAGCTTCTTTGGGCAACCAATGTTCTAACACCAATCTAAACTTCTTACTGATTCCAGAAAGTTTGATTTAATTTACTATGAAAAATAACAGAAAAAAAAATCCAGAAAGAGTGGGAAACTCAGGGTTGGCACCAGGGTGGCAGAGGTCAGAGCCGCGCTGCTGTTGGTGTCTGTGGCACACAGGAGGTGATGTCAGTAGGAAAAGGAGGTGGGGAGATCAGACTGCAGGAGGAATAGGTGCTGGAGGCAGGTGAGGATTTACAGCATGAGCTGGAGGTGACCTCTGCCCCTGGTGCTGACTCACAAACCAACCCTGTAGTTTGGACAGACGTGTGTACACTGAGCGGGGAAAATACATATCTGTGAGGGGTGTTGTGTGCAATCCCCACGGATTGCAGCTGCAGCCTTACTCATGGCCATCATCCACGGGCAGGAACAAAGTAATCTAAGGAGGGAAAAAGCCAGGGAGCAGCTGGCCACACCCCGGGAGCCCTGTGTGGCTTCACTGGGAGCACCATCCCAGGATTGCAGCTCCAGGTGGGAACGGGCTGTGGGTTTGGCAGCAAAGAGGATGTGCTGAAGGGTGGAGGAAGGCAGCAGAGGGTCTCTGGGGCTGTGTGGGCTTGCCCTTGCTGCAGCAGGGGTGGTGAGGCAGGGCTGGGTGGGCATTCAGGCTGGAAGGGACCTCTGGGGTATTCTGGTCATCCTCCCCCAGAGCCAGAGCAGAGCATTCCTCACGGGACAAACCCTGTGATGGTGGCAGCACTGGGCTGATCCTTCGGCACCAGCACCTGAAATTCAGGTGGGGACTCCTCAGTAGTTTCTGTACTGTCGCTATAGGACAAGAAAGAACAGAAGGTCACTGTTCTCAAGGTGAAGAAAAAAGGGAGGTTTATTTTCAAACTCCAACATTTATAGCTGGAGTTTTCCAAGAGTGCCAGTGGATTGGAGGGTGACAGTGCGCCTCTCCAATGACACTGGACAAACCAACAGTCCATCAAATTTCTCCTCCTCCATAAAAGAATGCAAAACAATGAGTTATTTACAGAAAGTGTGTGAGAAAGTTCACTACAAGAACGTCAACATCAGAAGGTTTAGAAAATCTTAAAAAACCAGGGTGACACTGAAGGGATGGAACATCCCCTGCTGAAACCCCCACCCCATCCCCATCTCCTGCCTCTGCTGCAGTTTGGTTTGAGTTTTTGTTCCTGGAGCCCTTATGTGAAACCAAATTTTGCTTCTCCCCGTGCTGTCTTTTTGTTTTAAACAAAATCTTCCATTCTTCTGCTTCCCTAGAACTCTAAGACTTGCTGTATGTGTCAAGACCCAGGACATTCCTCTGACTGCCCTGGAGGACTCCAGACCCTGGCAAGGGGCTCAGAGACCTTGGCACAGAGTCAAAAACACCTCTGCCTTCCATTTTGGTCCATAGAAAAAAATTACCAACTTTGTGTGAAGATTTACAAGCCACAAAAGTTTGAGTAGAATAATAGTTAATTTGTCACAAAGTGAAAAAGTAGAATTTTGAAATTTTAAAATAGAAGTTCAAATAACAAAATATAACAATCTAAGCGTGTTCTATCCTTCTTCTCCTTCTTCTTATCCTCCATCTTCTGCTGTAAATGTAACACTTTGTAATTAATTTATAATAGAAACAAACTGTCGAACGTAAATATTAAATATTAGAAAATTATTATAAATAAAATGCACGTAATTCTTAGTACAAAAAGCTAACCCCAGCCCAAAACCAGTGTGCCACAACCCAACCCACCAAACAAATCTCAACAAGCCAAAGAAAAAATGTAATAAATAAAAAAAAATAAACAACCTTGAAAAGCAAAACCAATGAATTTCAACTTCTTCTTCAGTCTCAAAGCTAAAAAAAAATACATTCTAATACCTCAAAAGTAATTTCAACCACAAAACCACAAGAGGTAATGGTACTTTTTGTGGACCTGAGAGCTCATGGTAAGATCAAGTTGTAAAGAAATGAAGCCAATTCCAGATGATTTTCCACTGTAGAACTCTAAGTGGTGTTTGCAAACATGGTCCCCCTTGTTACCACAGAAATTCAGAAATATTTCCCCACTCTTCTGGCAGACACTGCTTACATATTCCAATGTTTCTAAAGGAATGGCAATTAACAAAGCTATTTATGTGCCTGAGTAAATTAAAAAAAAAAAAAAAGTTATGTCGTAACATATTTGTTGTATCAGCATCATCTGCTCAGCCCGGATTTTTGAGCAGCATTTGCTGGGAGTGTTTTTTGAAAGATCTCCAGAAGATGTGGCCGTGTCCAGTGGCTCAGGAGACCTTTTTAACCCTGGGCTGAGGCAATTCTTGTGCCTCCCTCTGCCTTAAATCACCTTTATCTGATCTGCTCACGTTTACACAAGGCTCAAATGCCTCTCCAGCCCTATCTGGATGGAGATTAACTGCTCCTGGGTGGGGTGCTGGGAGGAAGAAGAGCTTCCTCCCCTCCATAGCGGGCTGAAATATAGAATCTTTGGAATTAAAGGCTCTGATTACCTGGCAGGGAGCTGTGCCCACTTCCCACAGGGGTGCAGGAGAGCCAGGGTGCCCCAGCAGGGACATCTCCTCCCTGGATTGGGGTCTGGATGCCCATACAGGGGCCAAGACCCAGAGAAAGGCAGGAACCACAGGGTTTCATAGGAAAACAGTGGGAATCACCTGGAAAAGGCAGTGCATTTGTCATTTTGTCACCATTCTCCCTTGCTAGAAAGCTGTGGGGATGTGGAGGTTGGAACATTGAGGTTTCCACCATCCAAAAGACAGGGAAGGTACAGCTCTGCTGCTTTTTGCTGATTGCTCACCTGAGCTGGGAAAAAAGGGTGGCAGAAGTGGGGCCAGCAGGCCAGGAGAGAGAATTCTGCCCTAGTCAGGTGATTTCCCACCTGCAGAGCTGCCCCAGCCCTGGGCCCAGCACAGGGAGGAGCTGGGGCTGCTGCAGAGAGACGAATATTTACAAAATATCCAAAATATGACGACCTAAAACCCCACCCTTGCTGGCTCCCCAGTGGTGGAGGTTTACTTTGAGCTCAGTGCTCCAGATGAAGAGAATAAAGGCAATTCCACCCAGAAAAATCCTTGATCCTGAAAGGAAAACGTCACCCAGGTGGTGCTGTGGGTGACACTCAGCCTGGACAGGGACAGCCAGGAACACCTGGGATGCTCCTGGTGATGAGAGGTCTCCCAGCGGCTCCTGGAAACTCTGACATTTCTCCTTAATTTTGGTGGTGAATTTGCAACTGGCAACAAAAATGAGTTCTGGGTCTAGCACAGGCATGGACCGCTCAGGGCTACTCAGATGAAAGGTGCTTTGCAGGAAGCTGAAAATGCCAAAAAATGGCAGTGTTTGGGTAAATCTATGTATTTGCTTTCAGATTTTGTGGGTGTTTTCAAAGCCTCAAGGAGATGCATATGGCCATTTCCACCTCTGAGCCAAGCTTGCACTGCTCAGGAGAAGAACCACCAGAAGAGCTGATTTTGTGTTGTGCTGCACACATAATTTACTGATTTGCTCCCTCCAACTTTAGCTAAATCTGAGAAAATGTAGATAAGCACCCAAAAATGTAGATAAGCACCAAAAATGTAGATAAGCACCCAAAACATGAAACTCTTGGTGCAAGGATATTTTCAACACCCATGTTCTTTCTCCTCTTCCTCTCAGGTCTCCCATCTGGTGGATCTTTTTTGATTTCCTCCAAGCTTATTTAAGGACAGGCTATTTTTTCCTCCTGGGGCAGCAGAAGACAAGGACCACTTGTCATTTTTTTTGCTTTTAAAGGGACACAGTGTCTGTTCTTAGAGTGCCATGAGTCCCTGTTCAGTTCAGGCGCTCGCTGGGTTTGGCTTTCCAAGAAAAACCCAAAAAAAAAGAAAAAAAAAAATCACTTGCGAGCTAAAATTAATCCTGGGAAATTTCAAACCAACAGGAACATCCTTGAGAAAGCCAGAGCATAAACAAGGGGTGAGAAAACAAACATTGCTTTGAATGCTGCTGCTTGTGATGTTGCTGTGACAGAAGGAAACGGGCCCAGGCTTTAATGGATCAAAAGAAACAAAGGACTGGCTCAGCTTCACTCACCAAAGCCAGCAGGCTGTGTGTGCTCAGCCACAGCTACAAACAGACATTTCTTTCCTCCTGCAAGTTAAAAGAATGTCTTGGACCACCTATCATTTATAAATAATATATTATAAATAAGATATTTATTGTATAATTTAGATTTATAATGGTTTTTGAAGCAGGGGACAGGTTTTTGGTGCAGATCAGGTGGCAGGTTCAGTGAAATACTCTGTAATGGCATTTAAATGTGCATTTCAGCAGAGTGCTGAGGGCACAGCAAGTGCATTTAAGGTTGTGCATGATGAAGGGGTTGTGTTCTCCTAAAAGGGCGTCAGCCTAACTTCTCTAGTGCCAGCACGGCTTTCTATTTAAATACAAAGACATAAATATATTGCACAGCAAGTATATGGGACAAGAGGAACATACATGTCACTTAAAAAAAACCCCAAAGATGGTTTAAAAATGTTACAGCTCCCTGTGCAGTCTTGGTGTGAACAGAACAGAATTATAGAACCTTTAGTTCTGTAATTCAAGAGCAAAAGTCGAAATATCATATATTTATATTTATATTTATATTTATATTTATATTTATATTTATATTTATATTTATATTTATATTTATATTTATATTTATAGGTATATTTATAGGTATATTTATAGGTATATTTATATTTATAGGTATATTTATATCTATATTTATAGTTATATGTTAGCTATATGTTAGTTATAGTTATATTTCTATATAATTATATGCATTCAAAATACACTGCTTTTTTCCATATGCCTTGGCCTAGTGGAGAGCACAGCATGGCTGGTGGTCTTCAAAGATCTTTAAGAGTCAGGCCCAATTGTAATATTAATTTTACAACTAACACAGTCAAAACAAGCACTGCTGTTAAACATGGTTGCACAAGCTCAAATTAAAGCACTCTCTAATTTACCCAGAGCTATGCCATATATCATGTTTTATGCTGGTTATCATCAGCTACCCAGTTTGTCCAACACTTCAGAGGTTATTACTTCAAGGAGGGGCTGCAGAGCTCTGTGCCAAAATTTCCAGTTGTCCTGGGTTGAGACAACCATTAAACTCCTGCAGACTGAAGCCAATTTCATTATGAATCATGGATTTTGTGGATTACCACATGCTTACTTAAAAGGACAAATAGCTTTGCTACTACAGGAATAACAGTCTCCCTGAGATCAAAAGCAAGAAGGAAAAAAAAAAAATTAAAAAAAAAGCCTCCAGTCATGAAGAACACTCAAAGCAAGTGGTGGCACAAGGATTATATATTACCCATGCATGTAGAGCAAAGCAAACTGTCATTAAATGTTCCCAGGAATGCAGCGGAGGAGTGCTGGCAAACTCTTAGAGCAGGGGAGGTTTGGGAGGCCAGCACTTTTATTTTTAATTTTTAAATGGAGTGTTTAAGTTAAGCTCCTTGCAGCAGCTCAAGGAAGATGTCAGGCTTGCCTTGGCCTTTTGTGGACACGTTTGAAAATCATGGCCAGGGCTGATGAGCTGCTGCTTAAGGATTTGGGAGCTCAGCTCTGGGGAGGAGGAGGAGATGGCTGCAGAAAATCCGAAAACACACATCTGAAAATCTACATATTTACCAGTGCTTTCCCTAACTTAGAAGCACAAGCCCCATTTTTAACTGCAAATATTGAAATCCTGGTGTGTGAAATATCTCCTGCTGTTGGGAATGTGGGATGAGAAACTGAAGAAACAGCTCTTTTAGCCCAGTGGCAGTACACCCTGAGTGAGGACTTTTGCAGCAAAGGATTGAGGCCTTTTCAGAAAGCCAGTTTTCTCTTAAAAAAAAAAAAAAACCAAACCAAAACAAAACAAAAAAAAACCCAGATCTAGAATAGAGTGTCCCTTATGAGCTACACACATGGCTGCTGCAGGGATAACTCTTCCTATGTGTACAGCCTTCACGAGCAATGCAGCAGCTTCAGACATTCTTTCCAGGGCCTATTTAAAAAAGATTTTAAAAAAATTATCAAAGAGCAAAGTATCAAGCATGACAATTTAGCCACAGGTTACTTGAAGTCATCCCTGAACTGCAGCATCTCTCCCAGGAGCTCTCTTCATGTTCATCAGGACAATGGAACTGCACAGACACCAAAAGCTACCACTGAGACCAAGGAGTTTTTGGTTTCACTGCTGTGACACACTTCCCAAGAATTTAAGTTTCCTTCAAGACAGAATAAGAGATGGCAACTTCTCTTTTATTTCTTTTTCACCCTGAAAGGAGAGAGGTTTGAGGTGTTTATGAGGGTCCCTCCTGCCCAGTCCAAATTTCACAGAATCACAGAATGATTTGGGTTGCACAGGACCTAAAGATTATCTTGTTCCAACAGAATTGGACATGGGCAGGACCTTTGGTCCCTTCCAACCCAAACCATTCCATGATTCTCTGACTCTTTGATGAGCAACCTCAGCCAGCTGCAGGGAGATTTAACTCCTTCCCTTCCCAGTGCTTTCCCACCTGTGGATAAGGTGTTTGATGATCCTTTTACATCTGTTTTGCATCTCCTGGGCTTGGATGTTACAGGAATAAAATCTGGCTTGGGCAGCTGAAAGTGCTACCTTGACTCTGGTGAGAGGCTTTGCTTGGCCACGTGTAGAGAGCCCTGAGCATTTCCCCAGGCTCCCTGTGACTCACCAGAGATGAATGAATGGCAGGACACAGCCCCTGGGACACGTGCAGAACATGTTAGGTCACAGTTTCACCTCCTTCAGATCCAGAAAAGGCATTTCTGTAATCCTTGTCACAGACAGCGACATCTGAGCTCAGTTTTCTTTGTGACAGAGGTGACAGGGTGTGTGTCCCCAGCAAACCCTGAATGGTGCAGCAGGACTCTGTGACCTGTTGGTGTGACCTCACCATGTCCAATTCTGTTGGAACAAGATAATCTTTAGGTCCTGTGCAACCCAAATCATTCTGTGATTCTGTGAAATTTGGACTGGGCAGGACGGACCCTCAAAAACATCTCAAACCTCTCTCCTCTCAGGGTGAAAAAGAAATAAAAGAGAAGTTGCCACACTCTTATTCTGTCCTGAAGGAAACTTAAATTCTTGGGAAGTGTGTCACAGCAGTGAAACTAAAAACTCCTTGGTCTCAGTGGTAGCTTTTGGTGTCTGTGCAGTTCCATTGTCCTGATGAACATCAAGAGAGCTCCTGGGAGATGCTGCAGCTCAGGGATGCCTTCAAGTAACCTGTGGCTAAATTGTCATGCTTGATACTTTGCTCTTTGATAATTTTTTTAAAATCTTTTTTAAATAGGCCCTGGAAAGAAGAATGTCTGAAGCTGCTGCATTGCTCGTGAAGGCTGTGGAGACAGGAAGAGTTATCCCTGCAGCAGCCATGTGTGTAGCTCATAAGGGACACTCTATTCTAGATCTGTATTTTTTTAGAGAAAACTGGCCTTCTGAAAAGGCCTCAATCCTTTTCTGCAAAGGTCCTCACTCAGGGCATACTGCCACTGGGCTAAAAGAGCTGTTTCTTCAGTTTCTCATCCCACATTCCCAACAGCAGGAGATATGCACCATCAGTGTTGGTATAGAACACCAGACAGACACTTGGAGGCTCTGACAAGGAGCTCTTGGGGATTCTAACAAGGAGCTCTTGGGGATTCTAACAAGGAGCTCCTGGAGGCTCTTGACAAGAAGCTCCTGGAGGTTCTAACAAGGAGATTTTGGAGGTTCTAACAAGGAGCTCTTCGAGGCTCTGGCAAGGAGATTTTGGAGGTTCTGACAGGGAGCTCTTGGCTCATCTTCCCTGCCTCGGAGAAGGAGCTCCTGGAGGCTCTGACAAGGAGTTCCTGGAAGCTCTGACAAGGAGCTCTTGGAGGGTCTGACAAGGAGCCCTTGGATGTTCTAACAAGGAGCTCCTAGAGGCTCTGACAAGGAGATTTTGGAGGCTCTGACAAGGAGCTCTTGGAGGTTCTAACAAGGAGTTCTTGGAGGCTCTGACAAGGAGCTCTTGGCTCATCTTCCCTGGCTGCATCCCAGTGAGCACAGAGCCCACAGCCCCTCCTGGGCTGCAGGATTGCCTCCAGCCCAGCCCAAGAGCTGCAGCGCTGCCCTGAGCAGCTGGACAGCCAAGGAGGGAGGGCTTGGAGCTGTGCTGGCTCCTGTCCCACCAGCTCAAGCCAAGGTTATGTGCCGGGCCTTTGTAAATGTGCTGCTGGTGAGCATTGCTGTGCTGGGTGTGAATCCCGCTGCACTTCACTCCCAAAATTTCTGTCCCTCTTCTGCAGCCACTTTCCGTTGCCACCCCTTTTTGGGTTTTTGTGGTTGAAATGGTTTCTGAGGTATTAGAAAGTCTTTTTCTTTTAGCTCTGTGACAGAAGAAGAAGTTGAGATTCGTCAGTTTTGTTTTTCAAGGTTATTTTTTTTTATCTGTTACATTCTTTCTCTGACCTGCTGAGGTCTGTCCAGCAGGTTGGATTGAGGCACACTGACTGCTCTTGGGGTGGTGTTAGCTTTTTATACTAAGAACTATGTGTACTTTATTTACAATAATTTTCTAATACCTATTACCTATGTTAGACAGTCTGTCTTTATTCTAAACTAATGTAAAAGTGCCACCATCACAGCTGAAGAATGAGGACAAGGGGAAGAGGAAGAGGAAGAGGGACAGGACACGCTTAGCTTCTTCTATCTTTCTTCTTGAACCCCCATTCTAAAACTTCAAAATTCTACATTTTCACTTTGTGACAAATTAACTATTATTCTACTCAAACTTTTGTGCCTTGGTAATTTTTTTCTATGGACTGAAATGGAAGGCACAGGTGTTTTTGACTCTGTGCCAAAGTCTCTGAGCCCCTCGCCAGGGTCTCGAGTCCAGAGGAATGTCCTGGGTTCTGACAACCCCTGAGCCCTCCTGGGCACCCTGGGCCACCTCTGTCCTGGGAGTGACATCACCACACGTCAGGGTGAGCTGTGCCAGCAGATTCCCGGATTGTGCTCGGTGAGGGCTCAGCCAGGGCACCCTGTGTGCTCCAGGGAGGTGAGCAGAGCAGCTCGTGGCTGAAAGGACAAAGTCCCCGGGGCAGGTGACACGGCTGGGCTGGCAGCCCTGAACCCTGGCACTGAGCACACCTCCCACGCTGTGGGCACTCAGCCAGGAGCTGCACCCACACACTGAGGAGCCCTCAGCACCAGCAGGAAAGAAATCAGCTTCTGATGGCATGGGGCTTCTATGGATTGTGGGATTTCTCTTTTGTCTAACCCCTCTCTTCCTCTTTTTCTTGACTGCCATTCCATTTTACTGCTAGATCTCATTCTTACTCTTTTTTTTTTTTCCCTCAGCAAGAAGTTTACCCATATCCTTCCTGACGGCCTTAAAAAGCCTTCTCCAGCTTGTAAATAAACATCTAGAAAAGCCAAAGCTGTAATGATAGCTGTTAATCCTTCACTATAAAACATCACACAGGTGCTGACAGCAGCTCAATGCTGGCTTGGGCAGCTCTTGTGCTGCTTTCTGCAATGCCCTCCACACCTTAGCAGAATTCATGCATTGCTGCACTGCTGCTGGTCCTGGAAGTCCCAGGATGGGCAGAAAGGGACTGTGCAGCTCTGGGACCCCACTGTCTCTGCTCAGTCCCTCTCTTTGCCCAGATCCTCTTAGGGTCTTTAGCAGGTCAGAGTGACCCCAAGAAAAGTTGGAAAGTCTCTTTTCCCAGCCCAGCAGTCAAAGAAGGAGTCAGAACTCTTCAGTTCTTGTTCTCAAGGTTGTTTATTGTATCTTAGCTATAAAATTTTTTCTCCTGTCCTGCCGAGGTCCACTCAACAAAACAGTCCCAGGAACTCTGCCTGCCCCTGGGGTAGTGTTATCTTTTTATACAAAAATCTACACGTACAATATTTACAATTACTTCCCAATACCTATCACCTATGTTAGACAGTGAGCTTCTACTCTACACCAATCTAAAAGTGCCACCATCACAGCAGAAGATGGAGGCCAAGAAGAAGAAGAAAGAGAAAGGCTGAACATGCCCAGATCCCTCCATCTTGCCCCCTGAGCCCCTATTCTAAAAACCCAAAAAATCTATTTTTTACCCTGTGATAAAGTCACTATCATTCTACTTAAACTGTCATGGCTTGTAATTCTTCATATAAAGGTTGGTAATTGTTTTTTCCAAGGGCTAAATCAAAGGCACAAGGGTCTGGGGCTCTGTGCCAAGGTCTCTGAGTCCCCTGGGCAGGGGCTTGAGTCCTCCAGGGCAGCCAGAGGAATTTCCTGGGTTCTGACAAGATCCTGCCTCAGAGGGGATGGCCCAGCCTCTCCCTACACCTGCTCCAACCTGGAGCTCCCAGGTGTGCCCAGGTGATGGTGAGGAGGAGAGTTCAAAGCTGGCTGTACACAAGTGGCTGCAGATAAGGCCCAGACAGTGATTCA
Organism: Ammospiza nelsoni; assembly: GCF_027579445.1. Classification (NCBI taxonomy): domain Eukaryota; kingdom Metazoa; phylum Chordata; class Aves; order Passeriformes; family Passerellidae; genus Ammospiza; species Ammospiza nelsoni. Next base: position 117,051,533 of record NC_080634.1, read on the forward strand.
GGTGGGGTATGTACGGTTCAGGTGATGAATGAGGGCTGCTCCCTCTCCCTCTGCTCAAACCTTTGCTCCTGCAGACCGATATATGGAAAGCTGACGTGGGCTGTGCTCCCAGGCAGCTCTGAGGACAAGGCTGCTCCCTGTCCTGGCTTTACTCACAGGTCAGGACCTCAGGTGTTAAGCCTCACCTCTGAGGCGGCTCATAAAGCAGATTTATGAAAGCCCAGGGAGTGCTGTAAAAGTTGGCACACCCTTGGCCTTTACTTTCTACACCTGCAAGAAGGAGCTGCCTGGGGAATTGCTGCCTTGTGAAGGCATATCTGGCCCCAGCTGCCACCCTCTGCCTGTCTCCTGCTCCCCCTGGCAGGGGTGGTCCCCATGAGCATCCCCTCAGTGCCCTGGCAGCAAGAGAAAATTCCCTCCCCCAGGAGCTGTGCCTGTTCCAGCTATGGGGAGCACAAATGGGATTTAACACCAGGCCGGGTTTGGGTGGGCTGCAGAGTCCTGCAGCAAGGCCAACAAGACCAAGAGTATCAAATTGTGCTCCTCAGACCAACCAGGCTTAGTCACCTTCTCTGGGTTGTTTTGGAACATGTCAGGGAGCAGCTCAGCTGGAGTGACCTCGTGGTGTCAGTCCTTCTCCCAAACTCTGGCCGGTCCTAGACTTTCCCAGGAAGCTCTCAGCCTCCAAAACTGGAGGTGAAGGCCAGGTTCATTTGGAAGGCCAGGTTCGTTTGGATGCCTTCATCCTTGCTGACATCTTTTTCAATGTATGACCCGTGGGTATTACCACAGGAGATGCTCAGAGGGCAAAGATCCCACTCTGGTGACTCTGGAGGGTTTCCTGTGGGCAGTGGAAGTTTTCTCCAGCTTTGTGCCCCTCCATGCTGTTTTCTGGCACTGCAGGGCAGGAGGAGAATATCTGCAGGCTGGAGCAGCTGATGCTCAGCCCCCAGGCCAGGGGGGCAGCAGGAGAGAGGAAACCCAAGGGGTCACTTTGGCCAGGCCAGCTCTTGGCAGTGGTCACTGCAGGAGCTTAGGCCTGGCCTAGCTCCTTGCTGAGCTCCTGCCTCCCCTTCCCCACTGCAAATTAAAAAAACCAAAACATTTCTGGATATTGTAAGCAGCCTGTAACAAGTTTTTGCCCATGGGGGCAGCAGGAGAGGGAAAACCACCCTGGTGCCCAAGGGGTCACTTTTGGCCAGGCCACCTCTTGGCAGTGGTCACTGCAGGAACTTAGGCCTGGCCATCTTCCTTGCTGAGCTCCTTCCTCTCATTCCATTCCTTTCCCACTGCAAATTAGAAAAAGATAAAGCATTTCTGGACATTTTAAGCAGCCTGTAACAAGTTCTGTCAGGTTTTGGTCAGGCCTCCCCTTAGCAGTGGTCACTGCAGAAGCTTAGGCCTAGCCTGGCTCCTCGCTGAGCTCCTGCCTCCCCTTCCCCACTGCAAATTAAAAAACAAAACAACAAAAAAAAAACAAACCAACAAAACATTTCTGGACCTTATAAGCAGCCTGTAACAAGTTTTTGCCCATGGGGGCAACAGGAGAGGGGAAAACACCCCTGGTGCCCAAGGGGTCACTTTTGGCCTGGCCAGCTCTTGAGAGTGGTCACTGCAGGAACTTAGGTGTGGACATCTTCCTTGCTGAGCTCCTGCCTCCCCTTCCCCACTGCAAATTAAAAAACCCAAAACATTTCTGGATATTATAAGCAGCGTGTAACAAGTCTTTTCAGGTTTTGATGACCTTCCAGGCCTTAGCTGAGCAGAAGGGCTGGCAAAGATGCACAAGCACACACAGACACTGCTCCTGCAGGTCTCTGTGCTTGCTCTGAGTCTCCAGGGAATGCTGACTGGGAGGGATGGATGCTATTCTTAGAGGGTAAGGAAGAGTTTTCGTGCTCCAGAGAGGCTTCAGCTTGCAAAGGCTTGTTCCTCCATCATCCCTTTCAAACAAGCTGAGGGTTGATGTAACTGTCAAAGATAATTAGTGGAACAGGCTTGCTTTTCTCGGAAAGATTACACTCCCTCAAACCCAGCTTCTTCTGAAAACACTTTGCAGACAATAAAAGGTTATTGGCTGCTATTAAGTCCTAAACATTATCTACCTGCTGCAGGGCAGGTTCAAACTCCATGGCAGGGGCATGGCTGCTCCTCTGCCATCTCCCTGGGCCTTCCACGGTTCCTTTGGCTCTGCGGGAGCCTCACCTGGCCCAGACTTTGGCTCCAGGTGTGCAGCAGGCAGCCCTGTGCTCCCATGGCTGGGGGCTCCCAGATCCTGGGGTGCCTTTCTTTACAAAGAATGTTGGGTTTGGGGTAGAAGAGAACTTAAAAATCATCCACTCCCACCCCTGCCATGGCATGGACACCTTCCACTGTGCCTGGCTGCTCCCAGACCCAGTGTCCAACCTGGCCTTGGGCACTGCCAGGGATCCAGGGGCAGCCACAGCTGCTCTGGGAATTCCATTCCAGCCCCTGCCCACCCTGCCAGGGAACAATTCCTAATTCCCAAGATCCCATCCAGCCCTGCCCTCTGGCAGTGGGAGCCATTCCCTGTGTCCTGTCCCTCCATCCCCTGGAAATTGTCTCTCTACATCTCTCTTGCAGGTTCCCTTCAGGTACTGAATGGTCACAATGAGCCATACATAAATGTAAAAGTTGATCATATTTACGTATGTTCATACATTCTCTCTCTAATTTTTTTCCAAGACATGCTTGTTAAACATTCAGTCTTTGTGTTTACTCCCCCCTACACACTTCAATGAAAAAAAGTCTGATTTCAATTAAAAAAACAAACAAACAACAGAGAGGAAGAAGTTATCCCTGTATTGTAGGACCTTGTAAGTTGGCGGGTTTTCAGTGCCAAATTACTTTTTCTTTTAGCCAACATGGAAACTTTTATTTCAGTGGATTGGCTGAGATTTTGCTTGAGGAATTAACTGTGCCAACTCAGCTGCCACAAACATTTATCTCTTCTCCCTCCAGGACCACAGGGTGCTCCATGATTCACACTGGCACCAAATGGGTGGAAGAACTGAACTCACTTCTAAACCTGTTTTAACAAAGCAGCAGCACAGGCTGGGCCTATAGTGGTAAATTAAATGTGACCAGGGATATTCCTGAGAGCACAAGGCACAGACCAACCCATGTCTGTGCTGCTGAACTGGCTCACCACCCAAAACAAGGTGGCTTTGTGTGCAATCCACCCTTTGGGAACAGTCCCTGAAGCGTTTTGTCCTGGATTACCAAGCAAATTGTATTCTCTTTGCCATCTGTGTGGCAGTTGTCTTTTATCAAGTGGGCAGTTTTCCTCATCTCTTCCACACCCAACCCTCCCTCTGGGGGGACATCTGCTGATAACAGCTTTTGAATGTCACTGCATGGCTGATAAGAACCTCAGCATCCCATTGGGAGATGTGAGCCCAGAGGGAGGAGCCAAGCATTCCTACCTGGATATAATCTGGAGATTCTGGAACACCAGCACGGCTTCTCCACTGGATTCCCAGAGGAACAGCAGCTGCCTCTTCTCCCACTGGATCTTCAGAGGAAGATGCACCTTTCTCCAGGATCCCTGTTCCAGCAGAGCCACCCCTGACACTGCAGGAGGGCTGAGCCACAATTCCAATGGGGCTGCTGCCAACACCCTGACCCACAGGTTGTCAGGGTGTGTTCTGACTCTGTCAGTGTTGTTTTAGTTTACTGCATTGTTTATTTTATCCTTTTATTATCCCTATTAAAGAACTATTATTCCTTCTCCCATATTTTTTTTTACCCAAGAGCCCTTTAATTTAAAATTTATAGCAATTCAGAGGGAGGGGGTTTGCATTTTTCCATTTCAGGGGAGGCTCCTGCCTTCCTTAGCAGACACCTGGCTTTCCAAATCTAGACATGCTCTCACTGCCAAATCATGCCCCAAAGATATTTAGGGTTAGTGCTGGCAGCAGCACCAAATTTAGGTCAGGAGCATCTCTTTACCAGCATAAGAGATCTCATTGCAGGGCCTGATAATACTTAAGAGCCCTGTCTTAACTTTGCATCTTCTGACCAGTACAGGGATGAAATCTTCAGCTGATTTAAGGGCGGCATGTGGGGAATTTAACCCAATTTTCCACACCCATTTACCCAGACTTCTGTCAGTGCATTGTGCAGGAACTGGTGCTGCCTGGAGTGCTGCCAGCATGGGTACAACATCACATCACAAAATCTCCTCCATCTGGAAAGCTGAAACACTTGGAGTTCACAAAGTCTGTGTGAAAGAGAAGCTGTTGTATCTCCAGGGGCAGCACTCAGGGTGAGCTGCAATGGAAAAATTGGTATTACTGGAATTCCCTGATGAAACAACATTTCCCCTGGCCCCTGCAAAAGAAATTGCTGTTCTGTGGTAGCCACTTCCTCAGAGGCAGAAGTTTATCCCCAGAAGTTTTATCTCACTGATATTTTTATGGAATGAGTGCAAAAGAGACTCTCAAGTAATTTGCTTCTGATTTGCTTCTCCATCACCCTGCAGCACCATCAAAAACCCAGGGGTCACCAGAAGGACCCAGGCTCTACATGGGGCTTTGCATGCTCCAAATGATTCTCTACAGTAGAAAATAAATAATTTGGAGCAGAGAGCAGCACGTCCTCCTGTCCTCCTGATCCCCTCAGGGAGTGAGGGACTGAAGGGAAGTGAGCGTGGGCACAGGAATGAATGCACACAGACTTGCTTTTATTTAATTTAGCCAGGAAACAATGCACTTCTGCTCCATCAAAACACTGAGATCCAAAGGCAGTTTTCAGCAGGAGTACTGGGACAATTTCTTTCCAGCCCTGGATGATTTCTGAGTTGAGTTTATTATTGTTTCTAAGGGATATTTGAAATTCTAGTAAGGGAGCATATACCAAGCAGTCCACAGATCTCAAGTCATACATTCCTGCTGGCAACCCAGAGATGAAAGGCTTGGAAATGTGTCCTGAACTGTTTTCTGGATTTCTTGGCATCAGGATAATCCAACTGGGAATGTCAAGGGTTTTACTAAATAGCTGCTGGAAGGACTCAGCAGCTGAAAACCCTGCTTCAGTCAGCAAACCAAAGAGTTTAATGGGCATCACATGAAAAGCAAAACCAGAAGTTAATCAGAAGCAAAATAGGATGTCCTGACCAGGATTTCAACCCTGCCCCATGACAGTTTGGTATCACATCTGCAGCTGAACTGCACAGCACATTTTACCCCTAACTCTGTGTCAACAGAATCCACCGAGCGCTAAAAATGTAGGAACATTTTTCCTCACTTCTGCTTGGGTCTGTGAAAGTACCATGAGCTGAGGTCTGCAGTAGAAAGAAGTCTGCCTCTTTTGCTTTAGATTTCATTATTTTCACAGAATTTTTTTTTTTTGGAGTTATGTAAGATTCTTTTACTTCTGGAGTAACCTTTTGATTAAAAAAAAAAAAAATTAAAAAAGAAGAAACAACAGAACAAAACAGCATTTGCCTCCTAAAATCATTCATTTCTGTAAGGTCACATCACACTACGTGGAAGCAGCTCCCAGTAAGATCAATTCTCACAAACTACATGCAGGGAAAAAACTATAAAAGCATTGGCTCTTATTGTTGCTCTGCCCCTTGCCTGCACGCCCCACTGCTTGACATTTTTAAATGGCTTTTCTTGAGTGAGTATTTCTTCTCTCAGGCAGTCTGGGAAGAGTTTCAGCTTTGTCCTCCTCTGTGCCCATGCAAGGACTCTCAGAGGGAGGTGCTTGGAAGAAAGTGGAAGGAGTTTTCCAGGGTCAGAGAGGCTGATCCAGCTGGATTTGTTTGTGCCAGGAATCCTTTTGGGAAGCAGACTCCTAGGTAGCTTTTGAAAAGCTCAGGAGATCTTTTTAGTTTTATTTCCATTACAAAAAAACGTTTCTGGTATTTTTATGACCTTGGGTTTCTGGTCACCTCTGGTTGACACCTCAGATGTTCTTGGCTTCCACCTAAGCTGGCTACCTGAGGGGTGAGTCACAGCCTGGTTTCACCTGAGGGCAGGTTTCAAAGAAAAGTCCCTTGTCTGGAGGGTTTTTGTTGCTCTTGGGTATCACAGTGAGAAATGAGTTAGACAAAGAAAGCCACCCTAATCCCCCACAGGTTAAAGAGTGTGGCTTGTGGGCATAAAAGAGGATTAGTACTCCTCATGAGGGACACAGAGACAGGAAAAAGGTGAATTTCCTAAGGAGTTTGTGTGTGGTTGGGTCTTTTTTTTCCTTTTTGAAGTTCAAACCATTTGTGTAACTTTCCTTGAGACATCACATTTATGGCCCAGCCCTGGGCAGTTTCTTTGCTATTTCCTACTGAAGTACTCCTGTTTCACAAGGTTTTAACACACGGGGCTTGAAATGACCTGTTACTTGTCTTCAGCGTTTCTGCCAAGTTCCTTGTGCTGAACCCCTCAGCTGGGCAGCCAAGATAGGAGCACAGGAGTGTCTCCCTCCAACAGTGACAAAGCTCTGAAATGAGATTCGATGCAAATCTGCCTTTGCTTTTTGCTTTGTAGGAAATGTTTGTGACTCAAGAATCCATTTGATTTGTGATCCTTAACTGGAATGAAACAGACCATGCAAACCACAAGCTGCTTTTTATTTTTAATTTCCTTGTCCTCTCCATTTTCCTCTGAGGGAACAGGACTGCAGCACTCCAAGAGCTCATGGCGTGTCGTGAGCTGCCCCAGCAGATGCATCTGCAATAAATGTGTGCCCAACCTTCACCACCACAGCTGATTATCATTTATCCCCTTATCATGAGGGATTTGTCAGCCTCTGGAATCCCTGGCTGACAGGGGTCTGTGGGTGATGGATCACAGTGGCTGTCTAGGCCTGATTCAGAGAATGATGTTGACACACACGGCTCATTTCTGAGAAAAGCAGATTTTTATGGGACGTGGGATCCTGTTACCTTGCTGCACCCTTCAGTCTTGTGACAGAAATGATGCAGGACCCTACTGACACAGGGATTGGATTCAAAGTGCAGCACAGATGCTCCTGCTGTTTGTTTTGCTGCCCCAGGTTTGGAAACTAATGCAAGAATGGAAGCAAAGAGCATTTCTGCCCTGTGTGTTGTGGCTCCTTCTGGCTGCTGTGCCCTGTCCAGGTGGGCCCCAGCACAAGGAATGTGCAAACTGTGCTCACCTGGGAGTGCCACCTCTGCTGGTATTTCTCCTCCTGTCCCCACTATCAGTAAAGCAGAGGGCTTGATCTGTGATTAGATATCTTAATTGTCTTCATATTGCCTGTTCAGGTGAGGCTGCTCTCCAGTTGGGCAACGGTGCCACGGCCAAGTGTCTGGAGCTGGCACGCTGCCTGCTCCTTGCAGCACCTGCAAATTCCCTGAGTGTCTGCAGGGTGAGTAATTCCCAGGGCTGGATGGAGATGGGGGTTTCCATCCATTCCAGAATCACAGAACAGGCTGGGTTGGAAAGGACCCACAGGGGTCATCGAGTCCAGATCCTGCTCCATCCCCAGCAGTCACAGCCTGTGCCTGAGAGCTCAAACCTGAGCTCTGTCACTGTGCCTGAGAGCTCAAACCTGAGCTCTGTCAGCCTTGCTGCTGTCATCACTGTCCTGGGGACCCTGTTCCAGAGCCCAGCCACCCTCTGGGTGAGGAACTTTTTCCTGATATCCAACCTAAACCTGCCCTGACTCAGCTTCAAGCTGTTCCCTGTCACCACAGAGCAGAGATCAGTGCCTGCCCCTCTGTTGGAATCCAGGACATCCCTCTGTCTGTCCTGGAGGGCTCCAGCCCCTGCCAGGGGGGTCAGAAACCCTGGCACAGAGCCCAGGTCCCCTGAGCTAGGGATTCTGACCCATGGAAAAAATTATCAACCTTATATGAGGATTTACAAGCCACGAAAGTTTAAGTAGACAGATAGTTCGTTTGTCACGGGGTGAAAAGTAGAATTTTGTGGTTTTTAGAATGGGGGCTCAGGGTCCTAAGATGGAGGAATCTGGGTGTGCCTTGTCCTTCTTTCTCCTTCTTCCTAGCCTCCATCTTCTGGGTGATGTTGGCACTTCTGGATTGGGTTAAGGTAGAGACAGACTGTCTAACATAGGTGATAGGTATTGGAAAATTATTGTAAATAAAGTACATGTAGTAAATAAAATTATTGTAATTGTAAATAAAGTACATGTAGCTTTGTATAAAAAGACAACACCACCCTGAAGGTGGGCAGTGTGCCATGGACTGACCTGCCAGACTGACCTCAGCAGGCCAGGGAAAGAATGTGATAGATAACAGCAAATAAACAACCTTGAGAACCACAACAGAACAATCCTGACTCCTTCCTGGGCTGGGAAAAGAGACTCTGACACATCTCAGGGTCATCCTGACCACAGAGACCCCCCAGACTCCTCCTTTTCCCCTCACAAGGAAGTTGCAGACTGCAGTGGGGTCTCCCCTCAGCCTCCTCTTCTCCAGGCTGAACACACCAAGTGCCCTTCACGCAGCTTCCCCCAAGGCCTTCCACCACCTTCACTGCCTTTCTTTGGACACTCTGGAATAATTCAATGTCTTCTTTATATTTTGGCGGCCAAAACTGCTCACAATGCCAAGGTGAGGCCTCCCCAGCCCAGAGCAGAGTGGGACAATCCTTCCCTGTCCCAGGCAGTGATTCTGGGCCTGGGGACAATGGATGTCCCTCCTGGCTCCCAGGGATCACTCACATCCAACTTGCCATCAACCAGGACCCCCAGGTCCCTTTCCATGATACTGCTCTTCAGCATCTCATTCCCCAGTGCTGGGTTTTGGCTTCTTTTCTGCCTCTGTCAAGGTTGGGATTGAAGCATTGCAGGCAATATTTAATGTTCAGACTCAGGTGTTTATTATTTCTTATCTGTATCACAGACAAGGTGTGAGTTCTGCAGTATTTCACTAGCAAGACACAAAATGGCTCACTGTCTTTCTTTATAAGGTCTTTTAAGGCTAAACTACCTAATTAAGAAATGACACTTAAATTATTTTTACTTTTAACCTAATAATTAATTTTTGGCGTCACGTGATGCTGACTTTTTTGTCTAATTACAAAATACCACCCAAACCCATGGAGAAGAAGGTGAAGAAGAATAACTAGCTACCACTTTAAAACCTCTATCTTGTTTTATATCTATTACTATATTCTAAACTCTTAAAGTCTGAGTTTCCCACCCTGTGATATCACACACTTCTATTCAAACTCCACATCCGCAATCCCAGTTCTGTCATTCTGTTTTGGAAGCTTCTCCAGGGCTTCAGGTCAATGCAGTGTTCTCTTGGGGGTCAGTGCCTGGCAGCACAGAAAGTCTCAAATTCTCAGCAGCCAGGACTCCAACATCCCATTTTGTGCAGAATCTGGCATTTTCCCTTGCCTTGACAACTCCACTGCTTCCCAAAAATCTCCATCCATCCCTGAGCTCACAGGTGTACCTCCTGCCAGGCTGGAGCACCAAAACCAGCTGCTTATTCCCATCCAGCCCCAAGAGCTGAGCTTGGCTGCTGGAGCTCTGATTTTGGTTTAGAGCCAGGAGTTTGCATTATCCCACTTACAATTTTGTCCACAAAACTGTGAGCCCTGCAGCTTGTTCTGAGCTGATCAGGCAGCTGGATATTGAAAGAAGAGCTACTACACGTGTGGTCTCAGCCTGGCAGGCTGTCAGGAGCACTCCCCTGGCCAGTGGTGGCTGTGCTGGAGCTGCAATTGTGTCAAACACGCCCCAAACACAAAAATCCAGCGCTGCAGGCGGAGTTGCGCAGCCTCAAAAATTGCACCTATTAAGGGTGAGATTACCGTGAAACACAACAGGAAACTGAAAGAGTACAGACACTTCCAGAAACAAAACCTGCCCCCCTTTTTTCTTGAAATGTCACTGCTTTTCAAGGCATGGAACAAATGAGGATTAAGCAGCGGTGTCTCTTTAATGAGACGTCAGAAGGTCTTGAGCAAGAGCGGGAGCTGCTGCGTGTTTGGGCATTGCTGGGGATGTTTGGGAGGAACAGTTTGTGGAAGGTCTGTCCAGGCATTTGCACAAACAAAGCTCCATCAAATTGCATTCCAAGCTGAGGCCTCTGTTTGGTGAGAAAAGCAGGGAGAATTTAGGGGAATCAGAGAAGCTGTGCTGGGTGTGGGGAGAGGACAGCAAAAGAAAGGGTGAGGGGGAGTTTCTGCCTCACTTTTTGGTGCAATGCTCCATAAATTCAGGTTCTTGTTGTGGGGTTGTAGGTTCTGTCACTGTCACTCCTCTGAGACAGTCCCAGGGCTACCTTTCCCGCTTAAAGAGAAGCAGGGGCCAGCCTGATCTCACAATCTGATGTCAGACCCACCATGTCATCTCTTGGATTTCCTTGAACTGAATTTTCCTTGAACTGATTCTCATCTGATCCTGAGCACATCAGCTGAAAAAACCCCTTCCTGAAATGATGATGGCATTTCTAGAGGTGAAGAATCCAGCACACAACATGAAGTTTTGTTTCCATTGGTTATGATAAATGTGCTTATTTTTCCCCAGAACACTCATATCTGGCTTTAATTTTTAGACACTGAGTTTTGTTGAATCTTTATCAGCTACTCCATCATCAGATTTGCATTTTCTAGTGATACTCTCTGCCATATGGCTCAGGAGTGTTTATGGGGAGTTCATCCTGTGAGCAGAGGCTATTTCCAAGAGCCTGGAGTGACAGGATGAGGGGGAATGGCTTCAAACTGACAGAGAGCAGGGTTAGATTGGATTTTAGGAAGGAGCTTTTCCCTCTGAGGGTGGTGAGGCCCTGGCACTGGTTGTCCCAAGAAGCTGTGGCTGCTCCTAGGAGTGTTCAAAGCCAGGATGGATGACCCAGAGCAGCCTGGGCTGTTGGAACTGGATGATCTTTGAAGTCTTTTCCAACCCAAACTATTCCATGATTCTAGAATTATGCACACCTATTCTAGAAAGAAACATAATCATGGTCAAAGTTTCTTCTTCCCTTGCCCAATTTTCTTCCCCAGCTTTGTGATTTTACACTCAGTTGTCTTGAGTTTATGGAGTTCAGCTTCCATCTGTCCCTGTATCAGGAATTTGTCCCTGTATCAGGAATTTGTCCCTGTATCAGGAATCTGTCCCTGTATCAGGAATTTGTCCCCTCTGTCCCCCTCCCTGATGATCAGCAGCTCTCAGAAATGATCCACAAGGCTGAGTTTTCTGCACCAGACTCGTTTCCCTCCCAGGAGAGAAATTTCAGGAAGAATTTCTTCACTGAAAGAGCTGGTCCAGCACTGGAAGGGGCTGCTCAGGGAGTCCCCATCCCTGGAGGTGTTCAGAAGTTCCCCAGGGAGCACCTTGGATGTCTCTTGGGAGCTTTGGGCACTCCCTGAGGTGCCCTCTCCTGCCATATCCAGAAGTTTGAGTTCCAGGCTGGAACACAAATGTCACAAATATTTCTGAGAATTGCTCCTGTTTGGTCACGCTGTGTTTCGTTTCAGGAATGGGATGTTTTCCAAGCTGATAAACTTTCCAGGCCTGGAAAACACTCAAAATGTTTGTAATTGTGAGTTTACCCTTGCCTTTGAATCCAAATGCAGACAGTTTTCCTGCTGGCAATGCTTTGTGTAGTGGGATTGAATTCGTGGATAATAATAGGATTTTTTTATTTTTCCACCTGAAGCTTCAAATAGAAAGACACCAATAATAAAATAATCACAAACCTGACTCACCAAGCTAAAAAGCAGATTTAGCACTCTGCAGATATAAGAGGAAAGCCCAATTAAAATCCTCCTGCTATCTGTTGAGATTTGCTCGTGAATTGCTACACAGTTGTTTATTTCCTTTTGAATAAGCAAACAACCAAGGAACAGACTACTTCCCTAAATGAAATTTTTCAGTGTTTGTTTGTCTTTCTCCATAGAAATTCAGGCCTTGGCCAGACTTGGGGCTTGTAACAAGGACTGATTTTATATCCTGAGAGAAGAGAAAGATGAACACAGCCAAGGAAGGAAGATGCTGTTAAGACTTCCATGGGCTGAGCCTTGGTTTTATTTGTGTTTTCCATCAGTAGGAAAGGAAATTTGCATTAGAATCAAAGACATGATGATGCAAGTAGTTTGTTTCTTTATTTCCCATAAATATGTCACATTAAAATGTAAAGCTTAAAGTGCTTTGTACATTGCAAGCACAAACAGCCCATCTCCAGCAAGGGAAATATGTAAACCACCTTATCTTGGTTTTCATGCACTCCTAAGTCATTCAAATGAGAGGCTGATAAACATCAAACATTCTAATTTTAAAACACAAGAATTAAAACTTTTTTTTTTTTTTGGGTTTTTTTTTTTTTTTTTTTTGTTTTGATGGCTTTTTCCCCCACCCCCAGACACACAGTTTCCTTTTGACCAGTTAAACCTTTCATTCATAAAGTAAAGGATTGGATGTTCTGGTTTCAGTTCTCATTTTGGGCAAAATCAGGGAGGGACAGAAATGTTGGGATGAAAAAGGAGATCTTTCAGTAGAACATTTTGAAATATAAGTCTACAAATACATCCTCTATGGTTTGGGTTTTTTTTTTTTTTTTTTTTTTTTTCCCAGCTGAACCAGGGACAAGCGTTGTTTTGTTTTTTTTTAAGTTTTTAAAAGTTTTTTGATGTTTACATTCTTGTAATGAAAATTTTCAGGCATTTTTCTGTAAATACTTATTGTTTTGCATCCTTTACTGGAGGAGGAGAAATTTGATGGGCTGTTGGTTTGTCCAGTGTCATTGGAGAGGTGGCACTGTCATCCTCTAATCCACTGACACTTTTGAAAGTCTATAAATGTTGAAGTCAGAAATTAAACTTCCTTCTTTTTACCTTGGAAATGACAGTGTTTTATTTTGTGTCCTATAGCAACAGACAAGTCTGGCACAAATCTGAATAATCTAAACTGGTTTCACATGCATTTTTTGACCGATAAATATTCAACCAAGACAGATCTCCTGCTCACAAAACATCTTCCCTCGGGGTGCTGCATTTAAAAACACCTAAACTTAAGAGCCTGACACTACAGGTAAGAAAAAAGCAGCCTTAAAACAATTCTAAAAAACCTTAAAATGTTATAATTAGCTTCTCCTTGTGACTGTTGAATGCCTAGCCAGGTTTTCTGTGTGCTGACACACATGGTTGCTCAAGAGCTGAGCACTTGTTCCTGACATGCAGGCCTGCCACAGCCAGAAGAGTGAGGACATTCACAATACAGTGATGTAATCTTGTCCCACATTTTGCAAATGTGGTTTTCTGTTGCAAACTTCCTTGGTTTTTAATAGTAAAGCAGCAGTGTGGAGTGTGGAGAGGCCGTGCTGCAATGCTGAGCCCCTTTCCTAGCAGCTCAGCTGGGATTTCATAACCTGGTGGAGAACTCTGTGTTCGCAACCATGACTTCACCCAGGCACCACGTTCTGTTCCTCTATTTATTTCTGGGGACAGGCTAAGCAGCTCTGCTCTTCTCCATTTGCAGGGATGGTGGCTTGATAGCCCTGAAATCCAAGGGGATGCAGGGTTGTCCCATCCACAGATAAAACAGAGCAGGCACTTTCTGTGCCAGTTCATGCTCCCTGCTCCCTCCTATTCCAGGCCCAAAAGGAAAGCTGGAGCTATTTTTACTTTGGGCTTTTCTAGGTGGGAGAATGAATCAGAAAAGCAGCAGTGCAATATTGTATTTGTGGGGATCCCCATGGCAGGAAGGAATGATGAATCTAACTCCATGTTCTCAGAAGGCTAATTTATTATTTTATGGTACCATATTACATTAAAGAATGCTATACTAAACTGTACTAAAGAATACAGAAAGGATACTTACTGAATGCTAAAAAGAGAATAATGAAAACTCCTGACTCTCCAGAGTCCTGACACATCTTGGCCCTGATTGGCCAAAGAGTGAAAACAACTCACAGCAGAATGCAATGAAACAATCACCTGTGGGTAAAAAATCTCCAAACACATTCCAGATAAGCAAAACACAGGAGAATCAAATGAGATTATTTTTCCTTTTTCTGTGAGGCTTCTCAGCTTCCCAGGAGAAAAATCCTGGGTGAAGGAATTTTTCAGAAAATGTGAATGTGACAGTGCAATATTCCCTGTAGCATCCCCTGGCGTTGTTTATCCCATCCTAGGAGCAGAGTTCCTCCAGGATGCAGGTCCCACTTGATGCCTGAGCCCTGTTTAGGACCTGATTGTTTCCCTCTCTGCAGACAAAGGCTCTGCACAGTTCTCCAAGAGCTCTGGGACCTGGAGCAGCCAAGGCCATCCCTGTCCCCTCTTGTCCCCCTGTGCAGGCCAGGAAGGGCAGGAGGGAGCTGGGTTGGCTGTCAGGGACTGATAAGGTGCTCTGGGTATTTCCTGGATGGAGCTGCTCTGATTTACAGCTAAGGACCAGATCTCTTTATTTCTCCTGCCTCCCACACACAGGAACAAGGAACAATGAAGATCATGACCCTCTTTCCACTCGCATTCCCAACCCCTCCCAGGCTGTCCAGAAATGGGAGAAAAAAGCATTGTAGGAAATGAGGAGTCAAGTGGTGGCCACAGGGCAGGGAAAGGCTTTGCCAGGCTGCAGTGACGAGGCAGAAGCCACTCAAAAAAGCTTCCACATTCTGTTCTCCCTGCTCCCTGCCTTTAGTGTTTGCAGATCCGCGACTGGAAGAGTCTGGGATATAAAATCAAAGCAAAAAGAGCCTCTGTGAGCAACGTGAGAGTCGCAGAATCATAGAATCATGATGGTTTGGGTTGGAAAGGACCTTAAAATCATCCAGTGCCACCCCTGCCGTGGCAGGGACACTTTCCACTGTCCCAGGCTGCTCCAAGCCCCAGTGTCTAAGCTGGCCTTGGGCACTGCCAACGATCCAGAGGCAGCCACAGCTGTGCCAGGGCCTGCCCACCCTCACAGGGAAGATTTGTTTGCTAATATTCAATCTAATCCTACTTTCTTTCCATTTGAAGCCATGCCCCCTGTCCTGTCACTCCATGCTCCTGCAAGGGAAGTCCCTACAGTGACGGAACTGCAGGATTGAAGCTGCAGGGCCGAGTTCCTTTTCTGATTCACGTTTAAATTCTTATTTCTGGGGAGCTGGGGGAGCTTCCACCCAACACCACCTCTGCTGCTGCAGTGGGGACTTGCAAGAGCAGCAGAATCTCACTCAGGTCTCAGCTGGATCCTCTGCAGATCCCTCTGGAGCAGAGGGAAATGCAGGGACAGTAATTGGCATGGAGCAGCAGCTCGGCTGTGCTGGTGACAGAAGATTCTGTGGGAGTTATTAAGGGGCTGTTGTTAAGGTATTACTAATAATTTTCAGAATCATTTCCATTCCTATTCTTCCCCTGACAGCCTGCAAGTGCTGTGGGTCCTTTTACAGCCATTCTGCCTGCGAGCAGTTTATTGTTTTATTTGATACGTTGCTTAGGGACAGCTCAGCACCTCCTGTGCTTTATTTCCCCCCTCCCTTCAAAGAGTGAGAGCATTTTAATATTTCTTGGAGAAAAATGGATGTAATAAAACATGAACATCTCGGGCCCAATCTCAGTGCAGTGGAAAGCTCTTCCCTGAGAGGCTGTTCCGTGCTGGCTTTTCCGGTTGCTGTGCTCTGCAGAGAGCTGGAAGCACCATCCTGCTTCCCATAAACATCTCTCTGCTGCTAGTGGAAGGCTTTGCTCACTTAGGATGGGAGGATAGAGCAGAGATGGACCTCTGTGCTCTCCACTGATGGGTTTTTGGTTTTTTTGAATGAGTCACAGCACATGGCTGAGCTGGGTAAAGTCACACAATGATGGTCAAAGTGCTGGAGTTACCCCTGGCAGGGTTATTGAGTAGAATCATGGAATGGGTTGGGGTGGAAGGGATCTTAAAATCATCCAGTGCCACCCCTGCCATGGCAGGGACACCTTCCACTGTCCCAGGCTGCTCCAAGCCCCAATGTCCAACCTGGCCTTGGGCACTGCCAGGGATCCAGGGGCAGCCACAGCTGCTCTGGGCACCCTGTGCCAGCCCCTGCCCACCCTTCTAGGGAAGAATTTTTGTCCTACTATCCCATCTAACCTTGTCCTCCTTCAGCTTAAGGCCATTCTCCCGAGTCCTGTCCCTCTAGGCCTCGTTCTCAGTCCATCTGAGCTCTCCTGGAGCCCCTTCAGGCCCTGTCAGGGGCTCTAAGCTCTCCTTGGAGCTCCTTCAGGCCCTGGAAGGGCTCTGAGCTCTCCCTGGAGCCTTCTCCTCTCCAGGTGAGCACCCCCAGCTCTCCCAGCCTGGCTCCAGAGCAAAGGATCCAGCCCTGGGATCATCTTAGTGGTCTCCTCCACCCTCATTCCAACATTCCTAGACCAGGCCTAGACCTAGGCCAGGCCTACACCTAGAGCAGGCCTAGACCTAGACCAGGATGCAGAAGTGCTGTGGGGCCTCACAAGAGCAGAGTGGAGGAGGAAAGTCTCCTCCCTCAGCTGCAGTTTGGCACTGGGAGTCCTCAAGGTTTGGAAAACACCCAGGTGAGGGCAAGGCCAGCAGTGAGACCTGGCTGTGCTGACCCCTGGAGAAGTGGCCTCGTGGAAGCCACCATGAGACAAAGCAGCACTGACTGAGTACCTGGGTGAGGTCTGCACAGGGATCCTGCAGGGGGGAAGGAAAATCCCCCATTTGTGAGCTGCTGCAGGCTGGAGATACTCAAGAGAGGGAAGGGAAACAGGGATCACCCTCACCGTCCACTCCTCACCAGCAGGAATCTCCTTCCCTGTCACAGCTGTGGGATGAGGACTCAATCTCAGCACTGGGCTTAGCTGAGACATTGCTTAAAAACAGGGAATAAAAACCCAAACCATGTTCATGTGCACGAAAAAGAGGAGAGATCTGTGAATTCTGGAAGGCACTGCCTGTGGGAAAGATACACCCCAAGCCTTTGGAACCTGGCAAAGCCCCTTGAGGAGAAAGTGGAATTTTCCCTACATGAACAACAATGGTTGTATGTGTTTAAAAAAAGGAAAAAAAATAAAAAAGGGGATGCCAGCAGGCATGGAGCCCTGATGAGGAAGAAAAGGAGTGCTGTGCACAGGACACTGGGGGAACTGTTCCAAACCATCCTTAGGCAGAGATGTTCCTGCTGACTCAGCAGTGGCCCCAGGGAGGACTGGGCAATGTGGGAGAAGGGGATTTGGGACCCACTCCTGGCTTCAGCAAGATGTGTGTTCCTGGCATCTCCCAGGGCTGGCACTCAGGATGGGGAAAACAAACAAACAGGTCTGTTCAGAGGCTTGTGGGAGGAAGGGAGGAATGATATTTCTCTTGGAAGAGCTCTTCTCCTTCCACAGAGCAAAAAAAAAAAAAAAAAAAAAAAAGCACCCTGCAAGAGAAGGAGAGCTAGGAGAGCTGCCTGGGAATGGCAGGAAGCTAAATGGGAGAACTGCATCTGCTGGATTGTTCTTTGCCTTCTGTCAGGGGAAAAACAGAAAAAAAACACAAAGAAATGAAGTTTGATTCAAGATACAGCAGGCCAAAGACAGGCAGCCAAGCAGGAATGAGTTTATTTATTTAAATTCATTTATTTAGCTTCAGAATCATGGAATGATTTGGGTGTGAAGGGATCTTAAAGCTCATCCAGTTCCAACCCCTGCATGGGCAGGGACACCTTCCACTGTCCCTGGCTTGAACATCCAGATGAAGGAGAAGGGGAATTATGCTCACTGAAATGAAGGAGAAGGGGAATTATGCTCACTGCACCAGACTTTCAACCTGCAAATATTCCATGGAAAACACTTTCCTTCCTTTCTGCACTTCACTCAGATGGTTAAGGGTGGGAGAAGGGCTCTGGAAACCCTCTTGTGGCAGAGCAATCCCACCCCAGACCATGCAGGTGAGTTGTACATGGAGAGGGTCAGGAGCTGTCCCCCTTGGCCTCAGGAGGACGAGTCCAACCCTGCTTTTCCAGAAGGAAGGACATGGCCCCACATTTCCAGAGGGTTTGCAGGTTTTACCCCTCTGTTTGTTGCCTTTGGCCCCTGGGAGGGAAGCCCAGGGGTGAGCCAGCCCCACACACACTCGTGGTGGGATCTCCCTCCATTCTCAAACCACACGATTTTGGCTCAGCTTGCCCACCTCCCTCTGAGCTCTGGATTTCCCTCCACAGCCCAAGGAATGCACAGACAAACCTGTTTTCCCTTCTGGCTCTGCTCATAGTGAAAGACAATAAAGAGCAAATAGGTTTTGGGTATGCAGGCTTTAGAGGAATTGTATTTTGCATTTGCTCCCTCATTTTACATCATGATGCAGAAAACCATGGTAAACATTCTATATATGGGACTTTTGGACAATTTTTCTAGCTATCTACACAGCAGCTGGGAAAAATATCTTCCAACACCCCCACATTTTGCATGTGCAGAGGTTTCATTACATTTGTTATACTTGCTACTCATATTTTGTTGAGTTCATAAATCACCTCGTTGTAAATGCCAAGAGAAGTAGAGCCAGAAGGAAGAAAAATGTCAAGCTCTGATGCTCCTTCCCCAAAGCACAGAATTACTTAATAACTCCTTTATTCATACCCAAAACCTTATCACTTGAAAATCTCAATTTGCACAGAGCAAATTAAGCTGTTACTGACCAGCAAATCTTATTTATTTTTAATAACTTCACTGATTGTGTGGCTGCAGAGGGCACATCACATGGCAAATGTTGGACATGAGTTCCTGGCTACCTTTCCCAAGGGCTGTGAGCCCTGGAGTGACTTTTTCATTCTTCTGGCTCACAGGGACACCTTTTATTCCCTCTTTAGCCTTTTGAGCATTCACGTGTCTGGCATATGAACTTTGCTGCAGTCACAGGGTGCTGGGAACACAGGGGGCTCAACTTGTGCTCCACCTCACACAGAGAAACAAAGAGAAACATGAGACACAAGATAAACTCACATGGCCAAGGTCTGGCAATTCTTTACCCTGTCAAAATTTGGGGCAACCTTGGAAAGGGCATCAAAAGGGCATGGAAGAGATGGGAACTAGAAATAGAAGAAAGGAAAATCCTGCAACCATCACATGGCCAAGTGATGGGAACAAGAAAGAGGAGAAGAGCAAAATCCTGCATCCATCACATGGCCAAGGTCTGGCAATTCTTTACCCCATCAAAATTTGGGTCATCCTTGGTAAGGGCATCAAAAGAGCCATGAAAGAGATGGGAAGTAGAAATAGAAGAAGAGCAAAATCCTGCATCCATCACATGGCCAAGGTCTGGCAATTCTTTACCTCATCAAAATTTAGGTCAGCCTTGGAAAGGGCATCAAAAGAGCCATGGAAGAGATGGGAACTAGAAACAGAAGAAGGGCAAAATCCTGCATCCATCCCTTTGGTCCTTGGCATATGAACAGCCAGCAGGGCCAAAAGTTCAGGGCTGAGAAACCTCCAGGTTTGCAGACAATGCTGAGTATTTTCAGTAGCCAAATGCCAGAGTGCTGGTGAGGAACTCCAGGAGGACCTCACAGCACACAGAAAGGTGGCAGGTGAGCATCAGTGTAGGTTGGTTTAAAGAAATCCACCCAAGAAAAAATAACTCACGCTGAGTGTATGTGATGCTGAACTTGGAAAGGGTAGCTACCAGGAGATGGATTGCTGACAACTCTCTGAAATCATCAGCTCAGTGTGCAGGGACTGCCAAAAAGCCAAAAAAAGCATCAGGGTACAGCTACAACAGCTTTGTTCTGCTGCTGAGCACAACATTGGTGTGCCCTCACCTCAGAGCCTGGGTGAGCTGCTGGCCTCCAGTGCTTGAGGACAAGTCAGCAGAGAGTGGCCAAGGGGCTTCTTCCTTTTAGGCTGGCCAAGGTGAGAAATCCCAAAGTTAGAAGGAAAAGAAACAGACAGGGTGTCCCTTCCAAGAAGCTGAGCACTGTGAGGGGATGGGGGCTCACTTGGGGAACCACCAGCAGGGAGTGGCCAGGTTTGCTCAGTCCTCCCACCTCCAGATAAAAGATAAAGCACTGGGATGAGTGATCCATCATCTGCCCCATCCTCACTCCTCACCTGTGTGGCCCTCAGACCCTGGGTGAGTGTGAGAATGAGGAGCAGCTGACAGATGTTTCCCAAAAAAGTCCCCTGGACACTGAGCATTTGTAGTTCAGAGATTTCCCAACCCACAGGTGGTGTTTTACTTATTTGGGATGGCATTCTACATTTTTCTTTTTCTTTTTTTTTGTTTTGTTTTGTTTTGTTTTGTTTTTAATTTAAAAAAAGGCAAAAGCTTTGAAGTCAAACTCTGTTATTAGAGGTGATATGCCAGCCATGGGCAGGTGCCAACTGCAAGACTTTATTTTGACTGCAGTCTCATGAGGAAAGCTGGCAGCTGGGAGCCCAGGGAGGCATGTCCTGAAGAAGATGAAGAATTCAGCCAGACTCCTTTTAACAGCCTCTTTGATGCTGGGTGGCTGAGAACACAGAGCAGGGCTTTCTGTGTGTGCTGGGACAAAATATCCTTTAATGATTGTCTTCTGGGTCACCCTGGGCTACACTTGAACCCCTGTGTGGACCCAATCCAGTGCAGGAGGGCAGATTTTCATGGAATGGATCACACAGAACCACTGAGGTTAGAAAAGATCTCCAAAATCATCAAATCCAAGCTGTGCCCCATGCTCACCTTCTCCCCAGCACAGAGCACTGAGTGCTACCTCCAGGGATGGGGACTCCACCACCCCCCCGGGCAGTCCCAATGTTTTTCTTGAATATTTTTACTTCTTCCAAACACCCTAGTGTGGGTTGCATGGATCAGGATACTTCTACTACCATGAAATTTCTTTTTTCTGCTGGGGGAGGAAAATAAACAACTTTCCTTGAGCCTCTAATTTGGAGCCTTCAATGATCACCCACGCAAGAGACAACCATGGTTTCAGTCTAAATAAAGAAATAATTCTGTGTTCAGGGAATAAAAGGCTGCAAGTGGGACTTGACCAGGTTGAGAAGACAATTAGTGCTCTGCAGCCATGGTGTGAGAAAGGGAAAAAAAAAATCTCACATTCATCCTGACAGCCCATACTTTATTTTCACACAAAATAAATAATTCCTTCAGGATCAGGACCACACGTAGCACTACCCCTGTCCAGAGCAAGGGGCTGGAAGGGGATGATCTTGAAGGTCCCTTCTAACCCAAACCATTCTATGATTCTTTTCCTTTTTCATTCCTTTTATTCCTTTATAATTCCTTTACTCTTTTTTTTTTATTTTTTTCCAGGGACAAGGAAAACTGAGGCTGAAGGACAAGGAAAAATAAGTTTGCAGCTGTTTAGGGCTTACCCTCTGAACTCCTCCCATTTAGAAAGGCCCATTCCCCAAAAACCCCAAGCCCATGGTTTTTCACAGGGTGACTACATCAAAAGCAACAGCAAGACACAGCTTGGTGAAAAGATCAAGAGGCTTAGGGCCAGCATTATTTAATATCTGTATTTTTCACTTTTTAAATGTGTGGAAATGTTTCTGCAGTTCCTGCTTGTCTGGAAGGTGGAGGGAGGAAGAAGAGGACGATGGAGGCAGCAGGGTTCCTTTGCACAGGGTGGGAACAGTTCAAGCTAAAGTTGTCTTCCCACCTGTGTTTTTCCATATCTTCCCCCAGCTCTTTCACACCACAGAGCTGCCAGTTTTCTTTCAGAGGCACAACACAAAGGTGTTAACTCGAATTTCTATCCAGAGAGAGTGGTTGCATCCATCCAGCCTCCACATTCTTGCAGTATTTTCTCCATTAAGCCCCAAGCCTGGCTGCTTATTTTCTTTTTTTGGGTTACTTTTTTTCATCCTGCAGCTGTTGAGGGTGGTGAAGGATGGATAAGAATTGAACCAACAAACAAACAAAGAAGGAACTCTGAAACTTTCCAGATCAAAAAGCACACAGAAAATTCTCTTCTCAAGAGGTTTTAATGAAGAGTCATATTTTGAAACCTCTCACACTGTACAACACATTTAACTGTACATCAAGCTCAGATAAAAAATAAAGCTTTCTTACAAAGTACATTTTTCCAGTGATTTTTTTCTTTTTCTTTTTTGCAGTAAAAATAGCTGCTACATAAAACCCTCCTGATCTTTGAAAAGGAGTCACAGTTATTTCCAAAAATAGAATTCATATTTTAATCATACAGAATAAACTGCAGGAAGAGACAAGTGAACTGAAAAAATAAGGCTTGTATATAAACTTTTTTTTTTAAAAGTACATGCATAGAAGTTGAAAAACATATGCCATTTATAAAGAAAAAAAAGGTAATTTTACCCATATTAATATTTTTATTTTTCAGTTACAGAAGAAACCACAAACAGGCCCTTTTATGTCCCAGAATACAACATTAGTTTCCTGTAAAAATGCCAAAATGCACAAAAAATTACCAGCTTCAGTCCTGGCAAAATCCTGAGCCCGACCTCCCTCCCTGCCCCCCCAATGCATGCACACTGAGCATACAACTTCTGCTGTCTCTCAGGCCAATTCAATATTTGCAAGGTTGTAGATCCTAGACAAACATGAAACCCCCTCCCACCCGACATTTGATGAGTTTACATTCATCCTATTTCAAAACACACATACAATTAGTTTAATTTACACTATACAGTATCTGTTAAATAGGAACATCAGAGTTTCCAAAGGAATCACAGAATATATACAAATTGAATATTGAAATGGTATGATTTTCCTTCCCTTCTTTTAAAGGGTGGGGTTTTTTTATGTTAACAGTTGCTACATCTGGTTATGTACCTATGCAGCAAATTCCTGGAGTAGTAACAATAATAATAACAATAACAAAACGTGCTTTAAAACAAAAGTAATACCAGTTCTCCTTACTGCTCATTTCAAATAAATTAGTTTGTGTTTGTTTTTAAATAAACTGCATGAGGACGGCGGTGTTTCAAAAACATCCCAGCCAGAGCTCTGCTGGGTTTTCTCACAGCCAACCTTTGGTTCCACAGCCAACCCATCCTTCCAGGGCAGTGTCAAAGCGCTGTGTGGGGCAGGGCAGGCAGCTGGAACGCTGCCCCCAGGAGCATCCAGGGCTGTGCCCCCTCCCCAGAGCCCCACCGGCCGCTCCCAACACGGATGAAGCTCCCGCTCTGCCTCCCCCGAGCGCGGCGGGCCTGGCTGCCGTGGCTCCCGGCCATTGTCCCCACCACTGGTGACTCCAGATGGACTCCCAGGCTCTGGGATCAGTCCTCGGTGTCGGGCTGCACGCCCAGCATGGCGTGCAGCTCCTCGGGGGTGTAGCCCAGCAGGTTGTGCAGGTCGCACACGAAGCGGTACACGTAGCGCTTGCCCGACGTCTTGTGGATGATGTTCTTGTCGTAGTAGTAGCGCAGGCCCCGGCTCAGCTTCTCGTAGTTCATCTTGGGCTTGTTCTTCCTCCTCCCCCAGCGCCGTGCCACCTGCCAGAAAGCAAAATTCATTCAGAATTTGTTCCATTCATCTTCTTCCTAGTGGCTGATTAAACAAAACCCTTTCTTGGTCAGAGCGTTTTATTTGCTTTGGATGGCCCAACCTCACAAGAGAAGAGCTGGTGACTGATCCCACCAGAGACCCCAACAGCAGCTCCACGAGGAGGGGGCTGACAGCAAAGTGGTAGTTGGACCAGAGTCAGACAGATTTTTCTCCAAAACACCCAGGTTTGAGTTTCAAGCCCTGGGAATCATTTGTTTAACTTAGGGTGAGCTTGAGAGTTCCCCCAGAAGCCTTTAATGTTGTTATGCTAAGTTGTCCATGTTCTGCTCCCCTACTGGATTTTGTCCAGGTTTCTGCTCCCCTTACTTGTTTCCTCTCTATGGTTATTGTTCTAGAATGTTCTACCCCCAAGTGTCTATATTGTTGCTTCTCCTTTATCTCAGGTCTGGGGATCCTGCCCCCTCATACTGTGCTCCACATTTGTTGTTTTCACCCTTTAATAAAGTTCCCTTTGGGCAACCCCATCAAATCTGCTCCTTCTCATTTTTGCCACCCTCACCCTGAAGTCAGGGAACCAGAGAGGTTTGTCACAGCCACCCTCACTGTGACAGACACCAGTTTGTAGGGGATGGGCCAAAACATGCTTAAGGAGGTCAGGTTTAGGGAGAAATCGCAGAATATCCCGAGCTGGCAGTGTCCCATAGGGACCAAAGTCTAATTCCTGGCCCTGCACTGGACCACCCCAAGAAACACAGAATATCCTCAGCTGGAAGGAGTCACAAAATCAACCAGGCTGGGAAAGGCCTATGAGATGAAGCCCAAGCTAAGACCCAACACCATCTTGTCATCCAGACCATGGCACTGAGTGCCACATCCAGTCTTTAATCCTTGAACACCCCCAGGGACAGTGACTCCACCACCAGTGCAGCTCCGGGCCCTGCACAGGGCAAGCCCAGGAATCACAGAATATCCTGAGCTGGAAGGGACCCCAGGGATCCAAGCCCAGCTCCTGGCCCTGCACTGACACCCCAACAATCCCACCCCGTGCCTAAGAGTTTTGTCCAAACACTCCTGGAGCTCTGGCTCAATCTGCTCTCTCAAAAAAACAGTTTTACCAGGCAGCAGGGGACAACTCTTTACTGGAAGTTCAATGCTATGAAGCTCCTTGCAGTTCATTATTCCTCTCCCCTCTTTTTTCTTAAATCTAAAAGTTTCACTGGACTTTTTATCTCTTAATACAATAATTTTCCTACTGGCAACAGTATCAGAAAATGAAAATGCATCACTATTAATAAATTAAGTTCCCAAAATACTTTAAAAGCAGCACTACCATATTTGATGCGCAGCTAAACAAACATTATATCCAAGACTGAGCCCACAGAGGTCAGATCAGACTCCAAAATCTTTGTTTTCGCCCCCATTAGCCACATACCTCATCTGGGTCAGCAAGTTTAAATTCCCATCCATCTCCTGTCCAGCTAATGAATGACTGACAGGACTTGTCAGTCAGTAACTCCAGAAGGAATTGCCACAGCTGGATAGGTCCACTGCCTGTTGGGAAAGAGGAGACAGAAAAACCACAAATTAATACCTCTGCCAGCTCTAACCACAAGCAATGTATGTGACCAGACTTGTATCACAGACCTGGTAATTAATCTGATTTATCTTTTTTATAGATCAGAAAGAAACCTAAGGTTTTACTCTATAGCACAAACCTGCTATTACCCATGGGAAAATGAAGTCATGTTTTTCATGGAAACAAAGGATTTGACAAAAGTTATGGCTTTCCCTCTCATATGGATCCTTTAACCCTCACTCCCACCTCCCAAACAGCTGCATTTTGAGCTCCAGGGCTTGTGCTGAAGTCTTTGGCTTGGCAAAGATCCTACAGGAAAAAACCAATTTCAGCAAGGACTACAGCAACAAGGCCTTAACAACACCTGTGGGAATTTCCAAATCTGGGAGATTTTGTCCAAGCTCCCCTCTTTTTCAAACAGATCAAAAGTGCATTTGGTTTTTACTTGATCTCATGTGCCTGCCTGTTCTTGCTTTGGGTGGATAATCCCTGAGACTTTGTTTAGTAACAGATAAAATTAAAATTATTTGTGACTAGTGGTCTCTACCTCCATGGCACACGCTTGGAGGGAACACTGATGTTACATAAAAAATAGGAGTGACCATTTTGCCTCAGCACTCACCAGTAAAGCCAGCCAGGATTGCTGCTGGTATAACTGGTTTCCCTTGCTCCACAGGATCACTCCTCTCTTGAATGTAGTCTTTGAAGGACATGGTAGGTTTGCTCAGGCACAGGGACTGGCTGCAGTCATCCTCAAAGCTCTCATAGGATGGCACACGCTGCAAATCCACCAGGGAGGATTGGCTGTTCCAGGACTGCAGCATGGAATCTGAGCTCTCATAGCTCTCAGCACCACTGTCACTGGATTCGTGCTCTCTCAGCTTGCCTGCATCAAATAAAACAAAATAAATATAAATACAAATACAAGAATATATAGAAAATATGGGTGAAAATATATAGAAAAGAAAATATGGGTGAAAATATATAGAAAAGAAAATATGGGTGAAAATATATAGAAAAGAAAATATGGGTGAAAATATATAGAAAAGAAAATAACAATTAATTAAAGACAGTGTTGATGGTTTCTTTCCCTCAATCCAGCCTGTCCATATAAATCATGCAAAGGAGGAAGAGGCATTCAGATCACGGCCTTGGTCCCCATGGTTATCATGCAGATAACGACTCACCAGAGTTATCCATCAGCAAATTGAGATTGTTCCTTGGGAAATCTTGGTTTACTGTACAGTAGTTCACACCAACAGCATCTGCTTGGGTTTTAGGGAACAATGGGAAGTCTTGTTCTGGGTTGAGGAGATTTGGTGCCGTGGAAGTCTGACAGACGTCAGTCAGAAGACTGGGTTTGGGATAACTGAGGGGTTTAGGGTATCCAGGCATTTGCATTCCATAGGAATTCTGATCTATGTTAACAGCTGAAAAAAGAAACCAAAGAATTAGATGATTTTTCCCCTGGAGACCCTTAAACAAACTAATACACTAAATACACCAAATCAGATTCTGCAAATCCCCCTCTAACTTGCCAGCCACAAATGCCCATTGTTCATTCTTCAAGGAAACTACAGAAAAAACTGGGGAAGTTTTAAGTGGTTTTGAGCAAGGCTCTCCCTATTAAGTGGTGTAATCAGGCTGAGCTGAAGGCTGACTGTGGTAGAATAAAACACACCATCAATCAAACAATCTGAGGGAGCCAGCACTGCATCCCACACACTCCCAACAGCTCTAGCACACTCTCAGAGCCTTTAAAAAAGCCTAAACAGAATTCTTGCTGCTTCTCAGTTTTTGCCTCTTTTTGCTAGAGATGGGAGTGGTCATTGTGCTCCACATATGGAGGGCTTGGCATAGCAAGAGGAAATTTCATTTTCTCAAAGCCTCTGCTCTTCAAACGATTTCCGATATAAATCAGGTGACAATCAAACAATACAAGGAAAGGCTGGAGCAGCTGAAGTCAAATGTTCTCCTCAGGCACAGTAACTATTCTGGTGCTTTTTGTTTCTACCCTGAATCTGTGACATGCTTAGAATAAACTGAGAGATGCAAAATATGAATTTTTAAAACCACTTACTTAAGGAATTATTATTGACCCAGTGAGGAACTGAGGTGAGGTGAGAGTTCTCCACATACTGATCCTGTGTTTTCTCTTGGCTGTCTGAGGAGAGGAGAAAAAAAAAATTGGCTTTATAGTTTTAAAGATCCAACCTGTATGCCATGGAAAGCTCCTGACTCTTGGGAGTATTTTGGTAAATTCACAAAAATTTTAGTACCATGCTCTATTTGTATTGCATTCTCTCTCATGACAGAAATCATAAAAAAAAAAAAAAAAAAAAAAAAAAAAAAACCAAAAAAAAAAACCCAAAAAACCCAACAGGCTTTAAAAACCATCCCACCAATTGAATTTTCCCATTAAACTTAAAACCAACAATAACTGCAATGTGCTTTAAGGTCCAATTGTTGGTTAACTTTGTATTTATGGGGTTAGCTGTTTTATTTATGGGGTATTTACAGTGGTCGTACCCCAATTTCACTTATTCCAGTGATTTTCCCAAATAAAACCTGCCCACAGATCTACTCAGCCTGCACACAGAATGTCTGCAGCCATCTGCATCTGTGCTTGGCATACCAAGGATGTACTGACAGTGCTGATAATGCTGTTATTAAGCAAGTTTTAAAGTTTATTTCGAGTTCTCATATGCAATAAAACCCTTCATAGTGAAACCAGTGTTGAAATTGAGTCCCATTTCTATTCCTGTTAGGAGAGCCCTAAACCAAAAGTTTTTTCTGGCTCTCTAACTACCTTTTATCATCTGCTCCAGGTGTTCCCACAGAATATCACCCACATAGTCAGGTGCCAGTTCCAGGAAACGCTCCTTGCCCAGGTTGCACAAATCTTGGCCACTCATAAGAAACTGATGGAAATTCACATTTGCCAAGCTGAACTCATTGGTAGCCCATGAAAGCCACTGGCAAACTTGTTGTTCAGTCCACAGCCAGGGATCTGCAAGACAGGAAGGATCCAACGTTTAGAGATAACTCCTGGCCCTTGTCAAATATCTTTCTTATAAAACAGTAAATTAAAAAAAAACCTAAAATTGTTTAGCCAAGTTATTGAGTCCTGAATGAATTCAGAATGAATGTATTCTTGAATTTCTAAAAAACCCAAACAACTCAGTTCTCTCTTTTCTTTCTGCATTCACTTTCAACCAGAGATGTCCTCAGTTTGCTTGACTCTCTCCTGCTGCCAAAGCATGAGCTCTCCATGCACCCATTTTTAACACCAGCAAGTCTGGCCTCTCCAAGGCAAGCTGTGCCAGATTCACATAGGATCCATTCTTGTATTTCCTACTGACATCATTCTTTCCTTTTCAAAGAGCAGCTATTCAGCCTCCTCCTCAGCATTAAAAGGAAAAAAAATAAAAAAAAGAGCTTATAAATAGCAAACACTTACTATTTGGGATACCCAGCCGACACTGTTCCTTTGTGAAACCACTGAAAGTATCTTTCAGGGCCTGACTCATCACAGCCTTGCTGCACGGGGTTAACAGAGGCAATTCACAGTTGTTCGACTCTGCAAGAAAAGAAAAGGGGTGGAGGGGAGGAAGAAGACACATTAACATCAGGGCACTGAAAGGACTGATTGGCTTTTACTGTTTGAAGAATTAAAAAAAAAAAACATGCTAAAAAGTTGGTGGTTTAAAAACAGAGATCACCATGCTCTAAAATCTCTGTGCTACTCGTTTGATAAGATTGCATCACGAATTAAAGCTTTGCAGCTTTCCATGCATAGATCCTTATTTACTCTCAGTAGTTACATAAAGTGCCTTTGTTGCAGGGAAAACTTGATTATTTTTTTAAGGGAAATGAGACTGCTTATTCCTCTTTTACCACCTATAATTTGCCCTGAGACTTCTTTGCAACTCCAGACAATCTTTATTTAATTTGAGAGCAAAGTAACTGACAGCAGGGTTGTGAAGAGCCAGCTTGCACTACTCAACACTGCATTTCAGACCTTATCACATCTCATCACCCAGGCACATGGTGCAATGGATTATTCCATCATTTGGACCAAACAAGTGTGACTGGTAACAAGCTGGGGGTGAATAATGCATCCAACCACAAAGTTGGCACCATTATATGTCAGTAAAAATCACTGATCTACTTCACTGGCTTTCAAATTTACAAGAAGATTCTATTTTAAGGATAAATTCAGCTCCCACTCAGCTTTTCTTACTGGTCAAATTTCACCAGAAGATGCCTCATTTTATCACAGGATGATGTCACAGAATGGTTTGGGCTGGAAGGGACCTTAAATCCCATCCAGTGCCACCTCCTGCCATGGGCAGGGACACCTTCCACTGTCCCAGTCACTCCTGGCAGATTCCAAGCCCGTTCAGAGCTGTGCAGCTCCTCTTGCTCTCCCAGACTATCTACAGGCTGCACTTGTGCTTCACTTCTGCTTTTACCACACCCTCCCTAATATCTGCAAGCACTTGCTTTGCTGACCAGAGCAGGTGACTGATAAGAATCACACTAGAACAAAGGACCTGTGGTTTTCTGGGTTTGAGGGCTTGAGGTTTTTTTCCTTTCCCTAAGGGGAGATAAAAGCAGCATCAGGTAAAATATCTACATTTTGTCAGGGGTTTTTGGCAAGGATATGTAGGGCACTCTTGGTGGGATACTGACCTACACATACACAAGTAATTAAAAAAAAAAATCTTAAAGCATCCCTACCATATTTTTTAAAGTATGGAATAAAACATACTGAGATTTAACACCAGAGAATCAAAAAGCTTTCAGAATATTTGCACTTTAATTATGGTTGAGATGTTGCAAATTTAAACACATAAAATCCTCTTTTTAAAGATTTTTAAACTCTTAGCTCTGTTTAAACTCCTAAGGCTTCTTCCATGAAAAATCAGACTATTAGGCTACTGCATCCCAGTTCCTATTTCTTTCCAGTACAGAAAACAACAACTATCCACAAAGAAACTCACATGAACAAAACCAAGCACGTACACAGAAGTCTGTGTATTAAACCACCCAGGAAATGTTAGTTAGACCCCAAAAATTTCTGCTCTACCAAGTGGACTAAGAGCAAAGTGAAGATTTACCATAAGAAGTGGAGTCAAATCCTGTTGGCACTTCCTGAAGCGTTTGGTCTTCACTGAGTGAGCAAAAATATCCAGCAAAAAGCGAGTTGGAGCTGTCAAAGGTGTCAAACGCTGGCTGACGCTGCAGGGGAACAGAATAAACACAGAACCACGTCAGCATTCTGCTGCAGAGCTGTGAACTCCTCTGCTAGGAAGTGTCTGGGTTTGGTTTCCTAGATCTGGAGATCATGCACAACCACTGCCTTGAATGAGGCAGCTTTGAAATGCAACCACAATGAGGGCACAGCTTCTGCTACGTGAATAAAAGCCACTGATGAGGGCCCTCGAGGTGGGGGATGTGCTGCAGCTTGCAGTAAAGCCAAATCAAGATATTCTTGGGTTTATTTCCTGTAATTGAGGCTTTTAACAATAGACAATGCTCATGTGTGTATAAATACATATTTATTTCCGGGTGCATTTTAAAGAAATCCTCATTTCCTTAACCCTTTAAATTGATTATCCACTCGATGAGGATTTGATGGCGGATCAGTAAATTATGGGAAAAATGCCAGTACAAAACCTACAGTAGATTTATGAATTTGTTTTTTTCTTCTAAAGGATAAAACTCATCTGAACCACATCAATTGAAGCTACACAGCCGGCTTTATAGGACTTGAGGAAGGATGTTACAGCAACTTTTACACTTCTGCCTTACTGGATTTGCCAGCAACCACAATTTGAAGTCTTTCAAGTGCTCAGATGCTCAGTGAAACACTTCTACTTTCATTTTGTAGCAAAGGATAAACAAGACTGATAAAAATGTTCCAGATAAAAGTGGTTTCTACTGATATACTGACATTCAAGAAATATTGTTATATTTTGAAAACCTAATTCCTTTCAAACTTGACTTGAGCCAACTGAACATGCCAGAAATACTGGTATGAAATTAATAAATTCCCCTCAACCACTTCAGTCTTTGGGGGGCAGAAGGAATGTGAGCAGAGGAGGAAATAACTTCAAAAACAACTTATGAAACTTGCTTGTCAGTCACAGGGAAACCCTATCTGCAACATCTTGAGGCAAAGATGGGTAAAAGTTGCCCCTGAGATTTTTTTCAAGGCACCTGAGGATAGAACATTGCTCTGGAAAGCTGCAGCTGGCCCATGGCTGGAGACAAAGGCAACTTGCAAATGTTTGGTTTAGTCAAACACTCATTTGCCAGCTTGTGCCAAAGGAGTGGATTTAGCTGAGGACAAGGCAAGGATTTTTCAGGGCAGTATTCATGTGCAATAAAAAAAGCAACCTAAACTATGTTCCTGGAACAGCAAATTAGGGTTAATTTTCCCTCTCATTCCCTGATTTTTACATGAAAAAATCTCCTGGACAGCAGGGACAAATTGTGGAGCTCTGTTTCAGATACTCCCTAAGTCAAAGGCAGTCTTGGAAAGGCTCATGTCTGAATAAAACAAGTTAACATCTACCAAATCTGCTGGTAAAAGATTCTTTATACATTACTAGATAAAAGCTCTGACTCATCTCTAGTACCTAAAAGAAAGGGCAAGTTCTTTCAACACAATCTGGAAACTCCTGCATTTTGTGTAAATGACCCTTCTCCTGAGTCACTGGAAAAAATGCTGTGGCATGTGAATGAGTAAAATCCATACCGTGCTGGTTTCAGATTTCAAAAGGGAGAAAATTAATGCGCAAGCATGTTCTTCATTTCATAGTAGTAAAAGAGGAAAAACACAATGCAGGATGAATTCTGCTCGTCCTATCAGTTTCACAACTACTTTGTTTGGCTTTCCAATACATGTAATTATTGCAGGGTGAAATAAATGGAATGTGAACAGCCACAGCAGAGCACAACACAAACCTCTGACTTAATTCTGTGACAACTGAACAGCTTAGATAACCACTGTGCTAAGGGCACACAGATGTTAAGTTGGGGATCTCTTGGATTTTTTTGTGAAGAGAAGAAAAGGTTAAGAAGGGAGATAATGCATCAGAGCAGTGAGCATCCCAGAGCCTCACTGATTCTTCAAAGCATGGCCATTCCTCAAAGCTACTGAGAGCAGAAAGGGTCTCCCTAACCTTTACACTGATCAATGCTGGGTAAAAAACTGATACTGGGATTAAAGAGCAACTTGCAAGAATAGGTAGGGGGACTTCAAACTGAGCCTTTACAGGTACTCTAAAGGCTCAGTCTTAAGAGACTGTAAATTTAAAGACCTCAGTTTGTAAATTCTGTAAGAATTTAAATTGTAAATTTCTGTAAAATACTGTTTGTAAATTTACGGTCTTAAGAGACCGTAAATTTACAAACCTCAGTTTGTAAATTCCTTTCAAAACAAGGTAACAGACACAAGCCTTTGTAAAGATAAAATAAATTCAATGACTTTTGGAGTTGTTACAATGTATTTGGCTTCCATTAATAACAGCTGGAAGTGAACAACCTAGTTTTAATCCAAACAAGGTTCAGGAAGGTACCAAACCTGATCAGTCCTATCAGGACAGGCCTCTGCCAGCCTCATCAAATTAAAGATCTCCTGCTGCCCATCCTTTAACCTTTATTTTGGCACAAGTTCCACCAACACCAGCAAATCTGAGCTCAGTTCTTGCTACCTCTTTTAAATTTAGGGAATGGAGAGAGGGAGCCTTGTTGGGGGAGAGGGCTGGGGGTTCAAGATTTGCACCTTCCCATTTCAGCCCTGCTTTTCACATCTCTGTGGAACTCAGTGGGAATGCTCTGGCAGAAGACCAGAGGGGAGCAATGAAACCTGTGCTCACTTCTTGTCCAATTCCTGTTCCAGCACTGCAGGAACACAACAGGAGCACTGCTGGGAGCTGCCCCAGCTGGGTTTGGAGCTGCCAGCTCCAGGGTACTCACCTTGAGCATTCCTCTGTACATGTTGGACACTGGAGCCACTTGATCCATGTTCCTGACCCCAAAGTCACTCATCTGAAAAAGGAGAGGGGTGCCATTAAATGCACAGCCAAAGGAGGGGGAAGCAGATGTTACCAGATGTTACCAGAGCCAGCTCTGGCAGTGAGATACAGGGAAAGCTTTTCCAACCTCCCAAGCACACAGGGCAGCTCCCACCTTGTTTTTCAGCTGGGAGAGCTTTGACAGAATTTGTGTTTGCCTGCAAAGCCCACAGAAAACCCCTTGCTCACTGAGTCTCTTTGGGCTATGCTCCAACTTTTCACCCATTATCTGAAGAAATCAGTTTTGTGTTATTTTTGTGCCCTCTCACAGGCCATGATTCACCTCAGACTTTGGCTTTCAGAGGAAGAGCAGTGACAGAGTGACACTGTGATACACCTTCACCCCCTCATGAATAATCAGAGAAGTCAATTCCCAGTGTCCCCAACCTCGGGCCTTGACTCCTTTACTCCAAACCACATTATCTTGTACATTTTCTAAACATGGGATTAAAGCATTTATAAAGCTTTAGAGGGCTTAAGTTTCAATTGAAAAGGGGTTTGTGCAGTGAAATACCCTTTTTAAAGGGCTGATAATGGGACCACTATCAATATGTTCATGCCATTAAAGTCAAACCTTTATCATATTGCCTTTATCACCAGGAACAGAGTTGTGTGAGGCCTGTGTGACTTTTACCCCATATATCACTTAGGGAGAAGAGTGATAAGATTCATATCCAATGGGAAAGATCAAACATAAGGAATAAAGCCAATTTTATGGCCATTGTTTAGGTTTATCGTGATGCAGCAATGCAGGTGTCAGTGAATGATACCTTATCAAGCTACACTCTTAATTTTCCTTCCTTTTTTTTCACAGCATTGGGTGAATTCCCTTGCTCCACAGCAACTGCCTGAAAACATGCACTTGTACTTAAATCACAGAGGACACTATCAAGATTTCCAAAAACTGTGGTCACTTACTACAAGCCAAATCTATCACTCACCCTGTTAACACAAGGGGAAAAAAAATCACTTTAAAATTCAGAAAAAAAATCGTAAATTAGGATCTTAAAATAAGCCCAGCTTGTTGAAAATGGCAACACATTCAAAAGCTGTCCATATAACCAGAGAGGAAAATAAAAACATCCAACAGCCAAAGACAAGGAACCCTTTCATCCTTTTAAATAGCTGATCACTTAAAAATAAAAGTAAAAAAAAAAAAAATAGCAAGAGTCCTTAACATGAAAGGCCTATTTCAACTTGACTGGGCCTTCTAATTGAAACAAAATAAATCAACTGACACTGAAAAGAATATTCATTAATGTTACTCAAAAAGCACAATCCACTGAATGATGTTTTTTACCTCAAACAACACGTACAAATATTTGATCTAAATTACACATCTCATTGAGCAGCAAAGAATTTCACACAGCGTGAGTCTCACTCAGCAAGCATCCTAATCTGTTCATTAAATTTGCCACAGTTTAAACAACTGTTTATCCTTGCATTTGGCTGGGCTTTTTAAAAACTATATGGCAATTTCCAACACCCTTTGTTTTGCCTTTGAATTCTGCTCTGGTGGCCAGGGATATCTGGCTTGGGGATTTGAGTATTTGAGGAAATATTCTGTGAATATTCTGTAAGTTGAGGTCTGATCCCTGGTTAGGAGTACAAATAAGATTCCTGGCACTTGTGTGCAATTCTGACCTCTCCACAAATCCTGTTAGGCACTTCCCCATCCACTAAAAAGGATTCTCTCCTTCCTGCCTTTTTTTTTTTTTTTGTTTCTTTAGAGTCGTTTAGGGCCCTAAGACAAAAGGTTTATACCAAGTGTTGGTTACACGGCATTGCTCATTAACCCAAGCCCGTTTTTCTCCACGCTGGGTTTGTTCTAAAGGAAAGCTTTGGAAAAATGAGACCCCGAGCTCTGGCTGAAAAACACATGGAGATCCTCAGCATGTTTTGCAACACTCCAGTGGAATATCTCAAGCCAAGGAATTTCTAGACCCTCTGCTCATCCCACATCAGCTCTCTCCCCATCTGCAGCACAAATTTCCAGCCCTGAGATACGAAACCCTTACAGACAAACAGAGCTGGAAAGGCAACGCGGATTGGCACAGAGGGTTAAACCTGCCTTTCTGCTGGACTTAGAAAACTGTTTGTTTTTTTTTTTTTTATTCAGAAAAGCCACTACGGCCCAACACGGTGTGACTGGGCCTCACCTCCAACTCCTCCACTAATGCTGATGACTGCGACTTGCCAGCTATAATTGGTTTAACTGGCAGGACACCTTCCTCAACACCCCCGCATAGCTGAGTGGGTGAACCAGAACAGGGTCAACAGGATCAGGCACTTATTAACTAATACTCCTGAATTCTGATCGCCTTCTTTTCAGCAGCAGCAGCAGCCAGGTGCCTGCCCACAGCTGGGCACAGCTGGGCAGCATCCACATGGACAAGGGAAGCGCGTTGAGGGATCTGATGTCGCTCCAGTATTATTCCTCCTTGGTTTTTTTGAGGGAATTTTTTAAGGGGGATAGCGGGCAGGAGGATATGATGGCTGGTTGTTGCTTTTCTTTTAAATGGCAAATTTTTTTCAGAGGAAAAAGTAGCCTCCTTAGGAAGAGTGTAGGAGAGAGCGGCGTGCCCCGTACAGCCCCCGAGCTCCGCCGGGAGCCAGCGCGGCTCCTCACACACATGACACACGCTTCGCCCACGTATAAAAAACTTCGGTGGGCAGATCACACAGCCCAGCGTTTCGCTTTTTTCTTTTTTTTTTTTTTTTAAGTCCCTTTAAACTCCTAACCAAATCCAGAGCGCACTGCCCATTAACCCCTTCCTGCCGGGGCCGCGGCATCCCCCGGGGAATGAACCCGGGGCCGCTCCCCTCAACCCCTCACGGCACCCGGGGAAGGCCGGGGCTCTGATCGCCATCCCCGGGGAGAACCCGCGGGGCCCACGGGTCGGAAGCAGCAGCGACGAGGGGAGCAGGAGGGCTCCTGGAACCCCGATGAACCCTTTTCCCCACTCCGTTCCCCCGCCTCACCTGGCCACCGATGCCGGCGCTCCTGCGCTCCCTCCCCGGCGGCGGCCCCGGCCCCACACGCGGCGTCCAAGGGATCGAGGCGCCGCTGCCTCTGGGCGAGCCAAAATATCCTCGATGCGGCCGCGCCGGCCAACAACAACAGCAGCAGCAGCAGCAACGCTGATCCCGGCGGAGAGTCCCGGCCAAAGCAGGGGGGCACACAAGGGGCGGGATGCGGCGGGGAAAGGCAGGCGGGTGCCCGCGGTGTGTGGGCGCTGCCGGCCGGGCCGCGGGTGCGGGCGGCCCGCGGTGATGCTGCGCTGGTTCCGCGCTGGCTCTGCCGCCTCCCGGCTCCGCTCCGCGCTGTGCCGCCCGGCCACCCTCGCAGGCGCTCTTCAGCGGGCGGGGGGAGGCGGCCGGACCCGCCTCCCTCAAGCCCGGCCCCTCCGCTTGTTGTCGTCGCTGGTACCGGCACAGCGGCGCTCCGCCAGCGCCGGGGATGCTGAGAGCGGCTCGGGGAGGAAAAGTGAGGGAAAAAAAAAGGTGTTTTATGTCATTCCGACAGACGGATGTTGGTTTTTTAATTTCGTTTCCTCCCCACTCCCTGGCTATACGTGAGTTAATTCATGCTGGACTTTTTCCATGCTTGTTTTTTAATTAACGCCTCTGGTCGAGATAGGTGAGATTAGGAGCGTTAACCCCTAAAATTACAAATGGAAATAGTCTATTTGTACTATTTCTTGAAGAATGAATTTCTTCACAGAAAGGCTGATTAAGGCATTAGATGGTGGAGTCACCATCCCTGGAGGTGCTCAGCACTCGGTGCCACGGTTTGGTACACTGTCAAAAGTTGGACTCGATGCTCTCAAGCCATCTTTTCCACCCTGATTCTGTGATTTTCCTCAGCAAACTGCGACACTGGGTGCTGTGGAACTTCAGGGATTATGTCATGTCGCACCTTCCGCAATTATTTTGGGGAGTTCTTAATATAAAACGGGATGCGGCACGGCGAAGCCGCAGCCTGCGAATCCTGACGCTGCAGCCTGTGAAACAGAGTTGGCGTTCCTCACACCTTGGGGAAAAAAAAAAAAATTGGTGGCCCTTGGAAAGTTGCAAGGAGCTCCGTGACACCAAAATGTAAAGTTACTTTCTGCTGGATTTATTTTGTCCAAGTGAGTTCCCCCTGATTTTGTGGACAAGCAGGACTGGGTGGCTTTTTTTAGTTTGGAACCACCTAACTTGCCTGATTCTCTTGCGAAATCACCTACAAATTATTTGTTTATGGTATTATTTATTTATGATATTATTTATTTATGATATTATTTCTTTATTTTATGATATTAAACACTTTGTGTGCCTGCGGACAAGGGACCCATGTGCCCTTCCCAGCTGGCTGACCATTGGAGCCACCCTTTCCTCTTGCTTCCCCCTTGACTTCCCTGGATTTGCAGTGAACACCAGGGATCCAAACTGCCCTTAGAATCAAGCTTGCTCTTCCACCTTGCTTTATTTAAAAACACTTGTGTCATTGGGTTGTAACTTTTCCTATAATAAGAGCCCACTAACTGATATTTTGCAGCTCCTCACCAGATTTCAGCTGATTCTTTACCTTTGCCTGTGAATATTTTTGCCATTAAAAAGCCACAGTTTCTTTGGCCTTGCTGGTGCAGTTGTCAGGGCTCCCTCCTGTATCTTCCAGCTATTTCTGGCTGTAGAAAAAACTGGATTTTTTTTTTCTCAGTGTTTCTTTCAAACTCCTCAGAAAACTTTCTCCGTAGAAAAGCAGGATATATTTCATCCCTTAGGGTCAAATGTTACTGGGAAAATTGTGACAGTCTACTTTGAGAGGCTTAAAGATGTGTCTTGATTATGCCAATGACATTTCTTACTCCAGGAGAGCCCTGATCTAATAAGGCAACATCTGCTATAATCCTAGGGGAAACCATTAAAAACTGTATGTCAGCTGCATAGCAGTTTTAATTATAACACTGACAAAAACAATTATGACACCCTTTTTATAGGGGAAACATCTGTCAGAAAGATAAGATGAAAGGCTGGGAGTTATTTATTTCTTGCTAAATTAACATTCTGGGACCCAGAGCAAAATTGTTAACCTGGCCATATTTTGCTCTATTGAAAGGTTGTATTTTTAGAGCAGTTCTTCTTATGTAAGAGTATTTAAGTTCATTAAATTTTACTTATTGTTAGTGTAGAAATAGACTTCATTAGAAGTGGTTTGTGCTTAGTGGGCTGGATGATGTATGAGGAGGGGCTGGGGGAGCTGGGTTTCATTAGTTTGGAGAAAAGCAGGCTAATGGGGAATCTCATTGCTAATTTCAACTCCTTAATGGGAGGTTGGAGCAAAGGGAGAGCCAGGCTCCTCCAGAGGTGCACAGAGGCAGCAGGGAAAATGCCAATTCGACATTTGGGAATGAATATTCCCAGTGTGAGTGAAAGCTTCACCTGGGGGAATCTCTGATCTGGAGTGGCCAAAGCCCAGCAGGTCAGAGCACAGAGCTGAAACTTTCCTCTCCAGTCCAAGCTCCTCTTTAATTCTCTGTCCCCTCTGCATGGCTCATTTCCAAACTCTCACATCATTAACTCAGAGAGTCAAAGGAAAAAAATAGGTTTGGCTTGGTTTTTGTTTTGTGCCCGCGTCTTTGGTTCTATTTTAGGAATTGTCCGTCCTCACAATTTTCTGTGGTTTTATTCCTGTGTGTTTTGGCACACGGTGAGCCAGAGACAAAAGGGGGAGTTAGGTATCAATTGAAGGATAATTGAATCAGCATCTAGCTGCAATCGTCTGAGATATTTTTTTCTGATATTTTCAGGTTTTTTTGTTTTGTTTTGTTTGTTTTTTGGTTTTTTGTAGGAGTGGAGGAAAACTAGCTGTGGTGCTCAAGAGTGAAGTAGCTAGGAAGGGAAAAGGAAAAAAAAAAATGATAAAGAAAGAAACATTGCAAAGTTCTCTTTTCTGTGGTAATCTACATAGTTAAGACTTTTTTCAGTCCTTCTTGATCATAATTTTTTTGTTTTAATGGGGACCTATGCTGAAAGTGAGTTCTGTTTCTTTTTGCTGCCTTTCTCTGCAACAGTGCCTCAGAAATAAGCAGAAGAGTTACTTTCTTGTAATGAATTTAGGTAAAGGAGCCATTTAGATTATTTTGAAGTACCTGGCAATGGATGGCTGTCCGAGGGGATTATTTGGCCCCATATTTCTGATCTGAGCAGCTGCAGGGCTCAAGGGCAGCAGCTGATGGTCAGGGAAAGGCTTCATTGCTGCCTGCACACCATCTTCTCACTGGGGACAACAAAGAGGGGGAACAAGATGCTAAAAATGCCGAGGTTTGGAGCGTGGAGGGGGAATGTGAGGAGGCAGGTATGTGGCAGGGCTGCATTGCAGTTCAGACAGAGCAGCTGTGACTTACTCCTCCAGAATTCCTCTTGCGCCACACAGGGACACACAGGGCAGTGAAAATCCCTCTCGTGCTGTGCTGTCCCTCATCTGCATGTTGGCTCAGCTCCTCTGCCTCAGGAGGTTTGGGGTGCACGTGTTCCTTCTCCTCCTCTTCTCCCTCCCTTCTCCTGGAGCAGCCCTTTGCTGGGAGCCCCAAAAATGCCTGGTGGGCTCTCATGGTATCCAGAAGAGCCCTGCACCTCCTCCCAGTGCTCCAGGGATGCCTCCTCCAAAGAGTTTGCATTCAGCAGCATAAATAAACAGAGGCATCCTGAATTTGAAAGGAAAGGCTGTATATTTGTGCCCCTAAAAAAGACAATTAACAATGAAGCTCCAGTGGTGGCGGCCGGCTCTAAGTTCACAGAGTGAAGGGTCTCAGGAAATAACATCTTTGAAAAATAAAGGCCCAGCTCTCCCAGCTTGAAATAGCAACTTCAAACAAGGCACTGTTATGGTTGAAACAAAGGATGAAACTCATTTACTCTGCCATTCAAACTCAGCTGAAACAAAATATTTATACAGGTTTAGGGGGAGAAAGGGGGGGTGTTGGACGGCTTTTCTGTCAGACAGGGATTGTTCACTGAAATAAATTGTTCAGCTAAAACAAAACAAGGCTTGGCTGTCCCCACTGGAGAGTTCTCCCCACGGTGTTTGGGGCACAGAGTGTGAGCAAGGTAATTTCTGCGAAGGCATGGCAGTGAGTCACAAAGTGCAGTGTTATTTGTGTGTGTGTGTCATTACTCTGAGCACATGCAAACCAACACGGCTAATTACTGCCCAGAAAAAATATAAATAAACACTGTGTCGAAGTTTGAGCAGCAGCAGATATTGCTACATTTTGCCCTTAAAGTTTCACCTTCATAACTCTCAAAAAAGTCAGGTGAACTCCCAGCTGCATAAAATATAAAAATTTGAAGTGGTTAAGCATCTGCTTGTTGGTTTTTTTTTTTTTAATTAAGTGAAAATGTTGCAGGCATGCCTCAAATAATGTTGCCAGTGGACAGGAGAGATGCCTAACACATGAACTGTAGGATGATGCCTCATATGATTGAAAAACTAAACCTTTACCTTTCATACTAAAGCAGAAGATTAGTTGTTAAACTAGTTAGTGCTTGAGAGATTGCTCATACCATTTTGGGTCTATTTAATTCATTTCATGCAGTCTGAGGCATAAAACAAAAAGCACATGTTAATATTTTAAGGCCAAGTGTATTCAGAAACAACAGAGCTTAATAATTGCACTTGGATGACTGGGCTCAAAAAAGTATGTTTGAGCTTCCTTTAGCAGCAGAGCTTTTTCTTTTATTCCCTGCTGGTTTCATTTAAGGATTACTTTGCTTGTGCACAAGCTTGTGATTCTCCTGGTCAGCTCACTAATCACTGTGATGTGCCCTTCAGTGCAGCGAGGGCAGGAATTCATCTTGCTGGGTGTGGGCCTCTTTTTTCCTCCCCCTCTCACCAAAAAGTAGAGGAGTTTGGCATCGTTGTTCCATAGCTGCTAAAGTTGTGTGCTGGCACTTAGATAAGGTGTGACAGCTGTTTAAAAACTTTGCCTTAGCCCTAGGTGTGTAGATAATGATGTTCACAGCACAGAGTGTGAGAGCCCGTGGCTCAGAGCTCTGTCACTGCTGCTCTTGTGCTTCTCTAAGTGGGAACTGTCCCTGTGAGCTCCGGGAATATTTTTGGAACACTGACTTAAGATTATTATTTTCCATGCTGACATATTCCACTGTGTGTCAGGGCTTGAGCCTTGGCATTGTAGAATTTGTTCATCTTTTATGTTTTCTTTTTGCCTTCTTTATTATTCTCAGCTGACTTCATTCTCTTTCAGCTGGAGCAGAGGACACTGAGGGCAGAGCTCCCTGGGGCTGCAGCTCCTCCTGAGGGACAGCTCTGAGCTCTGGGAGAGGGACAGGGCCAGGAACCTGGCTGGAGCTGGGCCAGGGGGCATTTAGGTTGGATTTTAGGGAAAGGTTCCTCCCCCAGAGGGTGCTGGGCAGGGAATGGTCACAGCCCTAAGGCTATCAGAGCTCCAGGAGCCTTTGGACAGGGATGCCCAGGGTGGGACTATTGGGGATCTAGGCAGGGCAAAAAGCTGTACTTTAATATTCCTTGTGGGTCCCTTCCACCTCAGGATATTCTGTGATTAATCCCTCACCTCCCACTTCTCTTTTTCCCCTCATTGATTTTTGTCTGTGCAAGCCAAGTGCTGGGCAGTGGCAGAACTCGTGGCACTGAAAGTGAGAACAGAGTCGTTTCTAATCACTTGATTCCTTTTGCCATCATTTCACCCATGGATCCCTCTTACTGCATGTTCAGTGCATGGACACAGCCTCACTAAAAGCACAGCAGTGACTCTCTCTGTGGTCAGTGAATAAGAATATCTCTGTTTACACAATATCTTGAAATTCATTCCGGGCAGGTGCTGTGTGTTGGGACCTGAGGGAGCTGGGGTTGTTTAGCCTGGAGAAAAGGAGTCTCAGGGGGGCCCTTGTGGCTCTGCACAAGTCCTGCCAGGAGGGGACAGCCAGGGGGAGTCAGGCTCTGCTCCCAGGGAACAGGGACAGGACAAGAGGAAATTGCCACAGGCTGTCCCAGGGGAGGCTCAGGTTGGACTTCAGGAGGAATTTCTGCACTGAAGGGCTGTTAAGCTTTGGAGGTTTGGAGTCCTCATCCCTGGAGGTGTCCAAGGAAGGCCTGGATGTGGCACTCAGTGCTCTAAGCTAGGGACAAAGTGGGGATGGGTCAATGATCTTGGAAGTCTTTTCCAACTAAATAATTCTGGGATTCTACTGGGATGTGTGTTTTTAAGTTCTAAGAGTAAGGGAGAAGTTGGTGGCTTCTCTCCTGACCCAAGCAAAAATTCAGGAGTAGAGCACTGTAGTGAGCAGCATCCACCCCACTGCGTGTTGACGATCTTAGCCTGAAGTGTCTGGAGCAAAAATTAATCTATTGAGTGATTTTGACTAAAATAATCCATATGTCACATCTACATCCTGTTTGACTTTGACTGAAATAACCCATATGTCACATCTACATCCTGTTTGATTGACCTCCTCTCCTGCTGGAAGGCTGTCCAGGCCTATCCATGAGGGAATCCAGCCCTACTCCCACAGAAGTAGGAAAAGCAGAGGCAATGCCAGGAACTATAAGTGGATGAGAAAATGGTTGTGTCCACTGGTGCCCACATTGGCAGACTTGGAAAACTGCCTGTGTTTCATTCACAGCCATCCCTGGGAAGCTCAGTTCCATCCCAGCCAAGCTGGCTGAGTTTCTGCTTTTACTTCCCCAGGGGCACAATGTCAAATTAGTCATTTTTACAGGAGCAAAGAGCTTTAGAGCAGCCCCAACATACGTTCTCTGGAACACTGACAAGATAAATTCACTTTGTACAAATACAGGCAGCAGTTGCTCTATCTGTCCTGCTTGCTTTTCCCTTTTTTACAATGGAGCAGGTGCAATGCCTGTATCTGTTATCAGTATCTAATATGGTTTGGGCAAACAAGGAATTGCTCACGTTGTCTAGGTGTTGCACACAGGCCATTAGTCACCCTGTCTAGTGCTTATCACAATTCAAAAAAACAACATTTGGGATGAGTCATTGAGATTCATTAAAGAATATCTTTGTCACAGCAGCAAATGAGGGAGAAGTATGGAAGGGATGGGCGGGGGAATGTTTAATATTTGTGGAGAACATAAGACATATGCTGTGTACCAAGTTCTTGGGAACAATCCTGGTTTCACAGGCTATTATTAGCAGAGAAAAAAGTGAACTTAGTTGTGTTGATCAACCCTAGGAAGCAAATTCTGTATTTGGAGTGTGAAATAATTCACTTTTTTGGGGTGGGCTGGGTTATAGGTGTGATATCCCACACCAGTATCCAGCTGGGGGCAACCCATGAGTCTTGTTCCCCCCCAGAGCACTGTGGTCCCCTTGCCTTGCTCATGCTCCCAGCAGAACAGACATTCCTGCAGGGTGTGACAGGGCCACTCCTGTGGCCACATGTCCCTGTCCACTGTGGCCACCTGGTCCTGTGTGAAGCCTGGATGCTGCAAGCACTCAGCAGTAGCTTAGTGACACACAAAGGACTGGTGGCACTGCCAGCAAACACTCTGAGGGGCACAGGCTGTGCCAGGCTGGCATTAAACAAGGGGAAATCATTTCCTTAGCCCATGAGAATCTGCTGGACCTTAGGCATAGGGCTATTTCCTCCCCTAGGAGCAACAAAGTCAGCCTCAAAAAAACCCTTTGTGAATTGTATTTTGAAAAAAACCCAACAAACAAATGTCATAATATCAGCTAATAATAATAATACACCCAAGCCGTGATTGATCAAACCCTTGTATTCTTTTTGCTCTTTTAAATCTTATTTTAAATGTTTAAAAGCATGTTTTCACTTTGAGTTGTCTTTTTCACAAAGAGCGGGTTTTGGTGGAGCCCTGGACGAACCAAGCAGAGGGAGAGAGTGCTGTGAGCAGTTCCTCTCCACACAGATCTCCATGCAGAGGCTTCCCCAGTGGCATGAATTCCCCTCTGTGGGCCAGATGTGCTTCTCTCCTCGCAGGAGATGAGTGTTTCCATGGCTGAGCTGTCCTGCTGACAGCACTGAGATTTCTGGAGTCACTGCTCACTCCCAGGTGTGAAGTGGATTGCTCTCTGGCCTGGGGCAGATAAGCAGCCACAGCACTTCATTGCTGCTTCTCCCAGCATTGGAAATCTTTTAATTAGGAGTGAAATAAACTGTCCACATTGTTCATTTCTTTCCTGCAGTGCAGTCTCTCTCCTTTGTCTCAGTGCAATCTGGTTTTCTTAACGTGGCTGATTCAGAAAGTAAGCTGAGGGTTGCCCAGAAGTCTTTAAATTATATAGAATATAGATTTTGCTATGATCTTTATGGCAATAATTCAGTTTCTTTTTTAGCAATGTGATAAGTTATTGCCCCTCACATCCCAGCTTTCACTCTGCATGGAAATTGAACTTTGGAGGCAATACACTCTCAGGTGCTGTGCAGGGGAGCTCTGCTGATCCCCATTGGATTTCTTGGAGCAGAACCTGTATTGTTTTAGTGCTCCTGAGTAAACCCAGGAGAAACTGGAGTTGTGTGCAGCTCTTATCTCAGGGGAACACACACTTTGGCCAGGCAGGAAAGAAACTGAACAGATTTTTAGAGATAGGGATATTGATCTCACCTTCCTTAAATTCCTTCTGTGCTTTCCCAATAACCTGGCATTTCTGGGAACCCAGACCCAGCGTGTGCCAGGGTTTATGGGTGGCAATTATCCTTAAATACCCATTCCCTGGACTTGGACCCTCTGTCTGTTCCCAATGTTTTTGCAGTTTGCAGCCCTGCCTCAAACTGGCAGAGCTTTTGCTGCAGCTCCCAAACACCAAACACATTTGGGGCAGAGTTGTGAATCACAGAATCCCAGAATCCCTGAGGCTGGAAAAGCCCTCCCAGCC
Organism: Ammospiza nelsoni; assembly: GCF_027579445.1. Taxonomy (NCBI): domain Eukaryota; kingdom Metazoa; phylum Chordata; class Aves; order Passeriformes; family Passerellidae; genus Ammospiza; species Ammospiza nelsoni. The sequence continues at coordinate 117,096,421 of NC_080634.1, forward strand.
CATGGAGTCCCAGCTGTGCTTGATGCCCAAATTATCAAATATTAGGCCCAAGAGACTGAGGAAAGGAGCAAGACTTGAAGCAGGCTGGGCTCATGGTTGGTAAAACTTGGACCATCAGAGGAATGGAAAGGAGTCAAAACATATACGATTGAAAATACACCTTTTCATAGAGATTGGTGATGTGATTTTTGGTTATCAGCTTGCTTTCTGCCCACAGCAGCTGTGGCTGGCAGTGTCCAAGGCCAGGCTGGGGCTTGGAGCAGCCTGGGACAGTGGAAGGTGCCCCTGTCCATGGCAGGGGTGGGATTGGATGAGCTCTAAGATCTTTTTGAATTTAGTCCTAATTGTAGAATAATTTAGGTTGGCAAAGCCCTGCCAGCCCATGCAGTGCCAGCTGTGCCCCGTGGGCACCCTGTCCCCAGTCCAGAGCACTCAGTGCCACCTCCAGGGGACACCTGCAGGGATGGGCACTGCAAAGCTCCCTGGGCAGCCCCTGCCAAGGCCTGAGCTCCCTTTCCATGGGCAAATTGCTGCTGCTGTCCCAGCTGAGCCTGCCCTGGCCCAGCCTGAGGCCGCTCCCTCTGCTCCTGTCCCTGTTCCCTGGAGCAGAGCCCGACCCCCCCGGCTGTGCCCTCCTGGCAGGGACTTGTGCAGAGCCACGAGGGCCCCTGAGCCTCCTTTGCTCCAGCCTCAGCCCCTTCCAGTTCCCTCAGCCCCTGCTGGGGCTCAGCCCCTGCCCAGCTCCGTTCCCTGCCCTGGACACGCTCCAGCCCCTCCAGGGCTCTCCTGCAGGAGCAGAACTGGGCCCAGCCCTGGAGGGGCCTCTCAGAGCCAGCACAGAGGGACAGATGATGCTTCCAGAGTGGGACTTCCTGGACTCTAACCCTTAAAGCTCGGCATTAATGAAGTAGCACCATCCTCTTGTAAAAAACCAAAAACGCCCCAAAAACCCACCCAAAACCAACAAAAGCAACAACAACAACAACAAAACCCCACCCCCAACCAAACAACAACGACAAAAAAACACACCAAAAACCAAACAACAAGTAAAAAACCAACCAAAACCCCCCTTGAGGATTATGTAGAAAATGTCCCATGAATCCTTAGCAGTGCCTTGGCTTCCCACAGCTGATATTCTGACATTAAAACCTTCCCTCACTTTCCTTAGGTCTCTGTATCCTGTGTTGTTACACGCTCCAGTGGAGAGTTTAGTTGCTGAGGGAGAGGTGCAAGGATTTTAAATGAGCACACTCCACTCCTTTTGCTGTTCTCAGGCACGTTGAAAACACCTAAAGGAATTTAGTTTTTCTAGGATATTCCCTTCTCCCACCTCTGTGTGTATTCCCTTGAAAGGAGCACATCCCTAAAGAAAAAGTTTGTTTACCAAGTGATTATTCCAGGGATTCTTGTTTTCTCTGCAAGGATGTGTTTTAGCTTGGGTTGAGCTGAAGGAAATGGGAGTCACGAAGTCACTCAGGTTTTTTTTTTTTTTTGTTCTGGCTTCCTGTTTCCCCCAAACAACTTTTGAACCATTTGGTCAATTTTAACTGAAGCTGGGAAGGATCTCCTGTTCTGAGGGAAATAAAGTTCTTACACATCTCAGAAATAAGAGGCAGCAGAGCAGATAAAAGACACCAGACCTTGTGCCCCCACAGAGATAAAGGCAAGAAACGTGGGCTCGACTGTATTTGTTTCCAGAGAATCACACCAGAAATAAATGCTGTTAACAGGAACCTTTGATCAGGGCTCACATGTTACCAGGCTGGAGATAAGAATTTGTGTGTTATTAGAGATGAGATAAGGCCCTCCAAGGCTCAGCATCATTTGCTCTCCTGCTGGCAGAGGGACATGCTGCTGTGGTGAGGTGTAACATTTACCTCAATTCAGGGGTTGTTCAGCCCTCCTTGGGCTCTGCCTGAGCCAGTTCTCCTGTGGGGATGTTTGCTGAGGTGTGACAGACCTGTGCTGCTGTCTCAGTGTTGCCTGAAGAGCACAACCCTTGAGGATCAGCCTGAAATCTGCTCCAAGCCTACAAATGGTGGGGCTGGGTGACTCCATGAGGAGATGGCAAAGGGGAACATTCCTAGAATCACAGAAATGGGGAGTTACGGAGTGGTTTAGGCTGGGAGGGTCTTTAATGGAAATGCAAAATGGAAACATTCCTAGAATCAGAGAAGTAGAGAATTATGGAATGGTTTTGGTTGAAAGGGTCTTTAACGGAAATGCCAAATGCCAAAGGGGAACATTCCTAGAATCACAAAAGTGGGAAATTATGGAATGTTTTATGTTGGAAGGGTCTTTAGTGGAAATGCCAAATAGGCAACATTCCTAGAATCACAGAAGTGGGGAATTATGGAATGGTTTAGGTTGGAAGGGTCTTTAATTGCCATCAATTTCCACCTCCTGCCATGGCAGGGACACCTTCCACTGTCCTGGGCTGCTCCAAATCTTGTCCCACCTGGCCTTGGACACTTCCAGGGATGGGGAGTCCCCAAATTCTCTGGGTACCCTGTGCCAGAGCCTCCCCAATCTTACAATAGAGAGGTTTTTCCTAATATCCAATCCAACCCTGCCCTCCTTCATCTTGAGCCCATTCCCCCTTGTCCTGTCACCATGAGCCCTGATGAAAAGCCTTTCCCCAAAGGAGGTAAGGAGTGACTGAAAGTCCTGTCTCTCTGAAGGCTATTCCAGTTCCATTAATTAATGAGCTGGCAGTTTCACTTGGGAGCCCATTTGGCAAATGGCCACTGCTATTGATACTTGGCTTTGCCAGATCTTGCCAGGAATGAGCAATCAGTCATGGAAAATGGGCACCCATCCATGCCTAGAGGGTGAATCACACACCTTTTTCAGGAATACCATTAATGCCTTCTTGTGGTTTTTTTTCTTTTTTTTAAGGTTGGGATTAAATGTTTGAGATGGTATTTTTTGTTCGGTTTAGATGTCTGTTAGTTTTTATTTATTTTATAGTTTTATAAGTTGTGAGTTGTAGAGTATTTTATTAATAAATTATAAAATGGACTTGCATTTTTGAAGCAATTTTTTTAAGGATAAATTGTTTAATTAAGAAATTACATTTAAATTATTCTTATTTTTAATTTAATAATTAATTATTTTTAATGTAGATTATTTTTGTTTAATTATACAATATAATTTAAATTTATGAAGAAGATGGTGAAGAAGAAGGTGAAGAAGAAGGTGAAGAAGGTAAAGAGGAAGGATTAGTTTTTGCTTTAAAATTTTAAAAATTTTAAATTATATATATATTTTGTTATATATATTATTATATTTTAAAACTTTAAATTATGTGATATATATTTATTTAAATTATATATTTATAATTTTAATTTTATTATTTAATTTTTAAAGGGTTTTTTATGGTTTTGGGTTATATGTAGTGTTTTCTTGGGCGTTAGTGTTTATTAGTATAAAAAGTCTAAAATTCTCAGCAACTAGGGTTTCAACACCTTCTTTAACTTTTTAAAAAAGTATATTCCAGGTGTGTAAGTAATATGAGGACCTCATGCGTGACATCCCAATGGGAAAAGTGACACTTTTCTCCCTGCTGGATTTCAGTGTACCCTCCTAAATCCTGCCAGTTTCTGATATTTCAGTATGGATGGTCAATCACATATTTATAGAGCATTTTCCATGCCTGTTAGTGGTGGCACAGGAGATCCATTCAGTTTTGTGATATTTGTGACACTCATCATGCAGGTAATAACCTCAAGCATGAGCTTAGCAATGTTGAACTTGGGACCTGCACATCTTTTGTCTCTGAGTTTCCAAAAATAAATCTTCCCTGCTTATCTCTCTGGCATCTTTTGTAAACAGCGAATTCAAGAGCAAACTTTGTAAAGCTCTTAACCCTAATCTTCCCCATAAGCTCCAAAGGTCGAATTACCAATTATGCCCTGTGTTTTCTTTGTGCTCTGGCTCTCAGTTTTCATGCCTGGGGACCCTTAGGTCAGGCTTTACACGAGGAAAGCAATCCCTTCCTTTTCCAAGGAGTTTAAAAAGGCAGGGGAGTGCAAGAATAGCTTGTACTTGGTACCACATAAGTGGCAGGTTTTGAGCCAAGGTTTACAGGAGAGGAGAATTAATTAGTACAGGACTAACTAGCTAATCAGCCTGCTGTCTGACACCTTTATTTAAACCCACTTTCTGTGCTCTCCACAAGAAACCCAGTGCATCACCAGCTGCTTGGCTTTCTCAGGTGGGAGAAGCAGCAAAGTCCTGCAGGAGTGTTTGGGGCTGTGGGAGGTGCAAAAGCTGGGATGGAGGAAGGACTGAGTCTCCTGAGTCACATCCCTGGAATCCTGTGGCTGATGTGATGCAAAACCTTGGGGGAAAACGGTGTTGGAGGGACAAACCACACAGGTGACTTCAGTGGAAGTGTTTTCAGCTCAGCTCTGAGGGAAGGGATGCACCTTGAAGAGACTGGAACAGTTCAAAGAGAAGAAAAATTTGGAGAATTGTGTCTCTTATTCTTCATCTGTGGGAAACTGGTTTAAAGCCCAGCAATAGTTACTGGCAGCCTGTTTCCCTGTGTTGCTCCCTGTTCCTGGATTCCTGGTTAATTCAAATTTCTCTTTCCCTGAGGACTCCAACAAGGTCCCTCTCCTCTACCCAGTTGTTCATTTTCAGTAGAAGTAGGAACATAATTAATTCCTGACCTCCTGTCATCTGCCAAATGGGACTGCAGTTGGGTAAGGGATCAAAATTTATTATAGGAAAACAGCCAATCATGTGAGATATAGCATGATCACTTATTTCCTTATAAAAATGTGATTAAATAGCAAAATATCTGAATCAACAGCTTTTAAACATCTGTTGAATGCACTTTAGTGAGTTACATGCTGTATGTTTCACTTAAAAATATAGCATATTTAACCTTTTTTTTCCTTTTTTTTCTTTTTATTTCTTTTTTTTTTTTCTGAGCTAAAAACATTCCAGAAATGGCTTTTAGTGGACCAAAAATGGAGAGAAAAGCTCTGAGAATAAATGCATCATGCTGTTGGCTGATATTTTGGTTTCCTTACTGGGACAACAAACTATTTCCACCCCAGGAATGACTTTTCTGGGAGATGGTGTTAATTCTGCAGGGCAGGTGGCTGAAGAGACAGTTTGAATATTTGAATATTTGACAGTGTGGATATTTGTGAATATATATCCCACACCGAGGTGTTTGGATGAGCTGGTCATTTAAAAACAAAACCAAGAGGCATGCATCTCTAGGGAATAGTAAACAAAGTTGGAGTCATTCCTAATTATTGGGATACAGCTCTGTCATCAGCTCCTTCTCTAGATACTATTATTTATAGAAATAATTGTTATGCAGCATTTAAATTTGGGATGCGCATGGTTCTTTAATTGGGGGCTGAACTTGTGTTTGGCGATCTGGATTCCTATCCTTACTCATCTGTCTATCATTTATAAAGATTATATATCTGAAACGTGACCTGTGCCTAATTATAATTAATTAAGTCGCCAGCAGTATGCTGAAAAACTTGCATTTAAATCAGGGGGTGAATAATTAAGGCAATTAGCAGAACTGACTGTTTGCAATATGGCTTCTTGAAAATGTGGAATAATTGCTAATCTTCTAGGCAGAGATGGACAGAACACAAGCCTGGTATTTAATTCTGTAAATACAAATTAGGTGAGGTGGTGCAAGTATGGAATTCCTTCTTTTTTTGCCCAAATTTCCAGAGGTCATAAACTGGGTGAGTGACACACAACCCAGTGGATTATTTCAGGGCAGGGTAAGTTCAGGGCATCCAGATGAATCCTCAAGCTATTAAAAAATTCCCTTCTCTTGGCTTTCATAATTTTTATTTATAATCCCTAATTTATGTGGTTGGGAGAGTAACAGTCCTGCTTCCTCACCCTGCTGTGCCACCGGTGCTTGTCCCTATGGATTTGTTGGATCTCCAGGCTTCCCTGAGCCACTCCCTGTTGATTATTTACCCCAGGAAGGAGCGAGGGGATGGGACCTCACTCACCTCTCAAGGAGCGAGGGGATGGGACACCCATATTGGCGACACACAACCCAGCAGACTATTTCAGGGCACAGTAAAATCAGGGTGTCCAGATGAATCCTCAAGCTATTAAAAATTCTCTTCTCTTGGCTTTCATAATTTTTATTTATAATCCTTAATTTGTGTGGTCGGGAGAGTAACAGTTCTGCTTCCTCACCCTGCTGTGCTTTTCCCTATGGAGCTCCAGGCTTTGTCTGAGCTCCAGGCTTCCCTGAGCCACTCCCTGTTGATTATTTACTCCAGGAAGGAGCGAGGGGATGGGACATCACTCACCCCTCAAGGAGTGAGGGGATGGGACGCCCACGCTGGGCAAGCTCAGCCCTCTGTCACCGCCGGAGCAGGCACGCCACGTGTGGGAGAAATCACCCTGAGCATGGAGAAACCACAGCCAACCTCCCCAGCCCTGCCTGGTGGCATTCCACGGGCAGGGAGATGGCCTGGATAGGGCTGGCTGCCATCAGATGTGCCTGCAGCTGGGGAAAGGCGGGCGGGTGACTCAGGGCACGGCTGCCGGGTGGGAAGGTGGCCAAGGTGGCCTGGCAGAGCAGAGCTGGCCTGGCGCCCTCAGTGCCATCATGATGCCATCATGGATGATGCTATCAGCGTCTTTCCCAATCCAGGAGCTGAGAAAATGTGTCATGTATCCATCAGTATCAGTGGGGTGCTCTCTTGGTTCAGAGCAAATTTGGGAGAGAACTCCCAGAGGGGCTCCTCTAGAAAAGCAAATTCAATTGGCCCCTCCTCACAACCAGTCTGGGAGAAAATACCTCCTTGGAGAAAAGTGGAAAAACCCTGTTTATTAAACAATAAAACCTAAACAATATTAAACAATAAAACCCCTTGCTGCTCTAAAAGAGATGACAAACTCAGAAAGTCCCTCCATGGGCTGTACTGAGCTCACTCAGTCTCTTATCAGTGATAGAAATGTCATGGCCCAGGCCTGGCCCGGTGGGCCTCAGGTGCAGCTGCCAGTGCTCTGCTGGGTGTTCAGGCCAGGGCAGGTTTAAACAGCTCCAAAGATAAGGAAAAAACCCCACAGCCCAGGGACCTTCTTTGCCTCAGCTAGCTAAACTAGCTAAAAGCAAAGGGGAGCTCTGTCCTGCTGTCTGTCCATCCACAGACAGCACAGTCAGGAGCAGGAATGTGGAGGAGTGAGTGCAGTGTCTGAAAACAAACTGCTGCTTCTTCTCTCCCCCCTTCCCTCTCTGGAACAAGTCCTAAAGGTGCAAAACTTATTATTCAGCATAAACAGAACAAGATGATTGGGGATAAAGACATCATATAGTCAACCTAGGGCAGGTGCCTGGATAAAAGGGCTGGGCACTTGGCAGGGCTGTGGGGACACCAAGCCCTCCTCTCATGGAGAGGTCTCCATAGGCTGGGGATTTGTCCTGGTTGGTTTTTTTGGGTTTTTTTTGTCCTGCTGCTTTTAGTGCTTCCAATTTCTCCCCTCTCTCTGTGCCTGAGGCATAACTTGGATTAGTGGATTTGTGTCTGGGTGTGTGTGACATCCCTGAGGTGAGCTCACTGTCTGTCGAACAATCTGAATTTTACACACTTTTTGTTGTCTTTTTAAAGACCTGTTGAGTTTGTGCTATGAGACAAGTTGGTTCAACTATTTCATTGAAAGCTCTGTTAATTAATTTATAGCTTTTAAAATTTTTTTTAGCTTTGGTGTTTATACCCCAAGAAAGTTAAGAGAAGATTGCCAAATTTTCCTCTCAGGAAAACACATGCATTTTACAGAACTTGGATAATTGCCCTCTAAGTTTTTCCAGTGTCTGGGGGTTTGTTTGTTTGTTTGTTTTTGTTTTTTTCTCAAATCCCATTTGAATGAGGCACTCCAAGACTGTGGCTTGTGGGGAATTTTTGCATGGTTAACACTGAGCACATGCATCAAAACGTCTCCCTGCCCCAGGGCTTTGCCCAGGCAGAGTTTGTGCCTTTAAAGCAAAGAGAGTGATTCAATGTCCTGTAGGTGACAGGGACAGCCCCGAACAAGTCTGGAGGTATTTTTAGAACTTGATAAAATGACACTTCATAAAACACCGACCAGGCAGCTCAAAAGAGGAAATAAGAGTGGAGAGACTTTGGGAAAACATTACTGTATTTTTAATTATCAGCCCTTTTGATGTTGTCAGCCCATACCTTAAGCAACGGGAATAATTGTTTCACTTCCTTCCTATTTAATGTGGTCATTTTATGGCTCAGAGGCACAGCTTTTGCTCCTGAGTTACCATTTACAGCTGTGGCCAGCCTTGGGGATGCTGCTTTGGGCCACACAGCTGCCCTGGCAGTGCTGTCTGCCAGGGAAAGGGCCTCAGGCTGTGCCAGGGGAGGCTCAGGTTGGATAACAGAAGGAATTTCTTCATGGAAAAGGTTGTCAAGCATAAAAAGGGGCTGCCCAGGGAGGTTTGGAGTGCCCATCCTTGTAGGTATCCAAAGAAAGACTGGAAACCTGTGTTCTCCTCATGGAATCCACAGAAATTTTATCTTTCTGGGACTGAAATATTCCCATTTATGGTATTGACACATAAATACCTGTATGCTGAGCTGGGGAGGGACCAGCTCCTAAACCCCCTGCTCCTAAAGGAACACCTTTCTCAAGGCAAAACAGAAATCTAATTTTGTGGAAATAAATCAGTGCAAGTGGGAATAGGATCTTGGGGTGTTGGGCTGCTGAAATCTACAGGAAGGCACAGGTGTAAAATTAAAGCAAGATTTCATCATCTTCTACATCAAATACTCAAAACAGCTGAGTCTGCCTATTCTGAATTAATGTTTCCACTGAATTTTGCCAGTCCACACCAGTTAAAGTTCTGGCCCTGTGAATGAAGCCTATATTTATTGCTCTTTTTCATTTTTTAATTTCATTTTAATAGTCCTGATGGCCCAGGACAAGACTCACTCAGCCCTTCAGAAAAAGGTCTAGCTCAGATTTTTTTTACATCATTTACAAAGAAAAGAAATAATTAAAATTCTTTCAGCTGAAACTTTTGCTTCTTCATAAATTAAACGAGCTGAGAAAACCAGCAAAATGTAATTTTCCCTGCTCAGTATGGCAGCTTGAAGGTCACCATGGAGGGATTATGATACTCAGCAGATTCCCTTTAGAATGTGAGGTTTTCCAGTGTCTAAAGGAGCTTGGATAAATCCAGAATTTGACTGCAGAAGGGATGCTCTGAGGTTCTGACTCCATGTGAAATGCTCAGTCAGGGATATTCACTTCCAGAGCTCTGTGGAGCCTCAGCAGAAAGGATAAAAGGATGATATTCCTTATGTGAGTGCAAGCAGCTGGCTCAGAGAGGGAATTCAGCTGCTGGAAGAGAGCTGGGGAATGGTGGCCTGCAGGATGGCTCAGGGAATTTACCTGGATGCAGCTTCCCTTATCCACACATCCATCCTGGAGAAACAGAGATATTCTGGGGCTACAAACTCAGTGGTGCAGAGATGCCACCCTACAGGGATCCCAGGTGTGGCAGAAGAATTTCCAAGGAGCGGAGTAGTCACTTTCTTGGACCCTCTGTGTTCTTCAAGAAGTGCAAAGGGGCTGCAGCAGTGGCAGAAGATGGACTCTGATTTAAATTAAGGAATCATCCCAAAACTAGGAGAAACATCTCAGCAGAGCAACGTGGCTGCCTCAGTTCTCCTTCATGATCAACAGTGAATCTCTGGGATGACAGGGAAACACAGACTGGGAATAAAGGCCAGGAGAAGGTTGCCTGTTGGATAAAAGTAAGGATGATATTCCTTATGTGAGTGTAAGCAGCTGGCTCAGAGAGGGAATTCAGCTGCTGGAAGAAAGCTGGGGAATGGTGGCCTGCAAGATGGCTCAGGGAATTTACCTGGATGCAGCTTCCCTTATCCACACATCCATCCTGGAGAAACAGAGGTGTTCTGGGCTTACAAACCCAATAGGGCAGAGATGCCACCCTACAGGGATCCCAGGTGTGGCAGAAGAATTTCCAGGGAGCAGAGTGGTCACTTCTATGGACCCTCTGTGTTCTTCAAGAAGTGCAAAGGGGCTGCAGCAGTGGCAGAAGATGGATTCTGTCTTGAATTAAGGAATCATCCCAAAACGAGGAGAGGCATCTCAGCAGAGCAACGTGGCTGCCTCAGTTCTCCTTCATGATCAACAGTGAATCCCTGGGATGACAGGAAAACACAGACTGGGAATAAAGGCTGGGAGAAGGTTGCTTGTTTTGAGAGAAACTTCCACATTTCTTGCAGCTTTCCCCTTTCTCAGAGATGCAGTGAAGGGAAGCTGTAACCCCTGGAGAATTCCTCCTGATTCCAACCAACTCCAGCTTGAGCTCTGACATCTCTGTATTTGTAAACAATCTCAGCACATCTCTTCTTTGGGATCTATCCAAGCTACACTTCACTCAAATGCTGTTCTGTTCTTGCTGCCTGATGCAGTCCATCACACTTTTTTCTGCATTTCACTTGTTTTGATTGTCACCAGAGAACCTTCAGCGAGGCAGTTTTTTGTTGCTGTGATGGCTGGTGAATATTGTGTTGGGGGAAAAATAAAAGTTTGAAGTGGAAATTTTCTAATCACAGTCACTGTTCTTTGTTGTTTGCAATCTGCATGAAGACAATGCAGATGGGTGAGTCAGTGTAAGTGGTGTCTGATGCTCTGAAACAAAAGCTCCTTATATAAACACCTGAGTGATCTGATGAAATTTTCTACATGTATTCACGATAAATGAATTTTTAAAATGTTAATTAAAGGCCTAAGAAATCTTTGGAAGCCCTTTTTCAGTGCCAAAGTTGTAGAGGAATACATATTTTAGATCTTCCAGGTACAGATTTTGGTATGGTTGGTTGGGTTTTGGTTTTTTGGGTTTTTTTTGGTTTTGTTTTGGTTTTTCTTGGTTGTTATTTTTTTTCTTTTTTTTTCTTTTTCCAAAATGGAAACAATTTTAAAGCCACGTGTAAACACTCAGATTTAGCTATGTGTAACTGGATTAGGAACAGTAATCCTGGCAATGGCTTTTATTCCCCTTTAAAATGCATATTTTCCATTAAGCAGTGTGGCTAATGAGTGTTGTATTTGTAATGAAGCCCTTTTTTCCAGGTTAACAGTGAATCACTTCAGGCTGTGACCTTATCTGATCTTGCATGCTCAAGAGGGCTGAGTCCAATCAATAATTGTTGAGGTTTCATCAGGAGCCCGTGGGTGCTGCCGGAAGCAGTTTGGTGATTAAGGAGTTGACATTGCTCTTGCTCTCAACCATTCATGAAACTCTGTCCTATACAAGCCCTGCTAGGACTCTGCTGCCTTTTGGAAAACTGGGATTTTCTCTGCTCAGCCTTCATCACTATCCTGTGGTGGGTTTTATGTCAGACTCTCCATCCTGGCCAAATTCCAATTTTGATAATTGTTTTCTGCCTAGTTTCCTTCCATTTCAGTTTAGACTGCTACTCTCCTTTGTTCCCCAAGCCAAGGTGTTAAACTGTTTGGTTTGATTGCTTCCCAGGCCAGCTCTGGGAATGCTGCCTGGCACAGGGTGAGTGCAGCTCTGCTGCCTCTCAGCTTTATCAGGTGTTTGTTCAGCTTCTCAAAGGGCCCTCTCTGTGAACAACTGATAATGTCCTGTGGAAACATCTGGACGGGGTCAGCTCTTCAGCTTCCTGGGCTGGAAAGGCTTCAGCTCTTGAGGTGCACAGATGTAGTGTGAGCTGCAGTTTGATGTTTGGATCACAGACAGAACTCGTGCTTTTTCTGTCCTCTGGCAGCCCCTGGGAGTTATTAGTGTTGGCGTTAAAGTGCTCTGTCAAACACAGAGGGGATGTCTGAATGCCTTTCTTGTTTGTTTGTTTTCCCAATGTGTAAAGGCAGCCTGGAAAGCTCCCGGTGTTTGTTGTTGGTGGCATTCCCTGCATGCCTCCATCCCCCTGCTCATCCTGGAGGAACAGAGGAGATTGAGGAGCTGATCTCCTGCCCCACAGCTTCTGTGTCAGCGCTGCCCCTCCAGGAGCAGAGACAGCATCCAGGACATTGCTCTGAGCTAACAGGGGATTGGGAGCTGGAGGAGGGAAAGGGCTTGCAAGATATTCCTGGTATTTCTGGGAATCACTTCCCAACCAGCAATCTCTGCTGCTGGAATGAGCACTGGGTTTTGGAAATACCAGTGTACACCTCCCCCTGGGTAGAGCAGCCAGGCCACAAAAATCGTTCTGGTGGTTTCTGTGGATCTTGGGAGGGGCCAGTTCCAGTCGCCACTCCTCCTTTCCCAGTTCAGCTGCTGGTTTTGCCTGGGCTGGTTCTTTGCAGCAGGAAAATTGAAAGGGGTGGGAGGAGAGCCTGGTTTGCTGGAGCTGGAGCTGCTCAGACAAAGCCTGAGCAAAACAAACTCATCTGAATGAGATTGGTTCAGGGTGATGTGAGGGGTTTTCATTTCTGTGGGGAAAATAGGAATCCCAAACCCCTGGCTGAAGCCTGGGCTGTGGATGCACTCCTTGTCCCGGCTGCATCTCTGCCAAGTGGAGCTCATCAATGCTTTCCCCATCCAAAATTATCCCTCCCTGCATCTCCTGGAGGACCTGTTCCTTGGCCAGGGGTGGGGATGGGAGGGCTAAAACCAGTTTTAGTCAAAATGAGCAGGTCAGCTTGCACAATACACAGGAGGTCTTTGCTAAGTGGAGTCATGAGGTCCTCAGGAAAGGTCTACCTTGCCCTCCAAGAGTTTCAACAAGTTTCACATTGAGTTTGGTGACCTGACACTTTTATGCCTTAACTTTCCTTGCAGATGAGCTCTGAAAGGCAGATTGAAGCTGTTTTAAGGGAGGTTTAGGCTGGAGACTGGGAAAGGTTCTCCCCCAGAGGAGAAGAGCCTGGAGCCTTTGGACAACGCTGCCAGGGATGCCCAGGGTGGGATTTTTGGGGGGTCTGGGCAGGGCCAGGAGTTGATCTGGATGATCCCTGTGGGTCCTTCCCAGCTCAGGATATTCCATGATTCCATGATGGGTGCTGTGGCCACCCCCTTGCTGGCTGTGCTGGGTGGATTCACATCCTCACCTCCCAATGCCTCCCTACAGGGCCATCCTGCTGGGCCTGTTTGGGCACACGTTGTTTTTGTGGGGTATTGTCACCCAGACAGTCCCAGTGGAAATTTTTGTCCCTGTGTCCTGTGTTCCACATAAACACATGGGGACAAATAGACCCTGCCCAGCAGAGCTGTAAATAATCAAGCCAGAGAAAGGTCATGGCTTGTGTTGTGTCTACATGAAAAACTAAGGCTAAGAGGGTGAGGAACGAGCCTGGGCCTCCTTCCAGTACCCCACAGAAGCCCTCCATCATTGCTACCCCAAATCTGAAAATGCTCAAATCCCTGAACTGGTCGCCAGTGCTCAGGACCAATTATTTCCTGGTCTGAAATCTCCTGTAGTTTGAAGTCATGGCTTTATTTTTAGCTCATCACCACCACCTCAGCCGTAATTACACTTGTACCAATCAAGCGTGTGGCAACGCTCATGGGTGTCTGAGTAGTCCTGTAGTGTAAGGCTTAATTTGTGGGTTGGAAAAGGTGGAATGGGAGGTGTTGCACACTGAGGTTCCACCTGCCCCACAAAGCTCCTCAAAGGTGATGTCCCAAGAGAAGAGAGCAGCAACAGCAGGCCCGTGGTTCAGGGTCTTTTTTCACCCTCTCCTTTCAGAGGGATCCTCCAGCCCTGATCATATCTCAGCCCTAAGTCACGTCAGGAAGCACATTTTAAATGCTGCTTTATTAGAGAGTCAGAGGCATTTGTGGGATTGGTGTGGGAGTACAAAATTGTTTTCTGATGAGGAATTGAGTCGAGGTTTGTTGGCGTCTCGTGTAGTGGCTGTTTATGTGTAAACTTGAAACCAAACCAAGCAAAAGAAGTGAAACCATCCAAGGCCTAAAATGTCATCTGGCAGCGAGGGAAGGCTGCAAATACCAGATTAGGGGAGCCCAGAACCAGCTGGCTGCTGTTCATGCTGAAGTGAGCGCTCACCAGACATTCCAAAGCTGTCCATAAAGCCTTTCTAAGCTCACTCTGGTCACTGCTACTCATTTCAGGATCACTGGCAAGCATGAAGGGGGCTTCTGTTTAGCTGTGGGAAAAGCAGGCAGGGAAAACAGCACCAAGTCCATGGTTTTAGTGTCCTTTCTTCTGTGGTTCACAGCACAGACCACAGTCCAACTCCATCTGGAGCCAGCTCCAAGGGTTTTGCTGGTTTTCAGCAGGACCAGGGTGAAACCAAAGTGTAATGACAAGTCACAAAGGCTGCAATAAAGCCATGCTCCCTGAGAAAACAGCTGTGGTGGTTTAGGAGCTCCTTGCCTCTTCCACCCCTCAGACAAAGGCTCCTGCTCCCAGAATGGTGCCAGCAGAAGGAAATGTGGGATCATGCTCTGCTCCACAACCTTCATGTCACCCCCCTTTCCTGGGAAACAATGTGGGATCATGCTCTGCTCCATATCTTTCACATCATCCCCCTTTCCTGGGAAAAAATGTGGGATCATGTTGTGCTCCACAACCTTCACATCACCCCTCTTTCCTGGGAAACAATGTGGAATCATACTCTGCTCCAGAACCTTCATGTCACCTCTCTTTACTGGGAGGGAAATGTGGGATCATGCTGTTCTCCACAACCCTGACATCACCCCTCTTTCCTGGGAGGGAAATGTGGGATCGTCCTCTGCTCCACAACCTTCATATCACCTCTCTTTCCTGGGAAACTGTGGGATTACACTCTACTCCACACCTTTCACATCACCCCTCTTTCCTGGGAAACAATGTGGGATCATGCTTTGCTCCACAACCTTCACATCACCCCTCTTTCCTGGCAAAGAAGCCTGTTTGGAGCTGCAGGCTGTGGCCATCTCCAGCAGCAGGCTGAGCCAGCCCGATGGGGTGATAAGAAACCCACAGCACCCAGGGCTTGTCAGAGCCCATTCTGGAGTCTGTCATTACCCATTGTTCCCTTTATTGAAAGCAGTTGTACCTTTTGCATGTCCCCATACTTCAGACCTGGAAATCAGACCTGGAATCAGACCTGGAACACAATTACTGTGTTTTTTTTTGCTCGGGAAGTGTTTCTTTTTATGCATTAAAACCCAGGAGGAGGCTTTGTTGCTGCCGCAGCAGCAATACCCTGACCTGCTCAGAAGGAAGTTTCGTTCTGAATAAAGCTAATCTCACACTAAAAACGTAACCCTTTGAGGCCTGGGGGCAAGCACCACGTGTGAAATCATCTCAACTGTCATGTGGAAGGCTGGGTTTGAAAAGCCACCCTTGAGAGATTATCATTAAACCGAGCCTTACGCAAGGCCGGGCTCGGAGGGATCCGCGTTTGCACATCTGTGGTTTCAGTGACCTTGGCAGAGTTGTTTCCCAGTATAAGTAAAATCAGAAGTGGAACTTGCAACAGCAAGCAAATGTGCTTTTTTCACTGTATTCCAGGCAGATTAGTGATGTCATGGCTGCTGTGTGCTGTAGCTCTGTCTCCTTTAATGCCCTTTTTATTTTTTATTTTTTTATCTTGATGCTAATGTGGCTTAGAATTTCTTCAGCTAGAGAAGTCACAGCTCTTGGCATCCTGCCCCACAACATTTACCTGGAACTCTTGCAACCTTCTGTGACATCAGTTTTACTGCTGAGGGTGTAATTGATCTTATCCATTCTTGAACATGCTCATTATGACATTCATTGTGGTTCTTTTCCAACATTGGAACATGCTCATCTCAGGACATCTATGCAATATCCACCTCCATGTACTTTCTTTATTTGTATTACTTATTTTTCTATTATTTGTTATTTATTATTATTTATTATTAGTTATTTTCTAGGGGTTATGGGGTTGCTTTGATCCTCACAAAGTGTGAGGATCAGAACAGACCAGGGGAAAAAATTTTTTAAAAACGGGGGGAAATATTAAGGAAGAACTGCAGGCTGCGTTGTCTTTGTGAACTTAGCAGACTGAGTAGGTTTTTTATGTATTTCTTCTTTTCTAGTGATGCTGGTACCAGATGGCTGATTTACAAGTCAAAAACTTCAAGCATCCAGTAGTTCAGCCTCTTACTTCCAGAAGCCCTTGATGGATTATGCTGGATAATGATGGATAATGTGGCCCATGGAAATTCTCTTTGGATGAGAGACTGTGTGGGGTGGAAGCAGTGGGAGATGTGTCTTGGTGCTCCTTTATGAGCTCTGCTGTGGGTCCCATCTCAATCCTTGGAAGTCCAGCACCCATGGAAAAGCTGAGGAGGTGGGTGGAATGTGCAGCAGATTTCCTATAGGAAAATAGAATCCACTTTGCTCATGGCTTAGGGTGGGTGCACATAAAGTAAAAGAGGATTTTCCTCCACTTCTCTCCAGGAATTTGAGATATGATTTCATTTTTCTTACAGTTAAGCACATTCAGTAAATAGCATAACCATCACAACTGAAGTACTACCTCATCAAATGCTGTGAAAAGGATGAAGACATTTAGATGACACATAAATACACTGAGTTTTCAGCCATGGTATACAGTGCACTACTTTCAATGGAAAATCAAGGCTTTCAAAGCAATTCATTTAACATTTCCATTTTAACACTTCCTCAAAGTCAATTGCAGCAGAGAACATGCAGCTCAGTTTGCTTCCTCAAACCATGACACAAAATAGTCCAGAACTTCTCCTATGAAGCAACAAAATCCCTCCAGGATATAAATGCAAATTTTTTGTCCTACCACTGATGACACGGCTTGAGGACTTTTCCAGTTTGCTGTCAAAGAAATGATATGTCTTCATTGCTGATTAATTAACTGTAATTAACTAAAGTTTTGTTTGGTTTCATATTTTCCCCTCCCAAGTTATGTTAATGTGGACAAATAGTTTGGATAAAACAGCCCCTCCTTGGAATGAAATGTGGGCAGTTCAGTGGAGGCTGGTCCTGAGCTCAAGGGTGGCTGTGCTGAGGATGCTGAAGGGCTCAGCACAGGAGTCTTTGAAGGAATTTGATTTATTTTCTGAATTTTTACAGTTGTATTATCTCAGCACACAGGGGAGCTGGGGGAAGTCAATAATCATGGAGTTCTACAATCATGGAATGGTTTGGGTTGGAAGGGATGTTAAACATCATCCAGTGCCACCCCTGCCATGGCAGGGACACCTCCCACTGTGCCAGGCTGCTCCAAGCCCCAATGTCCAACCTGGCCTTGGGCGCTGCCAGGGATCCAGGGGCTGCTCTGGGCACCCTGTGCCAGGGCCTGCCCACCCTCCCAGGGAGGAATTTTTTCATAAAATCTGATCTGAACCTGTAATTTCTCAGTTTAAGCCATTCCCTGTGTGCTGTCCCTGCATCCCCTGGCAATTGTCTCTCTCCAGCTTTCCTGGGGCTCCTCCAGGCCCTGCAAGGCCACCCTGAGCTCAGCCCAAAGCTTCTCCTGTGCAGGTGAGCAATGCCAGCTGTGCCAGCCTTTCCTGCCAGCAGAGCTGCTCCATCCCTCTGCCCATCCTGGAGCCTCCTCTGGGCTCTCTGCAGCAGCTCCATGACCAGATGCAACCAAAAAGAAGAAGAAATTTTCCTGTGAGCAACTGAGATTATATTAACCAAAGCTTCAGCCTGTGTTTCTTTTGGCTAAGATTGGTTTAAAAGGTACAAAATGCAAATGAAGATCTTTATATCTTTATATCTCAGTGGATCTCCACCAAAAGGCACCACTCAGGCTCCATGTTCTGCAGCAACAGCAATCCTTGAGTATTTCTTTCCAAACTACTTATTTTTGTTTCATTTATTAATTGCTTCACTGAAATTCCCTTTATAATCAGATTTTAGGGGAATAATAGTATAATGTAGGGGGAATAATAGTATGATAGTGAGAAAACACCAACACAAACAACCTCCCATGCTGTCCTTTACAAATAAAAATAAAAAATAAAGTCCACCAATAACAGTTTGTTCTTTGGTAAGGGGCTAATGGGACACAGGACTTGGCATGCTGGAGCAGCCACTGGAATGAAAATATTACCGTAAAAATCCCTAAGTCTTGACTTCATTAAAACGTATTTAATAGGATTGACGTTTTTTTCCTGGCCAAAATTTCTAAAGTTATGTAATAAACTCAGTGTGCCTGATCCTCCAGGGTTATTTCCACACTCTATTAACAGGCTATAGCAGGTTTTTAAAATATGCAGCATGGTGTGGTGTGTACCTGGGAACAAGGAACAGAAAGTTCTTTCAGAGATTGTATGTACATATGTCTGTAGGCTGCATGAGCTTGCCTAAACAATTCACACCATTATCGAGAGGATCTTGGCAAAAACAAGAGAAAAAGAGATTCAGGGAGTTACATAACAGGCATACATATCTTTCCTTCTTGAGCAATGGCTGCTTCCACTTAACAAATGATATTTAAGCACTCCATAAAAGCTGCTAACAAAATCAATTCCCATGGCCTCTTCAGGAGTGGAATAGGTTGCGTGTGGGATGGTGAGATGCTGGCTTCAGTCGTTTAATCTTCTGGGTTATCCCAGATATTTGCATTCCTGGAGAGTTCAAAATGAGTATCTTTAAATGTTTGGTTGCAAAAGGTGGATACAGAAAACGTTAAGTTAGGAGGAAAAGTGAAAGGACAATTATTACTCTTTTTTCCAGGCTGAGACAGATCTGTACTGTAACTTTTGGGAGCAATCCTACTGGAAGTCCCCCCAAACACTCCTGACTGTGCAAAAATCCTGTATTTCTGGATGTAGGTGGATATTTCAGCATTTTGGGCTGGCCAGATGATCAGACCTGATCACAGGATGGGTGGGTGGAGATGGGGGGATGCCACTGTTCCATCCTGACCATCTTCCCCAGGGCACTGTTCTTACTTTGGGAGGTTTTTGCCACTTATTTCTTTACCCTCAAATGTAGCAAACTCAAGATTCTTGGTAAAAATTAGAAAACTGGAAAGAAATTACCTGAATGCTCACGAAATTTTTCACTGAGGTGAACAAAGGATTTTCCTGAGTGCTGAAAATTATAGAATTGGAAAGAAATTGCTTGAAAGCTCACAGAAATTTTTCACAGAGGTGACCAAAGGATGTTTATCACTTGAATTCCTGAATGCTGAATATTTTAATCAAAGCATTTGGTGCCTTGTGGAAGAGAATATTATAATATATAATACATAATATATATAATATAATATAATATAATATAATATAATATAATATAATATAATATAATATAATATAATATAATATAATATAATATAATATAATATAATATAATATAATATAATATAATATAATATAATATAATATAGTATAATATAATATAATATATAATATAATACATAATATATAATAATATAATATATAATATATAATATTAATAATGTATTATATATTATATATTATAGATTATAGATTATAGATTATAGATTATAGATAATATATTATTGATAATATCATATCATATAATATCATATATATTATCTTACATATAATTACATATAATATATAAGATTATATATTATATAATCTTATATATTATAATATTATTTATATATAATATAATAATATATAATATAATATAATATAATAATATATATTATAATATTGTCCCCACTGCAAGGGGATAAAAAGCAGCCACTTGCCTGTCCCAAATGTGGGCAGGGACAGCCAGAGCAGGCTGCAAGGAGGGACAAGCACGTCCTCATGTTTCCTGCAGCTCATCCTCCCCACTCCTGGCAGTCCCTGCACAGGGACTTCCTGGCCCAGAGGCAGGATTTGTGTTTCTGGGGTTTATAGCTCACTGTGGACTTTTCTTGCAGGAACTGGGCTGAGTTTCCAGTTGTATTTCTGGCTCCTGACATCCGATGGTGAAGGATCCCCCAGTGTGGCTCTGTGCTTTGTGAAAAGTGTGTGTGAGTGTTTTAACCTATTTCCTCTTCTCTCCACGTCTTGCAGAGTGAGAAACAAAGGAGAAGCATCCTGGTTTTGCCCCTTCCCAATCACCCAGGTCACGCTGTCACACTCCAATTCCTCGTGCTGCGTCTTGTGCAAACCAAGGGCTTCCCATCTCCTGAGAGCTATTTTTACCCTTTTATTTGCATAAAAGCTGAACTTCTCCAGTTCTCCTGTTGCAAAACCAAAGTTGTGGGTGTGTTTATGTTGATATTATTTATATTAACATGTATAACATTAATTGACATACATAATATATTATACATAAAATATACCACAATATCTATAACATACATAAAAATATATAATATATATTAATACCTAAAATATACGAGAACATTTTTAACATATATAACAATATATAATATATTAATACACAAAATATACCGCAATATCTATAACATATATAAAATATATAATACATAATAATACACAAAATATACCGCAATATCTATAACATATATAAAAATATATAATATATAATAATTTATAAAATAGACCACAACATCTATAACACATATAAAAATATATAATACAATAATATATCAATTAACATTTCTGATGTTAATTATTTACATTAACACACCCTGTTTTGTGTTACCACAGTAGTCATGTTACTTTTCAATGGAGGTGTGCTTTTTTTTGGTCTATGCCATTTTTTCCTCCTGATAATGTAAATTCTGTCTGCTTTTTTAAGAACCACCTCAGAATAACAGCTCTGCAAATGCAAGGCAGGCTTGAAGGGAGTCTCTCTTTTATGTGCTGAGTTTGCTCCTCTCCAGCCAAGACAAGAAAGCTCAGGGAGAGAAGTGTTTTGTTCAGAGGGGAAGAAGTCTCTTCCATCCCTTTCCCACAGTTAAGAAAGAGCTTTGGTTGAGTTATGAGTGAAGCCACTTACATAATCTATGGTCAGAAAGCTGAGCTGGCATGTTTTTGGGTGACTGGAAGTTGAACAAAGAGAAAAATATTGAAATTTCCCAGCTGACCCCAAAACAAAAACCTGCCATTAGGTTGGCACTTACTGCACATCTGCTGTGTAATTTGGTTTTTTACTGACTGCTCACACTGAGATTGTCTTTGTGTAACTGTCAGGCATTTGCAGATAGGTTTTCTTGTGGGATATGCATCAGTGTCACAGCTTTCACTTTTGGAAATAGGTATTTTTGGGTTAGAAGGCACTTAAAGGCCATCCAGTGCCACCCCTGCCGTGGCAGGGACACCTCCCACTGTCCCAGGCTGCTCCAGCCCCAGCGTCCAACCTGGCCTTGGGCACTGCCAGGGATCCAGGGGCTCCACAGCTGCTCTGGGAATTCCATCCCAGCCCCTCCCCACCCTGCCAGGGAACAATTCCTTCATATATCTAACCAAAATTTCCCCTTTTTCAGTTTGAAGCTGTTCCCCCTTGTCCTGTCACTGCACTTCCTGATGAATTGTCCCTTTCCAGCTTCCCTGTAGCCCCTTCAGGCCCAGGAAGTCTCCACAAAACCTTTTGTTCTCCAGGCTGAGCACCCCCAACTCTCCCAGCCTGTCTCCACTGGGCAGCTGTTCCAGTTCCCTCATCAGCTTTGGAATTTCTCCATCAGTTCCATGTCCTTCTAGCTCTGGGACACCAGAACTTTATGCCATGTTCCAGGTGAGATCTCACCAGCAGAATGTCATCCCCAAATGCCTTTTCCTAGCTCTCCACAGAGACTTGTTCTGCTTCCTTCCCTCTGACACCCCAGTTTGCCTCTGCCTGTGTTGTAGAGGAGCTTTGCTTGGCATTGCTGGATGTCAACTACTGGGCATTTATTTATTCATTTATTTCTTTATTTTTATTTTTAGTTCATGCATAACAGTCTTGAGGAACTTTTCTGGATACATGTTCTAAGTCATAATCTTGGTCTTCTGTGTACCTTGTGATGTGCCAGTGTCTTGGTTTGGAAAGCCAGGAGTCTGCTAAGGAAGGCAGGAGCCTCCCCTGAAATGGAGAATGTAAACCCTCCCCACCCCTCCAAATTGCTATAAATTTTAAATTAAGGGGCTCTCAGGTAAAAAATATGGGAGCAGGAAATAACAGTTCTTTATTAGGGACGAAAATAAAAGGACAAAATAAACAATGCAGTAAACTAAAACAACACTGACAGAGTCAGAACCTGACACCCTGTGGGTCAGGCTGTTGGCAGCAGCCCCATTGGAATTGTGGCTCAGCCCTCCTGCAGTGTCAGGGGTGGTTCTGCTGGAGCAGGGATCCTGGAGAAAGGTGCATCTTCCTTGAAGATCCAGTGGAAGAAGAGGCAGCTGCTGTTCCTCTGGGAATCCAGTGGAGAAGCCGTGCTGGTGACCAGAATCTCCAGGTTATACCCAGGTAGCAATGCTTGGCTCCTCCCTCTGGGCTCACGTCTCCCAGTGGGATGCTGCAGTTCCTATCAGCCATGCAGTGACATTCAATGGCTGTTATCAGCAGATGTCCCCTCCTGAGGGAGGAGTGATTGTGGTCACTCAGAGAGAGATAAGGCAAACTGCCCACTTGACAAAAGACAACTGCCATACAGATGGTAATAAAATACATCTTGCCTTGCAGTCTGGAACAGCCAGCTTCTTCCTGAGCTTCTGGCCAGGTTTGGTAGCAATCCCTGGTCAGCCAGAGTGATTGTGTGGGATGGGCAGGGTAAGCTGCATCCTACAGGACACCCAGCAAGGATTTCCCAGCTTTTCTCCATTTCTGAAATGATTTTTTTTCTCCTCCTTGCTCATGAGCTGCCCTCTGCAGCACCTCAGTGAGCTCCCTCAGAATGCCACCAAGGTCTAGCACTGTGATATTTGTACAAACACACTGAAAGCTCTTGGTTTGTGCAAGTGAAAATTTATGTTACAACTGCATAAGTTTTGGCAATCATTATGGCAGAAGCTGAGAGAACAATTTCAGTGGATTGATTCAGAGCCTTGTGTGGGACTATTTCCAGACTGTAAATTTATCAATTCCCTGGGAAAATTTGCGTTAGAAAAAGCCTTCAGTTCCAAGTTTTCCACTGTGCTGTTGGACATCTCAGCACACCAATGCCATGACTGTGTGTGTAGTGCATTCACCTAAAAGGTGCAAAACTCATTTCCTTACTGGTTGAAATTTGGAAGCCACTAAGCTCTTTTAATTCAGCATCACCTAATTCTCTGTTCCCCTCCCCATGAATCTTTGCCATCATTCTTTCTCTCCCCATCTCCTTTCTCTTTCCCTCCCCCATCCCCAAACTCCCTGATTTGCAATTACAGTATTTTTTAGTGAGGAGCAATGGCTTTTTAATTTTCCCCCCGAAATGGAAGTGTGCAATTATTATGCAAAGCAGTTCTCTTTTAATTCCCCAAAATTTCCGGTGTACACTGCAATCAGTCATTTTCCTCTGTACGTTTTACTATCTGAAATTGTAAGCCTGGAACATTAGAAAACTATAATAAATAATTCAGTGATTTCCTTTCAGCTTCATATTCTACTTTGCTGAATGTGTTTGGAGGTGTAAATATCTCTCTGGAGGGGGATAATTTTAAGTTTAGTTTTCTAATTTGATTAAGGAAGCGGCGCCTGCCTGTTTGCTCCACAGGCAGGGTATGAGTGCACCAGGGAGATATTTAGATATCTGTGTAGGTGTGTTTAATACACTCCTCCTAATTGTATTTCCTTTTCACTAAATAAGAAAAGTTGTAATGTAATGGGATTAATCCTCCCATATTCCCCCACCTCCTTTTTTTTTTTTTTCCCCTGGTTTAATTGTTTTGTTCTTCACAGACAGAATCCCAGAATTGGCAAAGACTTTGATTGAGTCCAAGCTGTGCCTGGTGCCCACCTTGTCCCAGCCCAGAGCACTCAGTGCCACCTCCAGGTGACACTTTCAGAGATGGGGACTCCAAATCTCCCTGGGCAGCCCCTGCCAAGCCCTGACCACCCTTTCCACAGGGAAATTCCTGCTGCTGTCCACCCTTCCCTGGTGCAAAACATGTACAGTCTGTTCTCTCCATCTTATGGGTGAAGGAGGGACCATCTTACCTAAATAATTTTTAACAAACAAAACTTTCAAACCTTCAGTTTCCATATGGAGTTGTGGCTAGCAAAGAGCTGTAACAAAAGAACAGGTTTCACTTAGCAGCTCTCAGGAAATATTTCAGCATATTTTGCAGAGGTGAGTGTGATAATTCCTTAGTACAAAATGGCCATGTGTTATGTTAGAGGGAGAGAAAACACTGCAGGGATGCACAGAAGTACAGGTGGCCTTAAAATTGTGATTTCTTTTTTTCTATATTTTTTGGCTTATGTAAGCTAAGAGTTCTTCTGTTTGTTTTCAAAATGTGTGAGGTGAGTTTGCTTTATCTTTTCAAGCTCTTCCTTGAAACCAGGAGAGCTCTAATTGAGGCTTCCAGGACCTGAAGGGACTCTACAAGAACCTGCAGAGGGAATATTTACAAGGGCCTGGAGAGGCAGGATTTTGGATGAAGGAAGGAAGACTTAAATGTGAAATTAAGAAGGAATTGTTCCCTGGCAGGGTGGGCAGGGCTGGGACGGAATTCCCAGAGCAGCTGTGGCTGTCCCTGGATCCCTGGCAGTGCCCAAGGCCAGGTTGGACACTGGGGCTGGGAGCAGCCTGGGACAGTGGGAGGTGTCCCTGCCCATGGCAAGGAGTGGGAAAAGATGATTTTTAAGCTCCCTTCCAACACAAACCATTCCATAACTCTTGGATTCTATGAAAAAAACACATACAGACAGCCTAAATTAGAACATTTTGGAAAATGCTCCATCACTACTGCAGGTTGAATACTTTTTCTTATTAATCTCTAGATACCACAGTGCTTGTTTGGACTCTCCACAGGCTTCAGGGTGCTGTTTCCAGCCCTATAATTTCCTTAGCAGGTATGGATGTGCTGGGGCATTATTTAAAATTAAATCCTTCTGAGTAGCTTTGGTGAGGAACCTGGACCTGCTTGAGGTGTGCTGCAAGCATCCTTGTGAATCCTCCTGAATCCAGAGGAGCTTCTTAATCCAGGGGATTTCAGCTCAGTGTCTGGTGTCTAAGAGGGAGTTAAAGGCAAAGATAGAGGCAGGGCTTGGAGCAGGAAGCATCAAGAAATTTTAAGTCAATTTGGGGCATTGAATCCTATCTGAAGGAGGGAAGGTGTAGCAGTGTGGAGGAAGGTTTGGATGCATTTAAATTCTTTGTGGTGCCAGCCCATGAAGCTTAGATGGGTTCAAATTCTTTGTGATGCCAATCCATGAGGTTTAGGTGGATTCAAATTCTTTGTGGTGCCAGCCCATGAAGTTTAGATGGGTTCAAATTCTTTGTGATGCCAATCCATGAGGTTTAGATGGATTCAAATTCTTTGTGGTGCCAGCCCATGAGGTTTGGGTGGGTTTAAATTATTGATGATGCCAGCCCATGAGGTTTAGGTGGGTTTAAATTTTTTGTGATGCCAGGTCATGAGATTTAGCTGGGTTTAAATGCTTTGTGATTGCTGCCCTTTGGCAAGGACTGGGTCACTCCACAGCTTCTGGCAGGATCTTGAACTTGTACTGTGAGGGAGGAACTTGCTCAAAGCCTCACCCTCATCTCCACGGCCAGCACAGCCAGGCAGGCAAAAGCACCATGAAAAAAATGCAACTGGAGCATTCTTGGCATGACTTGGCATGTGGGAGCAGAGAGATGGGGAGCTTGATAGGCTTCCAGACGTGTTCTGCAGACTGAAGAAGCAGCTGGATAAGCATCTGAACTTTTGTGTGTTTATCTGAACTGAGCTCGAACTCAGAGCCACTTCAGAGTTTGCCTAGCAGTGGCCAGTAATTACTAGAAAGCTTGTTAAAATTGGAAAGTAACTCAATAATGAACTAATTCACAAAAGGACATAAACAAACCCCCTCATTTAAAGTGTGCTGGCACAGGAGTTTGAGAATTTCTCTCAGCTGACAGTCAAGGAAAATCTTTGAAAAAACTGAAGCATTACAAATTCTTCTCTGCTAAAAACTGTTGGGAGACTGCATCTAAAAAAAATACAACCAAAAAAGAGGATTTGATAACAGAGGTGACAAATCTGATTCCAGTCTTTTGTAAGCCAACAGCATAACTACGGAGTTACCTGTGGGAGTGAAGCCAGAATGGGATCAGACTGTGCCGGCCACTTCTGAAGGTGGAGTTTCATTATCAAAGCATAGGCAGTCAGTGGAGGCTCATTCCTGTGAAAAATGTGTTTAGGATCCTGTCTGGGAATGATATGGTCGGCTTTGTCAGTAAAATGCATTCTGTAATGAAATAAATAAAGCTTTTCTGGTTATGTAGGCTTACTTGTCATTTATTACCTCTTTAGTGATGTTAAACTTTAACGTGATAAGAGCAGAGAGAGCAGTTTCCACCCACAAGGATAAATATTGATCTGGGTGATAAAGAGCAAACATTCTGATGAAGTGGTAGGAAAGAAACTGAACCTGATATGGGAGGGGTTGTTTGGGCAGTAAAAGAAAGTTAGTCTTTCAACTCAGAACAGGGAAGGGCAAGGGGATGGCTTATCGCAAAGTTGTTTACAGGATAATAAGGTTTCTGCCTTCAAGCTGTAATATCTGCCCGTAAACAAACAAAGAGATGATGACCAGGGTGAAGTTCTGGTGGCAGTGGCAGAAGTGGCAGCTTTGCTGCAGACTGAAGAGGGGCAGGTGTTTATAGCTGGAGGCTGTGCAGGGGCTCTGATGCTCTGTGCAGGTCTCTTTTTTGTCAGCAAAATTGCCTCTTCAAGTCCCTCCTTGGCCAATGTCTGCTTCAAACCAAGCTTGAACTTCTCTGTCCAAAACCAAGACTGTACTTCTCTGCTCCACTGAACCTGAGGCTGATGATTTAGAAAAGTTTGAATTTCTAAGCTACAAGACCCTTTCCTTTCCTTGAAATATCCTTTCCTTGAAATTTCCTTTCCTTCCCTTCCCTTCCCATTCCATTTCCATTCCATTTTCTTTCCATTCACTTTCCTTAAGTTTCCTTTCATTTCCTTTTCTTTTTTCTTTCTTCCTTTGTGTTTTTTTTTATTACTATTTTTTAAAATTTATTTTAACTGAACTTGCCCCTTTTGACACCTCACCTAGAAGGAGCAGCTTCCTGCTCTTTCTCCTCTGCCTTGGTGAGTTTCCCATGAGAGAGCTTGGCTGGGGCTGGGAGGGTGACATGTCCCTTGGCACATGGCATGGCCACACAGCACCAATTTCTGGGAGGTGAAGGCAAACGAAAGCCTTGCTTTACATGAGCCTCTAGTGAGAGGACAAGAGGGCAATGTGGTCAAACTGGCAGAAAGTAGGGTTAGATGGGATATTAGGGACAAATCCTTCCCTGGGAGGATGGGCAGGGGCTGGGATGGAATTCCCAGAGCAGCTGTGGCTGCCCCTGGATCCTGGCAGTGCCCAAGGCCAGGTTGGACACTGGGACTTGGAGCAGCCTGGGGCAGTGGAAGGTGATTCTGCCATGGCAGGGGCACTGGATGCGATGATTTTTAAGGTCCCTTCCAACCCAAACCATTTTGTGCTCTCTACTCCCATGATTTAGAGCCCCCAAAGCCCTTCCAGGTGTGTCTGTGGATTGAACTCCTGGGCCAGAAGCAGCCAGAGGGATTTGTGCTCTCAGAAGGAATTAAGCACCACCACACCTCCTATGCTGAGGCCCACAGTGCTTGGGCACACACAGGTTGGATGGACAGGAGTGGGAAGGGTTTAGTGCCACCAAAAGCTGTGTCCTTCATATCTGTGTCAGGGTTACTCACCCAGGCTCCACCTGCAGCCAGTGGGGAGGTTCAGACACCTGGAGGAGGTGATTCAGCTCCTCCTCCTGCAGGGCTGGAGCAGGGCAGATGAAGCAGCTCCTGCTCCATGGCAGGGACACCTCCCACTGTCCCAGGCTGCTCCAAGCCCCAGTGTCCAACCTGGCCTTGGGCACTGCCAGGGATCCAGGGATGAAATTCCATCCCAGCCCTGCCCACCCTGCCAGGGAACAATTCCTCATTGCCAAGATCCCACCCCGCCCTGCCCTGTGGTAGTTTGAAACCATTCCCTGTGTGCTGTCCCTGCATCCCCTAGAAGTTGTCCCTCTCCAGGTTTCCTGGGGCTCTTTCAGACCACAATGAGACCACCCCAGAGCCTTCTCCAGGTGAACAATCCAAATTCCCTCAGCCTTTCCCCATTTGAAGTTGTGAGAGACAGAAACTCAGACACTCCACAAAAACTCTTCTATTTTCTGGTCAGGCTGGGGCCCAGCAGAAAGTCTGGAGCAGATTTCCAAGAAGTCTCAGGATGAGATCTCATGTTGGTAATTAACACCTCAAAACCTTGCAGGATAAATAAAAGATGGAGCTGGTTTTGTTCTCATCCTGAGATTTCTTGTGTCAGGATAAATAAAAGACGGAGTTGGTTTTGTTCTGGTGGACAGAACTCTCAAAGACACAATAATTATGTCCCTAACAAAGCTTTTATACTTTTTGCCACAGCACACAGAAGGAAAAACTCCTGTTATTCACCTTTTTTTCCCAAAAGCAGGAATTTGGACTGCTTGGAGAAGCTGGAAAACTGCTTGGAGGGAGCAGGGTCTGGGTGATTCTCTCTGGGCAGGTTCTCACCTGGGAGGTCTCAGGAAATCCCTGCCTTTGTTTTGGCTCCCCATTCACTTAGGAAATGTACAACACACTCCTAGGGACAAAGAAACAAAGCTCTGGTGTGGCATTTTCCAGGTGTAAATTCTCGGAGCTCCTCCTGTCTTATTTTGTGATTTTCTAACCAATACCATCACATTTCCTAATCATTCTTCCTCCCCACAGTGTATGTGACAGTGACAAGCCTCTAGACATGATGTCCACATCTGGTTTTGGTACAGGTCCCCTAAGGGGGGTTACACTGCCCCATTCCCATCATATTTTAGACCTCATATGCCTTAATCAATTTTTTTTTTATTTGTAAGCCTACAAATTTAATGTTTCACTTGTAATCCTACAAACTTAATGCTTCCTCCTCTGTCTCCTGGCTTTTAGGAATAACCCAGGGAGGATAAAACTTTTGGAATAGCTCTGATCTGTCCCCAGCAGCTCCACTGGATTTTCCCCCTCCCTCCCTCTTTGTATGAGCAGTTATGAGACTGTGGGGGAGGCAAGAAAGCTCCTCTGACCTTTGCCTGTTAACTTGTGCCTCCTCCACATGATGCAGAGAGGTTTTCCAGCTCAGTCCAGCTACCAAGAGCTTTCTGACAGCCAATAAATCACACCACAGCCTCTTATCTTGATTGGAGCTTCTGCTGGTTACTGTCAGATTCTTATTGCAAATATTTAATGCTGCTGTTGCATTAAAAGAGGTTTTAGTCACTGCCATATGTGACTCAAGGGCAGGGTTGGGGGTACTTCTGTGCCTTTTAAATGAATTTGTGTGGGGATAATAATACATGTGTCTTCCAGAAGAGCATTTCCTTCCTGAAGGTGATGGATTGGAGAGGGAAATGGTGGTTTGGAATCAGGAGATCTCTGTGTGGCAAACAAGCTAAGCAGTATTTGGCTTTGATGGGATTAACTGGAAGAGTTTATTTGTGATGGAAGGTGTGGCTCCTGCCAGTTTTAAAATGAAGGATTTTTTCCATACCTGTTTAAAAGTCAGTCAAAAAGGTAGAGAATAAAATTATCAGTTTTCAGTCCAGTTCTAACTCTGCCTTGGGTGAGTCTTGTTGTCATCCTATTGCAAAAAGCAAACAAATACACCATACTGAATGATAGAGCTACTCTGTCCCCAGCTCCAACTGCTGTTTTAATAATTCTCTTCTTCCTTTTCAGGTCGGCTTGGCTATAACTCATCTGGATTTTTAGGCCCTGAGGCTCTTGGTTTGCCTGACTCCACCATCTTACTTCTCTTAAGTCTGCATTCATCTTCCTAAATCACCTTGGGATCACATCACTTAATATTTAAGTCTTTTTTCCCAAACCACCACAGGATCATCTCCTTACTGCTCTTTCTACAGTTCTCTACTCAAATCACCACAGGATCATGTCGGGGTCACCAACTGTTGTCCTCCTATTGCAAAAGTCCCATAGGTTCTTGGTGATTTCTCATGGGCATCTCTTCATAGCACTGACTCCTCCTTCCTCACAGTACAACCAACAAACTCCAATTCTCTCCTCACCCAGATAACCCCCACTTTTGTAGCACTCATCCTCACTGGACACAGCTAAGGGTGCTAAGGGCAGGCCTGCTCCTAATCTCTGGTAATTAGTACAGCTGCAGCTCCTCAGGGGTGAGATTACCTTCTGCACAATCTTTATTTTCTCACATTCTATCCCCACACAGAGTCTCATTCTTTCTTCATCTTTCAGGTTTCTCAATAATTCCTATCAGGTTTTTAAATAATGCCCCAGCACATCCATACCTGCTAAGGAAATGAAAGGGCTGGAAACAGCACCCTGCAGCCTGTGGAGAGTCCAAAAAACCACTGTGATATCCAGAGATTAATAAGGAAAAAATATTTAACCTGCAGCAGTAATGGAGCATTTTCCAAAATGTTCTAATTTAGGCTTTCTTTACATGTTGTTTTTTTCATAGAATCCAAGTCATGGAATGGTTTGGGTTGGAAGGGAGCTTAAAGATCATCTTGTTCCATCTCCTCCCATGGCAGGGATACCTTCCACTGTCCCAGGCTGCTCCAAACCCCAGTGTCCAACCTGGCCTGGGGCACTGCCAGGGATCCAGGGGCAGCCACAGCTGCTCTGGGCAGATTTTCTGTCCCAGAGACACCATGGACATGAGGGTGTTTAGGAAATGTCTCACCTTTGTCCTGGCTGCCATCAGAGCGAAGATCCTACCATTGAGGTAGGATCAGGTTTGTCAAATCTAGGCTTGCTCAGAGCCCTCCTTTGGGATTAGTGACCTGTATCTGGAATGAAAAGGGACCATAATAATATAATTAAAGAACCTTTGGGCCAGGGGAGCTGAGCTGGTGTGTCAGGAGAGGCAGCGCTGTGCCCCAGGCTGTGTGTGAAGGGCTCAGCTGCATTCAGTTCTGCCACAGTGGGAAAGGCAAAATATAAATAAATATATTGGCCCTCAAATAGCTGCCAGATTGCCAGATTTATCTGTCAGGGGATCAAACTCATCCATTCACACTGGAATTGCATCCTCTGTCAGTCCCTGAGTCTGCATTTGGCATGAGGCTGCTGATCCAGCAAGAAGTTTGCTGTCTTCCCCACTGTCCAGGACCTCATGCAGCTTTCCCACACACAATCTTTTTAATTAGAGGTCTGTCATTCTTTCCCCCCCCCCCCCCCCCCAGACATCTTGAATGACTTTCTCTTGGCCTCCTTCACACTTTCAGTGCTCAGCCAGAAAGCAGCTCCTGGGAGCAGCCTCTGCTCCCTCAGCACAGCCACCTACTTGTTCCCCTTTGGTTTCTCACTGAGCTTTATCTTTCCATTTTTTGCTTCTAATTTATCAACAGTGAGAGCCTGCCTGGCTTTGGCAGCTTTTCCTGTAATGAGGCAGCTCATGAAAAGCTGTGTCACAACCTGGCTTGTTCTTGTCAGTGGCTTTTATCTTCCCTCTGCAGTCACTGTAGCTCCACTTTTTATTTTTGCTGGAGCTCTTCTGGCTGCTTTTAGCTGAGGTTGCTTTCTGTGTTAGCTGGAGGATGATTTAGCTCTGCTGAAGCCTGGCAATGATGGTACATAATAGCAGCATGTATTTTTAATCTAGATTTGGTTTCTATGTTTTACAGCACCAGGGAGAGTTTGGTTCTGTGTCTGAGGTGCCACTAAAAGATGTGTACGATTTCCTGAGTGTTGATGACTTCAGTGAATTATCCCAGCTCTGTTTTAGAGCTGTTGCTTAGGGACTTTCAGTATTTTAGTACTGATGTACAAAGCTAGCCAAAAACCAGTCTTCTTTCCTAATTCACAAAAAAATCATTCTAAAGTTGGATTTGCATCTAGAGTGGGCAGAATGGATTCTTCTCCCTCTCTGAAATCTCTGATAAATCAGTGAAAAAGGTGCCATGTGCAGCTGCATTGCAAGGATGGCAAAGCTGCTCAGCATTGCCAGGATTTCAGGGAGTTACCAGGCATCAAAGAATCCTTGTTCCCCATGGCCATGGGGCTCTGTAATTTTAAAGAATCCTGACTCCAAGGAGGACAGGGCAGGGATTGTGATGCTGATGAAACCCCCTGGAACCAGAGGCTGAGTGAACACGATGCTTCAGGCAGTTTTCCTGAGGGTTTCTCCACATTGTGGCATTTCTCTGGAGCCCTAAGGGTGAATTGGGCCCTGCCTGGGAATGCAGTTCTGTGCTAAGGCTGCAGACAGATCTGGTGAAATAAAGCCTGAAGAAATTTATGTCTTGAGGCTTCTCTGGTTGCTAGCTCCTGAAAGCCTCAAATTGCCTGATTCTGAGGCAGTTCAGTGCTGGGTGTGCTCTGCTCTGTGCTGGAATGAAGCACCAGGGATTTGGGGGCTGGCTGGGGGCATCTTCTGAGGGTTTGCAGGCTCTGTTTCACGAGTGGGCCTGAAGGAGTGAGTCCATTGCAAGAGTTTTTTTGTGATGGTTGAAGATCACATGCTCAGGGTGACCCTGCTGTCCCTGGGCTGTCCCAGCACCTCTGCAGTGAGTGCTCTCTGCAGGAGGAATGCTGCTCCCTGCCTGGCACAGGGGGAAGGACCCTGTGACAAGCTTGATGCTTGTCAGGATCATTTGCTGGGCAGTTAAGCAGAGTTTGCTTCATCTGCTCTGTGTGGGGAGGGAGCTTGGCCTGGCAGAGAGGAAAACTTCACTCAGAGGAAACAGCATTGAAGCACTTTAAGAGGAAACTCTGTTGAGGTTGTTATTCCATTTTACATCACAGCATGTAGATTATCCTGAGTTGTGAGTTGTGGTAGGAGGAGGAAGGCAGTGACCAAATCTGTCACAGATGTCTTTTATGAAAAATCCTTTCCTTAGGATTTTTCTTCCTGAGAAGCTGGGAGGCCTCAGGAACAAAGTGTAAACAATGGTTATCTGCTGCTGTGGAATGCAACAGGTGCATCTGGGATTGGTCTCATGTGGTTGTTTCTAATTAATGGCCAATCACAGTCAGCTGGCTCAGACTCTCTGTCCAAGACAGCTGCCTTTGTTATTCATTCCTTATTAATGTATTCTTAGCTAGTTTTTTGATGAAATCCTTTCTTCTATTCTTTTAGTATAGTTTTAATATCATATATATAATAAAATAATAAATCACATGGAGTCAGATCCTCATCTCTTCCCTCATCCTCAGACCCCTGTGAACACGGTCACACAAATCCAGGAAAAGAAATTACTCTTTTTTTGTATGGCTGATAAACCAAAATTAGCAAGTGATAGTGGGTCTGAAAAAGAGAGATCTGGTGCTCCTCCTGTCATGAATTACAGAAGAAGCCTGCCAGGATGCAGACAGCGATCTCACCTGGGAATCCTTCAGGGAAGATCAGACAGGTGAACAGGCTTGGCTGACAGAGCAAACCTTGGTGTAATTCTGTGTCACGGAAACACAGGTTGGAAGGGACCACATATTCCTAAATATCCTCATTGCAGTCCTAGCAATGGAAGTCACCATCCCTGGAAGTGTTCAAAAACTGTGTGGATGTGGCATTTGAGGATGTGGTTTTATGGTGAAGTGGTGGTACTGCTGGGTTGAGGTGCTGTTGGATTTGATGATATTAAAAGTCTTTCCCAACATTGAGAATTCTATGATTTCATGAAAAGGACCAGAGCCCTGTGTGATTCTTCCATATGGGCTCCTATTTTCACCAGATCAGTGATGGGAAAGAGAAAAGATGTGGCAGAGAAATTTAGGAGATGGAAAAATATCAGTCAAAGGTTGGACTTGATAATCTTGGGGGCTTTTTCCAACCTAAATGATTCTGGGGTTCTGTGAAATGAGCTGGACACAAAAAAGGCTTAACCTGTGCATTTGGGGGTACATTGCTGCACAAGGAGCTCTGAGGGGCTGCAGGACATCCCCAAGGTCTGAGGATGCGAATTCCTCACTTTCCCCAGTGTGGTGATGGTGATGCCCTGTGCAGGCTGCCCCAGAGCAGAGGCTGGGCAGAGCTACAGAATAAAGCAGGGATTTATTCACAGCATCTCCTCCATGGATGCACCTTGGGCAGCACCAGAGCCCAGCCAGGGCTGCACCCAGGATGAACCAAAATGGCCCCAAAATGCACGGCCGGGCACGGGCTCTGTCCCTGGGATCAGTTCTGCTCCATTTGCACCTTGCAGTTCATTGTCCCATTGCAGCTTTAGCCCTGCAGTCCCACCCTGCTTGTTTTTCTCTCTCCAGCCCACGGGGTTTGTGCTCCTGGGCTGAGATTTGGGTCATTTGTCCTTGGTGCCCAGCTGGAGCAGGAATTGTTTTGTGTCCCTGCTCTGTGCACAGAGCTCAGCATCCCTGAATGTGAACCCAGAGCCACACACTAAAGCAGCACAGAATGTGAAAAATAGAAAAGTTAAATCTAAAGCATCAATAGAGCCTCTCCTGTGGGATTTCTGATGGATCCTGTTGGGTGCTCTGGCTCAGAGAGCAGTACAATATCAGAGTAACTGGAATCTGTTTCCCTCCTGCTCTGCCAGCCTGATGAAGCCTCTCTGAATTTATTTTCCCTGAGTTGAGCAAGGATTAGCCATCAAACAAGAGGAACCAAGTGAAAATGAGTAACATGTTGAAGTGTACCAAAATGAGCTCATGTCCCCATGAGGATGGGGTATTTGTCTCTGGTTTTTTTTTTTACTTCACTGGGAAAAAAGAAGTAATTTTTTTTCTGAGAAAAGCAAGAAGTAGACCATGGTTACATTTCCTCCTTTTGGTTTCCTCAAGGAAGCATTTAGTCAGTCTGATTATTCACTGTGAGACATATCCTCAGCTTTCTTTGCATTCTAGGAAGGAAAATCTAACAAAGAAATAAAGTTTGTGTTCGTATGTTCATGTACATACACAGACACATATCTATATTTTTTTTTCAATTTTTTGGACTGTCCCTCATCTTGGCTCAGAGCATTACCTCAGAAAGGGAACTGAAAACAGCAATAATTTTATTTCTTCTAAATCTAAGGCAAGGTAACTTCCCATGTGTCCATTAGTCCAGGATTAAAAAAAAAAAGAGAAAGAAAGTTGGCCCTCTGGAGTTTGGTTATTTTCAAAGCACTGAATAATGGTGATTTTGCAACTAAAAATGTAACTCAATGTAATTGAGAAAAATTATACAGTTATGTAAAAATGTCTATATTTATATGCTGATATTAGTCCTGACATTGGTCTCATACCTCAGTAGCTGAAATGTCACATGTTGAAATCTGTATAACCTCAAACAGACTGTTGCTGTTACCAAACTTCAAATTGTGTTTGGCAACCTAATTTTTGACATTTCAACATGAGAAAGGCCATGGAAATTTTGACCGTATGGTTTTCTTCATGATTAAAAAAAAAAAAAAAAAAAAAAGGAAGATTTTGTATTTACTTTTAATCTGGACCATTTTTCAAATCAGAATGGTTTCTTTTTTACTGCAGCTTTGGATTTTATTAATACTTCCCTCTCCCTTCTTCCCATTCTGAGGGGCTGTTGCTAAAACAATGTTTTGCTTGAAAATGACAATTTTTATGAAGGTAGCTGAAGAAGGAGAAGAGCAGCCACTTGCAGCAGCTGTGAGTGGATGAGGGCTTGGTCCTCAAACACTTTTGGCACACAAGCAACTTGAGATATCTAAGCAGCCACATCAAAAGGTCTCATAAAGTTCTTTATAGGAACAAGTGTTTGCAGGATCATTGTTGTAGCTCTGAGCTCTCTCATGTTGCCCCATCTGTAAACCAGCAATGGTGCAGGATTCATTTGGAAAACCCTCTGAAATCAATTAAAGGAGTAGTTATGAATTTGTCATTTGTTGATGTCAGGGAAGAGGGGGGAATGCTGGCCAGCAACAATTGGTATTTTCCATTTTCCACAAGAATGATAAAATTGAACATTTCAGAGATTAACCTAGGAAAGAGAGAAACAATTCTTAAAAAGGAACAATCCTATAAAGTGCTGCAAGAGGGAAGGCAAAAAAATCTCCAGAGAAATGACAGAAAATGCAATTAAATGAGGAAAAAATTGTTAAGAAACTCTGTTGTTAGCCAGGGAATTTGGGTGGGGTGATGTCCAGAGGGCTCCATGCTGCCTTTCTCCCTCCAGCAGCAGAGCACCCATAATTATGCCTTCAGACTCATTTTGGGGTTGATTTTGCCTGTGAAGCAGGAACAGCTCTGCCCCTGCACACAAATCCACACTTCTGTGAAAAGTCAGGCCCTGAAATTTTTCATGTGACCTTAAAGGGGAAATCTTGGCCACAAAGGTGCCAGTGCCAGCAGAGCAGTCAGACTTCCCTCCTGCATTTGTGACATTTGTGCTTTAGTTTGGTGTTGAGCTCAGTGCTTCATGTCTGACTTATTTTGATATATTTTCAGATCCACATGCTGGTGTTACTGGTGTGATGAGTGAGGTCATCCACTGGGATCCTTCCCTGCTATTTGAGGGTTTGGCTTTTGTTTCAAATGCCTTTTAAAAGATGTCATAGGATACTCTCACTCTGTTTCTATTCACACACCGTTCATTCAGCTAAAAGTTTGGCAATTCATTTATATTTAGCCATCACTTATGTAAAGATCTCTCATAAATCAAAATATGCAGTGGTGAAAAACGTTGTTACCCTGTTTTTTGTTTTGGGTTTTTTTAAAATTATTTATTCAGTTATTTTATAATTTTCCCCTATTTATACTACCCTCATGATAGCAAGTGCTTATAGTGCCACCGTCTGGTTGAGTCAGTTGCTGTCTCCACGCTCAGATTTTATCTTTAAATGAACTTTTTCCCATTACTACAAGAAAATCCAAGCCAGTTTTGTGCTATTTCTAACACCCCTTTCTCTTGTTTTCAGCTGTTGAGAACAAAAATTTGAAGACAGCAGCTAAAATGACTGGCGCTTGAGAAGGGTTTAATCACCATTATGGGGCATGAATAATTTAATTTTTTCACTTTGAAAACTGTGATTATTCATCTATGCTAATAATTTAGGACAGAGTTCCCAGTTTTTAAATTGGGCTGTGTTTTGATCTTTATTTAATATCCTGGGGATATAGTTTAGGTATGATGATGGTGGTGCTGGGGTGATTGTGGGATGGATGATCTTGCAGATCTTTTCCAACCCTGATGATTCTGTGATGCCAAATTCTTCTGTGTGTATTTAGGCACTCAAAAAATGCCCTATTTTCCCCTGTGCTTCATGATTCAGTTGAGCAGGGCAATGAAATTACTGCAGCTGATTTTTTAATTTGATTTTTAACTCTTCAGTCTGATTCTGCAGGTGTAAAAGCCACATTAATGATGATTACGAGACCAAGTCTGTAAAATAAGAAAATTATGTTTGTTGTTCAGGCAGATGGGTCTGACAGAGCAGGGAAGTTTTGTACAGATGATCTGGGGACAGGTAGCCCTCTTGGCAAGTGAGTGTCCAAACAGTCTGGGCTGCTTTGAAATTCCATTTATTTTTGGACATGTTTTCCACCCTGTGGGTACCACAAACACGATGCAATTGGTAAAGGCCAGGATTGTGCCTGCATGTTGGAATCCACCTGCTGCCAGCAGGGATTTCCCAGTGCTCATCTGGCCTGGGGTTTCAGTCTCACACTGCATTTGAGGATTTCCCTGCAGCTGGGGGTGGTTGGTCCATAATGCTCAGGGAAGCTGTGGGGGTACAAAAGTGACTTAAACCCACCTTTGTCCTGTGGCCAAGAGGCAAAACACTGCCTGCAGCTTTCCTGGGCTCTGCCCTCACCTTTGGAGAGCCCCAAGGAGGAGACAAATGCAGGAGCATGTGCTTGCTCAACCTGCAGTCCATATCTTAACCTCCATTTCTTTACAAATAATTTCCTTGTGGGGTCCTGCTGGATAACTTTTCTCTCCTATGGGATGGGTTGGCAGTGTTCTGCTGCCTCTTCCACAGCTGGGAAAAGCATTTAAAGGGTTGTTTTTCGCACAGAGCCCCGGCCTGTGAGGTGGTCACTGGAGGACACAAACCCAGGGATGTGCCCTGAATTCCTTCATGGGTTCCTTCTCAACAGCCACGTTGTGCAGGTGCCACAAGCAATTACCCATTTTACAGGATACTTGAGTGAAACGTGTTCAGAGGGGGAGATGTGGGTAATCTCTGGGCCCTGAGGAGTTGTTCCATTTTTAATTGTGTGTTTTAGGGTCTGTGGGGCTCTGATATTTTAAGTTCCATGCAAACAGCGAGCACACTGCCATCATTGTGTTCCCCTGCTCGGGGCTTGTGGCTGAATTACCTCATGACAGGCCTTTTAAGTCTTTTGGCCTCCTTCTTGGCCTCATATTTCAACACAGCACGTGAAAGGGATAAAGAATGAGCTAAAACTCCCTCCTGGTTGTTGTAGAGTTATGAGCTATTTGAATTTTCATCCCATGTGTTTTGCTGCAACCTCTGGCTTTGCTGCAGCAATCCAGGCCAGGTGAAGACGGCAAAGAGGGAAGGAGCTTCCCCTCTGATGTCAGCACATTTACCTTCCCTAAAAAGGCGGAGTTTTGCTTCTGTTTGATGCAAACAAAGCCAAGGTCCTTTCCCCGGGGTCCCTCTCTGCTCTGCAGGATCTGTTTACAAAGTGTGGCCCACACGTTCCCCTGGAAAGAAAATTCCTCCTGACATTTCCCTGGCTGCACAAAAGGCTTTGCACTGCTCAATGCCAGTCAGTTCTTCACCCCAGAAATGTTTTCCCCAGGCTGCAGACCCTGGGTTGTGCCTTTGATGGCATCTCCTCTTCAGCCAAGAGATGCCAAGGACTGGGAATCGCCACTCACAGCACTCAACCCTGTTAGAGCTGGTGCCACCATTGCTTACAGTGGATCAGCCACGGCCTTTTCAGCTTTTCAGGAGATTTTGGGCTGCCTGGGGTTCCCTGGTTGTGACTGTTTAGGAAAGAAAAGGGAAATGGAGCTCCAGAGCATGACTGGGCCTGTCCCAGGCAGGGTTTACAGATGGTGACAAAGGAGGGTGACTGGAGCCACATCCAACTGGAGCACAGTCACTAGTGGGATTCCCCTGGGTTCAGTGGTGATGATCTGGATGAGGAGATTCATGGATAATACTGATGTGAGGATGTGCTGGAGGGCAGGGAGGCTCCACAGAGAGATCTGGGCACTCTGGATCCATGAGCTGAGGCCAACGCTGTGAGGATCAATAGGGCCAAGTGTCAGGTCCTGCCCTTGGCTCAGCTGGGACAGCAGCAGCAATTTGCCCATGGAAACGGAGCTCAGGCCTTGGCAGGGGCTGCCCAGGGAGCTTTGCAGTGCCCATCCCTGCAGGTGGCACTAAGTGCTCTGGGCTAGGGACAAGGTGCCCATGGGGCACCGCTGGCTCTCCATAGGCTTTTCCAGCCTCAGGGATTCCATGATTCTGAGCAGAGCAGAAGGTGGGTGTCTCCCTGGGGTCCCAGTGCACTCCACAGCAGGAGTAGGGCTGGTGCCAGCAGGGATGCAGGCGGGTGGCAGGGCAGGGTTCAGGGGAGGACAGAAAGCAGCTCCAGGCTGAGCCTCTTCCCAGCTCCCTCAGCCCCTCCTGGCAGGGACTTGTGCAGAGCCACAAGGGCCCCTGAGCCTCCTTTGCTCCAGCCTCAGCCCCTTCCAGCTCCCTCAGCCTCTCCTGGGGCTCCAGGCCCTGCCCAGCTCCGTTCCCTGCCCTGGACACGCTCCAGCCCCTCCAGGGCTCTCCTGCAGGAGCAGAACTGGGCCCAGCCCTGGAGGGGCCTCTCAGAGCCAGCACAGAGGGACAATCCCTGCCCTGCTCCTGCTGCACACACAATTCCTCATCCAGCCCAGCTGCCAGGGGTCTCTTGCCCCCCTGGGCACCCCTGGGCTCGTGTCCAGCCCCTGTCACAGCACCCCCAGGGCCTTTCCAGCTCTCCAGCCCCTCTGCCCCAGTGGGAGTGAACAGATGAGATCTGAGACCTCACTCCACAGTTAAGGTCTGGAAGGGCTGGGGTCTTCACAGAATCTGTGAAGAGCTAATTTAATATTGAGAAAATAATAATTCTGTCGGAAGCTCTTGCAGCAGAAGACGTTTCTACAGTACAAACTCTGTAGCCCATTCTGTGTAGCACAGGTCAGTCCAAATACAAAAGAGAAGGAGCTGGGAAACTTTGTTCCATTTGTTTCAACCACTTCCATCTGGAAGTGGTTGATAGCAAAGTACATAAAGATGAGGAGAGGATGAGAGACTTTGCTTCTGTTGGGTAATTAAAGGGGGGAAAAGCCTCACCACCATAAAGAGGAATGAGATAAATCCTGTCACAAAGAAGTTTGTTGCTGCGGTTATAAAAGTGTTCCCCTTTCACAGAAAGAAGCTCATATGTCTAGGATCAAGTATGATCAGAGCTTAAATCCAAAAAGAAAATAAAAATACAAAACCAACAGCAATCATAGAGGAAGAGTGGAGGAAGAGATAAAGGAGAACACAGGAATGAGATGTGGGTAATTTGTAACTTGGTATCACTTTCAGAAAAAGATTTAGAGAGCCTGTGTCCTCCCAGAGGGCCTTTGGCATATCATTAAAACCTTTAACATTGTCCTGACAACTCCTCTATTGCTTGTATGGAGCTGACTGATAAGACAATATTCTTAACTTCAGCACTGTTCCCTTTAAAATTCCTTAAGACAAATGTAGTTGATCTTGAGATGGATGGGGGAAAAATTCCTAGACCTCCTAAAATGCTTATTTTTTAAACACTGGAGATAGGAATTCTTAAAAAAACATTAGAAGAGCCTACAGATTTTCTCCCTTTCCCAAATTTGCTGGTGGAAGATATTTAATTAGACTTTTTTTTTTGCTACAAAACCTGCAGGGAAAGAGCTGAGTGAGAGTGAGAGAGCCTTGCTGGTGAGGTGGGGTCTGGCTGTGCCGCCTTTTCAGCATGAGTAATGGTGTCACTGTGAGCCCATAAACTCTGGGTCATTTGTAAAGTGCCTGTCACACTGTTATCTACAGAGCAGTGGCACTTTGGGGACCGTTCTGGGCTGCTGAGGAGGGCAGGCTCCTCAATCTGCCTTTGCAATGAGCTCTGCTCTGGCACACTGTGCTCCTTTACAGTGTCACTTCATCCTCATCTCAGGAGGGATTTCTGCATGGAAAGGGTTGTTAAACATTGGAAGGGGGGTTTGGAGTGCCCATCCCTGGAGGTGTCCCAGGAAGGCCTGGAGGTGGCACTCAGAGCTCTGGGCTGGGGACAAGGCACAGCTGGGACTCAATAACCTTGGAGGACTTTCCCAACCTCAATGATTCTGTGACTGTTGTGCCCATGATGCCCCTGGTTGTACAAACTCAGGAGAAAAGGCTTCATTTGTCACTTCCCAGTTTTTCTTTCCCATGAGAAGATTGATGGCAGAAAAGCTCCCCCAGCCTGGTGAGCACATGTGGGGAGTTACCTGAGCAATTCAATGAAGGCACTCGTGTGAGAGGTGCACATGGGATATTCTTTGAAGATGTTTTGTGATCAAAGCAGAGAAAGGAAATAAAAATGTTTGCTAAATATTGAATAAATTAAACATGAGGGTACTGCAATGAAAAGGTAGAACATGTGTTTGTGGGGAAAGGCTCCCTCCACTTCATATCCATATTAAATATTTTCTGTTGTCTCGTTCACATTCCTTCCTGTTGTTCCTGGTGGGGAAACTAGAGGATAAAGGAGGCTGAGACATAAGGAGCTTTGTGGGCAACTCTATGATTTATTGTGTGATTTATGGGCCAGTGTCAGATTTCTTTTACCTCCCCCAGGAATAGCAGAACTCAGAGGGCTGACAGGGCAGTATTGTTCAGGGATACAGACATCAAGGTGCAATGTTCTGGGCACGTGGCAAGAACTGAAAGGATAAACCTCTTCTCTCTGAAGTACCAGAATGTCAGTAAAATAATCTTACAGTGGTTTGCGTTGGAGGGCACTGCCAGGGATCCAGGGGCAGCCACAGCTGCTCTGGGAATTCCATGCCAGCCCTGCCCACCCTGCCAGGGAACAATTCCTCATTGCCAAGATCCCACCCAGCCCTGCCCTCTGG
Organism: Ammospiza nelsoni; assembly: GCF_027579445.1. Classification (NCBI taxonomy): domain Eukaryota; kingdom Metazoa; phylum Chordata; class Aves; order Passeriformes; family Passerellidae; genus Ammospiza; species Ammospiza nelsoni. The sequence goes on from NC_080634.1 coordinate 117,138,483, forward strand.
CACTGGGAGCCATTCCCTGTGTGCTGTCCCTCCAGTTCCTGATTAATTGTCCAGGGCCTGTCCACCCTCACAGGGAACAAGTTAAAAGGGAGAAGTAAAAATCAAGATAGGTTAAGTTGGAAATTTACAGTTTAACCTTTCACTACATTAACCATCAGTTTGTAAGCCCTTATAATTTACTTAATAAGCTTTCTGTGGATTGGAAATTAGGCTTTCATCTCTGTCCACCAGTTTTAGACTTAGCAGTAGTTTAGTTCTTAATGTTCAGTCCTCACATATTATAGAATAAAATACACTGTGGAATAAAAACACTCAGCCCTCAGGTCACAGTTTCCATCTATTGTGAAGAAAATCCCTTTAGAGGTGGGAAAAGAGTTTTCCCGTGTTATAATTGGGAATGCAGCGGCACAAAACTCAGTAAAGTGCAGATCAGATATTCAGTGTCAGAAAGGGGAAAAAACCCAGCCTGGGCCTTTTGACTCACTCCAGTATTCTGTCTAACTGTGATAAGGTGCTAGTCTTGTTTTAACTACTACTGGGCAGCCAGCAGCTCTTCACAGGAAGAACAATATTATTTGACATTTCTTAAAATATGCAACGGCAAGTTTAGAGAAAAATATGATACTTGACTGTGCATGGATATGAAGTTGTGGTCTTGCTCAAATACATGATTCTACAATGTCACAATGAATCTGAGTGTAAGAGAAATTCAGTAGTTAATTTTCTAAAGTCATTCCTTCTGGTTTCTTTAAATTAAATCTAAATTACCTTCAGAATTAGAAGGCCATTCTGTAAAATTCTGAATGAGGCTGTCTATTAGGCCACACTAAATAAATTCAAAAAGGCTAAACTTTTCAGTACATCTTATAATCATTACAATAACTGCCTGGTTGCTGTGACTGTTACTCATGAAAGATGCAAAGGTGTGCTTCTGCTCCTCAGGAATAAGGTGATGGATGTGTTGATCAGATTTTCAGATGTGTAACATGCAGTGAAAGAAAAAAATCTTTGTCTCTTTTTTCATCACTACTTTCTGGATAGGAGGGGCTTCCCACCTTCTAACGTGACCCCGTTCGGTTTCGCTCCATCAGATTTCCCAGTATGTGACAGAGGCAAAGCCTTCAGAATTCTCCTGAACACAAATTTCTGTTGCCTCTTCTGACTAATCAGGGAGTTTTCAGATTTACTAATCATTTCTCTTTTGGGTTGCCCCATTGATTTCAAACAAGCTTCCCCTAAAGGTGTGTCGCCACATTTCTCTTCACGGAGAAAAGCAAGGCACAATTCTTCCCAAGAATATTTCTAGGTTTCATATTCTCTGAACCTCAGAGAAAGGAAAAACAATTCTTATAATTTGCTGTGCCTGTGTTTGTGCAGAAGCAGAATGCAATATGGAGATTGTTTACCCAAAGTGATGAGGTTTTGTTTCCTTGGCCCATCAGGGCCAGGTGTGTGTGTGGGGACTCTTGACAGTCACAGATTCAGTGCAGTGTGTGCAGACGTGAGTGCTTGGCAGATTCAGTTTAGATAAAGTGTAATATAGTGTAATATAATATAGAATAATACAATATCATAAAGTAATTAATTAGCCTTCTGATAAAATGGAGTCAGATGCATCATTCTCTCCCCTCGTCGGGGATTCCCTGATTTCTAGGTATTATTATTATTATTATTATTATTATTATTATTATTATTATTATTATATTAATAATAATAATAATAATAACATTGCTGGAACACTCAGACCTGGGATCCTAATGCATGAAAGACTGTGAGGGGCTTGAGAGAAGCACTGGCTGTCCAGTCAGGCTTTGCTTCCATCTATATCACCACAGCAGTACAGACTCAAAGCACCTCAATAAAGTTTTAAGTTATTAAGCCATGATCTTCCTAAATACAAAGTGATGTCTCCAGTGATGCCATCTAAAACTCATTATCCAAAATGAATGTGATTTTCAACCCACCTGTTTGTTTTTTTTTTTTTTTGTTTTTGTTTTTTTTTTTTTTTTTTTGTTTTTTTTTTTTTTTTTTTTTTTTTTTTGTTTTTTTTTTTTTGGGGGGGGGGTTTGTTGTTTGTTGGTTCGGTTGGTTTTGGGTTTGTTTTGTTTTGGTTTGGTTTTTTGGGATTTTTTTTCCCCTTTTTTTTAAAACTAAATAAGCTTACATTACTGGGGTTAAACTTGACAACTCTGAGAAATCCATCAGCTGTTTTTCTTGGAAGCTGCTCATGATGCCCTGAAACCTGGTCTCTCAAAACCATTGTGATTTGTTCTGTGTTAATTTCCTCATACATTTGCAGGATTATGTAAGAAATATGAAGGATGAGAACTTTTTCTCCCTTAATGTGCTTTCCCACAGATGCCAGAAATTGTCCTGTATTCTATTAATAAATTTTGTATTACCTGCAAGCCCTGTGATGTCTGCACAAGGGCTCTTAACCCTATTCAAGAAACTTCAAAGGATGAAAGCAACACTTCCTAAAAGATAACATTGAGCAAAGATTTATTAGCACCTCTTAATTGTAAATCCTGTATTTCTTGGAAGAAATGGATCCCTCCACTGGCTCGTGGAGGGGCAAGTTTCTCTGGAAAACAATAGTTTGAATGTTGTTTTGATTTGAATAGTTTGAATATGTTTTGATTCACTCAAAAGCCTGTGAGAACATTTATTCCTTCAATGACAGGTTAACACACAGGAAACATTTAATCATAAATACATGTTTTGTTTTGAAGCCCAAAACCTCAGTGTAATCTCAAACATTTATTACACAGTGGATTACAAGACACACAATTTTCTAATTTAAATCAATGTTATGCCTATCATAGCATTTTAAGATTTGCTCTAAATAGGGGAACAAAGCTGTTCTTTAGGGCCCCTGGGATGGGTACAGGCTGGGAGAGCTGGGACTGCTCAGCCAGAGAAGGGAAAGCCTGGGGGGATCTTATCCATGTGTATAAATTCCTGGTGGAGGATGACCCCAAAAGTTGGAGTTCAATATTCCTCAGTGGTGACCAGCAAAAAACAAGAGGGCAAAGGGAACAATCTGAAATAAAGGGAACTCAACTTGAACATAAAAAAACTTTTACTGTTGTGGGGAAGAACTCTGGGAACAGGTTGCCCTGGGGTATTTTGGACTTTCTCTGCTTGGAGATGCTCAAAATCAAACTGGCTGACCAGGAACTCCCCTTCCTTCAACAGCTTCACTTGGGGAGGGGAGGAGCTTTTGGGTTCTGAGTTGTGTTTTCCATATTCTGTCCCTATAAGCAGATTCTTGGCACACACTTGGGAACATTGCACTTGGGCACACTCTGCACTTTGTGTGCTTTTTTCAGACACCAGGCAGCCCTTGCTTGCATTCTAGATGACATTCCTGTGTGCCTGATATTTTCTGGTGCAGAATTTCCAGTCCCAGAGCAGCTGCATTAAGCAGTTAATTCCCTTTCCCTTGTTACCTCCATCTATGAATAATCTCAGCCTCAAGAATGGGAACATTCAGTATTTTCCCTAATGCAACCCTCTCATTCAATCCAGATTAGAGTCCACTCCTCCACTGCTTATTTTAAGGTGTAGCAGAGGGAAAAAAAAAAAAAAAAAAAACATATAGAAAATAAGAAAGTGTTTGTTTAAGAATGTGGCATATTCTGTGCAGAGATTTTAATTCATGCAGAAGAATTCTTAAAGACTTCTTTGTTATTAAGGTAGAGCCTGAACAGTCTCCATGTCCTCAGTCTTGTTCCCTGAGCCTCTCCCCTCCCCTCAGTTACTGGGAGTACAAGATCTTTTCTCTGACAGAACTGGAATTTTTTTCTTCCCTCCCCACCTGCCTTAGCCCACACCACAGGGTCCTGCTTTTTTTGATGCCATGCTTTGACTTCAGCAAAATAAATGTTCAAAATGTTTGGGGCTCCCCAGTCTTCCCTTCAGTTTGGTTTTTTTCTCTTTCTGTTTGCCTGATTGTGTGAAACAGAGCCCAAAGAGACTATCTGAGCCACCAGGTTTTGCCTGATGTTGCAGAAAGATTGAGAGTCACCTAAAAACTCTATTTCCAGCTCAGCTTCCATCCCAGAGCTAAGAACTTCACTCTGATGGTTGGCAATTTCATTCCCTGGTTACTTGTGGCCAGCTTGTGTTTGTTTTCTTTTTTCACAACTCCATTCTTTGCTTCAGGAGCTCAAATACCTCCCTTATTTACTTGTAGAAGGCACTTTACTCCCTAGATCTAATTTTGGTGGAGTAAACAAACCAAACTCTTTCATTTTCTTGGGTGAAAATCCTTTTTTCTTTTTACACCATCTTAGTGGCCATTCTCCACATCTGCTCACATTTGGATGTTTTACAGCAACATTTACAATATCAAGATCTTAATACAAACATGGGGACATTAATTATTCACTCTATACTGGCAGGACCTTCTGTTTGGATTTGTTTGTTTGTGAGCAGTATCACAACCCTGGGTTTGGGGAATTGAATTCTCTTTCTTCCCTCTCATTTTCAGCTGGGAGCTGCTCCACATTCATGCCAGTTCTGTGGATATTTCTTGGATATTTGAGAGGACTGGGAAAATGTGTGACTTCTGGTTCCCTATATTGTGATCTTTTTTGGAGCCAAGCTGAGTTTGAAGACACCCTTATATTTAACGTAAGAAAAGCCAAGTAGGATCAAGTTTGAAGCCAGTTTGTGAATCCTTAGCTCTTCATAATCCTCTGCAGACATGGATTCAGTTGGATATTTCAAAATAGCTCAGCAACTATGGGCATAATTTTTATGAACTATCTTAGCTTTTAAACACAGTCATTCAAGTGACAGAGCTCAGAATTGTTATTTTAAAAGGCCTTTTAGACATTCTTGGCCACTTTATTTGTCATGACTGTTGCTGGAATGCTTATCCTTAGCAGTCCAGAGCTTTGGCCTTTAACTAATGCTGAAATAGTCATGGTTCTGTCCCAAAAGATCTGCTCTGAGCTCAGCTCCTGTTGCTGCTGAAGGCTGAAATAAATCAGTGCTTAGATTGGGTGTGACACAGGAGTGGAGAGTGCAGGAGCAATGGTGGCAGAAGAAAATCTTACCTATCCCCACTGGAAACTGAGAGGAAAATTTATCAGGGAGAAATGTAAGCAAAATAAATCAGCTCTGGCGCAAAAAAAAAAAAAAAAAAAAAAAAAAGAAAAAAAAAGAAAAAAAAAAAAAGAGGCAGAATAAAATGCTTATAATCTCCTTGTAAATGTGAGAGAGGAGAACTTCAGACATGGAGTCACTGCTGATGTCCTGCACTCCTGACGGGGGAATAATCCCGCCGATAAGGGACTCCTGAGAGTTTAATGCTGCAAGCACAGCAAAGAAAACAAATGAACTGAAACAAGAAACAGCGTGGCATAGATGTCTAACCCTGGAAAGGCTGGGAGTCTCTGAGCACTGCCAAGATTCCTGGTTGGCCAGGCTGGGATGTAAACTCGGTGTCACACGAGTGACCGCGCGGTGACCGCGGGACGGAGCACACGGGGGGCAGATGCTGCACAGCAGCACAGCCAGTTTCCATGGATTTCTCCTCAATCCATGCCTGCAGCAGCTCTGCAAGAATCATTCAGGGATCCCCAGGGCTCTGGAATGGCAGTTCTGGGAAGTGGGGCAGTGATGAGTTACGCAGCGTTTCTGTGACAACAACGGGGCAAAAAAATCCCTCCTGGCAGGGCACGGAGGGCAAAGAGGTGCTGTCTGCAGTTTGGTTCTAGATTTCATTCTGTCTCTGCCCTGGCTTCTTGTGATCTGATCAATCTGCAGAACAGGAGCTGGAGGTTTGCCCTCCTTGGTTTCTTCAGTGTGTTGGATATTTTCAGCAACAGAATATTCCCCCAGCAGCTGAGCTAAGGATGTGGCATCATTCCTGAGGGCTAGAAACGAAGAACAAACACTGAACTCTTTGCTTTGTCTCTGTGTTTTTATGTAAGAGGCTGTAACAGACTGAATTTCATTTTTATGTTACTATCTATCAAATGACTTTATGGGAATACTCTGCAGTGGGATGGTGTTTTTCCATTTAAAATTCAGGAACACAGTAAAGGCCCCATACAACCTCCCAGTGGAGTCATCAGCACCAGCAAGAGAAGATAATCCTGTATATGCTGTCTATGTAGGATTCATTTTCACTTTTGGATACATTAAAATATTTATTCACAGCTCTACCTCATGAATTTGAACAATATAACTTTAAAAATTCTAAAACATCCTCTGTTTATGTAAATTGTGATAGGCTGGCTTTTAGTTTCTAGTTTTTAAAGTATCATCTTAACAGTGTGTGTGTAAAATATTGAAAATGGAATTAGGAAATTAGAAATGAAAAGGAAATTTTCTGGTTTTGGCAGGTACATTTCACCTGAAGAGCTGTCAATTGGATAAATATGTCCTGTGCATCATGAAACTGAAGCACAATGGAGTAAATGATACTCAGATGTGATAAATGATAAATGATATTTTCAACATCTTTGTAAAATGTGTTGAAGACTCAGTTAGTTAAAAGAAAAAAGAGAAATTATCAGTGAACAAAAGACTATAAAGAATAAGGAAGGAAAATACTTAATCCCAAACAATACTTGACTGAGGAGGAGAAATATAAATGAAGTGATAATCATGGAATCATAGAAAGGTTTGGGTTGGAAAGGACCTTAAAGATCATCTCCTTTCACCCTCTGCCATGGGCAGGGAACCTTCCTCTAGCCCAGGTTTCTCAAAGCCCTATCCAGCCTGGCCTTGAACATTTCCAGGGATGGGGAGTTTCCCAACTTGGTGAGAAATGTTCACTATTTAAAAATATTACCCAATTTCAAAATATTACCCAATTTTATAAATGAGTTTCTGGCTGCTGGTCTATCTCACATATTGTGGACACACACCCAGATAAATCTGCATAACTTCTGATCAATAAAGAGAAAGTGGATGTGGCTGATAGGACAAGGTGGAAGTTTCAGCAGTTCTTGCATCACTGAGCCCATGAACATTGTTGTAAAATTACTGAACTTGGTCACGACATGATGAAAACTTCTCTCACCATCCTGCTGCATGTCCATGGATTGTCCCTGTGTAGGGGACACAGCAGATATGTGGTGTTTGGTGTGTGAGACAGGCCAGTGCCACACCAGGGACTCAGCAAAGCCCTGGAATGGTGCTAAAGCTGCATCTGGCACTTTACTGGCCCAGGGAACTAAAAAAAAGGGCAAGAATTCTCCAAGGAGTTACAACTTTTAAAGGCTGAGTTCCACTTGGTTTGCCTTTAAAACTCCTACTCCAACTCTTCCCTGTCTTGAGGATGTGTGGGAAGGATCTTTCCAAGCCAACAACATTCTGCCTGTTAAAAAAACAACCAACAAAACCCAAGCAGCTTTGCTGTGGATGGGTTCCCATCCTGTTCTGTGAGCCTCTCACTCAGCAGAGCCCTCTGGTACCTGCTGAAATCCATCCCTGGTGACTCCAAAATGCGCTTTGAGGAGCAAGGGACCAGCCCTGCCTGCTCTTTTGGGATGCTCAGGCTCCTCATCCACAAGGCCAGGGAGAGAGGGCAGTGGGAGGGACAGAGGTTCCCTGCTGGAGGACTCACTTCAGCAGCCACCCTTGGTTTTGTTCCAAAACACCACCAACACTCAGAGCAAAAGGAGGAGGTGGAGGCTGGATCACAGAATTCACAGAATTCAGAGAATCACTGGGTGAGAAGAGACCTTCAAGATCATCGAGTCCAGCCCAGCCCCAACACCTCAACTAAACCCTGGCACTCAGGGCCACATCCAGTTTTTTTATCCAGTCCTTTCATGGAAGGAAGGGCAGCCTCCAGCCCTGGAGTCACTACAGATCCAAGCTGGGAGATGTGTCACACTCCAATCTGTGCAACTTGGCTCCACAGGAGCTGTGGCACCCATCATCTTTTCCACCACCCCTCAGCTCCCTGGCTGTCACACGAATCCCCTTTCAAATCCAACCTGTGATTGACTCCTACATGTTTTTTTTCCCCTCTTTTGGAGCAGCCAAGCAGCATCCTGCTCAGCTGAAAGCTACACAGTGTGAGGGAAGCTCGTGGCCTTTCTTGCTGGTGGTGGCCAAATCTGTGTGTAATGTGCTCAGTCTTGTGCAGCCCACACAGAGAGATCCCCTGCTCCTCTCCTGAACTTGGGTGTAACACGTTCCCTCCACCATGAGCCAGGCCTGCTCCAGACTCATATTTTCTGTTCACTTAATTACCACAGGACAAGTGCTGTACCCTTGTGGAAATCTGCCACTTGAAAAACTGCCTAAAAATATATCCTGCAGTGAATGTTTCTCTGTGTGATGGAGCCTGCACGAGGCCTGCGCTGAGCAGAGGGTTTCCCAAAAACAAATGTCTTGCCCTCAAAGCCTCTTGGCAAGGCCTCGCTGATTTTTAAACAATTTATCAGCTTGTGTGTTATTTACTAAGGGCAGGAGATACTCCAGAGTTCTCATTTAAACTGAAAGTTCCAAAAGCCTGCAAGGATGAGGGGCCGTAAAGGTGAAAAGAGGAGGATGAGGTGAGGTAAAGAGTTTTGTTCTGTGAGGGGAATGATGTTCCAGGGGTTAGGAAATGTTGCTTGGGCTATGAAAATTGGGGTCAGCTCCTCCTTTTGCCTCAGCTTTCATGAACTCTGTGGGTTCCTCATTGCTGGAACGTGACCACTTCTGTGCCAGGGGACCTGGTGCACTGACCACAAGGAATGAAAGAATTTTGGAGCAATGTGAGACCATCCCAGGCTGTCACCACTGAGCAGAAGGTCACAACTGCTATGAATTCCGACAGAATTAGGGAATTATAGAATCATGGAATGGCTTCAGTTGAAAGGGACACTAAAGATCAGCTGGTTTCACCCCCCTGCCATGGCAGGGACACTTTCCACTGTGCCAGGCTGCTCCAAGCCCCAGTGTCCAACTTGGCACTGTCAGGGATCAAGGGGCAGTCACAGCTGCTCTGGGCACCCTGTGCCAGGGCCTGCCCACTCTCATAGTAAAGAATTTCTTCCTAATATTTCATCTAATCCTGCTCTCTTTCCCTTTCTCTCATCCCCCTTGTCCTGTCACTCCATCCCTTGTGAATATTTTTTTTCCATCCATTTTGTCAGCTCCTCCAGGCCCTGCAAGGCCACCCTGAGCTCAGCCCAAAGCTTCTCCTGTGCAGGTGAACAATGCCAGCTGTGCCAGCCTTTCCTGCCAGTAGAGCTGCTCCATCCTTCTGCTCATCCTGAGCCTCCTCTGGGCTCTGCAGCAGCTCCAGCTCCTCCCAGGGCTGGGGCAGCTCTGCAGGTGGGAAATCACCTGTGGGGCACAGGGACACAATCCCCATCCCTCTCCTGCTGCTCAGGCTGTGGCACCAGGCCAGGGAAGGGTTGATTTCTGGGATCCAGCACATTCCAGTCCTGCTTTAAAGACAAAAAGAACTTCACTCTCCAAAAACAGCACTGAGGGCCCATTCCAGAGCAGGTCTGGGAGTGGGATCACACCTTTTGGCAACCCCAAGCTGCTGGATTAGTCTGAGCCGTGTGTTAACCTGCCCTGCAGGAACTTTGTGTGTGTGCAGCACTGCAGAGGGGTCCCAACCCACTGGGGAGAGGGTCCAAACCCCACTGGGGAGGGGATCCTAACCCCACTGGGGAAGGGATCCAAGCCCCAATGGAGAGGAGGATCCAAACCCCACTGGGGAGGGAGTCCCACCGAACGTACAGCTCAGCTCCCAGCAAACACTGCCTGCTGCACTTGATGGCTTGCAGATTTGCAGATTTCTCTGAGACAATATTGTGTAGCTGGCAAAAGAAAACACAAGAAAGGAAGGAAGCAGAGTGGATTTCAGCCCTTTTACTGTTTGCCTTGTCTTTTCCCAAACAGGCAAAGACATCTCGCCGTGCCAAAGACCCGACGCGGCGTAAGGACGAAACATCACTTGGATCACTTGATCACAGAGCAAATTTCAGTGTAGAGCTTTTGTATTTCCTGTTCAGACAGTCTTGCGCAGATTGAAGGGCACAAGAGCAGCTGTGTGAAAGCAGGAGCACCCCCCTGCAGGAGCAGGTTCCCATAAAAACCCTCCTGGCGTGCATCGTCTCGGAGCAGGATTCCTCCGAAGACAAGAAAGGACCATTGCAGTTGCACCCTCTGAGACAAATTAACACAATCCCACCCTGTGCTCGTACAAAACTCTCAGTTCTGTGATCTGCCAGGGCTGCAGTGCAGTTAACCTCGGGAGCAGGCTTTTATAAAGGTGCTAACTGGTGTTTCACAGTGCCCCTGCGGTGTTTGGTTTTCATACGAGGCCCTGTTTGCAGGAATGCTGTGTGAGCATTTACTGCAGTTCCAGGGGCTGTTTGATCAGCCAGAATGGCTCCTCTGGGCAACATTTTGGAAAAATAATATTTAAGAATTGCACTTTATAAAAATTCCGAGGATGTGTATCCCGAATTGTCAAATGTCAGCACAATGCTGGTTTGAGAAACATTCTTGTTCTCGCTTTAAACTGTGACAAAAGAGCACAGAAATTAGAAGGAAACCCAACTTCACAATCTAATACAGTGACACTTTTTAACAGGGTTCCCACATTTTTCTATATACCATGGAACTAGGATTTTGAGGTAGGCTGTTTTTATTTTATTTTATTTTATTTAACCCAAAGACACCTTTTTTCCAGAATTAAATGTATCAGGCTTTTATAAGTAGACACTACCAGGGAGAAATTGTATGTTCCTCCAGGGTATATCCATATGGAGAATTTGGAAAGGATTCATGAAGAAGACCCTGTTTGTGTTGAACCCCAGCCTGCCTCACAGCTCAGTGCTGTCACCTTTCATGGGGGATGCACAAATGGAATCTGCAAGAGTCTGGGCGGTTTGGATCATGTTCCACAGCAATTCAGAAGTCCTCACTTTCTTTTCCTTGGCTGTGGAGTTGCCACAGGGCAGAGAGAAAGGAGAAACTGAGTGTCTCCATGACTCCCAACTGCATTCAGTGAAGATCTTAAAGGTTTGGGGGTTTTCCCCTCAGGTTTTAAAGGTTTGGGGTTTCCCCCCTCAGGTTTTAAAGGTCTGCCTTTGGTGTCCTGGCTGTATTCCAGCTTGAGTGATCTTCCTTCCTGACGTACAGCCCTTCTTCAGTTTCACCTAAATAAGCTATTCCTCATTTTCTGTCTGTTTACCTTTGCTGCATCCTGTTAGGGACTCCATCTGTGAGGTGTGGAGCCCTCCTGGGATATCCCAAATGCAAAAAAGGCAGCAAAAGCCTTTGGTTCCAGTCAACATTAACAAAAATTTTCCTTGTTTTGGGGTTGGAGGAACAATGGGAGAAGAATTTGAGTAGAGGTGTCCTCTGCTCACTGTGAACCTGTGCTCCTCTGGGCTGATGGGAAATTTTATCCCAAATTGCAGAGGTGGCATCAGCAAAAAGAGGATTTTCTTAGGAGAAATGTTGGTGGCAACAGCCTGCAAAGAGTTAAGTGGGGTTTTCTGTCATTCCAAAATTGCCAGTGACCTCAGGGCACTGACCTTTCCTTGGACTCTGCTGGTAGCAGGCAGCTTTCCCAGCCAAGGGGATTTAGGGTCTGAGCCTGCTGCTGCTCTCCCTTTGGCTGAGGATCTGCTCCTTCACTCTGGTGGGATCCGTGCCATGAGCAGTGTGGGTCCCTCTGCTCTGGGCTGTCACTCTTTGGCCTTTGCAAGGGCCACTGCTCCTTCCTAACCCTCAGGTCTCCTGAACAAGCCTTTAGGTGGAGATTAAACAGGTTATCCTACTGAAATGCTCACCACTTTTCCCTTCTGCTTCATGCTGTGGTGCTATTTCTTCTGTCTTGTTTTTTTGTTTGTTTGATTGGATTTTATCATTTTTTATCCACCAGCCTGCAGTCAGGTCAGTGTCAGCACCTTGTCAGCAGAGAGGCCTCAGTTGCCCAAAACATCCTCACTGGCCAGGAGCTCCATTTAAGCTCAGCCCAGGCTTCAGATCATCTGGATTCAAGAATTTCCTTGTTCTTTGGATGAGTCTCTCCCAGCAGATGTTGGGCTTCTTACCATTAAATGCATCTCAGATTTTGGGAAAGTCTTCATACAGGAGCTATTTATTTCAAGACCTCCAGGATTTCCTTCAGGATTAATCCAGGTGCTAACCTCAGATCCAGGGTCTTGGAGTAGGCACAATTCCAGGGAGGACAGATCCCTGTTTGCTGCTGTCACAGGTGTTGGAGCAACCTCCTGGAAGAGGTGACCCCGAGGATGTGACCTGAAAGCAATAAGGATGATAATTAAACTTATTATCCTAAAAAAACCCCAGCTTTGTTTTCTCTTGAAGTCACTGTAAATTGCAAACATCTCTGAGAGAGGAATAACCTGTTTCACATTGAGGCACAAATCTCCTGGAATGATCTGTAGGAAAGGAAACCAATGGAAAAAACATTCTGGCTAAAATACACGGTTGAATATCTAAGGTGACTTCATCCTGTGATCCCTAAAATAAAAATAAATGAGCCCTAACCAGTAAAAGCCACACAACCTGTGATTCCCACAGGGAGGGAAATATGGGACAACTTCTACTTTAGATTTGTTACCCAGGGCTGAAAATGTTCAGGTGTCATGGTGAGATTTCTGAGGTACTTCTTCAGAGATATGAGAGCAAGATGTTCTAAATGTTTTCATTGTCAAGAGATTGAAGCTATTCTATTAGCTAATAAAATATTTATAAAGAAATACATTTATTATTACTGTGATATTTGTCTAAAATCTCACAAAATATCTGGTTGAAGACATTAATTTTAGGGTTAACACGAGGAACACATCGAGATACATGCTGATGGATCTCAAAGAATATAGAACCTTTTGTTTTTTATTATATTGTAGAATAATTGTATCTGATCCAGATCAGTAATTGATGTGCTTGTTAGCACATTTTGAAGCCTAAAAAAATGAGCAGGGCAAGTACTTAACTCACCATCATAATGAACATCATTACTCTTATTGGTAGTGATAAGACATAACAGATTAAACAAAAAATTTCCTGCCCCTTCTCCCAAACCTTTAATGAGATTCTTCCAAGCCAAAGTGTGCTTTCACAAATGGAGACAAAAATTTTGTGGGTGGGGACACCAAATTCAAAAGAAGATCCCTTTCTTGTGCCAAGGATGTCATGGTAAAGAGCAATACCTGTGATAATGTGACCTTGAAGTTTCATTTCTGATCCAGGAAAGCTTCATCAAGATCCTCTGGCACCTAAACCCTGTTGAAATAATTTCAAGTTAGGCATGTAAATATTTGGAATGGTCAGAGCCCAAATTTACGTTTGTTTGCAACTTTGATGTCCTCTGCATTTATACAAAATCTCTGAGTACAAAATTCAGTCTTTGCAAGTGAGGAGTGGCTGGTAAGGAATGGTCCAATGCAGTGAGGGTGAGACACCTGAGTGAACAGAAAGCTGACACTGATATTATCTAATCATCAGCCTCACCTCTTGCCACCAGTCACAGCTGCAGACAAAGCAATTTTTCACATTTGCTCCTAAGAATTCAAAATTTATTAATAATTTCTAGATGGTAACACACTAGAGACCAGGAATCTTGAAAGTAATTTGTAAGAAGAATTTCCCTCCATCACAATCTCATCCCAGCTGACCGTGACCTAGGAAATGCCCAAATCTGGAGGGTCTGTTTTCAGTTTCAGCCCCTTCTGCTAAGCAGACACCCATGGGTTGGACGATATTTTTGGAAAAGCCGCTGTTTAAAGCTGGCTGCAGCAAGAAATTAAACAAATAACTCTGATAATGGGAATAACCTCCCAAGACAGTGTATTTTGTGGTGACCAGAACACTTAGAATAATTTACTATTGCATGAAGTGATGCAGCTGGTAAAATATTCCTCCCTTCCACATGGGGAGGGAGGGATGGCCGCAGGAAGCAGCTCTAGAAAGCCGCTCGCGTTCCCCTGTGGCTTGTTTTGCTAAATCAGTTGCAGCAAAAGGAGCCGCTCCAAATGGTGCATTTTTCCACTCTTTGGTTTGTTTTGTACTTGCTCAATAAAACAGATTCCAGAAAACACAGGGTTGTATAATTTTTAATAAGATTTGTTAAAAATAGCGTGGCTGCGGCGAGAGGAATGACCAAGAGGAAGCGATTTGTTTCCTGCCATCATTCCTCTCCCCCCTTCACCAGCGAGCACAAAATATTCACTTGATTTAAAATTCATCACAAGCAGCCAGAGGGTAGCAGGGCTACCACAACCCTCATAAATTACACCCAAGGCTGACCCTTCTGGAAGAGGAGGCCTTGCTGTGCTGAAGGACTCTCAGAGTTTGGTGCTGCTGCCTCCGACCGCAGCGGGACACAAAATACACCGTGGGGAAATACCCAGAGGAGCAGAGGCCAGCTGGGCCTGTCCATCCATCCCCTCCAAACCTCTGCTGAGGCTTAACCTGGGAAGGAAGCCCTTGCCCACAATGGTTCCTGCCTCTTCTAAAGGAGAACAGCCTTAATGTAGTCGTGGCTCCCACTTGTACCCGCATCCCAGCTCCTCCATGGCAAACCTGGCTCCCTGCAGGGTCTGGCTGAGGCCCCATCCTTCCCTCCTGCAGGAGAGCTGCCCCTGGCCAGAGCAGAGCCATTTCCAACCCAAATTCTGCCCATCTACTTCTCGTGTGACTGATATTTCTCATTCAGGACTCCAGCAGGCCCAGATTGTGCAAATAGCAAAACACCTTTTTTTTTTTTTCTCAGCCGTAAAAGGGAGAATCCAAGGAAGGTCCTGCAGAGCACGGTGATGAAATAATCAGCTCAACAACCCATATTGCAACTGGGAGTAGCTGGATTAGTGCAGTTCTTCCCCCTGACCTGGGGAAGCTCAGTCCCATCTCCAGAAAAGATCATTTTTTTTTCCTTCTGAAAAAAAGACTTTTCTGCGGGTCACTTTTGCCAGATAGCTTGGCCAGTTGCTCCGTGCTCAGTCCGTTTTAACAATAACAACAGCAACAAAACTTTACAAGATGTTCTTTCCTCTTTGTCTGGAAGGATTAACAGTTCAGCCAAGGTCTGACTGGCCGCTGGCTCCAGCAGGGGAGGACTCAAAGGCATTTTGAGGGAGTAGTCACATGCAGAGCCTGGCTACCAGAGAGGGCTTTGGGGATTGGTTTTTATTCTGTGCTCACCCAGACTGGTGCTGAGGGCAGGATTGGGCACTCCTGCTCTTGGAGGAGCTTGCTCTGATCAGTCTTCTAGGAAATGTAAAGTCTGGGAGGCAGATGGACATATGGACGTTTCCCCCTGGAAAATCCACTTTCATGGGTCCTGTTAGCAGGATTGAAATGGCAAATCCTTGGAAACAGCTTGGAAAACTGTTTTCTCTCTTGGAGAAGTCACAAATTCACAGAAGCACAGAGTCACAGAGTATTTAGAGTTGAAGGGACCTCTGGAGATGATCTAGTCCAAGCCCTATTTGTATCCCGTCTTTGGGCATTTGTGTTTAAGCTAAAAAGAAGAGCAGATGCCATCCAAACAGATGGAGACAAAAGCATAACTCCACCAAACTTATCTCTGGATTCTTTTAGCCCATCCCTGGCAGGAGGATGGCAGGAGTGGGGCAGAACAGGAGCCATCAGCCCTGAGCCACGAGGTCAGGGGGAGGTGATGACAGGAGAGCTCCATGCTCAAACAACACAATAAATGAGATTATTTTCCCCTCTCCTTTATCCATGAGAAAGGAGAAACTTCTCTTTTAAACATTTCCTAGGCAGGATATAAACACACAACCTCAGGGCCATAGGTGCTGCAAACACCCAGGGATCTGCTTGTCTTGATGTTCCCATTGGAGGTCTAAACCCCACAGGATTTGCTCCCAGCACACAAGCAGATGAGACTGTGGATCAACCCAAACTTCCAAGGAGAGCTGGCTGAACTGGCTCATGAGGAGTCAGGATTAGGCCCTCGTTCCTTGTTCTTACATGCTGGATTTTCACCTTTCATGCTCCTGCAGCACAACCGCCTGCTAAATTCAGAAAGCCTTTTTTAGAAGTTGTTTTATGAACACACACACACACACACATACACACACAATAATTACATTGTTAAAAACACACACACACACACACACACACATACACACACAATAATTACATTGTTAAAAACACACACACATACACACACACACACACACACAAAAACCTGCAGGTTTTAGAAATGCCATTTGTGAGGCGTTCCAAGTATGTACGACTGGCTCAGTTACTGGCTCGCAGTTGCCATCTGAACATCTATTTTTCCAAGCATTTAAGAAAAGTGATGTGTACATTTTTCATGTGTAATTAGGCAGCGTAATGTGATCTCTTTCTGCAGTCAAGCTGCCATGTGCCGTAGCCTCACTGAATAGCTTCCAGATTTCAACCCAATCTCTTCTGTCTAGACTCTACGTTGCTATTTTTTTTCCTTCTTTTTTTTTTTTTTTTGTTTTTTTTTTCCCTTTTGCCTAGCTTAGAGCAGAGTCCAATATAAAATGCCAAAACCAGAAGGTTTTGTCCCTCTTTCTCATAAAGACGTGGGACAGATCTGGGAGGCCCCGCTGAGAGCTGAGTCCCAGACTTTTTCATAAGACATGTGTCGTCTGAATCTGACATTAAAAATTGTGCAGGCATTTCAACAGGTCATGCACACGAGGGGGGGGGCGGGGAGTGGAGAGAAAAATGCCCAAAAATATGGTTTTCATTAAGAAAGTGAGTATTTTTAGAGAGGTGTGGTTCAGTTCAGATGAAAAGGGAAGAAAGAAAAATGAAAGCGGTGCAAGAGATCCCCAACTGCAACATTATTTATATTGCTGTTGAAATGCAGTGTGTTCTCTTTATAAAGCTGCTTTTTGGGAGCGAAATAATAGAGATCCTGCCAGAACCAGGTGCATATCATGGAGTTTGTTTATAATCCAAGTTAAAGGAGAGCAGATTTATACCAGAAAGAACTCTCCGAGGGGACTTTGGAGTTTAAGTGTCCTGTCTTAATCTATACATTACCTCCTCAACAAAGCAGTTGTCTTGAAACAAAACATAAAATATACAGTCTCAATGAATTCACAGATAATTCCAGGGAATTTTATCTGGTGTGATATAGTTTCAGACTGCTTGTTCTGTTCCCAGCTTTTTATTTGACTCTTAAGTTGTTTTATTTCTGCATCAAGAGAATGAAAAAGATCAGAGAGGGCTCGTTTCCACAGAAAGATGCTTTTGTGCAATATAAGCAAAAAAAAAAAAAAAAAAAAGGAAGGCTTTCCCAGGCTTGCAATTCCACCACCTTGTCCTGGGATTTGCTGCAGTTTGCACACACTTTTTCTACAGAAAAAGTTCTTGTTTTAGTCCAGAAACAGCTGTGCAAATTTCCCTCCACTTTTCTTTTTTAGTTCTTTTTTTTTTTCAAATCTTATCTTTTCATCTCCCCTGTTCTAACACCACACTTTATGTTTTCCTTTTGCTCTCCAGAAAATGGCTATTGTCCCATTGAGAACATGCCCTTCTGCCTGCTTTTGTGTGAATGGCAGATTGGTTGGAAAAACAGGAACACTTTCACTCCTTTTTGAATGCAATACTTGCTAAAAATTCCCATGCTTCTGCAGAACCAACTGTTCTTTCCATTAAAAAACATCCACCTACTTGAGCAAACTTTTCAATACATTAGCCCAATTTTTCATTGTAGTAAACTTTGAAATGGTTGCAATGTTTGAAATAACGGTGCAAATATTTTCTCATATTTAAAAAAAGGGAAACTAAACCAAAAAGCTGCCTGATCAAAATGGGGCTCTCATTGAAATTCCAAATGATGACAGCGGACAGTGTAATAATTTGATCACAGTGTCACAGAATGGTTTGGGTTGGAAGGGACCTTAAAGATCATCTTGTTCCAACTCTCCTGCCATGGGCAGGGACACCTTCCACTATCCCAGATTGCTCAGAGCCCCATTCAACCTTCTCTTGGTGATTGTGAACTGCTTGTAATTACATTTTAAATAAAATTAAAGTTTTTTTTTCACTTAAGTAAAATCAATTTTAAAAAATTCTCTTGTGCTGTTATCTAAACTGATCACAGGAAGTGATTTTCCTCCTTCTGCTCACAGAATCACACAACCAGTGAGTCTGGAAAAGACCTCTGAAATCATTGAGTCCATCCTAACAGCGAGGACTCATTTCACTAAAATAGGGATTTTCTGAGCTGTAAATCAGGTCAGAATTTTGACATGGCAGTTGAGGTGAGTGTCTGCAAGCTTCATATCCCCACTAACAGCTATTTCACAGAGTGTCTATCCAAGAATGTATTGATCTCCTAAATTTTTAATCCAGATGGGACCAATCCTCATCATCTATTTTGCTGAATGGTAGAAAAGATTTCTTACAGTGTTTTGTGTCACTGTCTTAGCATCATCTGCTGCCTTTTCTTGACATTCCTCTTGGTATTTTCCAGAATGTGGAAGGCCTTGCCATGATCTTGATCTCACTCATGAGTGTCACCAAAATAGTATGAGCAAGATTACCTCAAAGTCCTTCTTCATCCTTCCAGCAAAACCATCATGGCCTTGGGAATCCATCACCCTTCAGGAGCCACATCCCAGCAAATCCCCATGTCCAGCCCTGCTATGTGTGCAGTTTGACAAAATAAATCAGATCTTGGGTTGTGGTGGTACCAGCTGTGGGTTTCTCTGGGTCAGGATTGAAGGCCCTTGAGATGGTGTTTCATGTTCACACTCAGGTGTTTATTATTTCTTATCAGTAAAACAGTCTCACTGCTGTGAGTTCTGCAGCTTTTCATTAGAAGGCACAAAATGGCAACAATCTCTTGTTCCAAGGGCTTTTAAGACTGAACTATCCAATGAAGAACTGACACCTGGATTATTTTCCCTTTTAACCCAATAACTGTTCCCAAAGAGCTGCAATGGGGACTTTTCTGCCCAATTACAAAATGCCACCCAAACCCATGGAGAAGAAGGAAGAAGCAGCATGAAGAAGAAACCCAGGACAGCACCCTGTGCCCTCCATCTTGCTTCCATCCACAACACACTAAAAACCCCAAACCCTCAATTTCTCACCAAGTGATGCACCTACACTGCTCTCTATAATCTATTGCACACTTTTGTGGATTCCAGTCTATGTTGAAGTCTGGGAAACTTTCTCCATGGATGAGGGTCAGAGTCAGTGCTGCCCTGGGGGTCAGGGCACCCCAGAGCAGACGCAGAAATATTCCCTGTACCCTGGGTTTCCACATTGGTTTGAATAATTTATTCTCGTGTTTTGAAGGCCATGGAAATGTTGGGCACGTCCAGAAGAGGCCATGAGGTTGATAAGGGGCTGATAAGGAGCAGGTCCCCTGTGGAGACAGGATGGAAGAGTTGGGGCTGCTCAGCCTGGAGAAGAGAAGGTTGTGTGGAGAGCTCAGAGCAACTTCCAGCATCTGAAGGGGATATGGGGAAGCTGGAGAGGGACAATTCATCAGGAAACGGAGTGAAAGGACAAGAGGAAATGTCTTCAAACTGAAAGAGGGGAAATTTTGGTTAAATATATGAAGGAATTGTTCCCTGGGAGGGTGCCCAGAGCAGCTGTGGCTGCCCCTGGATCCCTGGCAGTGCCCAAGGCCAGGTTGGACATTGGGCTTGGAGCAGCCTGGGACAGTGGGAGGTGTCCCTGCCATGGCAGGGGTGCCACTGGATGAATGCCCCTTCCAACACAAACCCTTCTGTGATTTTATGATTTTATTTTTGCTCTAAACCAGGGCGTCAGAAGCAGGTTTCAGGGTGAGATATGTTTGGAATACTTTGCTTTTTTGAAATAAATGGTGCATGTGAGGCTGCTCCTGTCTTGACCTACAAGCATAGATACAAAATCAAGGAAACCACATTTCTTTGTGGGATAATCCAAAGTTTTCTAGGGTTTTGAGTCAAAAACCAGTGGGGTTCAACATGTAATTTTTTAATCTGTGACAGAACAAACAGACATCACTTAATCCAGTCCAAAGGGCTGCCCTGAATGAAACATCTTCATTTTTCATAATCTCTGAAAGAAATTTGAAACAGAGAATGATTAAGGCTGGAAAAACCCTCTAAGATCTTGAGTCCCAGCTGTGTGTGATGCCCACCTTGTCACCCAGCACAGAGCACTGAGTGCCACATCCATCTGTTAAAACTGCCCATGACTGAGCCTGGGGACATGCAGGACATGTGATTTTACAATTTTACAATTGTGATTTTACAATTTCATTTTGCTCTAAACCACCGTGTCAGAAGCAGGTTTCAGGGCGAGATATTTTTGGAATACTTTGCTTTTTTTTGCAATAAATGGTGCACGTGGGGCTGCTCCTAAAAGCATAGATACAAAATCAATGAAACCTCATTTCTTTGTGGGAAGTTTTCTAGGGTTTTGAGTCAAAAACCAGCAGGGTTCAACATGTAATTTTTAAATCTGTGACAGAACAAACAGACCTCACTTAATCCAGTCCAAAGTGCTGAATGAAACATCTTCATTTTTTATCATCTCAGAAAGAAACGTGAATCAGAGAATGATTAAGGCTGGAAAAGCCCTCCAAGATCTTGAGTCCCAGCTGTGTGTGATGCCCACCTTGTCACCCAGCACAGAGCACTGAGTGCCAGTGTTAAAACTGTTAAAATTGTTAAAGCTGTTAAAGTATCACAAAGTTTTTTGGAGCTTCAGGTCCTGGGGGAGGGTGTTCTTCTGCCTCTGACTATAATTTCAGGCATTTCTCTGGTGCATTGTAAGATGACACAGGCAACGAAGAAATGCTGCGGAAAACTTGTGAGAATCAGCCAAATAAAAGATAAAATGATATGATTATATATGGGAATAGCTGAAAAATGATTAATATAGAGAAATAATCACCTTTCATAGATCTGTGTGTTCATGAAGATCTGTTAACAAAGCTGGATTTACACTTGTGTGTGAACAACACCAATTCCATAGAGCTGAAGGCAAAATTTAAGTTTTTTTCCAGGTGCCATGACAAATAGAGAAAGCAGAATAATATAAAGAAGAGAGAGATGATAGTTCAGAAATTTAAATCCCATAAAAATGATGCTTATCTGGATATTAATTCTCCACTGGATTACATTTTCATTGAGCTATGGCCTCCTCAGGGATCTCCATGCACCAAGGAATCCAAGAGAATGCAAAAATGTAAGTATATAAGAAAGTAATGAGCAAGTAACTTTATGTATTTACACTCATTAATTGCTTTCTATTGAAGTGTAAACATTGTATTTTTGGTGAGGCTTGTCTTCATCCATTATTCAACAGCTATTTTTTATTCTGACACCAGAATCTTATTTTTTATTCTGGTTAGATTATTCACCAGTAAATATTTTAAAAATTATGACACTCTGCCATCTACCCTAACTTTGACTTCCTTTTTTTTTTGAAAATACTTCTAGCTTTAGCTTTCTTATTTTTAATTTTCACCATGTGGCTGGAGAACTTTGCAGTTCTTACAAGGATGCTCCACTCAGCCTTTCTGCATTGATTCACTGGCTGAGTTATTCCTTGAATCTCAGCAGTGATGCCAAGAAATGCCCCTTTGGAGGGAGGAAGGGAAATGCTTTGGTTAAAATAGGAAAAAGCACAAATTCTTCTCCTCAAGCCCAAACTGAGAACGAGTGAGGAGTTCAGTTCTGGTCACAGAAATTTGCACAGAGAGTTCATTTCACCATTATTCCAGTTTGCCTTTAGAGAAATATTCAGATACTCAGCTTTTTCTCTTTTGGGACTTATTTGCCAAAATACAGGGGAAAAAAAGAGTTTCACCTTATTTTGGAGATTTGAGATATTTAGGAGAGATTCAGGCAAGTATCCCAGCTCTCCAATCACTCAGATCAGAACTTTGTCATTTTTAAATTTTTTTCCATCATTTCTTGTAGCCTCATAAAACCCCTCCTGAGTTTCAAGCATTCCCTGGACCTTCCCTGCCAACATATTGTTTTTTGAACTCAGCTATCAGTGTAAGCAGAAAAAAAACCAACCCCAAAATGAAAATAAACAAATTATCTCACTTTCCTTTTAGCCCATTGCTTGGGAAAGAGTGTGAATTATTTCAAATTGACACAGCAGTCCTGAATAGTCACTGATGCAGAATATCCTGGTGACCAATATCCCCTTCACCCAACCACATTAACCAGATACTTACACAGGTAAGTTCCAAATTAAATCCTTTATTTCACCACTTCAGAGATTTTAAACAGAAATCATCTTTCCTTCCCTAATTAAAAGTGTTTCTCTCACAGGAGGGACACCAGAGTCTTTTCAGTTTGCCAAAATAATATTGAGGTGTCCAATCTGGGACTAAAACCAATCCATGAGTGCTAGAAAAAGCCATAATTTCTGCTCCGTGAAAAAGAGTTTCCTGTTCACATCCAGGCAACAGGAGGTGTCTCTATAACTGCCTATCTCTCCTGAATTAAATGTCATTTTTACATAAGGGAACCTTCATTAGTGAATGTCACCCACACCTGGGAGAGGTAATATTTATAAAGGTATCCCCTCTTTGTTGCCTGATGTGTTCATCCTAAATGGTATTTTCATAGGTAAAATGTTAATCCTTTCTGATTCTAATGAGAAAATCAGGTGCTGGAATTGCATTTTGCCAGTAGGGGAAAAAAACCAAAATAATCTGTGCTCTACTCCTGTTGTTTCATATCAAAATAAATGATATTTATTTATTCATATATCCCATTTCATTGATAACAACTACAATGATTAATGCTATGAAGTTGGCATTATTATCCTTATTTCTGTAGTTTTTTGAATTAATTGGAGTTTTAACCTGGGGAAAAGGAGGCTCAGGGAGGACCATATTGCTCTGTACAACCACCTGAAGGTTGTAGCCGGATGGGGCTTGGTCTCTTCTCCCAGGTAAAAAGTGACAGGACAAGAGGAGACAGCCTCAGGCTGCACCTCGGGAGGCTGAGAGTGATATTAGGGGAAAATCCTTCACTAAAAGGGTGAAGCCAGCACTGGAATGGGCTGTGCAGGCCTGTGGTGGAATTGCTGTCCACGGAAATCTGCAAAAACCACGTGGATGTGGCACTTTGGGGACGTGGGTTTGTGGTGAACACAGCAGCAGCCTAAAACCATAGCAAGTTGTGCATCCTTTAAGGGCTTCAGTCTCCAGTTCTGCCATTAACACTCAAAATTATCTGAGGCTGCACCAGTTCCTAAATGTGTTTCTTCCACGGCTCTGGAAGAAATACGTGATTTTTTTCTTGATCCAGATGTGACAATTTGTTGATTTTTATCGCTTGTTTCGAAATTGCATTTTGAAAACTGTGTTTAAAGAGATGGAAAATGATGTGACCACTTTTTTTCTTTCCCCACACACTCCTGAGCAAGAGGCAGCACTCAAAGACACCTGCTCTGAAATTTCCTGCTGAGAGAAAGCTCCAGGAATGAGCCTTTGGGGTGGACCTTGTCCCTGCACCAACACTGGGGTCAGCTCTGGGGACAACTGCTGTGACAGAGCAACTGAGCTGCAGGGCCATGGCAGCTGGGGCTGGTGGCAGGAAGGTGGCACAGCAAGGAATGCTCCAGCCTCACAGAATTCACAGAAACCCTGGGTTGGGAGAGACCTTCAAGACCATCGAGTCCAGCCCAGCCCCAACCCCTCAGCTGAACCCTGGCCCCCAGTGCCACATCCAGGCTTTGTTAAACACACCCAGGCATGGGGACTCCACCACCTCCCCGGGCAGCCATTCCAGAACTTTCTCACCCTGGCTGCAAAAACCTTTTCCCTGCTCTCCACCCTGTATTTCCCCTGGTGCAGCTCGAGGCTGTGTGCTCTGGGTGTGTCAGTGCTGCTGGAGCAAGAGCCCAGCCCCAGGTGAGCACAGGCACCTTTCAGGAGCTGTGCAGAGTGATGGGGGCAGCCCTGAGTCTCCTTTTCTCCAGGCTGAGCACCCCCAGCTCCCTCAGGGCTTCCTCACAGGATTTGTGTTCCCAGCCCCTCTCCAGCCTCATTGTCCCCTCTGGATGTGCTCAGTGTCCCAAGGCCCTTCCTAAATTTGAGGCCATTTCCTCTCCTCCTTTCCCTTGGACATGGCAGCAGAGCCCAACCTCCCCTCAGTGCCCCTCCTTCAGGGATTTGTGCAGAGCAATTCCCAGAATTCCCAGAATGACCAGGTTGGAAGAGACCTCCAAGACCATCGAGTCCAGCCCAGCCCCAACAGCCCAACTGAACCCTGGCCCCCAGTGCCACATCCAGGCTTTGTTAAACACACCCAGGCATGGGGACTCCACCACCTCCCCGGGCAGCCATTCCAGAACTTTCTCACCCTGGCTGGAGAAACCTTTTCCCTGCTCTCCAGCCTGTATTTCCCCTGGTGCAGCTCGAGGCTGTGTGCTCTGGGTGTGTCAGTGCTGCTGGAGCAAGAGCCCAGCCCCAGGTGAGCACAACCCTTTCCTACCTCGTGTTCCCACTGCTTGCATTCTGCAGGAGCTCTGGCTGAGTATTTTAGTCACTCAGGTAGGGCTTGAAAGGCCAGAAGATTGGGGTTTTTGGGCTTTCCATTTGGGAGCCCAGCTGTCCTCTGTGCTGGTCACTGGTGGGGCTTCCAGCCTGTCCCCGGCCCCTGGGAGTGCCTGAAGCTCTCTGAAGTGCCCTCTGGAGTGCCCTGGGAGAACTCTGAAGCTGATGCAGGAGATGGAGCCATGGGAACTCACTGAGAGCTGGACACGACCCCACTGGCTTTGCTGCAAACAAAGCATTTTGGGGGCCCTGCCATGGGTACCGTTCCTGCAGCCACCTCTGGGTGCAGCACGAAGCTGTCAGCACACTCAGTGTCCCTCTCTCTGCTGTTTTATCTCATTTTACAGGAATTATACATCACACTTCAGAGAATCTGTGTTACCTAGAGCTGCTGTGTGCAGCATACAAAGATTTGGGGTGCAGGATTTCGCCCTCAGCCCTCCTGTTCCCACCCTGCCAGGCATTTTCTGGCTCCAGGAACATCCTTGCTGGAGTCTGCAAGCACCACACTGCTCTGGACCAGGAGTTTTTAACCACAGCTCCACTGGGCAGAGCTGGTGCCACCAGCACCTCGTAAGGATGAAACTGCAGCTAGCTGCAGTTGGTTTTGGGGATCAACTGGTTTGGGGCTGTCTCCTGCTGGATTTATGTTCTCTGAAGAGTTAAGTACATTAGGTGGGTAATCTCACTCCATTACCTTCTATAAAATCGAATCTATGATTTCCTCCCTGGTGAGCATTTACCATAGTGAAATAGGCTACTATTTTCATATTTAACTCATTGGTAACTCATAAAACCAGCTCAAGTTGTCTGCCCCAAAGAGCAGAAGCTGTGGGACGGGCTGGAGGGTCAGAGCTTCTACAAGACCTGCAGTGTCAGGGCAGTGCTCAGCATCACCCTCACATCCCTCTCCCATCCCTCCCCCTGCCCCTTTGAAATCCACCAAAATCAGAAATTTATAAGGCTTCTTAAAAATCCGAGATGAAGCAATTAAACCTCCAGACTGGAGGATGTGAACCTTTAAAGGCCCTTTGCAGAATATCAAAAGAATGAGAGGATTATATTTAGCAGGTGTGACAGCCCACGCAGGACATTTCATTGTGAAAGGGGCTGACATGAACCAGGAACCGATACTTAAATTAATATAAAACATCTTGGGGGAAAGGTGTTTTCTTTTCTTTTTTAAGCATTGGGAAATCATAATGCTTTCTGGCTTCTTCAAAAGCGAGAGGTCCAAATATACAGGAGTCATCTGGCATGTAAAAATAAAAAAGTCTGGGGAGGGGACACACACATAAAAATGCTTTGGATGAGGTTGGGAGGCAAATGTTGGGAGCCAGGGGGCCAAGAAACACCACTGTGAATTTTCCTGCGCTGCCTCACCTGGTGATTGCAAATCCAAGGATTTTCCCTCCCAGGGCAGAGGGGCAGGACTGGGACAGGGTGCCCTGTGTGGCTGCTGGCACTGCATCAGCATCCCCTGTCCTGCCACCTCTCCTCATCCCTTCCCTGCAGACACAACCCTTCATTACAGGGGTGCTTTATTCTGAACACTCCTCTTTCTATTCCTATCACACCCTCCCAAGCCCTGGAGTGGAAAACTTGACTCGGGAGTTTTTGTGGGGAGGCGTCCACGACTTTCGTGCCTCATTCACTACCGAGCGCTCCTAATTTTAGCTGAGCTGCTCCGTTTTGATTTTCCAAAGCTGCGGATTTAACGTCCAGGAGCTCGGGTTGTTTTCACGCCCACTCGCTGAGGGCCACACGAGTGACGCTGCCCATCCAGGGGAAGGTGGGGTGGTGACAACACTGTCCCCAACACTGAGAAGTGGCTCCAGGAGATCTCCATAGGTGGGTGCTGCAGTAGCAGAGGGCACTCAGTGCCACTTTTGGGGTATTTTATCTCTTCACTCTGCTCATTCAAGTACTAGGTGGTCACTTGGCATCTTTGGGTTCTTAGTCACCCAAAACCTCACACTTTGGGGTGAAAAGCCCATCTTTCTGCTGAGGCTGTCTCAAGGGAACGAGGTGTGGGGTTGCCTGGATGTGTGCTAGCAGGTACTCTTTGGCACCGAGAGAGTTAAAGGTCCTCGGCACCCACCAGCCCTGGTCTAGGCAGTGTCTAAAATCAGTCCTAGACCCGCTTTATTTTTTCCTTAAAAACAGGAAATGGAGCCCTGAAGGCTTTTTAACTGGAGAGGGAGAGTGAGGAGGGGGTATACTCACTCTGCCCATACCCAGCCCTGAGCCTGACCCAGACTTGGGGGTCTCTGTGTGTGTTTTTTTTTTTATTCCTTCTCCCTTTTTTTCTCCTCTCCCCCCCCCTATTATTTTGGCAGACTTTTTGGAATGTCTGGGAGCTAAGGGCTTTGCTTCATGGAGCAGAATTCTGAAGCAAGAAAAAGAGAAAGTTATAGACTAAACCACAGAAATGTAAACATGTCTGCAGCTAAAATAACTCCACTTTCATTGAAAACACTCCTCGCTTACAATCAGACTTCTGTGTGCTATGCTCAATAAAACTGCATGCTAATAGCAACCAATTAATACATTATGTAGTTCTGCTTTAAAAACTGAGACGCTTTTAATTAATTTTTTTATATTTTTTTTAATTATTATTTTTAATTAAGGGACTACTGGGTTTTGTGCTGCGGACGGCGGTGCCGGGCGCGGACCGCGGGCGGAGAGCGGCGGGCGATGCCCGGCGGGGGCCGAGGCGTGCCCGGGGAAGGTCGGGGCGAGGCGGCGGCGGGGACGAGCGGAGCCCCGGTAAGGAAGGAGCCCCGGGGCCGCCGGCGGGAGGGACGGGGACAAGGGACAGGGATAGGGAACAGGGAGAGGGACAGGACGGGGCGCACCGCCCGCTTCTCCCTGGCTTTCCTCCGTGCGAGGTGAGTGCGGACGGGATGGGTCCCCTCTCCATCACCCCTGGGAGATGGGGTTGCAGTTTCTGCCGGACCAGCCTCCTCTGCTTTCCCCCCCTTCCTCACCTCGCTCCCCTTTTATTCCCGAGCAACCCGTTATTCCATCCCGTTATTCCTCCCTCTGCCACCTGGTTCAGGGACCAGCCTGCGATTCACGTCGGGTCCCCGCCACAACCGCGCGCTTGTTCTCGCTGCCGTTCCCCGCCGGGCCGGGCCGGGCTCGGCCGCGTCCTCCCCCCGCGGGTCCCGCTCACCTCCAGCTCCGCCCGGCCCCTCCCGCCCCCCCGGGGAGGACGCGGGCACCGGGGGCGGGGGTCCCGCAGCGCCCCGGGCGCGGGGCCGCCCCGACGGCGGCGGGGGAGCCGGGCAGCGCCGGGAGCGGCGGCGGCGGCCGCGCTCGGCGATTGGAGAGAGAGGAAGAGGCGCCCGGAGCCGGGGGCCAGCGCGATGGGCTGAGCCCGTCCCGACTGAAGTGACTCACCGCAGTCGGCAACGCCGCCGTCCCCTGCCCGCCGCCTCACTCCCTGCCGAGCTCCCGCCGCTGGCGGCCGCTGCCTTCCCCCGGCCCGGCCCGCCCCGTCCCCCCTCCCCGGGAGCCCGGAGTGACCCCGGCCCAGCCCGGTAAGTGCTTTCCCTTCGGGGCTGCCGTGGGGCGGCCAGCGCAGCGCCGGCCGTCGGGGCGGGAGATGGGAGAGGGACCGGACAGGACAGGGACCAGGCGGGGCTCGGTGACCCCGAGGGCGGCACAGGGACCGGCCGGGTGTCCCCTGGCTGCAGCGGGGCAGCCCCGAGGGTTCGGCAGCCGCAGCCGCGCATCCTTTGCGGGGACCGTGCCCCCTCTGCGGGGACCGTGCCCCCTCTGCTCGGAGCGTGCCCGAGTTCTCTAAGTTTTGAAGGATTAATTTACCCTTTGGCTTCGGGTAGAAGTGATATCGCCTTCCCCCTCGCCATCACTTTCCCCCGCTCTGGATCGTAATAGTTGGTGCGTTTGTAATTCTTTCAGCAATTCATCATTCAATTAATTAATAGCGTTATGGCTTTTCAAAAGCCGGGCAGCTCTTGTACGTAGGAAAAGCTTCAATTACCTACGTGGCTGAGGGGAGTCGTGGTTGGGTTTGGTGCTTTTCACAGTAAGGCATACGCGGGGCTCTGTTTTGGTGTCCAGATGACTTCGCTGAGGAGTTTGGAGTGCACGTAATTGTATTTACAAAAGCTGGAGTTGCAAGTTCTGGCTAACATAAACTTCCATTCATTGCTGCCTTCGCTGAGAGCCCACGGTGTGAGGAAATGGCTCGTTCTTTAATGAAGTTTTTTATTTGTATTCTAAGTGTCGTTCTGTGAATTAGCTCTGTTCTGAAGTTAGAGTTTGGAAATTACATTCTGCCCCGTTCTGCCCATGTAATTTTGAGTCCATTAGGAAAACCAGGATAGGTCTATGAACTGCACATGGAGAAATGTCACATTCCTTTGGTTTAACCCTTTGAGCACTTCCCTGGTTTCTCTGAAAGAAGTGAAGCAGGCAGAGACAGCTTCTCACTGAGGTATGAAATGTAAACTTTTGTCAGGATACCTATATCAGGTGTGGGATTTCAGGCACACCTGAACTGACAGGAAAATCAAGGAAAAGAAATAGATTATTTGATAGTTTCCCAATTAGAAGTAAATAAGTAAAGGCATGAACAAACCAAGCCATACCTCATAAGGGACAATATATCTTTATGTTGATTGCCTGGTCTATTTCTTAAGGGGCATTTATAAAAACAAAGATATGCTACATTGGAATAGCAACATCAGTCCTTGTTTTCTCTTTCATATGCATATGTGGGCAAACAATGACAAATTCTTTGAAAAAGTTTGCAAGAAAAAAATCCACCAGCTCCAAAAACATTTCAGGGTTTAGAGCTTTGAACAGCATCTGTCCCCACCTCCCACAATTTAGTCCCAAAGTTAAACAAGTCATATAGTACTGGATAGAGTTACACGTTACAGGAATTTTATAAATGATCTGTCAGGATAAGTCCGAGGTGTGATTAGTCGGACTTTTTGCTCCTGAGGTGTTGCTCCCTTTGGATTGTCATTTCTGTAGCATTTGGTTCTTAGAAATAGATTCTAATAGACATGTATGTTAAGCATGTTCTCCTTATGGTTTTTAAGCAGAAGTGCCTGTGGGGTTCTCTCTTTTAAATGAATTTGAGCTCTTTGTAAGGCACTAAATAATCTGGGTGTGTGAGTCCAGTGAGGACTCACAATGATGGACACCACGAGCTGAAATCCCAGATTGTTGCAGACCTGGGAGCTGTGTCTCTCATCACAAGGATGCTGCTTTGTTGGTCCTTTTCTGTCTGGAGCACCAGTTTGGACCCTGCTGTTGTCGGTGTTCAAATGACAATTCTGCACAAGAGCCTGCCCTGTGAAAATGTCTTTGCTACCTGCTCTGCTGTGGGAAGTTTATTTTCTGTGCATGCACAGGGCTGTGTAAACAAACAGAAAGCCCTGGCGTGGCTGTGGCAGTCCCGTTGGTTTGAACAACACCCCGTGAACAGAATACCTGGCTGCTGATGAGGCAAATCCTTCCCCACTGCTCCTTCTGCAAACCCCCAGTGCTTTGCTATCGCAGCGTGAGGCTCATGGCACTGCTCTCCCTCTGCACAGGGCTGAATTTTGATGGCTTTGCTGTGATCCCTGCACACAGCAGTTCCTCCTCCTGTGAGGATGAAAAATCTTCTCAAAATGTGAGAAGCTTTTGAGGTGCTGGTGGCATCTGGTAGCCCAAAAACATTACATGTTACATTTCCTTTCCTCGCCTGTGCTTTACTAAATGCTCCAGGAGTTACAAGCAGGTAACAACAAAATCATTTGAAATGGTTGGGTCAAAACAAACCTTTTCCCTTGAATATCCATAGCATTGGGGTTTTGTTCCACTATCAGCAAGCTTGTAATGTTCTTTTAAGTGAGTAGTTATTTTTTTTCAGGAAAAGGCAGCCGTAAGGGTAAAACTGTACTTGTTTGAATCATGTGAGCAGCTCTGTGGAAATCTGTGGCCCAAACTCGAGGTGGAAGTTGTTGACAGGGGGTAAGGTTGGAAAGGGCCCTTTGGGCCTGATCCATATCATCTGAGGTCAGCAGGGCAGGCTTAGCCCTGAGTGCCTAAAGCTGCCCGCTGCTTTTCTGTGCAGCTGGGAAGGGATGCCAGGGATTAGTGTATGCTTTGTATGGCATTTTTCCTATACTGTTGATTTAAAATGCTTCTGTTTAAAAAAAAAAAAAAAAGAAGAAAAAGAAAAAAGTTCACGCAGGGTAAAGATATTTTCAGCCTGAATTATAATGTTGTTTGTCTTGGGTTGGAAGAATTACCTTTTGTGCGATAACACCACACTGCTTCTCATTAAACCCACAACTGGCTGCTCTCACTGCCACTGGAATATTTTTTACTTCCCAGGGTGGTTCTGCCCTTTCTGACACACAAGTTTCCCAGGAAAATCAAGCATTTTGTCTTTTTGGCTGAAGGTTTGAGTCCAAAAAATTTGTATCGATTTGTCATTTTGGAAGATAGTGGTATCTAATCTAATATATTCCCTTCACAGTGTAGTTAAGCAGTGTAGGTAGAAAAGTGGCAGTCTAAAATTACTTTGCTAAATTTAAATGTAAGTAAAAAGCAGGCAATAGGAAAAAATTAAAGGGTATATCTAAATATGGAGTTGTGGCTGTATCTGTTATATTTAAACTGCATTTTAACCTCTTCTATTTATATTCAGTGGTCTGTGTGTAATCTGGAGGGGTTAATTGAATTCAAGAAACAGCAATTTCACAATGAAACCCAAAGAGTTTATTCTGCTGTGAACAGAGTAGATGTCCTCGTTAATCAGCGATTTATCAAAAGTAAAATGTGTGCAGTGAGGGATTTTTGTGTAAAAATGAGACTTGATCTAAAGTGAGCATGAATGGATTTACAACACGCCTGCTTTTCCTGCACTGCTGTGGCAGGAGGATCTCCTGCTGCCCTGGGTGACAATTTTCCTTGTGAGTGGAGTGTGAGATTCCACCACAGCAATTATTTTCCTCATCTTACCCTGGCTCAGAAATGCCCCTTTTTCCTTTAGAAAGCTGCCCTGGTGAGTGGATTGTCCTTGCACGCTGCTTGCATCAGCTGCAACCCCTCCTTGGCACAGCTTCATTCCAACAAAAAACATTATTCCAGGAACAAAATACATAGTTATTTTTGTTTGATAATGCATCACATAAATATTAATCGTCTGCCCAAAGAAAAAACAATAAACACATGTTTTCATTTTAGCTGGAGGTACAACCAGCCTTGAGAGGGGATGGTTGAAACCCCAGGGCCTCGAGCTGTAGCCACACAACTCTGGCTGACCACAATGGGTTGGGGAATGGTTGCTGTGCACAGGTGAGGGTTTGGTTTTGCTTTGAGGCCTTCTGTGTTGATTCATTTTAATATTTAACACATGATACAACACCCAGGTGCTCATTAAGGGGTCTTGGCAGCAGCGTTGCTTCCAGCCTTCAGGACGATGCCGTGCTCCTGCTCAGGCACTTGGCAGCATTGCTGGGATATTCCAAAGCTGCTGCCTCTTCCAGGTGCTTCTCCTGCCAACAAATATCACCTTCAGTTGTGTTTCAGTCCTCCTGAATTTGCCTGCAGCTGGGAACCCCCCCCAGCTAATTAGCGCTGATTGGGGAGAGCAAGGCCGGCCGTGGGGGATGATGAGCACGGCACGAGGCCGGTTCAGCAAAAACCTCCTTGAATAAATGTGGTTCCAATCAGCTCTGTCAGACACCCAGGTTCTCCAGGGGGTCCCTAATGGAACAGCCTGAAACAGTCTGGGTTGCTCTTGCTTTTCACCTTGCAAAGGAACGGCAGCGGGGGAGAGCCCTGACCGAGATCGCACCAGGGCCGCCGCGGCTGGAGAGAATCTGGGGTGTGGGGATGGATGGGGCAGAGCGAAGGTGTTGGGGCTGCAGGGGCTGGGAACTGGGAATTCTGCATGGGCTGGAAGTTGGAAATGCTGCAGGGCTGCACAGGCTGGGAATTGGGAATGCTGGAGGGATTGGGAACTGGGAATGCTGTGGGATCTGGAAACTGAAAATGCTGCAGGGGCTGGGGGCTGGGAACGGTGCAGGGACTGGGATCTGGGAATGCTGCAGGAGTGGGGAGTTGGGAATGCTGGAGGGAATCGGGAGTGCTGTAGGGGTTGGGAATTGGGAATGAATGCTGTGGTGTCTGGGAATGGGGAATTCTGCAGGGACTGGGAGTTGGGAATACTATGGGGTCTGGGAGTTGGGAATACTATGGGGTCTGGGAACTGGGAATGCTGAAAGGTCTGGAAATTGAAAATGCTGCATGGACTGGAAGCTGGGAATGCTGTAGGGTCTGGGAATTGGGAATGCTGAAGGGTCTGGGAATTGGGAATGCTGTAGGGTCTGGGAGTTGGGAATACTGCAGGGTCTGGGAGTTGGGAATACTGGGAGTTTGGGTCTGGGAACTGGGAATGCTGAGGGGTCTGAGAGTTGGGAATTCTGCGGGGTCTAGGAATGGGGAATTCTGCACAGGTTGGAAATTGAAAATGCTGCACGAGCTGAGAGCTGGGAATGCTGTGGGGTTGGAAATTGAAAATGCTGCATGGGTTGGGAGTTGAGAATGCTGCAGGGTGTGGGAACTGGGAATGCTGCAGAGTTTGGGAATTTGGGAATGCTGCAGGGTCTGGGAATTGGGAATGCTGGAGGGTCTGGGAATGGGGAATTTTGCATGAACTGGGTATTGGGAATGCCACAGGGGCTAGGAGTTGGGAATTCTGTAGGGTCTGGGAACTGGGAATGCTGCAGAGTCTGGGAATTTGGGAATGCTGCCTGTGGCCAGCACTCAGCTCTGCCCCGAGCAGAGCAGGTCACAGCCCTGGCCGGGCTCAGGCACACAGGGAGGCCATGCAGGTGTGAGTTGTCAGGGGAACGTTTCTCTCCCATCATCCCAAATGCACTGCCTGCTGAATTAGCATCTTTTCCTCCTGCTTTTTACTGTCTGCTACAAGTGGTTGGTAAGAGTTTGCTTTCTTTTTTATTTTTAAATTTTTTTTTAAATTTTTGCTACTATCGTGCTGTTAAAACATGCATTGATTTATCAGATTTTCAGGTTGTTCCATTTTTCTGGTTCTGGGAGCATTGGCTTAGGAGGAGCAGCTTTTGCTGCCCTGTAGACAACTTACAACAAAATGTTTTGTGAAATCTGATTGATTTCTTCTAATTTTTAAGGCATGTGGGCTTCCCACTTCCATAATTTTTGCATTGAGTTGATTACATTTGTTTTAGCTTCTCAAGTATGGATATACATGGTGTATTTTACCTGATTTGACTGAAAAAATCTTTCAACGAATCACTTATATTTTAATACTTAATTGTGTTAATGCATGCAGGGAGAGATTTTAATGCAATTAAATGTGCATGTAAAATCAGGGATTTAGAAAACTGCACAATGTATCTCTTTTTGTAAATTAAACAAGAAAAAAATAGCAATCAGACAATTTTATGGTTTATATTTTCTGTGTAAGTAGAAAAGAGTTTTATACAGAAGGAAGTCTTGTAGTTATGCAGAAGGAAAGGCTTCTTAGCAAAATTCCGTTTTCTAAGGAGGCTTTGTCAGTTCTGAATAAACCCTGCAATAAATTTAAACCTGGTGGTTTAAAATTCTGTTTATAAAACGGACTGCTCTCTATAGAGTTCACAAATTATACACAAAGGATTAACTACTAAAGTAACATAAAGATGTTGCATTGCAGCATGCACTGAGACTAAGCTCAAAAATCTGCTTGGAAAAGCAGCTGACCTGCAGGACTTGCAAAGCAGACATGGGAAAAGTTCTCCATCATTTCTCTAAAGAACTGCTGTTGCTGTTCCATTGATTGTTCTGATTGTAGTTGGCTCTTCAAAGACTTATAGAAGGGGTTTTTTTATACATAGGCTTGTGCAAAAAATTGCATTAAAACCAGGTTTGGAAAAGGAAAAAAAAAGGAAGGTTTATTACCACATTAAGATAAGATAAAGGATTTAATATCAAATCAAGATCTAGTTCAGTCCTGGTCGCTATCTTGTGCCTTTTCTTAAATTTCATTACATTTGCCCAGGATGTGAAGCTGGCAATCAGGGCTGGTGCTTTTTTCTGCATTTATAAGTTCTTTGGTATTTTTATGTATTTTTAGCAAACAGTCTGTAGCAGCCTCTGTATCTCTTGCAAGCAAGAGCAGCCAAATCATCTGTCACCAATATGTGTGTCAACATCCTGACACCACCAAGGGCACTGTCTTTTGTAGGCACCTCCAAGGCTTCATTTCAGCAGAGCATTTTTCATCACCCTCTTGAAATGAAGAGCTTGCAGAAACCTGAACCTGGCCTCAGTTCTAAGTGATGAGACTGAAAAATGGCTTTGGGAGGGTAGGATTCACCTCAGCTCGCTGTAGCCATCCAAAAATCCAGGATCTGGCTGGCAGCAGTTGTGTAAATTCCAGCCTGGCCAGAGGACAGGGTAATCTTGCCAGTGTGAGACAGTGATGCTCGTTTGGGAAAGGCGCTGAAGGTGCAGAAGATGGTCCAGCAGCTTGGGTAGGATTAGGGTTGCAGGACTGGGTATTTTGGCTTTTACGTGGCTGCCCTGAATTCTGCATCCAGAGACAAATCCAGGCCTTCCAGCAGCTGATCTTAGGGAGACTGAAGGAAAAAATGTAAGTAAAATATAGCAGAGAAACCAGACAAATAATACAGTCTGAGTGGAAATTATTATTATTGCTTATTTATAATTTTAAAGTTTAATTTTAAGTAAACATAACATTAATTTTTACTGTCAAGCTTCCTTTTTGTTTAGAAATAGAAACATTAGAAATAGCAACAGAAAACCTTTTTATGCTTTCTGCACTGCTCTCTTAACTTCCTTGAAAAACTGAGTAAGAAAGCATTAGCCATCATTTCAGCTTCAGAATAAGACATAAGGAATTATCCATAAGGAATGGATAAATGCTGATGCCTTCTCTTAGGAGTCTGTTCTGCTCATGAAGGAAATGGTAATAACCATTTAAAGTGATTTTTTTTTAGGCTGGTCTAACTGTATAGATGACAGCCTTAGGTCTACACTTTAATCTCTCGAAGCACAACTTTGGAAGGCTCACTTTGGACAGGCCATGAGGTTTTTACGTGTCAGGGGCAGTTTTTGGTCCCCTGCTGTCCGTGGTCCCTGCAAGCAGCACAGCTGAGCTGCAGCCAGAGCAGCCCTGCATGGAGCCACTGGGGAAGGAGGGGCGAGCTCCGTGTTTGTTATTTGCTCGTGATTTCCATGACAGTTTACAGGAGACAGAGTTGTAACCAAATGTGAGCCCAGGGAGCTCGGCCTGTGGTCTGTCTGCAGAGCAGGAATGTGGGATGGGGGGTCAGGATCAGGTTGTTGGAGGATGCAGGAGCCGAGCTGAAGGGAATTTTGGGCTGTCCTGCACTCCTGTCCCTCTGGGCTGACACCTCCCTGTGTGATGTGCCATTTGTGGCACTGGGGTGGGGCACTGCCCCCTCAGCCACCCCACATCCAGCCCTCCCTTCTGCCTTTTGAGCTCATCATGACAGGTTTTGGTCCAAGATAGGATTTAAATAACTTCCTCTCTGCTGTGTTGGTTCCGCAGGACTAGAGAGGAGTGAGAAGTACTAAAAATCTATTTTGGTCACTAAAGTAAGCAGACATGACTCAGAATACTCACTGGGAACAGATCTGCTGGATGAAAAGGTGCCATTTTTACATAGTCACTTTTCTGAGCCTGCCCTTTAAACTCTTACAGAAATAGAATCCTTTCTCTGGCGCTTCTTTTGGAAGGCAGGACCGGCAGCGAGAGCGCGGCCGTTTGCCGCACTCCAGCCCTGCCTTGGAACCAGACAAACCCTGCACGTTTTGTGAGGCAAATGCAACATGTGTTTAACACCAGGAAGAGCAGAAAGAAGGCATTTGAAATTCGTGGGGAGGGGGATTTGGGCTTGGATAGTTTTACCGTTTGCGGTGGAAAAGCGCGATCCCTCGTTCCTGCCTGTTGCGCTTGGATGAATTCCGCCTGTGAATTCTGACATCCTCGTGGGCCTGCAGGAGCAGGCTGGGATCAGTGGGCTTGTGTGGAGCATGGAGAGGCTCTGTTTGACCACTGCCTCTAATTCCTCTTGGACTGAGTGGCCTCTGCTAAAAATGAGCCTGAAACCACACTGACGTAATCCGTGTTTATGGACCTGCGAGGAAACAAATCATCGCTGGCAAGCAGAGCCCCAGCCTGGTTGTCCCTCACATGAGGGACAAGTTATCCCCCACACTGGTGAGCCCAGGGCCCCTCCAGCTCCTGGGGAGGCTGATGGAGCCCAGTCCAAGCAGATCCCTCATCTGCATTCCTTGGAAAGGATTAGCAAGGCACAAAATGTCACTCCCGGCTAAGTAGGTGATAGTGAATTTTTGAACTCTTCTCGTCTCTTTCTCGTTTTTAATGGTTTGGTAGGAAGCTGGAGCCTGGCTGGTGCAGGGAAACTCAAAACCAGTGGTGTGATCAGACCACATGTGCTCCTGGGTGTTTGACAGTCCTGTTGTTCTCCTTTGGAGCATTGCTCTCTTGAAAAGTAAAACAACAAACCCTTTTTAACATATTTACCACTTTCACTTGGTTTTACATGGAAAAAGAGCAGCACCCCTTAAATTCCTCTTCCTCCTCTGTTCCAGAATAACCCGTGAAAGAGTTTGAAAACTCTGAATTTCTGTTCAGTAGATGAAATCTTGTCCTTGCTGGAGTGGCTGAAGTGTCTCTACTGGCTTTCACAGGGGCAAAGCTCTTCAGCTGAAGGGTTTCTTCCTCATGATTCTTCTGGGGCTGGAAAGCCTTGGAAGTGTTCTCACTGCTGATTTCCTAAAGCCTTAATTCCCCCAAGTCACTACAGCATTTAAAGGCACCATTTTTTTCGCACAGGAAACAACCACTGCTTTTTTCTCTTGATAAAATTTCCCTTGTATGAGCTCAGAGGATTTCCACTTTCTCTGTGTGGGCTCATCTTTCATACAGGAGGAGACATGGGTCATAGGCCTGCAGATCTCACAACTCCCTCCTGCTCCATCTCTGGCCTCCTCCCAGTCCCTTGGCAGGCAGGAGTCAGTGAAGATTTTCTGTCAAGGTCTACTGTCTTAATTCCTTGCTGGACCCAGTAGCTTCCTCTTGCTGCGGAATCCTCTATTTTCTGGTTTAAATTTGAAAGGTGTTTGGGATATGATGACATTTACAGCCAAAGCACATCACCTCTAATATTGTCTCTTTCTCTTGATGCAAGTCAGGTGATCTCAACAGGCAGGAAAAGGGAGGAAAAGCCCAGCAGGCTTGTGGGACACACGGGATTGTCACTAACCCTGCACTGAACGGCCCTGGGGATGCTCCTCCCTGCTCAGCTCCACTTGTGTTGTCTGAAGGGAAACTTTCAACTCCAGTGTTTGAGGAGACCTGGTTTAGAATTTTCTGTGCTGCAGAAACACAGAATCATTAAGGTGAGAAACCTCCAAAACCATCAAGTCCAAACTGACCGATGCCCACCTTGTCACCAGCCCAGAGCTCTGAGTGCCACCTCCAGGGGACACCTGCAGGGATGGGGACTCCAAACCTCGCTGGGCAGTCCCTTCCAATGCTTAACAACACTTTCCTTGAATAAATTTTGAATACATTTCCCAGCCTGAGGCCGCTCCCTCTGCTCCTGTCCCTGTTCCCTGGAGCAGAGCCCGACCCCCCCGGCTGTGCCCTCCTGGCAGGGACTTGTGCAGAGCCACAAGGGCCCCTGAGCCTCCTTTGCTCCAGCCTCAGCCCCTTCCAGCTCCCTCAGCCCCTGCTGGGGCTCCAGCCCCTGCCCAGCTCCGTTCCCTGCCCTGGACACGCTCCAGCCCCTCCAGGGCTCTCCTGCAGGAGCAGAACTGGGCCCAGCCCTGGAGGGCCCTCAGCACAGAGGGACAATCCCTGCCCTGCTCCTGCTGGACACTCCAGAGACAGAGGGAATGAATGAGGCACTTGGCTTCCAGGTGAACTAAATGTTACTATTGTAGTGCTGTAATTACAAGGGTTTTGAATTAGGTATTGACAGCAGTTGAGAGCTGGTTCTCCACTGTGCTGCTGGCAAGCACTAAGATGTGTACCAGCTCCTAAGGGGAGCAGGCTGTGAGAATAATAACTCATTAACCAGTTACTCCACGGTGCTCTCACTCCACATATGGTGTAAGGGCTGCTGGGGGTCTGGAAGACATTAAGACGTGGTCTGAGAAAGGGCTGCACAGGAAAGGCAACAAATAACCCCAGAGAGGCAGATCCCCATTCCCACACCGCTGCCAGGTACGTGCCCGTGTCACCCTGAGCTGTGCTGGGATCCAATTCCCTCTCCCTCCTGGGGCGAGCCCAGACAGGTGAACTCTGAATAATTGCATGTGGGGGAAACCTTTGCTTGGCTCTTGTATTTGCGGGGTTCCCAGACGAAGGGAGGAATGATGAATCTGATTCCATATTCTTAGAAGGGTAATTTATTTTTTTAAGATACTATATTATATTAAAGAATTAAAGATACTATATTATAATCAAAATACTATATGATATTATTTTAAGATACTATACTATATTAAAGAATACTAAACTAAACTATACGAAAGAATACAGAAAGGATACTTACAGAAGGCTAAAAAGAAAATAATGAAAACTCGTGATTCTTTTCCAGAGTCCTGACACAGCTTGGCCCTGGTTGGTCATTAAGTCAAAACAATTCACATGAAACCAACAAAACAATCACCTGTTGGATAAACAATCTCCAAACACATTCCACATGGGAGAACAACACAGGAGGAGCAAATGAGATAAGAATTTGTTTTCCTTTTTCTCTGAGGCTTCTCAGCTTCCCCAGAGAAAAATCCTGGGCGAAGGGATTTTTCAGAAAATACGACTGCCACACTTGGCCACATCCACGTGGAGCAAGTCCTTTAGTGCTCAGGAGGATGAATATTTGCCTGTTCTCCCATGTGCTTTTGCTGCATGGGATGGGCTGAGGGATGCTGTTACACATCCGTGTTTCCAGAGGTAATGAATGCTACGGGGAAGCGGACGGCGGTGAGCCCATTTCCTTCTCAGTGGGAGGAAAGCAGTAATTCAGGAGACCATTAAACATTCAAAATACCTCTGCAAGGTCCCTACAAAGACACACTCCATTTAGATTAAAGTCCCGTCGGGCCAATTACCTGGGAAGAACATAAGAACTTCAACAAAAGCTGAGTTAGGTATGCTGCCCACCAATGGCTTCGAGCAAGAATGGATGCAGTGAGGAAACGCTCGTGTGTGTTGTGAAAGTGAGAACACTGAGAGTAGGCCTGTGTAATAACCCACTTCTACTGCTCCCCCAGGATCAGCGTGCACAGGAAATATCTGTGGCATGCTTGCTTTTCCTGGAGATGACAGCAACCCTTTGGCAACCACTTTGTTTGATACTTTTCAAAACGTTGGGCTGTTGTTTTATGAATGTGCTCTGATTTTTTGGCTGCCACAGCCTTTGTGCTTGGCTTTCTACCCTTCCTAAAGTTGCCCATTCTCATTCCAGCCCATTCTCATTCCACACTTCTCCATGAGTGCCCTTAGGTAGCTGTGATGATGCTTTTGTTTTTCTCCATGTCACTGTTGAGATGGGGCTTGTAAAAAACGGGGAAGCCAACAAAAGTCCCTTATGATCCTGGTGTGGAAATAACCTCTATGACCTGTACTCGTCTGTGTGGGTGGCTCTGGACTCCTGGAGATGGAGGGTTAAGGCAAATAAATTTGAAATTTCACTTTGTTTCTGTGAATGTTTTCTAAGAGTGGGCTGAGTATTTTGTACAAGGTTACAAGGCAGAGTTTGATCCCAATGCTGGGGTTGAAACCTGCTTTTGCTTCAGCTGCTAGACCCTGATTTTGTTTGAACATTTAGCTATTTACAGTTAGACCTGAGTACCAGAGTGCACTGATCCTTCAGGCAAGGGATTTTGAAAATGAGTCAGTTTTAAGATACTGGAGCAACATGTTCCTAAAGTGTTTACTGATGCAAATTGCAGCCTGGTCTTGAAATGGCCTCCTCCCTTTAACATCATAAAAGAACTCTCTTAAGAGAAGACACAATAAACAGTCTGAGGTCTAATAAGTGAACAAGCAAGGCTGAAAGGTTTTAAAATATTGCTTGCTTAAATAAGAGTCATTAACATTGTAACTGATAATGAGAAAAATGCTCATGCCATTAGTGGTTTACCACTTTGGTTCTGAGAGGATAAAAACAGCTTCGCAAAAGCGACCGCAGACTGTCCATTTTCAGCCTCAGCGCAGGGCCAACGCTTCAGGAAAAATACAAACCCCATAATTTAAAACAACAATTCAGTATTTGTGCTTGGGAAGCGTGCTCAAAATGCCTTTTGAACGCAGGAGAGTGTGGTGATGTGTGAGCCCCAGCACTGGGTGTCCTTGCCTTGGTGCCACGGTGGGACATTGGCTCATCCACCTGCTGGGAGCAGTGCAGGAGCAGCATCTGCCTTGCTTTGGTATCCCCGTCTGCATGGGGAAAGCTGAATTTGTGTTTTACACATAGTGGCCCTGGGCTCAGTGGGTACATGAGGCCATCTTGGGATCCTTCCTGCAGTGGCCTTGCTGGAGACACAATTCTTCATCCAGGGACAGAGGGTGTTCGGGAAGATGAAACAGGAAAGCCTTATAAATATGATTTCTGGCAAAATATTTTGAGAATATAGAAACTATAAGCGAGATTGAAATGAAAGCAAGCTTTGAGATCCCTTAGTTACTGAATAACGGGAAAACAACGGTGTGGCCGGCTGAGGGTAATCCCCTT
Source organism: Ammospiza nelsoni (assembly GCF_027579445.1). Classification (NCBI taxonomy): domain Eukaryota; kingdom Metazoa; phylum Chordata; class Aves; order Passeriformes; family Passerellidae; genus Ammospiza; species Ammospiza nelsoni. Next base: position 117,179,790 of record NC_080634.1, read on the forward strand.
TTGATGAAACAACACCCTCTGCCTGCAGGCCCAAGGGTCAGAGCAGACCCTACAGCTTGGCAGAAGGGGCCCAAAGAGGAGTTTTCAGGGTTTAAAATGTAACACAGTATGGTAATGTAGTGATTCTTATAGGCTGTATGGAAATGCTGTAGGATTTGTATATTGTACTAGATTGGTTAGTGTGAATCAGAATATTCAACATAGAAGATGATTTATTGTATTGTAATGGGAACTTAGCACTCTTACCTCTTGTCTCTTAGCTCTTACCCTTTTTACTCTCTGATGCTTTTACTCTCTCACCCTCTCATCCTCTCTCCCTCTCTCTTCTCTTGGGCCTGCTCTGAGCTGTGGCTGCAGCTCCCAGCAGGGCCCTGCACCCAGGCCCTTTGCAATAAACCACAAGTTCCCAGCCCTGGCTGCAGAGATCTCTTGTCTCCATCCATCCCGACCGTGCAACCCCCATCAATCCTACAAGAGGGAATGAATGAGTTTCCTGCTGCAGGACTAGGGAATTCTTTGGCAAATGGTGGAATTTCAGTCCCAGCTTGGCTTGCTGATGGAGGGAATGAAAGGTGCTGGATGTGGAAGGCACTCGGTGCCTCAGGGCACTGCTGGGACTCAGTGGCTGAGGAGCAGTGACAGTGGGATGTTGTTTAATTTGGCCACCTGGGACAGGTGATCTCTTCTTTAAGGATGGTTCCTTCTTCTTCTGCATCTCTTCCTCCTCTGGGAATGGTTTGGGTTGGAAGGGACCTTAAAAATCACCCAGTTCCACCCTCTGCCATGGCAGGGACCTGGGCCCTGTCTGCTGCTCAATGTGTGGGGCCTTGTGATGACCTCAGACAGGACTTTGACAATCACAGAATGAATGAGTGGAGTTGGAAGGAACCTTAAAGATCATCTTGTACCAACCGCCAAGTAAACCTGGTGTTTGGTCTGGGCAGAGCAAGGCTTGGGATTCAGCTTCCTGCACTCCTGGTCTTTAGTAAGGAGCTAAAAAGGAGGCCAGGAGGAGGCTGCAGTGTGTTCTCAGACTATCTCTGGCTGTAAATCCAACTTGCCCTGGGTTTTACTGCTGCCTCCTGCAGCCCCGCTGCAGTGACCACAGGCTTTGCTCTTACGTAAGGATGGAAAGTTCCCCCAGCTCCCCCCATGGAAATGACTGCTGTGCCTTATTCAAAATGAGAACTCAATCAAGGCAGGAACACAGCTGGGCCAATGACAAGAGAAACAGAGCCCTGCCAGGGTGAATTTTTATGGAAATGCTCTCTGAATAGTATTTCCATGAAAAGGCAACTCACTTGCAGATGGAGGCTGCATTGCATGAAGGAGAGTGTGTTGTACCACACCCTGGATCTGTCAAGGTCTATAAACTTTTCACATATTTTAAGTTCAGGCAACAGAGAGGCAATATTTAAGACACAAAGGTTTTCTTCTTTATGTCAATGTAATTATGTTATCCCCAAAGGAAGAAAATGTAAGCCAGGGGAAAATAAAAAGGGAAGTTTGTAGAAGGAACATTTCAAATATAAAGGTCAAATATAATTTGAACTAGAAAGTAAATTGATCTATGAGAAAGGACACTTTTCAGGATCATGGAAAGATCCTAATTTGACATTTCAAGAGCATCTTAGAGATAGCAATGATAGTTCTTTGTTAGGGGGTGTGGTGGTCCTTTTAGTGGAGGAGCATGAGTGGCTTAAAATATGCAAAAACTTCTCCCTGTTGATGGCAATGGCACTTTTCTTATTTACATCACCAGAAAAAAAGATGAGAGGAACTGTATGAAAAGCAAGAAATGAAGGATGGTTGATATTCAAAAGGTGGAAGAGGGGAAAAAACCTGAGCCCAATCTTGAAACTGCCACACTTGGATTTATTTAAACACCTTCTTTTTAAAATTGCTGTAGCCTTCTCAGTGGGTTGGTTTCCAAACTGCCTGACTGATTTCACTGCAGATTTAGATTTATCAGCAGATTTATCAGCAGAGCTTCTCCAAAAGGTGATTTTTGAAATTAGTTCATTTTCCGTTGTTTCTGGGACTTTTTCATGTCACACCAATCAAGTTTGAAATGTGCTGAGAGAGAAGTTCTTGAGACAGCCTTGATTTTTTTTCAGCGTTTTCCTGCGTGTAGCTTTCTGAAATAAATGGGAATACATTTTTTAATTTGTGATAGCTTATAACTTGATGTCAGGGCTGTTGTAAGAATAATAATCAGGGGTTGTTACACTGACTTGATTGTTTACATTTCCTTTTGGCACTGCCAGTGACACGCCAGAGGTAATAACACTAAACATACTCCTCTGTCATCCTCTCAAACTTGTCACCACGGATGAGAGGATGATTGTGCATGTGTTTTAAAGCTGCAGGCATTTGTCAAATCCCTTAACGGCCTCAAAGGTCTGCAGTGGAGATGCCATTACAAGGAAAACTTTGGAATGGGCAGGCCTTGGCTCTGGAAGTTGGGAGTAGAGAGGAGTGACAGCCTTTCTTAAACTGCTGGATTTGAGACATGGGAAGAACAAACCAAGAAGAAATCTCAGCAGGGGATGGTGAGTTTGTGGGTGGATTTGGTGGTGGCACTGCAGAGTCAGGAGATGGGCTCTGTCAGGGGTTGCTGGGGCTGCTGCTCCCTCATTTCCATGTCAGTCTGTTCCCTGCATCCCAGTCAGATATGGAGTTTGGGATACATGGCTTTTGAGGAATTGACAGCGAAATGACCAGGAATCCCCTGCCAGCAGCACCTGGGAGCACATCCCCCTTCCTCAGAGACAGTGTGACATGTCCTTGCTGCTCTCCCTGAACCCCCAAACCCATCCCATAAATGATACATGCAACAAGCCAGGCAAAGGCATCAGCAGCAAGAGCTGACACCCCTGGGGATGGAGCAGGGGATCCTGTTACCCCTGTCCAGCTGCACAGAATGGGTGTTAACCCTTTCAAAGCAGAGAAAGGCAAGAAAGTGCTGCTGACATCCCTGAGGTTTGGCTTTAAAAGGTTTGTGTCAGCACAGAAGGGCCACAGGGGCTCAGCAAATCTTGGGGATGGCCAGGGATGGTGAGGACAGGGCTGGGTTTAATCTGCCACAACCAAAAAGTGTTGGGGCTGTGCTTTCATGCCCTTACAGCCTTGATTTCCAGCCTGCTCTTTATCTGGGTCTCTTCATCATCTCTCATGTCCTTACAGGCACATCTCGCTACATGAAGCAACTCAGTTCTTCTCCTAAAAAGAAGAAAAATCATTTTGCATCAGTGCAGGACTGCCTTCTGCCTCTGCTGAACCCCACACACCCACAAATGTTGTCATGCACCACTTGCTTTGCACGAGGAAAGGGGATATTACATCTCCAGGTTATTTCCCCAGTACTTTTTATTGTTCAGCCCACTCCAGGAAGGGTTCAGGGAGTATATCCAGAAAGATGTTTTTGTTCCCCCACTATGGGTTTCAGTCCCAAGACTGCCAATTAAATTATCCCATAAATCCTCCATTATAGGTAGTAAAACCTAATTTTAGATTTCCTGCCCGCTCTAGTGTCCTGCCTGATTGCTACCAGTTGGAGAGAGGCTCAACTTGTTAAGCAGACAATTGCAGTGAATTGGCTGTTTCTTTCTGTGCCACATGTGGAGAACTTTTTAATATCTGGCATTTGGTCATAATTCTCCCTGGTTATTTTCTACCTTTTAGTAGCTCAAACGTTGGAGGTTTTTTTTTTGTTGGGTTGGTTTTTTTGCTTCTTTTGGGGATTTTTTTGGGTTGAAAAAAAGACATCTGCAATTTATTCTTTGGTCAAAATGTTTGTGAGAGAAAAGCTTGCTATGCTGTAGATAAGGAAAAATGTTGTTCTGATTTCACCACTAAAATATTAACAGTTTTAAATATTTTTTTATATAATTCTGTCTAAAAGCACTGTGTTAATAGAGCTAACACACCTCTGTGTAAGCTGAAAATGTCTCAGATTATCTGAATATTCTTTCATTCTTGTTCAATCACAAATACATTATTTAGCTGTGGTGCTGATTTTCTTGAGGGCAACTTCTGCTAATCAAATTCTTATGAAAGAGTATTCATTTTAAATATAGTCTCACTAAAATTTCCTATTTTACTCTGAGTATAAATGACCTCTTCTCTTGGTATTTTTCTTCCTAAGATTTACTGAAGCAACTAATAGATAAATTTCTCACAAAAAGTGGATTTATCATGTGAGTAAGGTGTAGGTCTTTGGACAGAGAGATATCTGTGTTTGAAATCCCTTTGTTACTGAGATTGAAATAGATTCACGAATCTGTGAGGAAAACTGGAGCCTAAAACACTACAAGAAATAATAACTTTTTGTTTTGTTTCTTTGCTAGGCTTGTTGTTGTTAACCTTGAAAGATTCCTGGCCAAATCACAGATTTGGATAATCTGTAGGCACCTGTGGCTATCTTGTACCTCCACAAAGCACTGCTTGTACTTCCTGCTTGGATAACTGGTGATGTTTTAACAAATCTGTCTGAATTGTTAAATTCCTGTCACACCAGGATGGTGTGTGACAGTCAGGAAGGGACTTTTCCATCTCCAGAGCATGGTGGCAGGAAGATTAATTCAAGATACTGGGTGTGTATAATTTTAGAGGTATTTGCAAAAGGGAAAAGGACTGCTAAGAGACATCCTAGAAGAAGCAAATGCTGCTTGTTATGGAATCATGGAATGGTTTGGGTTGGAAGGGACCTTAAAAATCATCCAATTCCACCCCTGCCATGGCTGGGACACCTCCCACTGTCCCAGGCTGCTCCAGCCCCAGTGTCCAGCCTGGCCTTGGGCACTGCCAGGGATCCCGGGGCAGCCACAGCTGCTCTGGGCACCCTGTGCCAGGGCCTCACCCTCACAGGGAAGAATTTTTTCTTAATATCCAAACTAACCCTACTCTCTGTCAGCTTAAAGCCATTCATGTCTCACACCAAAGTAACATAGAGGCTGGACCAGGAATTCACTTGAGATCCAGCTTTATTGATCCATCAGCCTTAGAATCATGGGATAATTAAGGTTGGCTAAGGTTGGTTTTTATCAAACCTTGATTATCCTATGATTCTAAAGATCTCCAAGATCAAGTCCATCTGCTAACCCAGCACTGCAAAACCCAAGTGCCACCTCCACTGCCTTGCTGAACACTTCCAGGGATGGTTGTTCCACCATCCTGTTCCCATACCTGACCACCTTTTCAGTGAAGAATTTTGTTTCCTAATATCCAATCTAAACCTTTGCTGGTGTAACTTGAGGCCTTTTGCTCCTGTCCTGCTCAAGTCCTTGCCTTGCCCAGGCAAATTTCAGCTGAACATGCTGGTGACAGCCCCAGCACATGGTGGTGGTGTCATCCTGTTCTTCCAAGTTCTTCTAAGCCTTCTGATGTTTGTAATGGAGTATCTCACACACTTTTATGTAAATAATAATTGTTTTTACATTCCTCTCTGGAGGATGAGAAATTTATTGGACTGTTGGTTTGTCCAGTGTCATTAGAGAGGTAGCACTTTCATCCTCCAATCTACTGTCACTTTTAAAAGTCTATAAATGTTAGAGTAGAAAAATAAACTTCCCTTCTTCTTACCTTGCAGTTCCAGTGTCTGCATCGTTTTATTTCGTGTCCTGTTGTGACAGTGGTGGTGCTCAGAGGGTGGCATGAACTTGTCACTTAGGAAGTGTCTGTCCTTGCTGATGGGTAGTATTGTGGGCACAGAAAGGGTTTTGTTCAGATGGGTATATCCATGTGTTCCAGTGATTTGTGAGCTGCAAAAGGAATCAGCCCCTTGCAGCAGTGCTGCCCTGTGTGGATTCTCTGATGTGCTGCTTTTTAACTCAGTAGGGCACCAACTGTATTTTCTTGCCTCACCCAGCTTTTTGCTCCCCTGAATCTTGATGGAATATCAGCTTTTCAAGTTTATATTAAACTCTGTTAAATTTGGGCAAAACCAGGCAAGGATTCCTAAGCTGATGGAAGAAAAGGTCAAGTAACACTCCTTTGTGCACAGTGTGGTATCTCAAGCCCCATTCCTTGAAGAATGAGGCTAAAAATGGAACCCTTGTGTTCTCCTTGCTGAAGGGATCTTCTCCACCTCGCTTTATTTACTGTGCTGTGTCTCAGTGTGGGCAGATTATCATTTCTTGAGTGGTGCCTGAAGCGCTGTATAAAAAATAAAACAGACACAAAACCAACAAAGAGTGTGGAAGAAAGGAATTTAGGCCTCGCAGTCACAGCACTGTGCTTTAATGGTTGATGAAATATTACATGCATGTTTTCAGTTGTGTAATTTGTCCAGTTTAGAAATCTGAGGAATGATCACATCAGTGCTCAGGACGGAGACCAGGCAGAAAGCAGGAAATTATCTATGTTTTCTGTACAAGTTAAGTGCAAGAGTAACAGGCAGGGCCTTTTGGGGTGCAGAAATGCTACTGAATTACTTGGATGTAGCTGACTTTAGGAATCAGCAGAATTGTGCTGAGTAGTCAAAATTTCAGATCCCCAAAGACAGTGCCTATTAAAGGAGCCTTGAAATGTCATCCCAGTGACTTCAATGCATGTTTGTTGTACTCTAAATTTCTAATTTAGACACAGCAAGAACTCTGGGATCATGGAATGGTTTGGGTTGGAAGGGACCTTAAAAATCATCCAATTCCACCCCTGCCATGGCTGGGACACCTCCCACTGTCCCAGGCTGCTCCAGCCCCAGTGTCCAGCCTGGCCTTGGGCACTGCCAGGGATCCAGGGATGGAATTCCATCCCAGCCCCTGCCCACCCCACAGGGAGGAATTCCTCCCAGTATCTGACCCAAATTTCTCCTCTTTTAGTTTGAAGCCATTTCCCCTTGTCCTGTCACTCCAGTTCCTGATGAATTGTCCCTCTCCAGCTTCCCTGTAGCCCCTTCCAATCTGGAAGTTCTGAGCTCTCCACACAACCTTCTCTTCTCCAGGATGAGCAATCCCAACTTCCCCATCCTTTCTCCATAGGGAAGGTGCTCCTTATCAACCCTTTATCAACCTCATGGGCCTTTTTGGGACTTGTTCCAACAGTTCCATGTCCTCATGAAGGACACAAAAATGACCCTTCTTATGAAAGACATGGAAAAAGGAACACAATTAATTTGATACCCGTCCCAGTAAGGCTGAGAGCTCTACACTGATTGATTGCACTGGGCACTTTTGTACTTATCTCATTTAAAAATATTTGCTTTTTACACCGAGCTCAGAATTTTGCTGAATATCCAATATCTTGCACGGGAATGCTCTTAATTCCAGGTATCCGGCTTCAGAATTTGAACAAGGCTTGTGTCAAGCCTGTGCTGTCTTGAATATGCTACTGTTACCAAGAAAAAAATCTTTCTGGTATGCTAAGAACAGGGGGACGTGCTGGCGTTTGCAATTTTAGCATTACAGATTCTTTATTATTAATAGATTAGCGGGGATTTTTCCAAAGACTCCTATGAGTCAGAAGAGTTCCTGTTACTAAATTTCATATATTCATTTATTTATACAACTATACATGAGGTCTTACGGTCTTTTCAGCCCCGAAAGAGCCAATGTACTGTAAGTGTAAATGCAGTTTATTGAGTCCTGGAGATCATAAATATCTCCTTTAACATCTGATTTATCTTGAACTATGTGCATTGAAAGAAGTGTCTCAGCATTAGCAAAGAAGGGGCATTTGCTGCTCTTTCGGACAACCTGTGTATTCATACCCAGAGCAAAACTTTGGCAGAGAGTGGTTAGAATTAAGCTGTCACCACCAGGCCAATTTTGCTTTATATTCTGTGAGGTTATATGAGTTTTATGGGTTCATTTATTTTCCTGATTAACAGTCCAGTCCTGCTCCTGACAACATCTCCCATTTTTTTTTTATTTCATTCCTGTGGCTTCCCCAAGACGAGCAGAAGAGATAAAGCCTTGGGCAGAGGGAAATGTGAGGAGAGGAATTTCAAGGGAAGAAATTCACCCTCCCAACATAAATTTGTCTGGACTCTGTGACAACATTCTGGGTTTGTACCACGGAGAAATTGTCCAGACAGGTCTCAGCAATGCAAGGCCTCAGTGTACAGGGGAGCCAGCTCCAGACAGTGCCTCGTGGAGCCTCTGCCATGCTGGTAAATCATGGAATTATGGAAAGGTTTGGGCTGGAAGGACCTTAAACATCATCCAGTTCCACCCCCCTGCCAAGGCCAGGGACACCTTCACTGGACAAGGTTGCTCAGAGCCTCATGCAACCAGTATTATACTGAAAAAAATCAATATAATACTGATATTTGCCTTTCCTTGCTATCCCACCACTACTGAAGCAGAATAACTGGCAGATACTGTTTTCTTGGAAACTAAAGCTGATTAGAGAATGCCTCTATTTTATTTCCTTCAACAATAATAAAATAGAGAGAATTGAGAGCATTCTCAATAATAGAATGACTGTAATAGAGTGTTCTCAACAAAATTATATGCTGTGCTTCATTTTCCAGAAATGAAGGTGGTACATCAAGACATGTAGGTGATGGTGATAAAGTTGAGGAGAATTGTACCATAAAAGTGCAAAATGCAATGACAATATTAAAAAAAAATCAGATGAAAAATCAGATAAAAAAGAACAAGAAATTAGATCTGCATTTAAAGGGAATATTTTGCATAATTGAGTTAAATTCTTTAAAAAAATATTTTGGGTTAAAATGATCAACTAGCCTGGGCCCACCATAAATATTCCAAGATCAGAGAGGATTTAAAAGGTCATAGTGGTCACAATGACCTTTGGGCAACCTGGGCATCCCAGATTGTTTGTGCTGCTGTTACTTTATTCCCAAGGCTGCAGTAAACTGAAGACTGGCACAAAGCAGGATATTAGTTATACTCCTTGATTTTCTGACAAAAAGCCATAATGTTTTATTCTGCTTTTTTTGCCATTTTCTCTTCTTTTTTCCTGTAGAAAGCAACATTTCAGAAACAAGCTCTGTCCTTGCTTTCCTTAATTTATATTTATATTTATATTTATATTTATATTTATATTTATATTTATATTTATATTTATATTTATATTTATATTTATATTTATATTTATATTTATATTTATATTTATATTTATATTTATATTTATATTTATTTTCTTCTGTTTGCCTTTTACCCGGTGACTGTGTTAGAGGTAGGCTGTGTCCTGAGGGAATGTTAGATGAGCAGGGAATCTGCCTATGAAATTACTCCCAAAATGATTCTTTTTTCCCCCCAGTGATTATGGAAAATAACATCTTTGCATGCTGGGTGCACTGATTACTTGTTAATTTGTACGAGTGTCTGCAGGAAGAGTTTTTTGGCTGGTGGGGCGTCACCTGTGCTGGTTTCCAACAAGCTTATGGTGCCTCAGGTCTTGCTTTAAACCTGGAGTTCTGAATACTTTGATACTCAGTTACCACAAGTGTCCCATTTTTCCATAGTTGAGATTAAAAAAAGGGAGTATTTACAAGTCTAGGAAATTCTTTGTAAAGAGTTCTTGCTCCTAAGCCCAAATTATTATTTTTAATAATATTTTAATATTAAAAATAATAATACAAATAAGATATAAATAATAATTTAATATTAAAATTATTAATTTTAATAGTTATTCTAATAATTAAAATCAATAAAATACTTTTAGTAATTATTTTAATATTGTAATTATTTTAATTATTTTAATAATTAATTATATATTTAATAATTAAATTATGAATTTAAAAATTAATAATAATATGTGCTATAAAACACTTAGAGCGGTAGTTTTTTGGGGTTTTTTTGGCCTTTTTTGTGGTTTTGGGTTTTGTTTTGTTTTGTTTTGTTTTTTTAATAAAGCCTTTAATCATAAGTTGGAAAAGTTGTAGCTCCATGGTGGAAATACGTGGGAAATAGGATGCATCCATTTTAATCTCTGCCAGGATTTTAACATCATCTGTTTCCATCTTGCTCACTGTTGATTTCAGAGGATGGGAGTGTGCTTGTAGTTTTTAGGTAAATATCTTTGGTTGGATTGTCCTACCTCAAAGCCAACCTGCAGAAAGAATTCCTTGGGCTCTACAGGAGTGATCCCAGAGTTTGCAATGGAAGATTTGCTGTTTATCCCCATGGAAGGGGTTTTAAGCTAAGGCAGTGCAAACTAAGCTGCAGAACAATTGCAGCTCCCAGGAAAGTTTTATGTCAAGGCCAGTGCCCATTTTCAGCCCCAGTGTGAGGAACAGAAGGCATCAATTAAATTAACTTTACTTAGGGCTGAAAGTTCACGTGCAGACCCTTCCTCTAGTTAACAGCATGACTGCAGAGGAGAGAGTGTACTTTGCAGCTATACATTAAATATTTATCTCCTTAAATGCCACTTCATTTTTTCTTCATATTCCACGGCAAGAATTCCACGGGGAGAGAATTTCTAGATTAGGGAGAGAAGCTGCCCAAATGCAGCTATGAAGATGCCTGATCCAAGCTGGGGATTTGGTTACTGTTTTAAAGCTCTTTTTCTCCCCCCATTTAGTAGCTGTGATGCTGGCAGGGCCGTGGGGTTTTGTGGCAGATGGTTGTTATACACATTGGAAAGGACTCTATACTTCCAATATGCTCCGTAAGCCATTAAATGCTGTAAAAGCCTGGCAGACTTTATAGTTTGCATCCTGCCATTAGAGTTCCCTCTGAAGTCTGTCAGAGGGATGTAATTCCACTCTAATTAAAGCTATTCCCCTCTTCCAAATGTGAAGCTGGCCTAATTAATGACTAATTGTTTCACAAATATAAACGAGGCCTAATTGTTCCTTACCCCCTTACTCCCTGCCCTGCTTGCTCCCAGAGCTGCTGTGAAGGGTTTTTTTATCTCCATTAAACCCGCTCTGTGGCCAGTGCAAAAGGGAAGATATTTGGGGCATGTTATTTTTCTGTGGATGGTGACCCTCATGGTGTCCCTGAGGGGGGATTTTTGTGGGTCCCCCGCTGCCCTGCAGGCCTCAGAAGTGGGATGGAGATTGTCAAATCCTTGTGATTTGTGCAATTCTGGAAATACCAGCTCGTCTCCTCCTGCCTTTCCGCGAGGAGAGGGGGGAAAAGGATGCTGGAAGCAGCAAGATGGAATTAATGGAGGATCTGTAATATCTGAGTCAGGTGCCTGTTCAAGCAGTTCTGTCAGGTGTGAGCTGCTTGGAGATGAAGCACATGAATTATACACTCTTAAAAGTGAACTTCCAACTTGCTTTGTAACAAAGTTATGCCACATTGCAACTGCAATCCTCAGGCAGTGAGTGGAAGTGACAGTGCTGATTTGTTCTTATCATTCCCAACTCTATTTCATTAGCACAAGGATAAGTCAAAGCTTGGAGTGGTGAGGACAGTAATTTACTTTCTTATTTCTACTGAAAAGAAATAAAACAGTCACTGCTGTTACATATTGGGGATAGACTTTTATACACACCTGGAACACAAAAAAGTGGAATAAATTGAATCTGCACTTAAAGGAAATATTTGGCATCACTGAGTTAAATTCAGTGCTGCTTTATTCCTTCTTTTAGGGTTACATTAAGGGACAACAAGACATGTTACAGAAAACATCAATCTTTATCTACATGCTAACATGCCTCATAAAAGGTCTTTAATACTGACATACCTGATTTTCTCTAATAGTTAATAACTTCAGAGAACCCAAAATGAAGTTTTAGAGCTGCACCAGGGCTTTGAATCCTGCTAAAGCTGTGATCATACATTAGTTCTGACATGTCAAGTCAGTGGTGTGAAGAATTGATGAGGCCACCATGGCCATGTGCCAGTTTATTTTAATGTACTGGTGGATGGCAAAAAGATACTTTAACATGTAGTCAATAGGAGATGCCTGTTTGACCCTCAGAAATGGAACATAGCCTAATTATCTGTTAGGCTATCTATTATCTATTATATTGTCAATTATCTTTTTTAATGGTTCATGAGCACTTGAAATAATGCCTTCACTTGTAACACCCCACACACACATGCAGATGTACCCACAGAGACGGACATTTAATCTCTTTTTTAGCTGTACTCAATTGCTACAACAGTCAGGTAGTAGCCAGTGTAGCAGTGAGGAAAGAGGTCAAAAGCATAAATTTAAAAAAGTCCAAAGATTGCAGAATAGACAAAAAAAATTACAATTATTACCATCCCTGGCTATGTAATGGGGAGGTGCAGAGAAGGCAGAACTACACTTCTCTGAGAGAAGTGCAGCAAAGTCCAAGGGATTGCAGTTTAACTTACAACAGTGGAAACTGTGACTAGGAATAAGAATAAAAACCAGATTGCTCTAAGTGTGGCCACAACTGGAACAGGTGGCAGTGGTGTAATTCATAGAATCATCATGGAATCATGGAATGGTTTGGGTTGGAAAGGATCTTAAAAGTCATCCAGTGCCACCCCAGCCATGGCAGGGACACCTCCCACTGTCCCAGGCTGCTCCAGCCCCAGTGTCCAACCTGGCCTTGGATTTCCATTCCAGGGTCTCCCAACTCTCCCAGGGAGGAATTTCTTCCCAATTACCCATCTAACCCCCCGCTGTCAGCTTGAAGCCATTCCCCCCTTTTTCTGTCACTACCATTTTGGAATGAGCACAGAAGGTGTGGGTCTGTAGGAGCTTCCATTCCAACAAGGGGTTTGGAATAAAAAAAATGCTGAATCATTTTTGGGTGATACATTCCAGTTTGGGTGAATCATTCCAGTGAGACCTGGAAATTGAGAATGTTTTAGACATCAAAAGTGGAAAAAAACACCAGTGAGCAGTTCCTAGGTAATAATGGGACAGGGGAAATAGGGGAAATGTCCTCCCTAGGTATAGTGGGAGCTGGGGAAATAGCCAAGTGAGAGCAACAGGAAAAAATAATGGTAATTACTTGTAGTATTAAAACAAACTGATTGATCTTGCTTACAATTGCATCTTTGGGGAAGAAGGGCTGAAATTCAACAAAAAAAACCTGCGTGGAAGTACATAAAAATTTATTCAAAAATCAGACTCTGCAGTCAGGTTTAGAACCACCATAAAATCTCAACATTATTATGTGTCTACCTCTCATATTTTTTTTAGCAGGAGAATTTGAGATGGGATCTGTGGCTTTGGAGGGAGAGAACAAAGGAAACATGTTGATTATGAAAGTACTGGAAGAATCTAAACAATTTCAGGTTGGGTCTGTTGTGACAAGGAATCCAATATATGGCTGGACCAAAAGAAAGGGTGGATGGCCAGCTAGGGTTGCAGTGTCTTACATTCCTGTGGCAAAATTCCTTCAGTGTCATAGCCCTCAAATACCATCCCTAATACACCAATTTCATGGGGCAAGGCATTAATTAGGTTTCTCCTGCTAAAGGAATAATTGGAATTATTCCAGCCTCTAAAGCACCCTCTATTTCTGCTGGTCCTGGGAATTAGTGATTTTCTGCAGCACAACTCCTGGCTGGAAGAATTTCTGCTTCCTTCCAGACATGAACCCCTTCAGAAGTGGATGAAACACATGTGTGCCCATGCAGTGGTTGGAGTTTGAGCCTTAGTGGCTGAAATCTGTGCTAGTTTTGCTCTTGGACAGCAGTGGGATGGAACCCTGTGCTTGTTGGGTATTTTTGTGAGCCCTCGTGGAAGGCATTTATTGTCATAAATGGAGCAAGATCATAAACTCTGGCCCTGTTTTCTGCAGCAGTGGATCAGCCCATCTGTAGGCCTTATGTCAATAAAAACAACTAATTACAGAATAACTAAATATAAAAGGCCCCACTGCTTAAGAAAACCCTCCTGTATCCCATTCCTGAGCTTCCTATTACATCTATGGAAAGTCTGGATAGTATTTGTTCCATTAAACCCTGATTTTGAATGCAAGCTAAGCAAGAAGGAAATTGCAGCTTTTTCCTTGAAGTTCTGTTCATTCTTGCACAGGGAAGTTGGAGAATCTGTGGATATTCCATCCCTAGAAGTATCCAAGGCCAGGTTGGACACTGGGGCTTGGAGCAGCCTGGGACAGTGGGAGGTGTCCCTGCCATGGCCGGGGTGGAATTGGATGAACTTTAAGGTCCTTCCAAGCCAAACCTGTGGCATTCACATCTCTGAAAAAACCTGTTTGCCCAGGATTTTTCTCCTGGGAAGCTGAGAAGCCTCACAGAAAAGAAAAACAATTCTTATCTCATTTGCTTCTCCTGTGTTGTGCTCATGTGGAATGTGTTTGGAGATTGTTTACCCACAGGTGATTGTTCCATTGGATTATGGTGTGAGTTGTTTTGACTCTTTGGCCAATCAGGTCCAAGCTGTGTCGGGACTCTGGAAAGAGTCACGAGTTTTTATTATTATCTTTTTAGCATTCAGTAAGTATCTTTTCTGTATTCTTTAGTATAGTATTCTTTAATATATTATAGTATTATAAAATAATAAATTAGCCTTCTGAGAACATGAAGTCAAATTCACCATTCCTGCCTTAGGGCATTCCCTGCAAATACAATACAAACCATTCTGGGATTCTGTGATGATTCCATGTCTTTAGACATTACAACGTTTCCCATTTTTTGGCGGGGAACTGCTTCCAAAATGGCTGCACATTGTATTTGCATCTGACTCCATGTTCTCAGAAGGCTAATTTATTATTTTGTGAGACTATATTATATTAAAGAATACTATACTAAACTATACTAAAGAATACAGAAAGGATACTTATAGAAGGCTAAAAGATAATAATGAAAACTTGTGACTCTTTCCAGAGCCTCAACAAGATGGCCCTGATTGGTCATTGAGTCAAAACAATTCACATGAAACCAATGAAACAATCACCTGTGGGTAAAAAAATCTCCAAACACATTCCAAAGGAGCAAAACTCAGGAGAAGCAAATCAGATAATTATTGTTTTCCTTTTTCTCTGAGGCTTCTCATCTTCCCAGGTGCAAAATCCTGGGCCAAGGGATTTTTCCAGAAAATATGTATGTGACAGTTGCATCTATATCTCTTTTCCATGCTGGACCTTCCCAAGTTCTGCTGGAAAAGAGGGACTGAAACCTGCTTTACCCTGGAATCACTTTTCTCCTCTAGCTGGAAATTAAACACATAGTAATTATAGTTAATAAAATAGTTAATATTTCTTTTTTACTTATCCACATGCAAAACCCTCTGTGCTGGTTTTGCTACTGTTTCTCTGGTGCAGTTTTTTTTTTGCCTGCTGTCAATCCAGGTTGGGTGAACTAAATACATTCCTCTTCCTTCTTTTTTTAGTGTCTGTGGAGGAACAAAGGCATTTCCCTTGTCATATATATAGAAATAGTGAGGTTTTCTTTCCATGTGAAATTTGTTTCTTTGAATTTCTAAGTCAAACTTGCATTTTTGTTTAAAAACTTGCTTTTCAGGTTCAGCAATGTATTATAAATTGAATAGTACTGCTTTGCACTCACTATTGGCAACTACATTTAGATCCTTAAAATATTATTTTTCTAAACACTGGACTTTACAGTTTCATGGATGACAGGTCAATGTTTCATCTAGCAAAGTATTTCAAAATCCAGATGCTGAAAAAACGAGCCTAAAATTATGCATTCAGTTAGTATAAGCTATTTATAGACATTCTTCAAATGCATTTGAAATTAAAAAAAAAAAAAACCAAATCTGTGAAGGTCACAAATCAAAGCATTATTGGGAATGTCTTATATCATTCCAAGGTACTTTCTTGCTGAGGATGTGGCATATTTCTATTTTTGTAAAGCATTAACATTTTTATTGATAAAGTGAGATTCAGGCTGCAGTGGAGGTGCCAGTCTTTCTGATCTGTGTATTTCAACAGTTTTTGCAGTGCAGGTCAGCACTTAATGGAAGTCACTGATTTCTTAAATACCTTGTGTTTATTCAGCTGTTCTGGGTTTTTTTTTTTTTTTTCCCTTCTGCTTTCCAGCATCAGAACTGAAAGTGCTACAAGTAGAAAGATAAATCAAAACAAAAAAAAGTATTTTGTGCCAAAGATGTACAAAAGGAGTAAAAAAGCATTTAGTAACAGAAAGGAGGATTAGCCTGAAGAACTTCAGAGGGTGTTTAGTTTTGTTCTGTGGTTAGATGATTATTTCCACTGGAAGCTGGCTGTATTTACTAATATTCTGAAGAAGGATCACCACAAGTATTTACACTTTGTCTTAAGAATATTTTAAGGGAAAAAAAATGGTGTTGCCAGTCATGTTGTTTGTGTTAATATTCCCTGTGAAGGGTGGAGCTTCAGAGCAACAGAAGAACCCTGCAGGGGATTGTGAAGGACCTTCCAGGCTTCTGCCTTGTTAATCCTTCCACAGATGAATTTTCATCCCTCCTGGTACCCCAAAAGCATCCCTGTCCTTCTGCCAGTGCAGGCAACACCCAGACCTGCCTGGAGCCGGGAATCAGGTGCCACAAATGCCTTTGGAAACCAATCTGTGCTGGAGGACACCTCACCTGAGAGTTGTTCCACTGAGTGTCCTCAGCTGTGCTGATGCCTCAGATTTTGGCTTTTATATTTTTCAGATCCTGTGCTGCTTTAGTGTGTGGGTCTGGGTTCACGTTATGGGATGGGGAGCTCTGTGCACAGAGCAGGGAGACAAAACAATTCCTGCTCCAGCTGGGGACTGTGGTATTTTCTGGGTCCCCCATCGTTGGGAGGAATGCTGAATCTAACTCCATGTTCTTAGAAAGCTGATTTATTATTTTATGATACTAAATTATATTAAAGAATGCTATACTAAAGTATACTAATGAATAGAGAAAGGATACAGACAAAAGGCTAAAAGATAATAATGAAAAACTTGAGATTCCCTCTCCAGAGTCTGACACAGCTTGGCACTCAGTGGCCAATAAGTACAAACAATTCACATGTTGGATAAGCAACCTCCAACCACATTCCAAAGGAGCAAAACACAGGAGAAGCAAATGAGATAATATTGTTTTCCTTTTTCTCTGAGGCTTCTCAGCTTCCCAGGAGAGAAATCCTGGGGAAAGGGATTTTTTAAAAAATATGACAGTGACAGGAGACCAAGGACAAATGACCCAAATCTCAGCCCAGGAGCACAAACACCATGGGCTGGAGAGAGAAAAACAAGCAGGGTGGGACTGCAGGGCTAAAGCTGCAATGGGACAATGAACTGCAAGGTGCAAATGGAGCAGAACTGATCCCAGGGACAGAGCCCGTGCCCGGCCGTGCATTTTGGGGCCATTTTGGTTCATCCTGGGTGCAGCCCTGGCTGGGCTTTGGTGCTGCCCAAGGTGCATCCATGGAGGAGATGCTGTGAATAAATCCCTGCTTTATTCTTTAGCTCTGTCCAGCCTCTGCTCTGGGGCAGCCTGCACAAGGCATCAGTGCCAATCTTCTTTTTGGGAAAGTTCCCTCATATGGGACAATTTTCACACTCCCTGGAGCACCTTAGGTCCAGCTTAATTTCTTTTCTTTTAGGTCATGTCTGGCATGTGCAGGTCGAGGCTGGGAAACTACATCAGTTTATCATGGAACCTTGGAAAGGTGTGGGTTGGAAAGGACCTTAAAGATCACCCTGTTCCAACACCCTGCCATGGGCAGGGACATTTTCCACAGACCAGATTCCTCAAAGCCCCTGGTCTTGAACACTTCCAGAAATGGACTTTTCTTGGGATAGATTCCAGGGTGTTCACTGGAGCTGCCTCATGGGTGACTCCCCCAGGACAGGCTCTGCTCTTTGCAGCCCCTGGACCAACAAAAGTGACTCAATAAGCACAGGGAAATTTTTTTTTTTTCATTAAAACAGTGATTTTCCTCATTAGAATGAGCAGCATCCCCAGAAACCAGGGGGGAGAAAAAGGAGGACAACTTTCCAGGGCAGATTACAGAAACATTTGTTGCATCCCTAAAAGTGAGTGCTTGCATGCAACAGATTCAGTGCCAGTACATTCTGTTCCTGAACAACATATACGTTTCTAGAATATGACAACTGAAGAAATTTATTGAAAGCAGAGAAAATGTTAACTGGGGTTTTTTTCTTGCTCATGTATTTCTAAACTGTCATTATTCCTTAGATCTCCCTAAAATGAATTGAAGATTCTCCAGTTTTTAGATGTTGTTTTTCATTGTAACAGTTCAGGACTTTTCTGTGTTTGACAGAACTGTTGGATGATCTGCGGTAAATAATATACAGGTCTAATGTACTCAGCAATTACTGAAAGTGCATGGTGTATGTGATTTCTGATTATGCAGATTTAGTCAAGTAATTATCCTTGAAAAAGCTGTGAGGTGTTCACACAGTTATTCATGACTTTTCCTAATTACTACTGTTTGTTTATAAAGTCTGTGCCATCAATTTGTACTCCATGCTTAAATGTGGTTGAAAATATGAATTGCTGTGTGTGCTGAGAAAGTTGTCCTGATTCTGTACTCCCATTTTCCATGAGATTATTAGAAACAGATCTCCTGTGAACAAAATTAAAACTAGAGGCAAAGGTATCTGACAGCTAGAGAGCCTCTAGAGGATCCAGTCCAATCTTCTGGACATCAGGAAGGGTTCACAGAGAAACCTTCCTGGTCTGGAAAATTCAGGAACCAGAAGTGAGTGCACAATGCCTGTGTTGGCCAATCCAGCAATCTTTCTTTTAAAAATGGCCCTAAAGTCCAAGAAGCACGAGCCAAGGAAGGTTGAAGGAGCTGATAACATCCACCATGGGATGGAGATAAGAGACCCCACCTGCAGAGCTGCCCCAGCCAGGGAGGAGCTGGAGCTGCTGCAGAGCCCAGAGGAGGCTCCAGGATGGGCAGAGGGATGGAGCAGCTCTGCTGGCAGGAAAGGCTGGCACAGCTGGCATTGCTCACCTGCACAGGAGAAGCTTTGGGCTGAGCTCAGGGTGGCCTTGCAGGGCCTGGAGGAGCCCCAGGAAAGCTGGAGAGAGACAATTGCCAGGGCATGCAGGGACAGCACACAGGGAATGGCTCCCACTGATAGAAGGAAGGCTTCTATTGAATATTGGGAAAGAATTGTTCCCTGTGATGGAAATGAGGGGCTGGGATGGAATTCCCAGAGCATCTGTGGCTGCCCCTGCATCCCTGGCAGTGCCCAAGGCCAGGCTGGACATTGGGCTTGGAGCAGCCTGGGACAGTGGAAGGTGTCCCTGCCATGGCAGGGGTGGCACTGGATGATTTTTTCAGATCCCTCCTAGCCCCATCCATTCCATGATTCCATGAGAGTATCTGTAATTTGTTATTATTGAATTGAATCTTGTTTTTTCACTTTCTAAAACATTTTTATTTGCTTTTATCTTTCAAAAGGAAGTATGAGTTTTCCTTACCTTGAGGTATTTAGTCATTCATTATTTTGCAAACAGTTTGTGTATCTTTCCTCAGATGTGATTTTAAGTGCAGCACCAGTTAAAATGTTTGAAACACGCTTGGGCTTTAACCAGTGGACTGAATGTAAATTAGAAACTGCTCTTTGTCACTGTATATCTCTCCTGATGTCATCCTGCTTTTCCACAATGCAATATTTTTCTTTACAAAATTGTATTTCTGTAGAGAACCAAGGTCCATAATTACAACCTGCAGTCAGTGCTGGTTACTCCATGGATTTTAGGGCTGACTGGTGCACACCTTCAGCTAAGCTGGTGTTTGAGCTGAGTTTGAATAATTTAACACAGAAATCTGCCAGGGCAGCTCTAGCATAGGAAAGAAAGGTGGGAAACTTGACTGGATCTCAGAACTTTGCTGGTGACCTCTGTGATTTTGCACTTGGAAGGACACAAAGTCTTGAATTCCTGCCTTAGCTCTCCCCTTGGCATCCCATGTGTGTGTCCCAAGTATCCTGCAACAGGATAAGCATCAGGGAGTAATCATTATCAAACAGCCCTGCCTGGAATTAAGACACACAGTCAAAAACCTTGAGCTGTGGAAAGTGCTTGGTGCAGTTAAATGTGTCAGACGTGACTCAAAAGTCTCCTTCCTTTCTGAAGATATTACTTCATTCATGTTAACCACATTTGTAAGTGGCCTGGGCTGAAGAGATAGTGTTTGGGGAATTCCAACCTCTTTTATATGCAGTTGGGAGTTTCAGGAATGGCTGCTCTGCATTCCACATTGATATATAATCCTCATTATGGCTTTGAATAAGAACATGGTAATTCGCCAGAAAAATAAATAAAACAAGTTATTGGTCAGAGGCGTGCTATATAGGGAGTACTAATAAAACCAGATATTTTTGGCTGTAGTTTAAAGTTCCTACTGTAAATGAGCTAATTTAGGGCTGTATCCTCCTCTGAGATCATGGGCTGGAATGTGAGATAAGCAGTAGCTGCACAGACACTTTTGGGTGGCAGCACAGAAATGTGCCTTCCCCATCCTTCAAATGGGAGGAGAGGGAGTTTTTGTAGGAGAACTGAAAAATGTACTCAGGAGAAAATCCATGTTCAGTGCTGATGAACTCCAGGAGGGCCACAGATGGCAGAGACATGTTCTGAGACTGCTGCATCCCTTTGTCCCCACAGATTTAGGGACATGGAGTAGTGCTGTGAGTCCAGAGCCAGATAAACCCTGGGAAAACACCCTCTGTGCTTTTCCAGCAGGTGCTGACAGTGCCCCCTCAGTTTCTGACTTCTTAGGGTGATATTCCAGTGGTGGTGTCACGGTCAGCTTGAACCCACAGCTGCTTCAACAGGGACAGGTCTTACCTGCAGTCCTGAGCTGGGACTGCTCCCTCCTGCCTTGTCCTGAGGTCTCCAGGGCCACCAGGAATCTCTGCAGTCCATCTGGAAGGGAATCCCCTCAGAAATGGGGTTTGCTGCCACTTAGACCACCAATGGTGACCTGAGTGACAGAAATTAATATTAACTTCGTGTGAGGGAGAGAACTTGTCAGCATGGCTATGGAACCAAATCTTTGGGAGGCTTTGCAGGAGGAGGGCTGAGTGGGGGAGTTGTCCTTATTTCCAGAAAAAAATATAAAAGAAAAAATTACAGAAGAAAAAGAAGAAGGAGATTTAGAATCTCTGCTGTGAAGACACACTGAGAAAGTTGGGGATGTTCAGCTTGGAGAAAGGAAAACTCCAGGACAATCCTAAGAGCACCTAAAAAAGCTCCAGGAGAGCTGCAGAGGCACTTTTCACAAGGACAAGGAATGGCTCCCACTGCCAGAGAGTGGGGTTAGATGGGATATCAGGAAAAAATTCCTCCCTGTGAGGATGGGCAGGCCCTGGCACAGAGTGCCCAGAGCAGCTGTGGCTGCCCCTGGATCCCTGGCAGTGCCCAAGGCCAGGCTGGACACTGGGGCTTGGAGCAGCCTGGGAAAGTGGAAGGTGTCCCTGCCATGGCAGGGGTGGCACTGATGATTTTTAAGGTCCCTTTCAACCCCAACTGTTCCATACTTCCATGATTAATTTCTGGAAGTGTTTCTTGAAAGTGAAAAATCTGGCAATTTTTTTTGCTGCCAGAATTGAGACCAGCCCCACTCAGCTTTTATTTCTCCCACTGTATTTTTTTTAAACAAATAATGCCATATAATAAAAAAAAATTCCTCATCCAAACTATCAGGGGATGCCATTAGAAAATGGTCAGTGAGTTATACTTCTGTTTGAATTGCTCTTAGAGAACTAAGCACATCAGACAGTTCACAGCAGATCCAGTGGGTTCTGTCCTGCGAGGTCAGGGTGAGTACAAAAAGTTATGGAAAAGTTGTGGAAAGTCAAGGAAACCTCATGGCTTGGCAAACAAATACAATTCTGTTTGTATTTTTGTTTTCTTGTCCTTTACTGTTTTATTTGTGGCATTCACCTGCAATCATACCTTACCCTAACAGCAAATACTGACTGCACATGAACAGCCTCGGCAGTAGCATTTCTTGATGCTGCAGACCTTTCCTCAAGATTTTATTGTTGAGGCTGTTAAAACACTGAGAGGTTACAGAGAAACAAGAAATAAAAAAAACCCCAAAAATTGAAGTGGTTATACCCAACCACAAGCTAAACATGAAAGCTTTGAGCTCATGTCATGCAGCTCTGCTGTATCATAGCTCCCTGCCAGTGGAAGAGTTGTGGTGTTTCACACTTACCTGCTTTACAAATATGAATTATAAACATTTCTGTGGCTGCAGTCTGCACTTGGAGCCATTTCCTCCAGAAATCCATGGAATCCTGCAGGCACTGAGGGGCTGGGGCTGCCTCAGCCCCTCCTGGGGCACCCCTTGGCTTCTCAGCAAGCCCCAGGTGCCAGCAGGAGCTGCAGCACCACCTTCTAAACCTGGAAATATTAGAGAAGGGAAAGCACAAATTTACAGCACCATGCTGGGCAGGAAAGTGATTTTGTTTGCTTAGCAGTTCCCAAATTGTAGGCTTGTAAGGATCTTCTGCTCCTGAGTTTTGCCCACATCAAGAAAGGCAGGGTGGGTGAGTTTCTAGGTTGGTTCAAACAGTTTATTTCTGTGGATGAAGATTTCACATCTTATTCCGGTTAAAGGACTTCATTAAAAAAATTAATAGCAATGTAATAATTTCAGTGCAGCCCTGTGGTATGAATAAAGCAGCAGCACAGGGGGAAGAGTGCACTTTGGTTTTCTCTCAGTGTATCCTTGGATGTGTAGGCTGCTTCTAAAGTGCAGGAAGCCCAAATTTGGCTTAAAATCACAACATGAGGGCTCCCATCATAACTGGAATTACTTTAGGGGTTCAGAAATGCTGAAAATCACATGTAGCATATTTGTCTACCTAAAAAATACAGCTCTAACCTGCAGCAACAGGAGTTTAAGCTGTTTCTGCACACCACTGAGAGCAGGTTTATAGTGCTCAGCCTTTGGAATATCCCAGCCTTTCCCTCTGGCACACACTGTTTGACCAGTGCCGGTGGGACCCAGGCACACAAAAAGAGATTTCCTGACAAAACAATCCAGCAAGGGACGTCTCAAAATTTTCCAACAGCTGAAAAACATCAGTTCTTTAAAAATATGTGACCAGTCCAGTTGCATGACAGTGAAGGGGTCTGAGAGTCCTGCTGGCACTGACTTGGGATATTCTGCATAGCTGCTCAGGGATTCACCTCCTGTGAGTAACGGTAAACATCCTGAGTCATGCTGGTAGAAATTTGGTGTGATGCCAGGGTGGTTATTCACCACAGCAGAGCGTGCACCCCTGTGTGTGTGTGTGCCAATGCTGGGTGCTTGTCACAGGAAAGGGGGAGGTTGTGTTTAATTATTCTGTCAGTGCCATTCAGAGCTGCTCTGCTCTCTGATATTCACATCTCAGGCAGCAGGGACACAGGATTCCTTGGAGAGAGCCTGCAGGCAGAGCTGTTCTCCCAGGCAGCCTGTGCTTGGATCACCAGTTCATACTGTCCTTGCTTTCAGAGCACCAGGGGTCAGGCCCAGCCACTCCAGCACCTTGTTTGCTGTTGATTAAACATCAGCCAGAATTGTTCATCAGCCAGAATTGGCTACAACTGTGGTTCTATTCTGAGTATTATTTCCTGTTGTCTTTGTTTGAAAAGCCAGGTGTCTGCTAAGGAAGGCAGGAGCCTCCCCTGAAATGAAAATGTAAACCCCTCTCTCTCTGAATTACTATAATTTTGAAATTAAGGGGCTCTCACGCAAAGATTTGGGAGTATGAATGACAGTTCTTTATTAGGGAAGAAAATAAAAATAAAACAAAAATACAAAGCAACACTGCCAGAGTGAGACCGTGCCCTGCCCCCTGTGTGTCAGGGCGGTGTCCCAGCCCCATCCCAGGGGGGCTCAGCCCTCCTGCAGTGCCAGCTGTGGCTCTGCTGCAGCAGGGATCCTGCACAAGGGGGGAGTTTTCCTCTGCAGCTCCAGGGCTGCTGCAGATGGGCCTGGGCTCCCTCTGGCCATGCAGGGCAGCAGAAAGCTGCTCCTCTGGCAATGCAGGGGGCAAAGGCTGCTGTGCTGTGCCAGGCCCAGATTGGATCCAGGCAGGAATGCTTGGCTCCTCCCCTGGGCGGAGCATCTCCCCATGGGATGCTGGGATTGGATCAGCCCTGCAGGGACACTCAGTGGCCATGGACAGCAGAGATCTCCTGCAGGGAGGGTTGGCTGTGGGAGAGAGAAAGGAAAAACTGCCCCAGGAACAGCAGAGAAC
This sequence comes from Ammospiza nelsoni, assembly GCF_027579445.1. NCBI lineage: Eukaryota > Metazoa > Chordata > Aves > Passeriformes > Passerellidae > Ammospiza > Ammospiza nelsoni. The sequence continues at coordinate 117,203,822 of NC_080634.1, forward strand.
TGCCCCAGCTCTGACAAATTGCAAATAGAACACACACCCAGCCACAGCTTGTAACCCAGGACACCTGTGCAGACAATTACTTTTAGCCTGGAGATAAAAAGGCTAAAGAGGGTAAAAAGAGGCACGTGAGAGCCTCTACAACTTCCTGCCAGGAGGGTGCAGCCAGAGCAGGGTCAGGCACTGCTGCCAGGGAACAGGGACAGGAGCAGAGGGAGCGGCCTCAGGCTGGACCAGGGCAGGCTCAGCAGGGACAGCAGCAGGAATTTGCCCATGGAAAGGGAGCTCAGGCCTTGGCAGGGGCTGCCCAGGGAGCTTTGCAGTGCCCATCCCTGCAGGTGTCCCCTGGAGGTGGCACTGAGTGCTCTGGGCTGGGGACAAGGTGCCCATGGGGCACAGCTTGGCCTCAGTGACCTTGCAGGGCTTTTCCAGCCTCAGTGACCCTGTTCATTGTGCTTTGGGCCACGTTCATTCCTGGCACAGAACAGCACAGGCCGAGGTTCTGTTTGCTGTAGCCCCCTCTGCTCCCCATGGGTGTCACACTGCCACAGCTTGGCCTGGAGCCCTTTTGCCTCACTCACTGCCCCGCCATGCTGCACTGCAGTCCTTTAGTGCAGGGTCCAAGACACTTCAGGAGGAACCTGCTGGGGTTTGTAGGTGAGCACAGCATGACAAGTTACTGAAAATGCACCTGAGGTGAGAAAAGGCATGAGAGAGGTTTGTAATCAGCTGTCACAGACATCTTTTATGAAAAATCCTTTCCTTAGGATTTTTCCCTCGAGAAGCTGAGAGACCTCAGGAACAAAATGTAGACAATGATTGTCTGCTGCTGTGGAATGCAACAGGTGCATCTGTGATTGGTCTCATGTTGGTTGTTTCTAATTAATGGCCAATCACAGTCCAGCCGGCTTGGAGAGAGAGTCTGAGACAGCTGCCTTTGTTATCATTCCTTCCTATTCTATTCTTAGCCAGCCTTCTGATGAAATCCTTTCTTCTATTCTTTTACTATAGTTTTAATGTAATATATATCATAAAATAATAAATCAAGCCTTCTGAAACATGGAGTGAGATCCTGGTCTCTTCCCTCAACCTGAGACCCCTGTGAACACCATCACAATCAGCCCCTGTATAAAGCGGATGTTCAGCCTCAGTAAGTTGGCAATATGTGTCCATCAGAAGTTTGATCCTCTTGATACATCTGTAGAAAAAAAAAGAGCAATGCAATCACATCTGGTGAGCTCTAGATGTGTACATGATTCTCCACTCTTGATGTATTTACATAACTCCCCAAATGTGTGCTCAGAAAGACGACAGGTCCCAGAGCTTATCTGTCTCCTCCTGTGTGGGGTAGCACTGGCACACCCAGGTCTGGCTGGTTTTGTGCAAGAACTTGTTCCTGTCTTGGTATTTTAATCTGTCCTGAGCATCAGAGGGGAATTCACATCTTCTGCCTTCTCACTAATGCCATCCTTCTGTGTGACACTTTGGATGGGACAGAGGAGGGAAACCAGTCCCAAAAACCTGTGCTGCTGAAGCTGGATTAGTAAATGCTCGTCTGGACTCAGGATGCCAGGAAGAAAACCTGCTCTGTGACTACAAATTTATCCTTTTATAAAATCACAGAATAGTTTGGGTTGGAGGGGATCAACTCAGCCCTGTCATGTGCAGGGACACCTTCCACTATCCCAGGTTGCTCAGAGGGTTATCCAGGATAACCAGAATATCCAGGATATCCTTCCAGGATAACCCTAAATCAGAAAAGCTGTTAAGCAAGTGTTTAACTTTGTGTTGTAATAGCCTTGTTTCAGTTTCCTGGAGAGAGATGTCTTGCTAAACCAGGTTTTAGTGTCAGTTTTGGCTCTTTCCTTAGAGTGCTGCTAATTCAGGGATGCAGGGCAAACCCTGTAGCCACAAGCAGAGCCTGTCACAGACCATCAAGCACAGACATGACCAGCATGAAATTTGGGCTGGGGGTGGAGGAGGGTCTGGCAATAGATCCCATCTGCTTCAGCAAGTTAGTACCAAATGTCTGGAAGCTTCCAATTCCAGCCTGTAAAAGTGGAGCTGAAAAAATGAAAATTGTGTTTCTGTTTGAAACAAGCAAGGAAAGCTGTCACACCTTTGTTCATTGTTTCCTAGCCATGATTTCCAGAGGTGAAAAGATAAAAATTGTGCATTTTGCAGACAAAGACTTGTTCCACTTTAGAGTAGCAAGACTGGAATATCCAGGTGAGAAAGAAGAATACACTGCCAAAGGTTGAGTTTAAAGCAGAATTCTCACTTTTAAGTTCATAAGGGAAAAGTCAAATGTCCAGAACAGTTGCATACTCATTTTTCCAACTCATATTGGACAAAATTTGCTTGTCTTTGATTCCCGTTCCTTGTGGTGCAGAATTGCCAACTGGTTTGCAAATGTTCTCTGTCATCTTCTCTTCCATAAAGGATCCATCTTTTTGGAGAAAAGAAGTGAAATGAGAGGCCTGGAATAGCTCAAACAACTTCTCTTTAACCCTGAGAGCTTCAAGACTGAGCTGTGAGAGAAAGATCTGGCTTGAGGGATGCAGGGCATTTTTGGAGATGGAGCTCAAGATGTATTTTCTAAGCTTAGATGCTGTTGGAATTTGAGCAAAGGCTTTAGAGAGACCAAAATAAATCTGGATGTGGCACAAATCCCCTTTCCTGGGTGGGCTTCTGTAACTGGGGGCGAGGTGCAGTGCTGGGAGTATGAAAACACTGAGAACATGATCTAACACTGGATTCAAAACACTTTTCTGTCCACTTTACGTGAAACCTCTCAGTTTCCAGATCCTTGTGTGATGCTTCAAAAGCTTAAAATATGAATCCCATAAATCCAGTGAGGATGTGGCAGGCATGGATTTACTGGGGAAGGGAGGGAGGGAATTAAAAGCACATCAGTGCTGTTGGTGTTTCTGTCTGACTTCAATCTGAACAAAGTTGCTGGTGAAATTTTGCTTTTACTGAAAAAGCGTCTCTTCCTTTTGAAGTTCTGTGGAAAGAAAAATCTTCCTTTAAAACCATGATGTCATTATGTCATTTGATCACCCACAGATAGCTGGGAAAAGTGGACAAAATGGGAATTTGGCTTGTTTAGGCATTTCTTTAATAGGCCTTCAAATGAATTACACTTTTTTTGTGGATTTGAAGGGGGAAAGTTGGCTGCTTTAAGTAGTAAGGGGGAGATGTGCAAAGATCTAAATGGTGATGCCTTTAATTGCTCTTTTTATTGCAATTTATGCAAATTAGGCTTGAATAGTTCATAGATGGTCCCCTCACTTCACTGTCTCCAGGACAAGCTGCAGCTCAGTGTTAGCCAGGCAATATTTATCTAAATCAATAGGTAAAAATGCAATTTGATTTTCAAGTTAGTGTAAATGTGAGAGCAGATAATGGAATTTAAAAAAAAAAACTGATGCTGAGGAAAATGACTGTTTCCCTGATAGCGCCTTGCTGCTTTAAAAGATGAGTTCAAGATCATGGGCAGAAGGAAACCTCTTGTGTGAAAAATGAGAATTTCCAGGTTTTTAAGGGAGAACAGAGAAAAAGACAAGATTACTTTAAATCATGTCCATGTTCCCACGTTTTTCCACATTTTATAATTTTTTGATTTATTTATCCCAATTTATTAGCAGTTATTTGATGTTCAAGTTACTGAGTAGTACTCCACATTATTTACATTAAAAGCTGTTGTTATTTTAAAGAGCTTTAATGGTTTTCCACCCCCTGCACATGCAGACAAATGCACCCCACCTGCCCCAGCCCCTCTGCACTCCATTACTGGACATGGATAAGGGATTCCAGAACATCCCTGCTCTGAAGTGCTGTTAATTGAGGGTCTGGACCAGATTTGCAGCTCTTGTAAACGGGCACAGCTTCAGTGAAATGCTGTTTTTTTTTTCCTATCAGCTGCAGATCTGCCCCAGTCCTGCTGGATGCTTCTAAATTGGGAAGAATGGCTTGTGGAAATCTCTGATACCTTGGGTGAATAATGGGGCTGGGCAGGGCAGAGCATGTCCCAAGTTCTTATTTTGGGAAAACTGTACATTGCAAATAAAAATAATTTTTTCCATGAAAATTTCAGGGTTGTTTTCTCCTGCATGAAATAAATCCTCAGCAGACCCTATGGAGGCAGAATTGTCTTAGAGCTTCAGCTGTGCTGAGCCTCGAGGAGGTCTGGGGAAGGAAAGATGCTTATCAGTCTATAAAAAGAGATTTCTATTGAAAATAAACATTTAAAGTGTAATGATATGCCTTTTGTTTCTCTGGTTATGCAGCTGCCTTGGGATCTGAGCTCCTGGTAAACACGTTGGCCTGGTAAAGGACATGATTCAGACTGTCCCCGATCCAGCAGCTCACATCAAGGTTAGTTTCCTGTTTATTGTGAGTCCTCAGATGTTTGGAGAGCCATAAAATTAGAGAATATGTACACATACCACAGCTTTTCTTGCATGTTTACAAATTGTGCTACTGCCCAACATGGGCTTTTTTATTCCTCAATATTTATGCGCTGTTGTCTGAGTCAGCCCTGCAGTCTTTGTTGCTGACACCTGTGTGATATGCTCTGAAGCACGTTGATATTTTAAAGATAACTTTTTCTAAAATTAACCCTCCTTGATCATCCTTTAATGTTTGGTGTGTTTGATAAAATACACCTCCTTGAGAAACCCTGGATTTCTATGTCCCTGATTCTGCTCCACGACATCCAGTGGCAAACATTAAATTCAACTGCAGAAGGAAAAGGAACATTAAGCAAAAATTCAGATCCAAACAACCATCTCTTACATAAATTCATTGCAATGTTTAAAACACCTTAAAACCTGCATTGGTGTTTCAGAAGGAAGTGTTTGTTTTTACTGTATTATGACTATTATTATTAATATTATTACTGTGGTTTTCTTATACTTCTTTATGGAAACTGTGAGACATGGCAGATGCAGCTGTTGCAGAGAACAAGGAATTTTGGGGTATTGCACGTAAGTTTCATCAGGAACTGGAGTGATAGGAAAAGTAGCAATTAATTCAGACTGAGAGAAAGAAAATTTAGGTTGGATCTAAGGGATAAATTCCTCCCTGGCAGGGTGGGCAGGGGCTGGGATGGGATTCCCAGAGCAGCTGTGGCTGCCCCTGGATCCCTGGCAGTGCCCAAGGCCAGGTTGGACACTGGGGCTGGAGCAGCCTGGGACAGTGGGAGGTGTCCCTGCCATGGCAGGGGTGGCACTGGGTGACTTTTAAGGACTCTTTCATTCTTTCTGACTGCCTTTCTGTCTGTTTTTTTTTTTTTTTTTTAAGTTATATTTTCTGCAACTTCTTTCATGGAGTTTCTCCTCAGCTGGCTGCCATCTACCAGTCAGCAGCTCTCTCTAGAAAAAGCTCCACTGTACAACTTATTTTTAACTGAAGCATAGAATAAAAATAAAATATTATTTTAAAAAACTCCCTTTTTCTGTAAAACTCAGTGAATGAAAGAATCCCTCTCTCTGTATCCCTCTGTTGTTTTTGGGTCGTGTTTAGTTACTAGGATGAGTTGCAGTAGTGGGAGAGCTCGTTCTTTCCCCCTCTCCAGGTTTTCCAGACCCAGCACTTCCACAGCCTTCTGGTCTTCACCTGTTTTTATGGAAAGAGCAGAAAAACAAATCCTCCTCCCCTCAAAAAATTGAAGTTTTGCCTCAACATGGGTTACAACCAGTAAGACTTGAAAACATTGAAGGGGATTTAATCCCTCTTCATGCTGTTTAAATGCCCACAGCAGCAGAAATAACATAAAGAATAACTCAGTTCCATGCTTTCTGCCAAATCTGGTGCCCAAAGAAGGTTTTTGTAACCACAGGAGTTAGTGGGAGAGGGCAAGGCTGGCTATGAAAGTATCTTATTACAGCAAGGGAGCTGCATAAAAATCCCTGTAATGGTGTGTTCAAGGGAATTGCAGGAGCCTGTTCTCAGCAGAGCATCACCCCAAAGTTGCTGTTTTATTGAAAAAGGGTGTGAGGAAGGCAATTACTTTAATGCTGTGTTTGGGGTAGGAAAGCTGGCCAACTCCACTTCAAATCCTTCTGATTTCTGTTTATGTCATTAGGGCCTGCTGTGGTCTAAACACATTCTTTGGAAAGCAGCCATGGATGCTCGGGTCATTTCGGCTTTAAGAGTGGACATAGCTGCATTCTTTAAAATAAAAAAGGGATTAAAGGGGTGCAGGGGATGTGGGAAAGCCTCTTTGGTGTGCTGGGCTTTTCTGTCTGCCCTGGTCACAGCTCTGGTGTGAAGGACATGGAGACAAGTCCAGAGGAGGCCACAAAGTTGATAAGAGAGACTGGAGCACCTATGGAGACCGGATGAGAGGGTTGGGATTTTTCAGGTTGGGGAAGAAAAGGTTTTGTGGAGCATTCACAGCACCCTCCAGTGTCTGAAGGGGCTACAGGGAATCTCTGGGAATCCAGAGAGGGACAATTCATCAGGAGCTGGAGTGACAGGACAAGGGGAACAGCTCCAAACTGGGCCAGAGGAGATTTGGGTGAAGATATTGGGAAAAAATCCTTCCCTGGCAGGGTGGGCAGGGGCTGGAATGGAATTCCCAGAGCAGCTGTGGCTGCCCCTGCATCCCTGGCAGTGCCCAAGGCCAGGTTGGACACTGGGGCTGAGAGCACCTGGGACAGTGGGAGGTGAACCTGCCATGGCAGGGAGTACAAAAAGATGATCTTTAAGGTTCCTTCCAACCCAAACCACTCCATGATTTCATGATTCTGTGATCTCTTATTGCTGTTGTGATGCAGAAGAGACAAACTGGGTTCATTACAATCATCCTTGATAAGGTTTTGTTTAATTGACTGTATTCTGTCACATGGTCGTGTTTCTTTACGAGCAGACACAGCCTCATCCATGCACATTTAGAGCTGGAACTTTGAAAATTCACCTTCTGGGAAGTGTCTGGATTCTTAAAGATTCGGCAGATTGCAAGATTTCAGTTTTCTGCCTGAACACGTGCAGAAAAATAATGCAAAATATACAAGAACATGTAAAGATGACTACTCAGAGATGTCTTTTTTTTTCAGAAATGGGGATTTCATGTGCACCGTGTGAGTTTTGTATGTTCTAGTTTGAAATCAGCCTTTTCTGGTACCAGAAGGAAAATGTAACAAATCTCAATGTTCCTGTGCTCCATCCCTGAATGGGATAAGAGCTTGATTCTTACCCAGGATTACCCATTCTACACCCAGGCAGATCCTGTCCAATTTTGGGAATGTTTGGAAAGCCTCAAAGTGTGTGTCCTCCTTCTGTTTGGGCAGCTTCATTCCAGAGATACTAAAGATTAAGCTTTACATTTTCCAGCTTGAATGAAGCATCTGACATTGATCTGGTGACCCTGTGGCTCCCTAATGTGTCATTTCACCTGAGTCATGACCTTGTGTTTGGTCCAAACACAAAGGAAAGAAACATTTGATGTGGACAAGAAAAAGGATGGATGTTTTTGGATTTTCATTTCCAGTTCAACAAGAGATGGGGAATTCTGACCTGATATTTTTCACACATTGAGTGCCTGTAAGAGAATTGAAATAAATAAACCTCCTTGCACTGATAAAATTGTGGCTTTGTATAGGCAAGACTGTCATTTACACACACTTTCATCTGATATTTTTGTTGTTCTGTTACCATTAAACTCCAGTTCTTGCAACCACAGTCACAGAAAAACTCCAGAATGCTGCCTGACATTTGCATATTTTGTTTTTAGGGATTTATGCTTTGTAAACACTGACCTTTAAATAAACCTTGTATTTTTTAAGGGTTAAATTCTGCTTTCAAAAGAAGTCAAATGTTTGTTTGACTTTAATTAGCTTGTGCCATCACTGTGAGGGGATTTTGTGGAACCAATTCTAAGGAAAACAAGTTACTGCTGTTCCTTTGGGCCTCACTGGGAGAGGAGAATCCAAGTCATTGTGTAGGTAAAAAAAAAGACTGTATTTATCAGTAATGATGTCTATCCTGGGATAATGGGTGTGATTTTCATTGAATTCTCCTGAATTTAGCACTTCTCTGCCTGGATTGTGGTGGCAAATCCACATTTCCACCAAGCATCCCATATTGTTGCTGGAAGTCTCACAAACCTGACTTCAGAACTCTTTTGCTGGGCAAAGAATATTGGATTTCAGATTGTGGCAGTGTTGAGATGCTGCTGGCTGTACCTAATCTGTTGTGTTATGGTTAAATCTGATTTTTTTTTAAGTGGTATTATTTGTTGAGGAGTATATTCTGGGTCTGATATAATCTGTTATTTTTCCTGGAATTGTAGAGTCTCTAAATAGGATCCAAGATTTTGTTATGCTGGGAGTTTTGGATGCACAATACAGTCTGTGCCTGAACAGGCAGGGGGACAAGAAGGGAAGCACAACAGAATAACAACAACAACTTCTTCATCTTCGTCATCTTCTTCATCTTCTTCATCTTCATCTTCTTCGTCTTCATCTTCTTCGTCTTCTTCATCTTCTTCATCTTCTTCATCATCATCATCTTCTTCTTCTCCTTCTCCTTCTCATTCTTCTTTTTACTATTCTTACCATCCTTTAGGATAAGGAGGATAAAGCCAGGCTTTTACCCCCACGTCTTTTTGGGGCTTGCCTGAGCCAGAAGCCTGGTCCTTGTGGATTCTTTGCATGGCTAAAGCACTTTCACTGCTTATGAAGTGATGTTTGGGCAGCTCAGCTGGGAGTGAGAGCATGGAAATCCAAGCCAAGGATACAAAGAGCTTGGCCCAGAGCCCCAGGTGAGGTAAACTGAGACCCAGTGCAGCCTGGGTGAGGAGGTGATCCTTGTGCAGCATGGAGTTCTGCTGGATCACAGCCTGCCACCAGGTGATAACATGCTCCTGTCCCTTCCAGAAAATGTGGAATATCTGCTCCTGACCAATGAGCCAGCCCTCCTGCAGGTATGAATGAGTGATGAATCCATGGGCAGAAGTCCTGCAGTGGCCTCTCTCTGGGAGAAGGCGCCTTTAGCCCCAGGGCATGGAGGTGAACAAGCTCCTGGACATTTCCTGGGCTGCAAACTGGGGCCTTGTCACAGACATCTTTTATGAAAAATCCTTTCCTTAGGATTTTTCCTCCTGAGAAGCTGAGAGGCCTCAGGAACAAAATGTAAACATTGATTATCTGCTGCTGTGGAATGCAACAGGTGATTGGTCCATGTTGGTTGTTTCTAATTAATGGACAATCACAGTCAGCTGGCTCAGAGAGTCTGAGCCACAAACCTTTGTTATCATTCTTTCCTATTCTATTCTTAGCTAGCCTTCTGATGGCATCCTTTCTTCTATTCTTTTACTATAGTTTTAATGTAATATATATCATAAAATAATAAATCAGCCTTCTGAAACATGGAGTCAGATCCTCGTCTCTTCCCTTATCCTAAGAAGACCCCTGTGAACACGGTCACAGGGCCTGGCAGCTCAGGGATGACTGCTGCCTGCTTCATGATGGATGTGAAAAGGTTTTAGTATCAGCAGCTCCCAAAGCTGAGCAGTTGCAGCTCCATCCCCTTCTCTTACCTCTCACTTGGACTTCATTCATTATTCTGGTGAAACTTTAAAAGCTCTTCCCATGTTTTAGTACTGACAGGGTAAAGCTGTCACAGACATCTTTTATGAAAAATCCTTTCCTGAGGATTTTTCCTCCTGAGAAGCTGAGAGGCCTCAGGAACAAAATATAAACAATGATTGTCTGCTGCTGTGGAATGCAACAGGTGCATCTGGGATTGGCCCATGTTGGATGTTTGTAATTAATAGCCAGTCACAGTGAGCTGGCTTGGACAGAGAGCCCGAGCCACAAGACTTTGTTATCATTCTTTGCTGTTCTATTCTTAGCTAGCCTTCTGAGGAAATCCTTTCTTCTGTTCTTTTAGTATAGTTTTAATATAATATACATAATAAAATAATAAATCAGCCTTCTGAAACATGGAGTCAGATCCTCATCTCTTCCCTCATCCTAAGACCCCTGTGAACATGGTCACAGGGCCTGGCAGCTCAGGGATGACTGCTGCCTGCTTCATGAGAGATGTGAAAAGATTTTAATATCAGCAGCCCCCAAAGCTGAACAGTTGTAACTCCATCCCCTTCTCTTACCTCTCACTCTGGACTTCATTCATTATTCTGGTGAAACTTTAAAAGCTCTTCCCCTGTTGTAGTATTGACAGGGTAAAGCCACAGTTTGAGTTTCACTGTTCTTCTTTCTCATTGTGCTGGATTAGAGCCCCTAAATCTTGTTTGGATGATCACCACAGCTTACTCTCAGTGTCCTCAGAAAATAAAGTTTGCCATGGATGAGTTTTTTATAAAGAGAGTTTATGTGGATGTGGGTGACACTCCTCCCTCCCCTCCCGTGCTCATTCAGAGCTCCCACACTGCCAGGATTCAGATTTGCTGTTCCATTTCCCTCCTGTGTCAGCACACATCAGTTACCTGTAATAATGCCAGAATCACTACTGGATTTGAACTCTACAGTCCCCTCCTAGGCAGAAATTGTGATTCACTTCTCAGCAGCTTAAAATTCTGGATGGTGACCAAATGATTGCCATAGAGTTCCAGTGAGTAAATTCTTCCTGCTTTTAATTTTTTTTCTTTGCTTTTGAACCTCTACCTCTTCTGTCTGCCTGAGCAAATACCTCCTTGCTAAAGGAAAAGAGAGATAATGGCTTCTGTGTGCTATAATTGATGAACTTTCAGCAATTCGGAGCAAATCCAAGATTGCTGCCAACAACCAGATGGAAAACAGTGTTAATGACATGTTCAAAGAAAAGTATGTTATTTTGATAGGGATGGTCTAGAGACTTTAATCTCTATTGTTATAGGGACTAATGGCATGGATAATTCCTTAAGTGGGGCCATTTTTAAACAAAAATTATCTTCTTCATAAGCAGGAAAGAGCAAACTAAAGAGTACCAAATACATTTCCAGAGCTCTGGCTGATAGATGTGCTTTACACAAACCCTTTGTTACATGGAGTCAGACGTGTTTAAATCTCATTTCTGCAGTCTGCCAGACACTTAAAAGTCTGGACATTTCCACTGGTGGTGGGTAGAGATCATAAAATGGATGGTTTTGGAAGGCAGAGCCAGGGTGGAAAGCTGAGGGTGGGGAGAAGCTACGAGGAGAAGTTGGGAAAGATGGACAACGCAATCTGGAATAGGAACCAAACCAGTTCTGCTTTGGGGACACTGAGAAAGAAGATCCTCCTGTTCCTATTGCTCTGCTCTGGAGTGGCACTGAGGGCTCCCAAATCTCAGCCTGTAAAGGTCTCTCAAGCCCACTGCCAAAATATTTGTCCCCTCTTCCTTAGGTCCTGCCCACCCTGGCATGTGGGGCCAGCAAATCCAAAATTCTCCAAGGGCATCAAACATTTCAAGCCAAGCTCAGCTGGTCTGTGTCTGCACAACCTCATTTATTCTGGGCATGTAACTGAGGTTGTTGCCTCTGAATCTGTCAGATTTGGGTTATCAAATCTGGAAGCTGTTCCTGATACTACAATGAATGAAAACCTGGTTTCTTAGAAGGAATAAAATAATTATTCCATAGCAGTTTCTGAAAACCCAGTGAGCGCAAATGTCCAGTGCTGTGTTGTGCCTCCAAGGCTGTCATTTTTGTGTGTGGCTTCACTGAGATCACTGAAGGGAAGGGGTGCAAGGAAGTCTGACTCTGGAGCAGCCTTGGGACTCTCTAAAGGACTGTGTCCTTCTTCCTTGAAAACTGGTACAGAAACCACCTGCCCTGGACTATCCTCACACAGATCTGCAGAGCAAATGCTGAAGATGTGTGGGGATTATCTCTGAGCAAGTCAGACATTACTTACTTACTTACAGAGATTACAGACTTACTGTATGTTTAATATACACTGCATTTGGATTTGCCTTCATCTGGCCACAAATATCCCAAGCAAGGGGTCGTTTTTCACCTTTCCTGAGGGATGATTCCCCATGGCTTGTTGTTGTGAAGCATTTCCTCATACTCAGCTACTCAGTAGGGATTCAAACTCCTTAATTTCACACTGACTTTGCTCCTCCTCACCTTCCTAAAAAGGGAGATTTATAGGGGGAGCTGAGGGGAGGTTGCCAAGCACATCAGTTCTGCTCAGGTCCATTTTGGGTGGTGGGGATCAGGCAGCTTCACCCCTCAGCTCTGCATCCAGCCCTCCTTTCAGCTGTCCTGCTTGTTTGGTCACAGATGGAGTCATAAATGGCCACTTTGTTACACTCCTGGTAATGCCTTGTAGGGCTGAAAGGCATTTTCCAGGAGCTGCTGCTCCAGCAGCCCAGACAGGGATAAATGATTCTCTTGGACTTGGTGATGTGCTTCATCTGTTCCAAAATTCTTTTCTTCCCTCTCTCACTCTCCCTGCTCCTCCTCTCTCTCTTCCCTCCCTTTTTAGAAAATCTCATGTTTCAACTTGTTCTAAGCCCCATCCTCTTTAAATCTGAATTTTTACTTGGTTATTTCCTACCCTTGTTCTTATCTCCTCAAGACTCTTTTGGATTATTTCCCCAATCCTGTTGGTGTCCCATAGTTGACTTTGGGGTGCATTATCTCTGGCTGATGTGTTGTTTTATCCCTTTCTTTTGATTGTTAATACAGACATTACCTCATAAACAGTTATGGGCATTTGATTAGATACCTTTCACCAACTTGCTATTTTATCATTTGCCATAAGTCTTTCCCTCTTGTTCTGTAGGATATTTTCAGACTCCCAGTGTTCTTTCCCAAGAAAATTCAAATTCTTGTTGTGGAAAATCTTCCTTGGCTCAGATCAGTAGGGAATATTTGGATATTTTTGCATACATGTTTAATTAGAAAGAGAATATGTGCAATATGTGTTTTCCTGGTGCAATTTCGTTTATTTATCAAAAAAGTATATATTTTCCTCACCTAGAAGAGCAGGAAGTGTAACTGCTGTGCCCCTAAAATCCCATGTCTGTGTGACCAGTGAGTTCAGTTCTCCAGAGGTTCTACAGTGCTTTCTTCACTAACATGTCCTCCTCAGAAATTCAGCTTTTTTCTGCCTAACAACCTATAAACCCCCAATGTTGCCCTGCAGACTTACAGCAATATTTAAATTCAAATAATATGGGTGACTTTTACTGTGAGATATAAAATCCCAGGATGTTTTGGGTTGGAAAGGACCTTTAAAATTATCCAGTTCCACCTCTTTCCATGGGCAGGGGCACCTTCCACTGCCCCAGGCTGCTCCAAGCCCCAGTGTCCAGCCTGGCCTTGGGCACTGCCAGGGATCCAGGGGCAGCCACAGCTGCTCTGGCCCTGCCCACCCTCACAGGAAATATTTTTTTCCTAATATGCCATCTAACCCTACTCTTCTACATCTCTAGGCCCATGCTTCTGTTGCCTTCAGTGTTTTGGTTTTTTTTTTTTTTTTGTTTGTTTGTTTTTTTTTTTTTTTTTTTTTTTTTTTCGTGACATGGAAGGGATCAATTGTTTCTGCTGCTGAGGCTTAAAAGAGTGTTTGGCATGTGTGTTGTATATTCCATATCATCTGTGATTGCCTTGGATCAAAGAGATAAACTTGCTGGCAGTCATTATCACCTCCTGGAACAGCAGTAAATGTTTGCTAGGACACTGTAACCTGCTCTATTGCAAATTCAAATTACACTGGGAAGGAGGGAGGTAAATCTGAGGTGTGCTGTAAGCCTTCCAGGGTGGGCTGACACAGGTTTCTCTCTTGGTCACATAGAGAGATTTTCCAAGATCCCAGAAAGCTGGCATGTCAAGACTGTGAATAATAGGGCAGAAATCCTGGCACAGGATACCCAGAGAAGCTGTGGCTGCCCAATTCTTGGAAATATTCAAGGCCTGGAGCAACTGGGATAGTGAAAAGTGTCCCTGCCCATGGTTGGAACTGGATGGGCTTCAAGATCCTTCCTTCCCAAATAATTAAATTACTTTCAGCAGTATCTGAGGTCCCTTTTTAAAGGAAGGGGAGACATTTTTAAAGGAAGGGTAAATTTTCCTTGGGAAGCAACTTTGTCCTTCCCCTCTTTCCATAGGTACTTGGTGAAGTTACAGTGAGCACAGGGGTATTTGTGTTAAGCTTTTTGTTAGATGGAGAGTTCAGCCTGGAGAGGAGCCTCAGCTGAGAGGAGCCTCAGCCCTGAGTGTCCCTGTCCCTGTGTCTGTCCCTGTGTCTGACCCTGTGTCTGTCGCTGGCTGTCCCTGTCTCTGTCCCTGTGTCTGTCCCTGTGTCTGTCCCTGTGTCTGTCCCTGTCTCTGTCCCTGTCTGTCCCTGTGTGCAGAGCTCAGAGCAGGCCCAGGCTCTGCTCCAGGCCCAGCAATGGCCCCAGAGCCACGGGCAGGGCCTGAGCCCAGCAATTCCCCTCACAGGAGGCACAACTTCTGCCCTGGGCAGTGCCCAGCCCTGAGCAGAGCCCAGAGGGGCCCTGGGGGCTCCTCCCTGGGGACATTCCAGAGCCACCTGGACCCAGCCCTGTGCCCTGTGCTCTGGGATGGCCCTGCTGGAGCAGGGAGGTGGCACCAGGTGACAACAGAGCTTCCCTGCCCAACAGTTGCACTAAAAAGCCCTCAAAATGACTTCAGAATGAACAAAAATTGTTTAAAAAACCCCAAAAATTGTTTAAAACCCCAAGTGGAGCCCAGCTGAGTTAAGGGGAGCCACTGCCTCCTAAGTTGAAACTTCAGAAAATCTCTCCAGTTCCCCCAGAGCTGTCCCAGAGCTGCAGGCAGCCAGCTCCCAGCACCTCAGCCATGGCAGAGATGTTATTAACTGAGACAGAGGAAAATATACTTTCAGTTATTACATGCTAATAAAGCACAAACTAAACAAATTTGGGCAACAGGAGCAATTATGCCATTAAAGATTTAACTGCAAGATTGATTTTTAAATGACTAATAATCTAAACCAAAGTGTGCACACACACAAAGAGGAGGGGGGAGGAAGGGAGAGAGGGAGGGAGAGGAAGGTAATTTTACCAATTGAATCTAATCAGGGCCTCAGTTCAAATGCGGGGCTATAAATGTCAAAATACGTAAGATCTGATGCAAGAGCAGAAGTGGAACCAGGATGGATGAGCTTTCCTCACTTGACCAGATTCTTCTGGCTGGGAGGAAGTTAAACACATGGGGTGGGGAAATTTGGGGAGCTGGGTTATCTCCAGAGCTCCCTTTGGATGCTGGTCTGTGTTCCTTTTGGAATGGGCAGGGAGCAGAGAACTGAGGCACAAACTGTGGGCTCAGCTCAGGTTTGCCTGAGCCCTTCCACATTCTGCTGGATCACTCCTGAACTGGGAGGGAATGGAAAAATTCCCATCTTCACCTGAAAAAGACCCTGTTTTCTGTTCCTGGGCTGCAGCAGAAGGTGGGTTTGAAGATCAGGGTGGGACACTTTCACAGATCCAGGGTTGTATTTGTTTTTCAGAGTTTATGGCAGAGCTGCTCCCTTTGAAAAAGTATAAATCTTAATCAAATAAAACTGATGTGCTGCCATATTTACCCAGTCTCACTGGTTGTCCTACATCATGTTTTAGCATATAAGTTACATGACAGAGTTATCCAGGGGTTGCCAGCTGACACAGAAACAAACCCTCATGTTAAATTGCCTGCAGATGTCCTCTTCCAACTCCTGTAAGGAACTTCTACCAGTTCTCTCTCCCCCCACCCCCCCCCCCTTTTTTTTTTTTTTGTTAAATAAAAGCAGCAGAAGAGGGGGAAAACAATCTCAGTTGAATCTCTGTGCTGGTGCCTCTGTTTGCAGGACAGGAAGCCTTTAGAAGACAATGCAATTTATAGGCAGGCACAACAAAAATCCCTGTAAGGATTTCCATGAGCCTTAGTGGACCAAAGGAGCCGTGGCTCTTTTGAAGGCTGGAGCTGAGTGAATAATGCCAAGTCTAAGGCTGCCAAGGTGGGCTTCTCAGAAGATTCAAACCTGAGGAGGTGAGAAGATCTTTATGTTCTGTTGGCTGTAATTTATCTGATACTAGAATTTATGGTTAGAGTTTCACCCAGGCATGCCTTTTGTTTGGGTATTAATCTAAAGAAATCAGGGTTTTATCTGATGGATTTAAATTCTTGCTCCGTTTGGCAGAAATCCCCACGTATGGTTGTGACATTCTTGAAAACATTCAGTGTTTTCATTTGCATAATTAGGAATCTTTGTTTTGTTTTCATTGTATGAATTTAGTGGAGTTGGTGAACTTTTTGCCTGGCTGTCTCCCTTGGTCGGGGAAATCACAGAATGTTGTTTCTTTTCCCTGGCTGGAGGAGTATGGGCTATTTATGCTTAGTTTTAAAATAGACTTTTCTGTGAGTGCTTGCACCACTCTTTGGGATATTTCTGGAGGATCAGCCTGGCCAAAAGCAATTGTGAAAGGTTAGTGGAGAGCAGAGCTCCCATTTAAACACCTACGTGGAGGAGCAGCCCTTCAAAAGCTGGGAGTGCCAAACAACTCTCACTTGGAACAATGGGAGCTGCTGAGTGCCGACAGCTTCTGAAAATCTGGCCTCACGTGGCTTCAAAAGGAGATTAATTAGCAAGTCCAGCAATTTTTTATTTTATTTTTCTAGTCTTGCTTAATTCTGCATGGTGAATGTTGCATTTGAAGTGTGCTCAGCAGTGGCAGGTGGTGGGAAGGTGGAGTTCCAGGTGGGTTGGGAGGCAGGCAGGGAGCTGGGCAGGTGTTTACAGAGTTTTTTTCAGGAGAATTTTGGCCAGGAGCGTTGAACTTTGCTGGGCAGGTAGAAGGAAAGCCCTGGGGAGCTCCCTCTGTAACAACCCCACATGGATTGTTTTTTTTTTTTTGTAGTTTTCCCGTTTGTCTTAAACTGCTTCGGAAGTGAAATAAATGAAACCAGAAAAGGTCTCTCTGGCATTACTGAAATAGGGATGTCCAGATGGGAAATTACAGTAATATCACTTGTGCATTCAGACTTCACGTCCTGTGCAACTTCCATGTGTGGGCAAAGGAGATAAATTTGCTCTCTGGAGCTACACGTGCGCTTCTCTCTTTTGATTAAGCCTGAAACACATTTCTCTTCCCTTTCTGTGATCATGAAGTGAGGTCTGCAGGAAAAATAGGATTAGAAATTAATGTTTTGGGGGCTATATTTCCAAACTAAGTTATCCTTGTGGCTTTCTGTAATGTCTTTTTTTTTAAATTCTATTTATCAAAAATCACCAGCTATTTTTTTCATTAATACAGACCAAGAGCAGTAATAGTTTGCTAAAACGAAGGAGGATTACTTCTGAAAATCAAATAATGAGTTGTGGTTATTGTTGCTTTTCAAACATGGCAAGCAGGTTGGCGACCAATATGTTTGCAAACGACCTAAGTCTTCCCTTCCAGTGGTAATCCTTATTCTTTTGAAAAGCTAATAAAAGTGGTGTATGAAAGAAATTCCTGGGGCACTGCAGAACTCACCCTCCTAGGGAGAGAGCCAGATGTGCTGGTTAATAACCTTGCAGGCATTCAAAGCCAGGGCAGTAACTTGGTATCACCTAAGCCAGACGTTGTGTGTTGGTGCAAGGCAATATCACATCCTGGTCACATTCGCAGCAGAGAGCTGCAAGACATGTGGAGCCTTATTAAAGGAAGGGTGAAAAAAAAAATAAAAATGAGGGAAAGAAAAGAAGGGGACAGACAGAAGGAGAGGGAGACAATGTGTCTGTCCTGAGAAGCAGCAAAGGAGCAAACACACTGCTCCACATGTGCGTTAGTCTGTCAGCCTGGATTCTGCTCTCCAGATGTTGGGGTGGATCCTATGGCAGGATTGTGGAGGAAAAAAGGATTTAAAAAGAAATCACATTTCAGGGGTGAAATGAACCTCTCCAGGTTTTGCAAAATGCAGCCTCTCTGTGTGATTTTTCAGAATGCTTTAGCGAAAAAACAAATTTTAGATTTAATGGTTTTTACAGGCTTGCTTGGCAGCGCCTCCTCCAAACATAAATGTTTGTGTGTGAAACTTGTCAGTGGCTTTTAGAACCAACATGCCTCAGAGTAAAAAGCACATTAAAGTTGTTCTCATACCGGTCCTACTGAACTGAAAATTGTTTGTGGCGGGGGTCCCAAAATCTGATGGATCTTTCTCAATGCTCAATCTCTCCGAATCCAACCCTCTGAGAGCTTTGGCCATCACATCAAAACGGTGCTTGTGCATAACAAAAACATCTATATTTGCAGTGGCAATCAGAATACATCAGCGTCAAGTCAAGATTTTTTTTTTAAAAAATGCCAAATTTGCTTTCCCAGGCGCGGCAGAAAAATAAATCACTTATGGCATTTATGGTATATTTGTAACCCGAAACTGGTGGCTTCGTGTTACCGGGCACGACGTGTGCGGCACATAAACAAATGCTGCACACAAAAAAAGACAAGTCCCAGCTTTGTCTGCCTGACACTTCACCTCTGTGACCAGCATCCCACAACCAGGGCCACATGTGCCTTTCTGCTGAGCTCGTGTTTGGGTTGAGCCAGGCTCAACCCTGGGCTGGTACTCATGGCAGGACTGGGGTGTTCCATGGGACACCGGGGGTGAGGTTTGTGCCTGGCCAGCCATGGCCATTGTGAAGGCAAAGGGGGAATATCTGTGGTTTATGTGAACGCATTAAACAATGTGATTGTTCTTGCCTGAAGATCTTTCAAGAGGCCCGGGAATGCAACACTGATGTGAAAAGATGGTGATACACAAATATTACCAAATTTCACGTTCATGACTGATCTGGAGTCACTGCTTTCAGCTGTTGCACATGAAAACTCCAATCATGGATTTGCAATCACGTTGCAAATAGAAATGAGGCAATTTTATGTCAATATTAGGACAGAGCACTCTGGAAGCAGTCTGGATGTTTTCATACATATAATCATGGCTTCAGTAAAATTGTACATTTACAGAGACAGCTGGTGTGTCTTTTCCTGAGTTGGAATAGGATCAGCTGAGTAGGGCTTGTGAGAAATCTCAGTTTGTAGTTTTGGTAAAGGCCAGAATCACAGATAGAGATTTCTTAGTGGTATTTTGCTGTTGGATACAGTCTTGACTCTGCTGGAAATCCCAAAAATGAGAGGACTCTACAGACCTTTCTTGCATCCACCACACAAAGTGCATGGGAAGGTGCAGCACCATTTAACCAGGGCAAAAAATAATCTTTTTCCTT
Source organism: Ammospiza nelsoni (assembly GCF_027579445.1). Taxonomy (NCBI): domain Eukaryota; kingdom Metazoa; phylum Chordata; class Aves; order Passeriformes; family Passerellidae; genus Ammospiza; species Ammospiza nelsoni. The sequence continues at coordinate 117,222,982 of NC_080634.1, forward strand.
CTTGATACAGCCAGGTGGCATCTCCAAGTGTGCCCCACACACCTCAGACAGGGTGAGAGCCGCTGGGGCTCTGTGGGTGAGAGCTTTGCAGGCTGAGCTTTCCATCCTCACACGCTGGAGTTTGTCAGAGGGAGAGCCTTGGAGCTGGCCGGGTGTGATTCATCCCTCCCGGCAAGGCCTCTGAGGCAATCTGACATTATTGGGACTGATATCATTAATTAATGAGGGCTGGATGTTATTCTTAGACACTGGATTGAGGATTGGGTAGGGAAGCCTATGAAAGGGCTCTTTGATTGAGGAAAATTCCTATGGCGCTGTCAAATTTGCTAACAAAATTAAATCATCTGCCAACTTTCCAAGTCGAGGAGCACATCCTTTCTGAAATCTTGACTGAGTCTCCTCAGTGCCTTCTTGGGATCAAGGGATTTTTGGATTTATATTCATGTCAAATGAAAATGATAGATGGCCTCCAAAACCCAGAGTATTAAATCTACCAGGCAGGCTTTGGAGAAAGCATTTCTGTTGGTTTGGAGAAAGCATTTCTGTTGGTTGTAGCACAGATTTGATCCTCTCCCACATTTGTTTTTGGCTGTGCTTGGTTTAAAGTGCTCAAGGTAGAAAGGAACGAAATCCCAGAGTTTTTGGGGAGCCTGGGAGTTGGTCACTGCGACCTGCATCCCCCTCACCATGGCATGTGCTTATACAGCTCAAACAAACCCCAAATTTAATGGGGTTTTTGTTTGGAATCAAAAAACATGCTCCAAAGTAAATGTAGGGAGCAGCTCTCCTTACTCCCAGCACTCCCTTCTTCAGGGCTGGTGCTGCTCTTCTTCTTCCCAGTGCTTTTCCTGCTTCTTTTCCTGACTGGCTGCTCCCTGAATGGACTCTGCAGGTGTCCAGAATGAGCCCAGCCTTTGCAGGCCCCTGGCAGCAGATTTATAAATAAAATGCTGTCATTTCAGCCCAGCCCCGGCAGGGCTGGGAGCGCAGGAAGCGCCGTGCACACGTGGGGCGGTCACACATGGATCCCATTGCAGCCCTAATAACGCCAGGATGGGGGGAGAGGGCTGAGGGGCTGCTGCCAGGTCAGCTCCCTCCCTGGTTCATCTGTCTCCAGGCTGCTTCGTGTCAGCAGAGGTGTCCAGGCATGGGTAGCTCCTCAGTTTGGTCTTATTGCCACAGTTTTGGAGTAAGGAAGTGGCAGATGTGGCCAGCAGCACTGAGCCTGCTCTTTGGGGTGAGTTAAGGTTGAGTGAAGGCTGAGTAGGGATTGGGAAGGTTGAATAGGCTTTTAGGATGATACCACCTGAGTGATGGTGATTGTGTCACCAAGAGTCCTTCTAGAACATGGTTTGGACCTCAGGGTGCTGCTGACAGGGGCTGGACATAAGCCCAGGGGTGCCCAGGGGGGCAAGAGGCCCCTGGCAGCTGGGCTGGATGGGGAATTGTGTGTGCAGCAGGAGCAGGGCAGGGATTGTCCCTCTGTGCTGGCTCTGAGAGGCCCCTCCAGGGCTGGGCCCAGTTCTGCTCCTGCAGGAGAGCCCTGGAGGGGCTGGAGCGTGTCCAGGGCAGGGAACGGAGCTGGGCAGGGGCTGGAGCCCCAGCAGGGGCTGAGGGAGCTGGAAGGGGCTGAGGCTGGAGCAAAGGAGGCTCAGGGGCCCTCGTGGCTCTGCACAAGTCCCTGCCAGGAGGGCACAGCCGGGGGGGTCGGGCTCTGCTCCAGGGAACAGGGACAGGAGCAGAGGGAGCGGCCTCAGGCTGGGCCAGGGCAGGCTCAGCTGGGACAGCAGCAGCAATTTGCCTATGGAAAGGGAGCTCAGGCCTTGGCAGGGCCTGCCCAGGGAGCTTTGGAGACCCAAGGAACACCTAGACATGGCACCCAGAGCTCTATTTGCCAAGGTGGGGATGGTAACAGGTTGGGCTTGATGATTTTGGAGGTGTTTCCCACCATGGATGATTCTGTGATTCCATTATTCTGCACTGTGGATCAGGTTTGTCTCTCAGCTGTAGCACATCGTCCTCAGCCTCTGGGATACGTGTGCCTGCACCCACACAGCTGGGAGCAGAGCAGCAGCCACCTCAGCTGAATAAAGCATGAGAATGTTTACTACTTGGGAGAAAAAACAAATCTGTTACGAATTGTGCTAATTATACAGAGCCTGACGTGGTACTGTACATTCGGCAGCAGAAAGACCCAAGTTGTTTGGATCCCCCATTTGGTTTGGTGTGGCTCACATCCATGAACCAGGCTCTAATCTCCAATTCTGGCTGCTAGAGGGAGGAGTTTTTTTAGGGATGTGTGTGTGACTTTTCTTTAGATATCTGCTCTAGAGGCGCCCTTCAAGCATTTTGCTTCTGTTGCCAGGATCAACAGACGAGGTGCTGGAACACACTGATAAATTAAATAGCAACAAGTTACCCAGACCTAATGGTATTAATCCAGGAGTTTTGAAAGGCCTGAAGAATGAAGTGCCTGAGCTGCTCACAACACAAATGTATGGACTCAGGGGAAGTGGGGAACTTAAGAGTGACAGTCTTTGTACTTACTTCTAAAAACAAACATGAGAGCAGAGCTGGGAAGCACCTCCAAGCCTTACTGCAGGGCAAAAACAACACCTAACCAGTCGGAATAATAAACAATGGCAAAGTTATAAATACACCTCCTCCATCAGCCATGTGAAGTGGGATGTATTTTCTAAAGGAAAATTGGAAGTCTTTGTTGTAGCACAGTTTTTAGGTCGCACACAAAAAAATGCAGATTTGAAAGAACGGGTTTATTTTTTAAAAAAATCAGCTCAAAAAACCTTCTTGTCGAAAGAAAAAGTGACATTTGGTCAGCCATTTAAAATGGATAGGAAAGAAACAATGAAAAATAACAAGGAAAAACCATGAAAAAAATTAGTAAAAAATAATTTTTCAGACTGGCACTCAAGATCAGTAGCAGGGTGTCTCAAATCACATCCTAAATCAGGTGTTGTTTAATCCATTTGGTAATAAGCTGGAAAACAGGAAGCTAGACCCCAATCAGATTGGAGATTATATCCATAGTTGTGTATTTTTTAGATTATTCAGGAGAAACTGAAGGAAACACAGAATGTTTCACCAAGCCAAGCAGAAAGCGCCATGCTCTGACAAATCCATCTGAGAAAGTAATGTCAAAAAAATGTGTGCCATTGAATAACTATCATTGCAATTAAAAATCACTGGAAAGCATTTTTGAGACACTGCATTAATCTTCTCCCATGCTGAAAAGTGATCTCTGGCTCTCTGCTTATCAGGTTCTAATTTATAGTGAAATATGAACCTGCATCCTATGACAACCATTTCTCTTTGATAACCTTCTTAAAAGTTTTTCTGCACAAAGTCCTAAGCTTGTGGTACACTTGTATTCTGTCTGGGCCAGGCAGTGATCCATGTGGTGCAGTGGCTGACAAATGGCAGGGATGGTAATTAATACCATAATCAGCTTTTGGAGCTGTTGTGATGGAGTAAAAATGCTTGAGGGGGTTTGATTTGTATTAGAATCACACAGAATGGGTAAAGGGACCACAGAGGGTCCCTGGTGCCACCTCCCCGCTCCAGCAGGGCCATCCTCGAGCACAGGGCACAGGGCTGGGTCCAGGTGGCTCTGGAATGTCCCCAGGGAGGAGCCCCCAGAGCCCCTCTGGGCTCTGCTCAGGGCTGGGCACTGCCCAGGGCAGAAGTTGTGCCTCCTGTGAGGGGAATTGCTGGGCTCAGGCCCTGCCCGTGGCTCTGGGGCCATTGCTGGGCCTGGAGCAGAGCCTGGGCCTGCTCTGAGCTCTGCACACAGGGACAGACACAGGGACAGACACAAGGACAGCCAGGGACAGACACAGGGACAGCCACAGGGACTGACAGGGACAGACACAGGGACAGCCAGGGTCAGACACAGGGACAGACACAGGGACAGACACAGGGACACCCAGAGCTGAGGGCCCCTCTCAGGTGGGGCTCCTCTCCAGGCTGAGCAGATTCCAGAAAGAAATAAATGAAATACAAAAACAAAACACAGAAGAGTAGGTGGTCAGTGATGCATTTGAGATCCATTTTGTAAGTCTCTCCTGGCCAAGGAAATGTCACTTGTTCAGTGGCTGTGACAACAAAAGTCTCTGGCCCTACCATCAAGTGGTGTCCTTGGAAAAATGCTTAGAGGGAGCCTCAGGGTTAGCTGTGGCCTCTGCAAGTTGTTGTGTTAGGCAGTGAAATTTCTACTCAGGTTCCATGCCTGCATTTGTTTGTGGAGTGGGCACTGGGAAGGGGCTGATGATGCCTCTGGCCTGGGAGATCAGTGTGGAGCAGGAGGGATCAGTGTGAGCATCATTTCCATCACATCGGTGCCTTCAGGCACAGCCTCAGACATTCGCTGCAGGGTGACAGAATGGTTCCTGTCCCTCAAGGAAGGCTTTTCCTTTCTATAGCAGACTGCCAAGGCATGGCTGTCACCTGAGGTGTGCACAACACCTTGTTTTCTGGGGCCTGGCCTAAACCCACCACTAAATAAACTCACTTGTCTGCTGAGCTGGATTTAACCTGGTGATGTGAATGCCCCAATTCCTGTTTTCAGCTTCCTCAGCTCTCAGATAAATCAGCACTTGGGGAGATGCACAAAGCAGTGGCCACATGCTTCATTCAGAGTTTCCGTCAGTACCAGGTGGAGCAGAGGGAGCCAAGTTGATTTCTCACTTATGTCAGTGAGATCCCAGGGTGCTGTGAGTTCATCCAGATCAGGAGCTGCACTGCCTGCCCAGGGCTATGTGTTTTGTAGGATTTTTTTGTGTTTTCTGCCGTCCCATCTCTGATTTTTACTGCCTCCTGATGTCCTGCAGATGAGTTCCTGCTCTGAATTCTATGCCATGACTGTCACAGAATCCCAAATTACTTGAGGTTGGATGGGATCTCTGGAGATCATCTGATGCCTTGGGAAGGCTGCCCTAGAGCAGAGGCTGGACAGAGCTAAAGAATAAAACAGGGATTTATGAAAAGGCTTCAATAGATCCACCTTGGGCAGCACAACCAAAAATGGCCCCAAAATGCACGGCCAGGCACGGGCTCTGTCCCTGGGATCAGTTCTGCTCCATTTGCACCTTGCAGTTCATTGTCCCATTGCAGCTTTAGCCCAGGCAGTCCCACCCTGCTTGTTTTTCTCTCTCCAGCCCACGGTGTTTGTGCTCCTGGGCTGAGATTTGGGTCATTTGTCCTTTAGTACTGGAAAGGGACTTTATGTCTTTAGGATCAAGATCCATCTCCCCTAACTCTGAGAGTCTAAACCTGTCCTGAGAGCTTATGGAAATATTGGTATATCCTGAGACTATTTAATCCCATATTAAAATAGATTTCATAGGAGCCTAGGCAATAATTTTAATCTAGATGTTGAATTTTTGGGCAGCTAAGGTAAAGATAATATCTCTAAAGGATTTGCATACATTGCTGTTTCTTGATTCTCTAGTGGAAAGAGGCATTCACACCCTTGAAGAGTTCCCTTAAAATAAAATCTGTATGGCAACTTTATGACCATGGGTCAGATGGAATAAAAGTTCTACCAAATATGTTTCAAGCACCCAGTTAAAGGTGTCAGAGGTACAGGGATTAGCAATTTGGATTTACAAATTACTACTTTTTTAAAAAAAAGTTTTCTGTGTGAGATAGGAGGGGAAAAGTCTCTCATGGGACTGTGATTTTTAAAAGTTTCATAATTCCCTTCTGTTTGTTAATTTTCCTTTCACCAGTACTTGCAGAATTACATATAATTTTAAAAATATATTTAATCCTGTCTCTTTAGGAGCTCAGTGAAATGTTTTGTTTTAACACTTTGTGTCTACTTAGATTTTCCTAAAAATTAAATAATTTTATCTTTATTTTTTTCTTTGTGGCAGAAAATATCCTTTAAAATTGGTCCAGGTGCACAGCCCTCCAACCAAGGCTGATGGTATCATTCCTAGCTAGGATCCCTGTGCCTCTGGCAGGTTTTAGCTTTTCCTGTCAAGGAGGTTCTTTATTCCTGGCCATTTGCACCATATGGTGAGGAGCTGCAGCTTTTATCTGAAGCAATCCCTGAGTGCTTTTCAGACAATTTTTATAGGAGTCCCTTCACTGCTGGCTGAAGCAGAGCCAGTGCTGGGGGAAGATGTGGCAACCACTCAGAGGAAATGGTTGCCATGTCCCTGCAGCCTCTGGGAAAGTCTGCAGCACTTCTGGAAAATGGGACCACTTTGCAGATTGTTGGTAATTGTGATGGTTGGTCACAGGAGGCCAGGCCCTCAGTGTGAGTAAACAAGGTATGAACAAACTGCAGCCTGGGCAGGCTCCTCACCCTTCCCTCTCCAGGATAAGGGGAAGACAAAACAAATTTGATTTTGGCTTATCAGGGGGATGTAACAACCCAGGTGGTCTCTGTTCCATAGAAATAAGGAATATTCTGAGTTGGAATGACCCATAGGGATCATCCAGTGCCACTCCTGGCCCTGCCCAGACCCCCAAAATCCCACCCTGGGCATCCCTGTCCAAAGGCTTCTGGAGCTCTGGCAGCCTCAGGGCTCTGCCCATTCCCTGGGCAGCCTGGGCAGTGCCAGCACCCTCTGGGGAAGAACCTGTCCCTAAAATTCAACCTAAATCCCTCCAGCCCAGCTCCAGCCCTCCCTGGGTGCTGTCCCTGTCCCAGAGATTGGAGCTGTCCCTTGGGAGGAACTGCAGACCCTTGAGTTCTGCCCTCAGTGTCTCTGCTCCAGCTGGGCAGACCCTCAGCCTCTCTCCTCAGCCTCAGTTGTTGATTTTCAACAACTCGGTGCCCTCAGCCTCTCTCCTCTCCTCAGCTGTTGAGTTTCAGCCAGACACACATCTCCTGCTCCATCTTGAGGTCTCCCTCTGCTTCAGTCACCTGTGCAGTGAGGAGATGGCATCTGGCCAGCAAAGGAGGCAGAAGTATTTTCCCACTTCATGCATCCTTTAGGAGGATGAACTTGTCAGGGAAAGAACTGCCAGGTAGATGCAGAAGTTAAAAACAAAGAAACACCAGATAATTTTCTGAGGTGAACAATACAAAATTACTGGATCGGGGAGGCTGGGAAGGCCCACAGAGGGTCCCTGGTGCCACCTCTCTGCTCCAGCAGGGCCATCCCAGAGCACAGGGCACAGGGCTGGGTCCAGGTGGCTCTGGAATGTCCCCAGGAGGAGCCCCCAGGGCCCCTCTGGTCTCTGCTCAGGGCTGGGCACTGCCCAGGGCAGAAGTTGTGCCTCCTGTGAGGGGAATTGCTGGGCTCAGGCCCTGCCTGTTCCTCTTGTCCCATTGCTTGGCACCGCTAAGAAGAGCCTGGGGCATCCTCTTGACACCCTGTTGGCTGCCCAGTGCTAGAAATCAAATCTTCCTGACATCAAATCAAGTTAATAATTTTCCTTTGTGAAAGTTTCTGAAAGGAATTACTCTTCTCATGCCCTTCTTTAAATCTAGGGGAAGTTCAATTCAGAGCTGTAGGGTCAGGCCTGGCCTCCATTGCCCTTCACAGCAGAGGGAAGTCTCAAACTGAAGAAATGAACCAGCAGCTCCAAAATGATGGATTTTGCCTTTAAAGGGTACAAAGTCTTCTGATCCTATAACTACATGCCTTAAGTAGAGGCTCTCCAAGACAGGTTTAATGGGAACACTGGGATCTGGTAGTGCAGGACTTCCCACAGCGTCAGCTGGGCTTTTCTGAAAAAATATGATAAAAATGAGGGCTGTGAGAGTCTGGGTGGAGCTGTGTGAGAGAGAGTGTGTGGCTGACAGCATTTTTCCAGGAAACTGGACAGTGGGCCCATGATTTCAGATGCTTTACTAGTTCTGATGAGCAAACCAGGCTGGGTGAGGCCCAGATAATGCCTGTCCCCATTGTTAGAGACTTTCATGTGGTTTAGATACAGAGCATTTAAATTGTTTTGGATGAGAGACTTTAATGAGATGGCAGTTTTGGAAGTGCTGGCTGTAATAGCAGTGCTGTTAATATTACTGTTTTTGGCGTGGCAGACATGAGAAAAGTATTTTTGGAGCCAGACATCTGAAGGCTTGCCAGGGGGTAGCATCTCTTCTTTCTGTCTTGCTCTGCATGTGGCTTTAACTTGCAACCATTATTCCCTCTGGGCCAGCAAACCATTTTGGCTAAAAATTGCCTTGGATGTGGGAGACAAGGATCAGCTTCACACATGTGGGCAGAACCCACACATCTCATTCCTGCCAGAGATAAGCTGTGAGGGAGTTTCCTGAAATATTTCACTTGATGGAGCAGAGGAAACGTTTTTTGAAGGGAGAGGTGCTTTAAAGAAAGGAAGGAATCTGTAATTACATAACTTTCATTGCTGTCAGCCTGCATTTTAATGACTTTTATTTTCAGGTAGCAAATCAGTAGAAATCCATCCTCAAATAGTCTGTTGGCTGCTTTACTCCAAAGCATAAACATGGTTTTTTATCCATTCTGTATATTTATATTTGAGAGCAAAACTCTCCAAGAAATATCTTTAAAGTTTTGTTTTTGTTTTTGTTTTCTTAATAAGCAAAAATTATAAATTCTTTAAATAGACTGAGGATATGAAATTTCTGTTTCAAAGATACTGAATGAGATTTATTAATCGTTAATAGATATTAATGAGCCCACTGTCAGGAAAGCAATGCAAGATATTAAACTTCCCTGCTTTGAAGAGTTCTGCTCTCTGAAGGGAATAAAATTGAAGTAATATAGGAGAATTACCTTGAAAGTTGGGAGTGGATGGTTCTGAATGCCTCTTATCACCTTGATGATGATGATGATGATGATGGTTGGTTCAGCATCCATGGGTAACAGATCTCAAAGGTGAAATTTTGCAGCATGTTCCAGATGGATGGAGCTGCAGACATTGTGAGTGTGGCTTCTGGTTCAGGACTTTGCAATAAAGGTTTGCCAACAAGAAATGAGGAAAAAGCATCATTGTTTTAGAGCTGTGTGAGGCCTCTTTTTTATGCCTGAAACTAGATCTTAAACTGATAGACAGACACATGGATAGAAATAACTTCATTTTCTGAGTGAAGATTGGTGGCCCTTTTTGAAATCTGGGCAAGCCTGAACTTCACATCTGAGTAGGTGGCTCCAGAAGGAGCCAGCCTGGCCAGCCTGGAACTTTCAGATAACCAGCACAAGCAGAAATATTTCCCCTAAATTCAGCTTTAGCCTGGTAGGCCAAAATATCTCCAAACTGACAGAAGTAGTTTAGTTTCGACACTGAGGCTGTTTTGCAATCTTCCCCTCCTCACACACACGTGCAGTTTGGCTGCTATTTATCACTTTAAATTGTGCCCTATCAAATACGAGAAGTGTTATGAGTAGCTGGGATGAAGTGCAGGCTCTAAGGAAGACAGTGATAGAACTCCCCTGGCTTTCACAGAGACAGGTTTTAACCCTCACCCTCTTTTTTTTTAGCTCTCTGTATATACTTTTGTTGGTGATGAACTGTATCACTCCTTGCTGTTTTATTTTGGCAGGCTTCAATGCAAGATAATAGCATGTATTTTTAAAAGTCAAGTTGCTAGCTTTGTAAAAGGAAATTAACTACTCACTTCTAAGCATAATTAGTCTATTAAAAAAAAAAAAAAGAAATAGAGTCATCCAGAGGGAGATGACAAGATAAACTGGTGAGTAGAGCTCTTAAGACCAAGTGTTTGAGTATATTTTAACAAACTGTTTAAGTTCTAAATATTGTATTTTTTTTTCCTTAATTATCCATGGACATGGAGTTGTTTCTGCATATTTGTACAAATACTATTTTGAAGTAATTCACACATTGCATCAGTCCATTTATAGCTTGAGCAAGCCCCAGCCTGAATTCACTAAGTTGGTTTAAAAACCTGTACTCAGACTGCGGTACTGGTGAGTTCCCTGCATTTCCTGTAGTAGATTTTGTTAATGGATGATTGAAATTGTCCAAGCTAGAAACAAATCCAGCAGGGCTCATTTTGGGATCATCCTGTGCAGAACTCCCACAAATAAATACTCAGTGAAAAGTCACTTGTATCCTCAGCCTCCAACACATCACAACATTGCCATAATTTCACATCAGTCACCTTAAAACGTGCCACATCAAAAACTAAAAATATTTACTTTTTTTACAACAGTAGAATGTATGGATTTGCCATACTTATTTTGGAAGGTTGAGGTAGCACACAGGCTGGTAATTCCTTTTCTGTATGGAGTTATAAATACAGTCACTAATTGTGCCACATTTTAAGGAAGTTGGTAGAAAATTCTGCTGAATTTTTACTAGCAGTGTTTATTTCCTCTTGAAGATAAGTGATTAAAAATGAGCTTGTGAAGTGTCAGAAATGCCAAACAGTAAATACTTTTTTTCAGTATGAAATACTTGCCTGCATTGATTACTATATTTTGACACATAAATGTGGTGGTGTTCACAGGGGTCCCAGGATGAGGGAAGGGATGAGAATCTTGACTCCATGTTGCAGAAGGCTGATTTATTATTTTATTATATATATTATATTAAAAGAAAATTATATATTAAAACTACACTAAAAGAATAGAAGAAAGGATTTCATCAGAAGGCTTGAAAGGAATAGAAAGGAATGAAATGATAATAAAATCTTGTGACTGATCAGAGAGTCCAAGCCAGCTGACTGTGATTGGCCATTAATTAGAAACAACCGTATGAGACCAATCCCAGATGCACCTGTAGCATTCCACAGCAGCAGACAATCATTGTTTACATTTTGTTCCGGAGGTCTCTCAGCTTCTCAGGAGAAAAAATCCTAGCAAAAGGATTTTTCATAAAATATGTCTGTGACAGATAATGATAAAGCATTATTGTGAGGAATACATTATACAAAACCACATGTGTAAACTTTGTTAAGTTAGTAGTGATGGAGTTTGACATATGGGAGGCTTGGGAGATTCGGATGAAAAGCATTAACCCTGACACTTGAGGTTTTTTGTTTGTTTTTTTGAGGTTTTTTTTTTTTGTTTGCTTTTTAAAAGAAAATGTATACACAAATTAATAAATCTTAGGGGTTTTTTTAAGCTTTCATTTCACCTGCCTTCAGAAATCTGTAATGCCTGCATTTAAACTATTTATCTGAAGTTCTTTTTGGAGAATCATGGAATCATCAAGGCTGGAAAGCCCTCCAGGACCATCCAGTGCCACCCCAGCCCCACCAGCATCACCCCTATCCCTGTCCCCAAGGCCACATCCAGACTGCTCTGGGACAATTCAGTGACTCCAAACCTCCCTGGGCAGCTCAGCCCAGGGGAAATTTTCTTTCCCAAACTCCAACCTGTGCAATTTGAGGCCATTTCCTCTCATTTTTTCCCTGCCCCTCCTATCAGGAGTTGTGCAGAGCAATGAGGTCCCCCCTGAGCCTCCTTTTCTCCAGGCTGAGCCCCTTTCCCAGCTCCATCAGCCTCTCCTCATCAGATTCATGTTCCAACCCTTTCCCAGCTCCATTCCCTTCTCTGGACATACTCCATCTCAATGTTTTTTTTTTTTTTTTTTTTTTTCAAGTGAGGGAATCAATGTCCTTTTTGTTTGAAGTGAGGGGTGAGGGACTTTGCTCCTCCAGTGGGAGGGAACCTGACATTTTTAAGGGCAAAAATAACCTCAGCTGAAAGCAGTTGCTGCAAACGACCCAGGAAACACAATTCCTACAGCACACACACTCCTGATTCCCTGCACAGATGCTCTGCCAGTGCTTTTTCCCTGTTTTTTTCCCACCTGCAGGGCTGGGAAGCCTTTGGGAGGAGGGCAGGGCTGTCCCGGGGCAGTGGCCCTGGAGAAGCGGAGCTGTCCAGCACCTCCAGCTCCTCAGGGCAGGGCTGCTGCTCCGAGAGGGGACGGGAAAAACAGGAGAAACAGGAGAAACCTTCACCATTCCCCCAGCAAACACTTCCCTGCTCCACAGCTGCTCCCAGCATCGCTTTTGAAGCCTCCCCGTTGGCGGGGGCTCGGGGGGCACCGCGCACGGCTGACATCATCCACAAATGTTCAGCACAAGTGGGGCTGGGCTGGAGGAAGCTCTGCTTTGGAAGATGCTCTTGGAAAGGCTGCAGCCTTCAAAGCTGGCTCCTGAGCCCTGCCCTGTGATACACGGCCTTTGTTTTGCATAAATGTTTGTTTTAATGAGGTAGCGCAATGCAGATCGTCCAAATCAAAAACATGTGATGCACCCTAGGCAAGAGAAAGGCAATAACTACACAGATTTTGAGGGGGGCTAGTCATACCACAGGCTACCATTATAACTGAAAAAACAACAAGAATTTTAATATAGCTGTCTGGCCAAATATATTAATTTAAATTGAATGGCTTTTTCTGATATTATAGCTGTGAGGCACAATGTTCTACTGGCAGGCATCTTCAAAACCTTTTTTAGAAGATTTGCTTCAAATTACTTCTGTGCACCAGATCTTGATGGTATGTGCATTTGGGAGTCTGACCAAAGGGGGAAAAAAAAGCTTTTGATTAAATCAATGACCTTTCCTGGAGGTTGAAAGAAATGGAGATTGTAATACAAAAAGCTGCCTCCTCCAACAGTGTTTTCTTCAAAACATTTATTTTGAGCTCTCCTCCATTAACCTTGCCCTAAGTTTTTCACAAATGTTTGTATCCTTGTGCCAGCACAGAAATATTCTTTCCCACCAGCAAATCCTTTAAAATAAATTTCAGTCATTTCCGTGATTATTTCCCTAAATAATTTCCTGATCACCAGTTTCCATTCTTTGCCAGAGAATCCTGATATGTTTCTCCAAAACCTGGCAAAACTGGTTTCCCTCCGCTAATTGGATGTCTTGGCAAACTAGAGACATTCTCCTCCTTGCTTGGAGATGAAAAGTGTGATCATGTCTTAATTATTTTCCGGATTGATTTCACTTGATAAAAAATAGCATCAAGTCATCCTGGCAAATATCTTTGCACTTTGTAATTATTCCATGAAGCGAAGCTCTGGGAAGCCACCAAAGCTGAGAACAACGTGGAACATCCTTCCCTAGAGGTTGATGTTCATGAAAGTTGAGTCTCACAAGGAGTGCAATACCTTGTAGAATATTAGGTTGGCTGTTATTAGATTAGACAACAAAAGCATCACAAATTTCACCAAAAGACAGAGGCTTAATAACATCTCCTGTGTGGAGATGCTGGAGGATAAACTTTGCTTTTGTGCTCACCTGGGTGGCTTCATTTTCAGTTGGGTTGGGACAACCCACAGACAGCTTGGAGGAGCCTCTCAGTGTTTCTTTCAAACTGTCAGGGGTGGATTTTGGTTCTCTGCAGCCCAAGTTGTCTTTGAGAGCAAAGAAATCTGAAGCGACCCTTTTTAGGAAACACACTTCTGTTTTGGTTTTTGGGTTTTTGGTTTTTTTTTTTTGGCTTGTGGATGTTTGATATACCATAAATCATAGAATCCCAAAATGGTTTGGGTTGGGAGGGACCTTAAAGCCCACCCAGTGCCACCTCTGCCATGGCAGGGACACCTTCCACTGTCCCAGGCTGCTCCAAGCCCCAATATCCAGCCTGGCCTTGGGCACTGCCAGGGATCCAGGGGCTCCACAGCTGCTCTGGGAATTCCATCCCAGCCCCTGCCCACCCTCTCAGGGAACAATTCCTCATTTCCAAGACCCCATCCATCCCTGCCCTCCTTCCTCTTAAGGCTATTCTCTCTTACTAATTCCCTAAAGACTATTTCCTGTTTCTATATCCAATTTTTGATGAATTTGTCTACTTACCTGAATGTTTGGTTGAATTTCCAACTCTATCATTGGAGTGTTTGAAGTTTTTCTTCTGAATACATGCCCTTGATTACTTGAAGTTCAGAGTTTTGGAGGACTCAGAACTATGGCTCAGCTGATAAGGTGGTGTTCAATCAAAGGTTGGACTTGAAACAGAGATGGATTTTTCTTTTATCTGTGCCCCTAGCTGTAATTCTCCCAGGGCTGGACCTGGAGAGGTGCTGGTCCCCCAGGACTCTGGGTGGGAGACTACTTCTCTGCTAGTCCTGCTCCTCATTTTCTGGAAACTTTCCGTATAATTATTAACATTTTATTAGCTCTCCATATGGGATTTTTGTTTCTTCCACTGATTCCTGCAATTCCATGTATTTCTACCTGCATTTACCTACCAATCTTGGATTCAGGAAGCAGCCAAAACACATGTTTGACTTTGAGGATAAGCTTAAAATTCACCAAGTGTCTTGGTTTGAGAAACCAGGTGTGTGCTAAGGAAGGCAGGAGCCTCCCCTGAAATGGAAAATGTAAACCCCCTCCCTCTGAATTATTATAATTTTGAAATTAAGGGGCTCTCAGGCAAAGATATGGGAGTAGGAATAACAGTTCTTTGCTAGGAAATTTTAAAATACAACTGCAGTTGTACCAAAAAGAAAGAAAACACTGCCAGAGTCAGACCGTGCCCTGCCCCCTGTGTTTCAGGGCGGTGTCCCAGCCCCATCCCAGGGGGGCTCAGCCCTCCTGCAGTGCCAGCTGTGGCTCTGCTGCAGCAGGGATCCTGCACAAGGGGGGAGTTTTCCTCTGCAGCTCCAGGGCTGCTGCAGATGGGCCTGGGCTCCCTCTGGCCATGCAGGGCAGCAGAAAGCTGCTCCTCTGGCAATGCAGGGGGCAAAGGCTGCTGTGCTGTGCCAGGCCCAGATTGGATCCAGGCAGGAATGCTTGGCTCCTCCCCTGGGCGGAGCATCTCCCCATGGGATGCTGGGATTGGATCAGCCCTGCAGGGACACTCAGTGGCCATGGACAGCAGAGATCTCCTGCAGGGAGGGTTGGCTGTGGGAGAGAGAAAGGAAAAACTGCCCCAGGAACAGCAGAGAACTGCCCCAGCTCGGACAGATGGAAACAGAACACACAGCCCCATTTCCAACCTAAGACACCAATTGTAATGGGGTTTGAGCATCTGCTTAGAGTGAAATCTAAAATTAAATGTCCTTCCTGAATGAGGATGTTCTCTGAGTCAGCCCCTGCTTGCAGTGCTCAGCCTGGGCCCTGGCTGTCCCCAAGTGTGTCAGACACGCCGGATGCTCTCAGAAGTGGTTGATCTGATGAAAGAATTCATCTCCGAGTCATAAAGAAACCACAAGTTTCCTTCACTTTCAGTCTGCTGCTTTGATATCCTTGGTCAGCAGTTCTCCTCAGAAACCATCCCCCAGTGAGATCCCATCCCTCATGATCTGGTTTATGCAGCCTGATTTCCCCACTGCATGAAGATTTTGTCACCCAGCTGTATCCTCTGCATTCCCTTCCTTGGATATTCTGAATATTTGGGGAAGGAGGCTCTTCCCATTGTCTTGCCCAGGGAATCTCCATGTGATTGAAGCCTGAAATAACACAGTGATTAGAGCATGAATTTATGTGTATCATTTCCATAAGGTGCTTTAATGCATGAGATTAGTGTTAATCTGGAGGCGTTCCAATTTAAAAACAGTTTAATAACTTTAGATAAATAAACAAATAAAAATTTTAAGTGTAGGAAAAAATGCTCCCCTCTTATGGAGAAAATTAACCTGAGGGAAAAACTCCCTCCAAATGAACCTTCACCTGTAGCAGCTGAACGTTTTGTTAAGAGCTGAACACATGAAAATCGTCTTTGTAATTAAGGAGTCAATTGTTTTGAGTGCTTTTTTGCAGTATTTAGATTAATAACATAAACCACCACATATGATTTTGGGTATTCATGGTGCACAAAGTTCTGCGGTGTTCCAATTTAAAAATGGTTGAGTAACTTAAAATAAATAAATAAATAAATGTTTTAAAGTGTAGGGAAAAAGGCACTCCACTCAATAAGAAAATTAACCTGAGGAAGAAAATCCCTCCAAATGACCTTCATCTGAAACAGCTGATCATTTTGTTAAGAGCTGAACACACGAAAATCATCTTTGCAATTGAAGAGTCAATTGTTTTGAGTTCTTTTGTGCAGTATTTAGATTAATAACATAAATCACCACATATTATTTTGGTGCACAAAAGTTCTGTGGTTTGGTATAGGAAGCTTGAAAAAGCCATGTTTACCAACCTTACTTGAACTAACTGGTATCATCTTATTTGTTATCCCCTGCAATTCTTTTTTTAAAGGACAATTTCTGGAATGACAGCTGAGTAACATCAGCCTTGCTGTAACTATTTTTGCGTTTTTTAAATATTCCTATTAGAAGCTCAAGCCAGAAAAATACCCCAGGTTTTGGCAGTTGATTAGAACCACTGACTCTGATTTTTGACTCTGCAATGACATGGTTCTGTGTCAAATAAGGCATTCCAAATTCTTTCCTCGTGGAGAGAGCTGTGTGGCTGGCAGTGTCTCTCTGGGCGTGCTTGGATCCTGCCTGTGATGTTGGCAGATGCTTTGGTTCTGCACATGCTTGGCTTGAACAAACCTGCACAAACACAGCTTGCAGAGAAATGCACTCCTTCATCACTTTATCCCTGTGTGCTGTCAATATTCCAGTGGCAAACAAAGCTTCCCTGACCCCCAGACCTGGAGCTGCCCATGTGGAGGACCTGGGGAAAGTCTGGGATTGAAGCTTCTGATTCAGGAAAGTGTCTGAGAAAGTGTCAAATTGTCCTTCTGGTGTTTGCACTTCCTTCTGTCCCACCTCTCACAGGAGAATTGAGGAGCAGGTGGGAGGTTGAGCTCTGGAGGGAGGCACTGGGTGCTGAATCTTCTCCTGGCACTGCTGTGTTGGGAGTTCAGGGATGCAGATTGTCCTGGTTTGGAAAGACAGGTGTCTGCTAAGGAAGGCACGAGCCTCCCCTGAAATGGAGAATGTGAACCCTCCCCATCCCTCCGAATTGCTATAAATTTTAAATTAAGGGGCTCTCAGGCAAAAATATGGGAGCAGGAAATAACAGTTCTTTAATAGGGAGAAGAAAAAGAAAAAATAAAAGGATAAAATAAACCATGCAGTACACTAAAACAACACTGACAGAGTCAGAACCCAACCTGACACCCTGTGGGTCAACATGTTGGCAGCAGCCCCATTGGAATTCTGGCTGCAGCCCTCCTGCAGTGTCAGGGGTGGCTCTGCTGGAGCAGGGATCCTGTAGAGAAGGATGTGTTCTTCCTCTGAAGATCCAGGGGAAGCAGAGGCAGCTGCTGTTCCTCTGGGGAATCCAGTGGAGAAGCCGTGCTGGTGTCTCAAAACCTCTGGATTATATCTGGGTAGGAATGCTTGGCTCCTCCCTCTGGGCTCACATCTCCCAATGGGATGTTATAGTTCTTATCAGCCACGCAGTGACATTCAATAGTCTCTTATCAGCAGACGTCCCCTCCGCAGAGAGGTGTGATTGTGATCACTCAAAGAGAGAGATAAAGCAAACTGCCCACATGACAAAGGTAATCTGCCATACAGATGGTAATGGAAAACATCTTGCATTGCATTTTCCACACAGATGGATCCCTGTGCTGAGCCTGAGCATGTCCTGGGCTACTGTGGGCAAGGGATTGGGGGTTCCCTCCTTGAAAACTTGGAGAATCATCCTCCTTCCTTCCTTTGCTTTCAGAAGTGCCCTGAAAACCAACTGTGGAAACCACTTAAAAATACCAGCTCAAGGGAATGCTTAGTGTTTTCAAAGCCTGTGTTATTTTTTTGAAACCCAGCAAGTTTGTCCTGAGCTAATAAATGTCTTCAGCTGTCCCCAAACCCACATTCTTTGGCAAATAACTGCATTGCCCATAAATAAATATGGTTTCACTGAGCTGTGATGGAAGAGATGCAGAGTGGTGAGAGAAAGTCTGGAAAGTCTGGAACCTTGGAGGGGAAGGAGCTCTTTGTTTGAGTGTTCAGGTGTTAAACCACTTGGCCACCTTAAATATCTGTGTTTATTTGGCAAAATAGGCTTATCTGCTGAGAAACTCCTGAGGCTGTCCTGGCTCTATCAGCAGCTCAGGGTAGAAGGTCGATATTCCACATCAGGCAGGAAAATCTAGGTTTTCTGAAATTTTTCTGCATTTTTTCACCTGCTGTTTAAATCACCTGAAGCTCTGATGGCAATGATAAATCTCACACTGGACATACAAACCAGTGGCTTCAATCATTTGTGCATGTGGGGTGTGAAGGGACCTAACCAGGCTTAATAACAGCTACAATGAAACATCTCATAAAAAGTGAAAATTTAAAAAAAATAACGCCCCAAACCTGTGAAACCACATCCATAAATTTGTTCCTTACATTTTATGTAGTCTTCACTGAGCTCAGTGAGAACGTAGCCTTGTGTAAAGATAAGCCAGCTGTGAGTCTTTGCAGGACTGCAGTTCATGTCTGTGGAGTTATTTTCAAACCCAAAATGAGATCATTAAGAAGAAATCCAGCAGTTACGGTCACCAAGTGACACATCACAGGTACCAGCAGTGTCCTTTGTTGAACCTAGGAACTGAAAAGCTATGAAATATTACCACTCAGCTAAAACATAAATCTTGGCTACTTTAAAGTCTGAGGAAAATTTGTCTACTTTTTCTTTCCTGTTCTCTTTTTCCTTTTTTTAATGCCAGATCATAAAAATAAGATGATGATGGCATGAATAACATTTTTTCAGCCCTCCTACCATAACCTATTTGCCACTTACAAACCAGAATGGGTTGGGCTGGGAGGGACCTTAAAGCCCATCCAGTGTGATAAGTATTTTTAATTTAATTCTGTAACTGCTATAAAACCATGTAGCCATGGCAGGGACACCTTCCACTGTCCCAGGCTGCTCCAGCTCCAATGTCCAACCTGGCCTTGGGCACTGCCAGGGATCCAGGGGCAGCCCCAGCTGCTCTGGGAAACCTCTTCCAGTGCTTCACCAACCTCACAGCCAGGAATTCTTTCCCCATATCCCATCTATGCCCCCACCATTCCCTGTGTGCTGTCCCTGCATCCCCTGGCAATTGTCTCTCTCCAGCTTTCCTGGGGCTCCTCCAGGCCCTGCAAGGCCACCCTGAGCTCAGCCCAAAGCTTCTCCTCTCCAGGCTGAACAATCCAAATTCTCCCAGCTTTTCCTCATGTCTTGGTTGTTAAAATGGAATTGTGCAGGATTCTGGTTACAACTGGATGGGGGAACAATGGATCACCCCTCCATCAAGATCCCCAAATCTTGCTGGAGGCACAGACTTTCCTCAAGGACATCCTGTCCAGATTTCCACTACTCCTCTTGGGGAAATGCAATAGGAATTTAGATCCAAATGTTTTAAGCAGTCCCTTCTGTAGACCAGTCACCATCCTGCAGTGTGAGAAATTCTGGGAATTCAGAAGTGATTCAAAGTGCCCCATTCCATGGAATGATGCTGCACACAGAATTTAATTCCTTTTCTACTGGATCCCAGCTAATTGTGAGTGGTTGTTGGGAAAGTCACGGGTTACCAAGGTAATTCAGCACACATGTTGTAGCAAGCTTTTCACACGTGTCTGGCAAGCCTCTCACAGTAGGAGAAAGCTTTAGGGATTCTTTCCCCAGCCTTAAATCGTGCATTAAATCCTATCAATTATTGGTTCCCCCCCTGTTTCCACTTCTGCTCATTTTTTGTTATTGGGCAGCACTTTTTGTGCCTTGTAACATGATTAACTTAGAGCCTTCTGAAACTCAGAATTTCCAGTTTGCAGAAAACTGTCATATTGTGTCATTTGGTTGAATTCCCAATGGGTTGAAACTTTACTCCCATGGGAGCTAAAGAAGTTTTGCCATTCATGTTGGTGGAAGCAGGACATTGTCTTTATTTTCATTTATATCTATTTATTTCTTGATACTATATTCTTATTCTATATTTATTTCTTAAAGCACTGTGAGACCTACAGAGTGCTTTAGATACAGGTAAAAAGATTGTGATGATCGTGACAAATCCCAGGTCTGTAAAACTCTGAGTTAGATTTAACTTGGCAATTAACTATATTCAGTGTTCTTTTTCTAAATGCGCATAGTTTTTATCCATTAAAGTAAATTAATAGTCCCCAGGAGAAAATATTTTGGTTTATTGTTGCCAAGTCCTTTGATTTCACTCTATTACTTTAAAGATAATAATCTCATTTTCTTCTATGCTGTTGGAAATGTCTTTCTCTAGACGTACTGAGGTTTGAGAATGCAGAAATCAGATCAGGTAGGACTTAAAGTGGAATTTCTTGTGTGTTTGGAATACTTGGTATTTGACACCAGGCCTTACAGATCCAATGTGATCAGTATTTTTAATTTAATTTTGTAACTATTATAAAACCATGTAGCTAAGCAGTGTTAGTTAAAAGTGAATTTTAAACTTTTTTTTACCTCACAGGCATATGGTATTAGTAGGTCTTAGCAAGAGGCAGAAATATCAGACAGTTTCAGAAATGTGTGAATTTTATTTTACTTTTTGGATCACACACCCTGGTCTTGGGAATATTCCTAGAAGATGTAACATCTTCCAAAATGCTTAATTTCTAATGAGTTTATTGAATCTTGTGACAAAACAGAGAATTTCCCTTTGGTGGAGGACAGCTGTCTAAGTGGAAAAAGTCTAATTGACACTGAGGAAAAAGATTGATGGGAAATCAGGTTTTTTTTTTCTGTTTTTCAAATATTCAAATTACAATTGAATTCATGATTAGTATTTCACATCCTGAGGGTTTCTGTTTGTGTCTGCTGAGTGTGGGCATGGACCTCAAGGTGCTCCAAGAGTGGCAGATTTCAGTTTTAAAAAATGATCTGGATTAGCCCTGGTCTTTCGGGGTCACTGAGTTTCAAACACAGATATTCCACATCTGTTTCTTGTTCACAGCCACTAACAAAGAAGTACAATATCAGGAGAGTCCCAAACAGCAGAGTGTGAGAGACACTTTAATAGGTTCCATTCTTGATGAAAATCTTGGAGCAGCCTCACTAATACGGGGTAGAAATCCAATATTCCAGACATTTTTGCTGTGTGAAGTGGCCATCAATCCAGGGATGGGAGGACTTTGAAGGACACTGACAAATAACCACTTCAAACCATTGTGTAGTTCAGTTAAAATTACCTAAAACATTTGGAAGAAAGTGAGGAAAAATGTTGGCCTTTGCCCTAGAGGTTGCTTCTTTTTTCCATGCAGAGAAGTTGCTTTTTGAAAAAGTATTTTGGTTTTGGTGTTTTGTCTTGTTTTGGGTTTTTTTTTTTGTGTGTCCTGTGTTATCTTTGTCACTTTACCAGCTTTAAATTAGCATCAAACATAAAGGTTTTCATATATATTTCATATTTCATAAAGGTTTTCATCAAATATAAAGGTTTTCATATCAGTGGCAACTTGGAGCTGAAAATTTTCAGTGCACTCTAATTTATCAATTAATTAATCAATCCACACAGCACTCCTTTGGCATTTGGTGGTACAACTTGATATTTCAGAGGTGGGAAATTAAGGAAGAAAGGAAGGAAAATTTAGATGGGATTCATTTCATATAAGCAGAGTTATCCAAAAGCTGGGAATAGCAGATGTTCCCTTTGTAGGGAAGAGAAGAGAAATACTTTAAAGGTTGAAATTCATCTCATCTTTTTCAAGTAGCAGTTGTAGGTGCGATTGAACAAAACTATGAAGGTGGTTGTGTTGGGAATTGCAGAAATCTTGAAGAACTAGGGTAGTTCTGACACCTGCACTTAAAATCCTTCAACTCTGCTGAAGTGAATCCCACTTCAGCAGAGAGGAATTCAATTCCCTATCTGCAATGAGTGTCAGCACTTCCCTCTTATTAAGGACATGAATTGATTGTTGAAAATAATTCCAGTGTCATCTAAAGAGAGCTTCTGTTTATTATTTATTATTATATATTTTTAATTAATTTTTTATTTATTATAAAAATATGATCAATTTATTATCAAAATTCTTTTATTCGTTATTGTTGTTGTTGTTATTATTATTATTATTATTATTATTATTATTATTATTATTATTATTATTATTATTATTATTATTATTATTATTTCCCAGCTCTGTGGTGTTTGTTTCATGTAGCCACTAAAGCTGGTCTCCAGTAAAGGTGGGAAAACAGTGCTGTAGCCACCAAAAATATTTTCCCTGGTAAAATTTTAGGTAGCTTGGGTCACAGATAAGGAGTTGGTTAATGAAGTACTTTGATTTTCACTCTGAAAACTTCCAGGGTTTCTTTTCTGTAAAGCATTTTCCATGAGGAAACAGCCCATTGTTAACTGCCGTTATTTCATGAAGTAATGTTAAATAAAAAAGCTGTCCCCAAATCAGGTTCTCTCTCATGTTTTCAGTTCTGCCAGTGAGTGAATTCATTGTGAGAGGAAGGAAGGTGGGGATGGGGGAAAAGTCATGGAGGGATTGATGGCTCACATGGTTTGGGGCAGCAAAAGGAAGGGAAGCAAAAGTGGGAATGCACTAAGGACAAGCAGCCCTGAGTGCAGGGCGCAGAGCGATTGGGGTGCCAGGGCAGCAGGAAAAATCCTTTTTTAAAGTATTCTCTGTACTGAAAGGCATCAGTGCTGACCTGGGAAAGAGCTGCTCGTTGCCTGGAGTGGAGGAAGTTCCTTTCCAGGGGCAGGGAGCACCATCTAGTGACCACAGGGCTGCCCACAGGGCAGGGAACAGGGAAAGCCGTGGGGACATTCCCTGCTCCTCCTCTCTGCTGGCAGCGGGGGAATTGAGAGGCACAAAAGCTTGGAAGCAGTGCTGGAGGAGAGGATGCTCTTTGTGGGATGCAAGTTGTGTCACCCCTGTGATCAGGCAGTGATAATTATTTTAATTATGTGCCTTTATGGGCTGCTGGTGTCCATGCGGTGTTTGGATTTTGGGAATGCAAGTGCCTGGCTCCTGGAGCTGAACTCCACATTTCCAACCATGGGGCAGTGGGTGTGAGCCCATCCCAAAGCTGTGTCACAGACATATTTTCTGAAAAATACTTTTGCTAGGCTTTTTCTCCTGAGAAGCCTCAGAAACAAAATGTAAACAATAATTATGTGCTGCTGTGGAATGCAACAGGTGCAACTTTGATTGGTCTCATGTGGATGTTTTTAATTAATGACCAATCACAGTCCAGCTGTCTCAGACTCTCTGGTCAGTCACAAGTTTTTATTATCATTCCTTTTCTATTCCTTTCAAGCATTCTGATGAAATCCTTTCTTCTATTCTTTAGTATCAATATAATATAATATAATATAATATAATATAATATAATATAATATAATATAATATAATATAATATAATATAATATAATATAATATAATATAATATAATATAATATATAGTTTTATATTATCTATATATTTTGATATAATACATATAATTTTCTTTTAATATAAGATGAATAATAAAATAATAAATCAGCCTTCTGAAATATGGAGTCAAGGTTCTCATCTCTTCCCTCATCCTGGGACCCCTGTGAACACCACCACGGAGCTGGATCCCTTTTTTCCCAGGATTTTGTCCTGGTCCCTCAGACCTGGTGCTGCATCAGAGCCACTCAGGCATGGAAGGAATAAGTTCCTGCAGCAGCCCCAAGGGCACAGCATTCCCAGGGTCAGGGTTCCAGGGGGTCTGGGGAGCAGAGCCCATCACCCCAGAGCTGCTGGCCCTGCAGCCCCATACTGGAATTCCTTTCTCTCCTGGGCACGTGTTTGTTTCACTGTTAAAAGCCTGACTGTGAGACCTTTCTTTGTGCTGAGGGGAGATTTTACCCCTCTGTGGGCAGATTCACTGATATTTTCATCAGAAAACTGGGAATTAAAGGGAGGCAATCCAGCTGAAGGTAAGAGTGTACTTAACTCTCACACACCAAACTGGGCATGGCCAAACTGGAGCTGCATTTTGGCAAAATGCTGAATTCTTTTGAGAGGATTGAGACCTCTAGAAATGTGTCTTCATGTGCCATGAAGTAGCAGTAAATGTGCTTGGACTTTTAAAAACCTGCTTCCAAAAACTGCAGTGCAAATTCTTTTATTGTGCTCCAGTTTTTTGATCTGTAGCCTGGTTCTTTCTAGAGAAGAGTCTCCTTTTTACCTGGAAGGTTGGTGAGAGGAACAAAACTCACTTCTTTTTTCTGCTGTCTTTTCTCTTAATAGTCACATCTGCAGACACTGTATGTACTCATACCAAGCACAACATAAAGATGAATGGATCTCTAGTTTTCCAATGATATACCCAGAGCTTTTTGAGCAGTTCAAGGGATGAAGGTCACCTTACTACCATAGCAGAGTGTGTCTCTAATCTCTTGGTCAGCCCAGAGCAGAGTTCTTCCTTTACCTCCCACACAGCAAGAAGGATTAAAGACCTATTTACACAAGGAATATTGCAATGTATTTCCTTCATATTTCATAGAATCCTGGAATGGTTTGGATTGGAAAAAATCTTAAAGATCTTCTGATTACAACCCTCTTTTGTGGGCAGGGGCACCTTCCACTGTCCACTTCCACTGCTCCAAGCCCAGTGTCCAACCTGGCCTTGGATATTTCCAGGGATCCAGGGGCAGCCACAGCTGCTCTGGGAATTCCATCCCAGCCCTGACCACCCTGCCAGGGAACAATTCCTCATTTCCAAGATCCCATCTAAACCTGCTCTCAGTGTGAAGCCATTCCCTGTGTCCTGTCACTCCATGCCCGTGTGACAAGTCACTCTCAGCTGAACCCGTGTAAAATGCATTTTAGGTGTTCAGGTGAGTACACACATACTGAGCATATTTCTAGTACATCCTAGAAAGGATACAACAAGCAAAACAACTTTTCTGTTTGGAATTTAATCTTCATTTAGGACTCAGTCTGATTTTTTTTTTTTCCCTGCATGATCAAACCCAATCTTCAGGTCTGTCCAGAGCCCTGTTGGTTTAAGCAGGCTTAGATCAGCATAGATTGGATCCTTCAACTCCAGTTTGGAAAGATCTTCTCTGAAGAGGGAACTCTTGAGTCCTAAAGGTAGAAAGCACTCCAAGCAGAGTTTAAGGGTGTTCAGGAAAGAGTTTAAGCTCAGCTGTAACTGTAAAGCATGTGCAAGTGCCTGCTTTGATCAAGACACTTCAGCACATGTTCAGTGTTAACACATGCTGGGGAGTTTTGCTGCTCTGCAGTTCCCAGATGCAGGCTGAAAGTAGGCAGGACAACAGCTGAAAGGAGGCAGGACAACTTAGGGTGACAAGCTTCAGAGAGAAATTAGAGGGGGGCATTAGGTGACTTGTGGGATTTTTTGTCCTGTTTTTATTCTGTTTGTTGACCAAGTTGTTCAAACTCACAGACTGTTGTTTCAGACAACAACGCAGAATTGCCTAACATAACAAAAGCATATTTTTCTTTCTGTTTAACCTTAAAAAAATCAGAAAAGAGAAAAATTACTGGAGTGTTTGTACTCTTTTTCTTTTGCAACTGGATGATGGTGATTTGATAACCCAATATTTTCCTTGCCTCACAGTACCAAAGCTCTGCTTGCAATTGGATTGGCCTCAGCGTAAGCACTCAGAAATCTGCCTGTGGGTATTAGTTTGAAAGTCAAATAAACTTCCCTGGATTCTTTGGCACAGAATGTGTGCCAGCTTCAAATGGCAAAATCCTTACTGGGCTGTGGGCTCTGTAAAACTTATATAATAATAATAGAGCTCAGCAGTGCTCCTTATGCTTCCAAAATCCTTGTGTAAACCAAGAGGAGGTTTGTGTATATGGAGGTGGGATGGAGAAGAATCATTACTAAAAACTGCTTATGAATGAATTTGTTAGATCCTCTCCACTGGGGAGCTGGAACTGATACTTGCAACCTCGTGATATATTGGAGGAAAAACCAAAATATCAGGGGCTTAACTGGAGTGGAAGTCACCCAACTGAAACATTATACAATGCTTTGAAATTTCAAGAGAAAGGTTCTAATCTTTTGGCTGTCTTGCTCATTGTTTGGAGATGAAAAGGGAGGAAATCAACATCCCCATGAAATACAATTACTATAAATTGCTTTCTTTTCATACTGTTCATAATGAAAATAGGAAAGTTACCTACTCTGCAGGAGCACTGTAATTTGGTGGAAGCAGACTGCAAGAGCACATTCAGCAGTGCAACATGCATTTCTACATGAACCAACTAATGGAGAATATAAAATATTGTATAGCAGTGCTGACTCCAGATTGCTCTGAAGCCACGAAAAATATTCTTTACAGTGGAAGAATGGAGAGCTCCTTAAAGTGAACTCTAAAACTGAGTTGATCTTGTGCAGGGAGTTGATCCTGAGTCCCAAAGATTGGATTTGACCATCTTGGAGCTCTTTCCCACATTAGTGGTTCTGTTTGTCACTGCTGCATCCAGGGATTCC
The DNA here is from genome assembly GCF_027579445.1 of Ammospiza nelsoni. Classification (NCBI taxonomy): domain Eukaryota; kingdom Metazoa; phylum Chordata; class Aves; order Passeriformes; family Passerellidae; genus Ammospiza; species Ammospiza nelsoni. The sequence goes on from NC_080634.1 coordinate 117,249,210, forward strand.
CAGCTCTGTGGTCCCCATGAGACACGTGGAAATGGGAATTTCCTGGATCTGGCAGGGCCATTCCCACAAGCAGGGGAGGGTGGATGAGCTTTTGCTCTGCCCTGGAGGACAAACCAGTGAGGGACTCTGTGTGCACCTCTGGGAAAACGCATTTCACCTTTCTTGGGTTGGCATAGGAGGGGAGAAATGAACTGGGACTTTCTGCTGTCTTTGTGTGGAAAAACTGTGTGTTGAATGCCAGCACTCATCACCAGCTACAGAACAGACCTCCCATTTCCTTTTTTTTCCTAAGGTTGGGAGAAGGCGGCATTGGGAGAGGGTGAGGTCATCATTCCATTAAATAATGCTGCAATGAGCCATTCACTATTTCTTGCTCTTTTTATTGTACCAGAGTACCTGGTCAGGGGGCAGGACCTTACTACGGCTGGAATTATCTTCCAGGCAACCTGTGCATGGTTGGGTGTTGTCATAGCAAGCAATGAGAAATTATAAACCTGTTAGAGCAGGACCAGCTTTTAAAAATTTTTTTATAAAAAAAATTAATGAATTCTGACTCGTTCTGATTTTTCCTTCCATTTTAACGGGTTGTATTTTTAAGCTTTTCTCTTCAGGCTGAAAGCTCAGTATCTCTTGACACCAGGAATTGTATATTTTATGAAAATATAGAAAACTGTGAGGCTCCTAAGTGTGAAAGGGTTGTGCCAGCACTGGATCCTGAGTGGAATACCCTGGCTGGTACTGTGGAAGCACTTTGCCTTTCTGACATATATTTTTTTTTTAAAGTTCAGGTCTCTTATACAAAGGGACAGGGACAGTGTTTTGTTTGCACAGCTGGGAATTCTGGGGTGCCCCATGACTGCCAAGTGCTCTGAAAGGACAAATAAAAATATAACACTGAATAAAAAATGGCCATCACACTCTAACCAGGAAGGGACCTGCCAGTGAAACCATCTCATTTCCATTCATGGATAGAGCTGTGAATTTAGGGAAAAACATGGAAGATTTAAGACTGTTTATGGCATTCAGGCATCTGCTTTTGAAGTTTTGTCATTTGGTGACTTCCTCTCCTCAGTAAGAAAGAGACATCAAAATCAAATTATTGTCCCCGACCTATGTGCTTGTTCTCTAAAGAAAAAAAAAAGTGCTCAATCAGATAGGCTGGAGAGTGTCAATAGCTCAGGAATGCAGGAATGAGGTTAATGGACAAATATAGACGTGGTGTAAGCAGGCCCAGGCCTCATTAACATATTTGGAGTTACACCCATTTATACCCAGCCTGGCTTTGGCCCTGGATCAGCAATTCCCCAGGGACCAGCCTGCATCAAACCACTGCTGAATTTGGCCCATTTCATCTGACATCTGCATCCTGCCTCGAAGTGGCCTGTCACACTTACTGCACATCACATCACACCTGCCCAGCCGGCCACTGGCAATTGACTTTTTTGTTTAAAAAAAACACCAAAAAAGCAACAAAAATTAAAAAAAAAAAAATCAGTCACATATCATCAAGAAAAACAACATTGTTTTAGGACTCTTATCTCTTCACTCCCAAATATCCTGTTTCTTCGAGCTGCGGTGGCCAGGACCAATAGAAACCTCTTCCTGCCATTGGCTGACTTCATTTCCCAGAGTTAGCACAATCTCATCCGCTCTAAACAACCTCATCAAAACTTCTTTCTGGTCAGAGCGAAGCAATAATTATTATTAGCAATTATTAGCGATCAATAATCTTGATCACATTATGGCAAGCACTATTAAGGTAAGGAGGGGGGTACCTTTTTTTGGTTGGAATTTTTTTCTCACTGCCGTGTTCTTTGGTTTCCTTTATCAACCTAGATAAGTTAGAATTGGGCAACACCCCCACTGCCACAATAGAGGACAACAAGATTTCCTTTGTACTGCCTAGTAAATTTCCTTTTTCCTACTCCAACCATCCGCAAGGCTTAAAAACTTCAAACTCGGAAAAAAAATTGGGTTTTTTAAATTCACTGTTCAGTGGTGTGGATTGCATAGACGAAGCCCTTTTGTGAGAGCTTCTGAAATTTCTTGTAGGTATCCCTGGGACGACTTGGATGTGTTTGTGGACTGCCATGAGGGGAGAGGGTGTGCACTGCAAGGAAAAACCGGGCTCCTAAAGGGCACTAAACTTTTGGATACTTTGAAATGTTTCTCTTGCGGATGGGGACACAAATGGGAAGGAGAGGCACCAGCTCTTGTTTCTCTCTCTCATGCAGGTGTTAATTATGTGCTTTTCTAGAAACTCTTAACTTTAAACTCAGGACTTTTCTGGATGTTGTTTTAATGGTGGTGGGAAGATCTCGCGGGCGTGTTCTTTTTTTATTGTTTTAATTTTTTGGACAATAAAAATCTCCTCCTGGTGCATAATTTGATCTCAGAGCATGGTTTGTCGGCTTTGGGTTGTTGTTTTTTTTTTTTTTAAGAATGGCTTTGCTGAGTTTTTTTGGGCTGTGTCACTTAGAAAGTTGAGTAAATCTGTCTGTCTAGTTTTTGTTTCTTTGGACAGCAGTTACCAATAGAGCAATAGCTGTGATTAATTGCAGAATGTAACGGCAATTAAGTGATTTCTGATAGCGAAACTAATTTTACATAAAGAGCATGGATAGGGAGGACTCTGCTGTGTTGTTTTATCAGGTTTGGGATCAAGGTATTGTCGGATTCAGGACTGAGGTATTTGTTTTCGTTGTGGCATTGTCTGTTTCTGTACTTTTCTAATTATCTCAGAGATTTAACGAGGGGTATGGAATATCTGGCTGTTGGATAAGAAGGGCTGCAGTTGGATTTTTCAGTAAATTCTGCTCCAGTGTTTACATTTCAGAGATCATTTGATGCTTTTTGTTACAGTTTTGGGAAGCTGACAGTGGTGCCCGAGGGCAGTGCGATTGAAAAGTCAAATGAACCTTTTGTTTTTGTGTTTTTGTAATAACTGATGTTTTCATGAGGCTATCAATAGAGACATAGATCTTACTCTCCTCTGCATTGCTGGCCAGCATCTGTTAAATGCTCAGTACCTCCTGAAACTGAATTCCCTTTGGTTTTGGCCGTGCATTTCAGAGCACGCAGGACATGACAGGCACCTAATGAAAATCTTGAGTTTCAGGGAGTCAAGTTTGGGCTGAAAGGAGGGCTGTGCACTGAGGTTTTAATGATGGGTTTGCTTCTATTAATCAGAATATTGATACAAATTTATTTTGAAAAATAATGGCACCCACAAGATAGGACACCGTTTGCTCTTTAGGTAACTCCTATTATTTATTTCCTTTATGTTTCATACTGACTGAATTTTAATAGGCTAGAAGATGGTTAAATGATACCTAATTGTTGTTATTTAACCTCCACCTTACACTTAGAGAGCTGTTTTATACAGCCTGGTAATGCAATGTACTCAGCAAAATGGAAAAATGTACAATTCTCTGTCCTCATCTGGAGTGTGAATCTTGCAGGAGATCTCAGACAACCCAAAATGTTGAGGATTTTGCTGCCCAGGCTGCTGGGAAGGCCTTACATACTGTAGCAAGAATTAAAATTTTATTTTTGCAAGTGCAAAATGTGAAATGACTGGAAAGAAATGACAGGTGCTTTGTATTCGAGGTGCAGGAAATGTGCTCTGACATGAGGCTGAGACGGTCCAAAGATTTTCAATTCCTCTTCTATGGGGAGTGGATAAAGAAGCCTTTTAACTGAAGGGTTTCTGAAATAAAGACATTCCCTTTGAAGGCCAGGCAGGTGTTTGTTTAGATTTTGCTAAACTGTTACACACATATATATATTTAATCATATAAATATTGAATATAATGGCTTGTGTTGTCTGCTGGCAGTGGGTGCCCCAGCTCTCCCAGTGTGGAGAGCCTCATCTGGGAATTCACTGACTTCTTCGGGGAAGCCGTGGAACCACCAAATTTCAGAATTAGGATGGGAATCCTTCTGAATTTGTTTACAACGGGGCTGAGACTTCTCGGAACCTGCAAAGGTGACCTTCCAGTCAGGCTGTCTGATTCATCCTTTCCCTCTCACCACCCTGCAGATGGACCCGTGGGACACGGGGGCTCAGCAGGAACCCAGCTGCTGTCACTGGGGCTCTGGGCAGGCAAACCCTGATGGGACATTCTGGGGGCTATGAGATTGTGGGTGCTGTGAGATTTTGGGTGCTGGAAGATTTTGGGTCCTGTGAATTTTTGGCAGCTGTGAGATTTTGGGTGCTGTGAGATTTTGGGAGCTGTGAGATTTTGGGTGCTGGTAGATTTTGGGTCCTGTGAATTTTTGGCAGCTGTGAGATTTTGGGTGCTGTGAGATTTTGGGAGCTGTGAGATTTTGGGTGCTGGAAGATTTTGGGTCCTGTGAATTTTTGGCTGCTGTGAGATTTTGGGTGCTGTGAGATTTTGGGAGCTGTGAGATTTTGGGTGCTGGAAGATTTTGGGTCCTGTGAATTTTTGGGTGCTGTGAGATTTTGGGTGCTGTGAGATTTTGGGTGCTGGAAGATTTTGGGTCCTGTGAATTTTTGGGTGCTGTGAGTGAGTTTTTGGGTGCTGAATTTGACATCCTGAGCATGGTTTTCCCAGAGGATCACTCTCTCCTCACCCCATGCCCTCCTCCTGTTGCCCCCTGTTCCTTTTTCCCACTGTGGTGGAAGGTTTGTCCTGAAGAGGAGGAAGAGGAGGATGAAGCAGCAGCTTTTTCCCAAGCTCTGACATGGATAAATAATATTAATCTGAGTTCCCCACTGGACCATCCTTGCCCAGGCCAGGGATCTCTCCCTTGGATGGGGAGAGGTCAGTGCAAGAAGCTGTGCAGAGGAAGGTGCAAGAAGGAGCCTCCCCAAACCCAAAATTTTGGGTTGATATTTCATATCCCAATACCTGGTGCACACTCAGCTGAGCTCTCTGTTATGTTTCTTTGGCATTTTGGAGGATGAAATGTGGTTTTTCAAGTGGAAAAAGTCTCCTTAGAGTGAAGATTTCAGTGCTGACAGGTTTCCCTCTGGCTCAGGTGGCGTCTGACAGCACTGCAGTGGCACAGCAGTGCAGAGCACTGAAGCTGAACATTATAAAATAAATGCAGTTATTTGTATTTATTAGTCACACTAATTACTGTAAATACAATTTTAGAACATATCTGAATTGGACATCAGTCTTTTGTTTGTGTTTTGCCTTTTTTTTTAAATAGAATGGAGCAAAAATTAATTGAGTTACCTTGAGGTGCAGTAAAAATAGTTATCCTGGAGGTCATTTTGGTGTTTTTTTCCCATTAAATAGAAAAAATACAACTATAATTCTAATTCTTGTCATGTTCAAGTCTTGCTCTGTTTCTCTCTTCTCCTGCCAGTGCCATTATGCTTATTCTTAAAAAAACTTGTCAGTAACTTGACTTAATAATAATTTATTGTTTATACTTGTGGATATTTCTTTAACTTACACCTAAATAAGCTCACATCCACTCTTCGTTATTATTTGCTGAAGTGATGTTCATATGGAATCTGTGATTTCAGGGAGAAAAAGTCTGTGTGTTTGATAAAGGACAGGAGAATCTTTGTGGTTTCTGAGGCTTGAGGGTGAGGATGCACTGATTAAAGCAGAATATAGGAGGCAGGATTAATTTTTTTTGAGGAATCTTATTCTGTGCTTGTCTCTATACCATTAGTTTTTTCTCACTTTCTTTAGAAACTCCAAGTAGTCACTGAAATCCTTCTGAAAGCTGGAGACAGTTAAGAAATAAATCTGTTCTTGGCATATGGAAATGTTTAAGGCTTTGTTTAGAGGATTGCATCTGCACTGAGTCCAGCAGAGCTGACACAGTAATTTGTACTTTTGTTCCTTGCATTACAACAATTGTAAAGATCATTATCTTTTTTTTCCCCCCCTCATCTGAGTTAGCAGCTGATCCAATGGCATATTTAACTTGTTTAACTTTTTAATATATTTAACTTTGTTCACTTTATCAAAGCTTGTAAATCCTTCCGTTGGCTTTGGTGATGTTGAACATTTAAACATTTAAATTTTCTGAGCGCACACCTTAGTGCTCTGGTGAACCAGAGACAGCAATAGAGCCTTAAAGCACTTACCCTGATCCTCCACTCCTCAATCCAAACTTCCACCAATTTCATGAAAGTTTTATCCCAATAAAGGCAGCAGAATCAGAGCTATAATTATTTCCAGGTAAAGCACTATTTCTGACTCAAATACAAATGTGCAATTTCAAGGCAGAAATGAACAGAAGTTATTCTGGGGGGATTTTTGTGTTGTTTTCTTTCGCTTTTAATCAGCAGTCATTTAACTCAATTTTGTTTGTGTCTTCATATGCCAAAACCAAGTGAAATATAAGGATTTTGCTTTCTAGAATTAAGTCCCCAGGCAAGGAACAACAGCTGGAAAATGCATATGTTTGACTGTCTGAGCTTGTTGGTTTGTTTGTTTTTCCTGAACAAGAACTACATTATCCCTTAACAAAATGTTTTTCAGCAAGTTCCCCGTGTTACAAAAGGCCTTTCAGAAATAATGTTCAAAGAAACAAGTGCTCTTGGAGAATGACTTGCTGGAAGATAAACACAGAAGCAGTTTTGCAAAATGTCAATGCCAAAAAAAAGATTTATTTTCCAAGCGACGCTTTATAATTCAATAAAAATATATAATGCTGTTTACTCAGGAAGAAGTAGTCTTTGTAATGCAAGTTTCTAAATAAAGCCAAGAGAATTACTTGGAAAATTGGGAAAAAAATTAAAAAAAGAAAATTTTGTTTTGCATCACTTGTATTATGAATTTTAGCAAAATAAGGGTGATACAGTAGAAAATATCACAGTGCCAAACCTTGTCAGGGTAACTAATTCATTGACTGCAATGGGATTTTTATTATAACTATCTTTGAAAAATTAATTTCTTTGGATAGGTAATTATGCAGCCACCCTGCTGTCTTTGATATACATATCTATATATTATTTTTTAAATATATATTTGTGTATTACAGAAGAAATTTTTGCATTGAAAACATCAAGAAAAATGGGAAAACTTTGAAGCACTTATATGAAAAAGACATCAGTCCTTTCCTTAAGGAATGGATGTATCTTTGTGGTTGGAGGGGTTGTTTTGAATTTTATAACCAAGTCTGTCTGAGGCTGGAGAATGCTGTGTCCCTCAATTTATTCCTGCTCGCTTAGAAAAACTATATAATCCTGTAAATAATTTATAACTATGAACAGAGAGATTTTAGGAAATCTGGTGAGATTTGGCTTGCAAATATTACCTTTCTCCTTGAAATGCGTCTTTAGGCACCGGGTTACCAATTTTTACTATGCACAGAGAAAGACTGGACATTTCTTTCAGGAAAGGGATATTAGTGGTTAATTAATAAAATTCATTATGGTTTTAAATAATTGCTGTGTATGAACCAGCAATTACCTCTTCTGGTAATTATAATCAATCTTGTTTCAAAGTAAAATGAATGAATTGACAATCAGTCGCCACAAGAATGTCACCGAACATTAAAAGTTATACAAGAACGATGAGTAATAATGAAATTTTTTTTAAGGGCTGGGCTGAGGGACCCAGAGTGGCCAAGGAAATGTTTTTTTGGGAGCAGTGAGTGGAAGGCATGCCTGGGATGTGATGTGTTCCCCGTGCAGGGCTGTGTGTTTGCGGGTGGGAAGTGGTGTCACCAGGCTGGCGTGACCTCGTCACCCCCAGAGAGGAGCTGACTTGCTTAGTCAAAGGTGCGTGCTGCCAACAATGACAGGGACTGGCTTTATGCAAATACCTGCAGGAAGGGGTGGATCCCGGTTTTCGGGAAGTGACAGGGACTCTTTAAAGGTACCTGCCTGATTTAACAGGGGGGACAGAGTGGCAGACCAAGATATGGTGCCACAAGTGGAGAAAAAACCCCCAGGAGACTGGAAATGCTTTGACTGACAAATCCCTCATTGCAGCACGTTAATTCTACGTGGAAGGTTTTGCATAACTGCAGGAGGGTTTTTTTAAGCTTCATTCTTCAGAGCTGAAAAACATCTTTTTTTAGACTCTCTGTTTATTACCTTGATAAACAGCAAAATGCTGCCACAGCAATTACCTTGATGATAAAGGGTCTGTAGACAGATACTTCCTGCATTCATTTCCTACCCAGATAAGCTGCCAAAATCAGGGACTACCAATACAGGAAATGCTTTCAATAGGAACTTCCTATCTGTTAATATCTAATTCACTGGAAAGATCTGAGTCCTTCTTGTTTCATATAAAGGTAATGCTCTACCTGATGCTTTTTAAACACTCAAGCCACAGCACAATGCGTCTGTTGCTGTAATAAATTTCAAACCAATGCAGTTATCCTGGACTATGAAATATCAGCATTTTTCTCTGCAGGGGTAGGAAAAGTACCCCTGCATTTTATAATAATTGGGAATCAGGATGCTTCAAAATCCACTGTCATTTTGTCAGCTGAAAAATAATCCTCCTTCAAACTGCTTGTTGCCTGAATCCTTTGCTCATTTCTGTACATTCCAAGTAAAATACACATTTCAGTAGTCCATTAAATAGACATTAAAATACACATTTCAGTAGCACTTGAGGTGGACTTCTCCAACAAATAATTCAGAGCATGTTCTGGAGGTCTTGAAGATTCATGGCCATGTTTTGCAATCCACAGTGCTCTACATATTCATCCAAAATGACTGAAACAAAAATTTTACCTCACTGTGCTGGGAAATAGAAACATTACTAACCTGTGTGTTTGAACCTCTGCTAAGGAAAAAAGAGCAAAGGAAATAAAGACAGAAAACCTCCACTGCTAATCGTAACTTCAGGGTAATTTGTTTCAGGCACATGAGCAGCAGGATGAATGAGGATTTATGAAACCTGGAGTGAAATTGGCCAAAATGAAGTCAGCAGTATGACTTGACTGGGGCCAGGCTTTCACTCAAGTTATTCAGGAGTTCAGCCCAAAATTTCTGTGTTGTTTTGCCAGTGATTCCGCTGGAGTCATTCCAGGTTTCTGCCACTGTGAATGAGATGGGTATTTTGGCCTTTCCCTGCAGAACTGAGAAGTCCTTTGCTGTCGTGGCTTCATTTACATCCCACATTTTCCTCTGGGATGAGCAGTCCCACATTCAGGTATCTCCTCAGGTTGCTAAATCCGTGTTGTGCTCTGTACCTGGCATCTGAGGGCCTGGTTGGGTTTTCTGAGGCTGGGAATCTGAGGCTGGATTCACAGGCCTTTCCGGACACCATGGTGAATGCATCCCTTGGAGATTCCTTGGCTGTGGGACAGGAGGGCACCTGACCCAAAACCCCAGATACTACAGAGGGTTCTGCAGGGCGGAGATTAATTTTGACAAGCGGCTTTCCCAAGGCCGTGAGTGAAGAAGCTTCAGGAAGTTGCCCCTTGGCTTTGGGCTCACAGGGGTGCTGGAGAAATGCACGCTTTGTCCTGAAAGCAATGTTCCTCAGATGTGGTTTAGTCAACTCTTATCTGCTCACATAAATTTTTATTATTGTTAATCTTTGGCGTACTCACAGCAGCTTTCCTCATGCGTCAGTTATTCCCTTGGAAGTGCTCAAAACTGTTGCTTTTTACTAATCAGACCAGCTCACTAAAGTGGTGGCCAGAGACATTTTTCACATTATTTCCATGCAGGCATTACCTTTTAAAATATTTGCCCGCCATTTGTCATCGAGGCATCGTTACCTCTGCTGTTTTCATGGAATTCAGAGTCCGATTGTTTAGTCTACGTCAAGGGGGAAAAATGAGGGGGGTCCTGTGCCTTTAATGTTGTTTATAACGGTTGGACAGAGCTTGTCAGGTGAAGGTTAATTGCTCTCCAGTTAAAGCAGTTCTCTGCACAGATGGGTTATCAGGGCTGAACACTCGTTACAAGATTAATCTCGTTTCCGACAAGACTTCCCTTTCCTCCAACTGATTTTTGCTCAGCCATTGGACCTGTCAGCAGCCGTTAGGAGAAGGGTGGGTTACCTCTGGGATATTAATGCCTGCGAGCAGCCAAACAATGCCGAGCGTGTGTCATATCGGCGGGGAACATCTTTAGGAGACGGCACATTTCAGAGCTCTTCTGAAGGTCGAGATTCATAAACAACAGAAACAATCAGGAGTGTTTGTGTTAACCCTCCTCGTCGACACTTTTTTTTGTGTCCCTCCTCATCTCCTTGGAGTTTTTTTTTTAGGTCCAAGGGTGTATTTTTGGGTGTGTTTTAGCCAGCAAAGCAGCCCTGAGGAGATGTGGAGCCCAAGATGCTTCTGTCTGGTTGATTGATGGACAAGACCTTCAGTTTGTGCTTAAATGAGAGCAAATAAACCTCTCATGATGAGTGGTGACCACTCCCACACCACTGGAGAATGGTGACCACTCAAAAACCTCAAACTTTGGGAGTTCTGTCTTCGGCTCTAAGCCAAGACAGGGTTTTTGGGTTTTTAAATCAGGTTAAAATGAAAGGGGGAGGAAAGGGAGCATGACTTTCATTAGAATGTGTCTATGCTTAGCTATGTAACTTAGGAGCCTTGCTTGAGTCATGGTGAATGGAGAGGAAAAGGGTGTCTGTAGAATGACAAGGTCTTACCAACATTTTTCAGATACTCTGTGGAGGCATTTATTTTTCTCCATAGCTGTAACATTGGGAAATAGAGGCTAATAATTGATGGACCTAAGTTAGGTCCATCAATTAAACCATTAAACATGTTGAATTTTCCTCTTTTTTCCAAGCTGGAGCCATTCAGAGATGGATCCACTGGGCTGCAGAGGTATGAAGTGGATGTGAATTGTGAGGAGAAGCAGACACATCACATTCTTAGCACAGTTTTGCCTTTCTGGCCAAGGCTGCAGCAGCTCTGCCAGTCCAGGCTCATCCTGAGCCTTTGCATGGACTGAGTTCAAGGAGGCTGAGGCACGAACACAAGAGTCTCGCTGGAGTTTTTGGGTTTATTTCAGGAGATCTGATACAACCAAAATAACACAACTTGGCAGAAGGCTCTGGCTGCCAGCTCTCTGCCACGCAGCTTTAGTCAGTAAATTCTGAAACACCAAACAAATATTCAAGGCAACAAACAGGGTGGCTCTGATGTTTCCTTTGAGTTTCCTGTCCTGGCTTGGGATCAGCTCTGTCCTGTCGATGGTGCTGAGTCTCTTCATTGACTTCTGTGAACTTTGAGTCAGGCTGGGTTGTCCCAGCCAAGAAATCCAGCTCTGTGGAGGGTCCTGGGCTGCATGGCATTCACTGGATGATTTATTTACAGTTTGTTTTATAAACATGCAACAAAACTAATAAATTATACAAAAAACAAGTTTTGTTTAAAAAAAAAAACTATCTTCAAGTTTCTGAGAATTCCCTAATTTTCTTTTTTAAAATTTCTTTTAATAATCAAGTACTTTAATAACATTACTGCAGAATTCTTGGGGTTTCTCATACTAGCAAGATTAAAAATGCATTTTCCTTTGATTTAGAATCCACGGGGTTTAGGGAAATTTACTTGCTCCAGTTATAAAGCTGAAATGAAAGGTAGACAGGAATGTAACCTCTGGATGTCATCCTCTTCGGCACTGTGCATTCAGAGCCAAAGCAATTCAAGAGAGTGAATTCCATTACTGGTTCTAATAAGATAGGAAAAGTGCATAGTAAATCTTTACAATGCCAACCAAATCACCGCTGCTTCATGCCAAAAGAGGCAAGTTTAGTAGAAAGTTTTTTAATGGGCCAGGTTGAATTATTTTTAAAAGAAGAGAGTCCCTAAGAGGCTGTTAAATCTCTGCTTAGAGCCCTGAACGAGGATCTTGTTTTTCAAGATGCTGTTGGAGAGTTCCTGCTGCCTGTGCTCAGTGAGAATTCTGATGGTTTTGAAGAGGGAAGCTTAACACACAATTAGGAATTGTTGTTGTGCCACTTACCTGATGTGAGAAAACTCCTCCTTGTCAGTACCACCTTTCTAGAAAAAGGAAATTGAAAGTGGATTTTCCAAGGAAAAGTCTTTTTATAGCAAAATAATAGAATCTTTACTGTGAGGGCAGCGAGGCCCTGGCACAGGGTGCCCAGAGGAGCTGGGGCTGCCCCTGGATTGCTGGAAATGTCCAAGAACAGGCTGGACATTGGGGCTGGGAGCAGCCTGGCACAGTGGGAGGTGTCCCTGCCATGGCAGGGGTGGCACTGCGTGGGCTTTAAGGTCCCTTGCAGTCCCAACCATTCCATCATTGTGAGATAATTTGGTTTTCTCACTTAAAATGGGAAGCTTTAGATCCAGACATTCAAAATGAACTAGGAATTCCAAAGCTGTTTGTTGGGCAAGTGGGTTGTAGATTTGACAACTGCAACATCTTTAAAAAAAAATTCTTTTTAATAGATGTTGGAAAAAGATGTTGTGCTAAAAAGATGTTGTGCTAAAGCACAATCTGTGAAATGTGCATGTAAATTACTGACTTTAAACTCATTCTGTGTGAATTTTCTGTCTGCAATGGTGCCCACATCCTTTTCAGTCAGCGTGAATGCGAAATCTCACAGAATCACAGAATCACTGAGGTTGGACAGGACCTCCAAAACAGCCAAGTGCCAGCTGTGCCCCATGGGCACCCTGTCCCCAGCCCAGAGCACTCAGTGCCACCTCCAGGGCACACCTGCAGGGATGGGCACTGCAAAGCTCCCTGGGCAGCCCCTGGCAAGGCCTGAGCTCCCTTTCCATGGGCAAATTGCTGCTGCTGTCCCAGCTGAGCCTGCCCTGGCCCAGCCTGAGGCCGCTCCCTCTGCTCCTGTCCCTGTTCCCTGGAGCAGAGCCCGAGCCCCCGGCTGTGCCCTCCTGGCAGGGACTTGTGCAGAGCCACAAGGGCCCCTGAGCCTCCTTTGCTCCAGCCTCAGCCCCTTCCAGCTCCTCAGGGATTCTCCAGCCCCTTCCAGCTCCCTCAGGGATTCTCCAGCCCCTTCCAGCTCCTCAGGGATTCTCCAGCCCCTTCCAGCTCCTCAGGGATTCTGCAGCCCCTTCCCAGCTCCCTCAGGGATTCTGCAACCCCTTCCCAGCTCCCTCAGGGATTCTGCAGCCCCTTCCAGCTCCCTCAGCCCCTCCTGGCAGGGACTTGTGCAGAGCCGCAAGGTCTCCCTTATTTGCTGTCTTCAAATTTACTTATTTTCTCCACACCTTCATCACATCCTTAATGTAACCTTTTAGGACCCAGACCAGACCAAATTCTGTTTCAAATACGTTTCTCTTCCAGGCTTGGGTCTTCATAAAACTATTTTCCTCTTTTGTAGAATTTTTATTCAGCCTCTATGCATCTCATCTGCTTCTTGGAAGATGCAATTCTCGCCAGCTCTCAGCATTTTTATTGGGAATCTTGTGATATTTAGCAACTAAGGGTCACTTTCTTGAATTGTGAACATCTGAAATCTTCAGTGTTCACAGACAAATGCTCTAGTTCTAAAAATTTTGTCTTAAAAGCGAAGATATGGACATTGTGTTTAAGTAATTGTTTCCCAAGGCCTCATCCAAAACTTCCTGGTTGTGTTTCTGATTTGTAAGCTGGGATTCAGATGTTTTCTTGTCATCAGGTTAAATCTTATTCCTGAAGGTGTCAAGAAATAAAGCTGGCAGTTCAACCTCTTGGCGAATTTGCTGTGTAGTAACTGCCAAAAGCTTCATATTTAAAAAAAATTTAAAATATTCAAATTTCACATCACAAAATTATGATTATATAATCACAAGTAAAGAAAATGCATTTCTATTTATATATTCATAGAAATTTTCCCTCCAAATATTGTAATTTAGGGGGCTTTAAGGCTTTTAGTGCGTTGCAGAGGATCAATTAAAGATGCTCTAGGTTGCTTGAGAAAGGTCAGCATTACATTGGGTGTCTGTGAGCCCCAAAGCATTGCTTTGCTTTTTTCCCCTCCTAATTCTCTGTTTCTTTCCTTAGTGAAAAGGAGAGAAATTCATAAGGTTGAGTAAGAAGCTGAGTTAAAATGTTGCAAAAAGTTTAATATGAAAGTCTCAAGGTAGAGGTAGAAAGCAGTAGGATGTGATATTGAAATTAAGGTGAAAGGAAAAAAATGTTAAATTTTCTGTCAGTAAAAATATTCAGAATGCACAATGACATGATCTTAAAAATAATGAAATTTCAGTGAAACATATATATATATATATATATATATATATATATATATATATCTTGTCTTATCTTCCTTCTAATTCACAAATATTTTACTGAAAATGAAATCCAACAGTGTTTTTAGCTGACTCCAGAATTTAGGTTCAGAGGAACCTAAGGTTCAGTAGGATCATGAAAATTGGCAGCCACCATTGTTAAAAAGGAAGCTTGATAAATCCTCAGAATTAACTTTTTTGAAATCCTAGCTAAATAGGATTGGGATGATGCTGAAAGTGAAATTTCTAAGCTTGAGAAGGATGCTAAAACTAGATTCTCATTAGGAGGAACTTGATTTAAATTTTGTTTTAAATAATTTTCCCACTATTCCATGAACAACTGAAGCAATAATTATCAGTGCCAGTCAGTGCTGCTAAAAAAACCAAACCAAAGTGAAAGGTAGGAAAACAGAATCTGTTGAGGAAGTTCTTTGAGTCATGAAGTGTCCTAAGAAGGACAAAGTTTTCAATTTTTTTTGAAGATGTCAGCTTTGTATTGGAGAGACACTGTCAGACAAGAAAAGCAAAGTCATTTTACTGTGAATTTTCATGGCAGTGAGCATAAATCTGTAATCCCCAGTGTTCCAGGGACCATTTACAGTCACCGGCCTTGTTTAAATGAATGACAAGGTGGCCAAGAAAAGGAGAATAGAGGCCCAAACTTCCAAAAAAATTGTGGATTTGCAAACAGAGAAGTGCTATGCAAAATATGGCCTCAGTTAGCCCTGGCTTTCCCAGATTCCCAAGTCCCATTCCCAGATTCCCTGGCTGGCTGTTGTGTTCCACACCTTCCCCCTGCTCCAGCCACCAGCAGAGCCCTCTGGCACCACAGGCTTCAGCCTGGTTTTCATCACTCATGGCCTTTCCTTCACCAGGTTTCTTCCATCTCATTTTGCACTACCACAGCTCTTCCTCTGTGTTCTTTTTCGCTCAGATTGCAATTACTTTGTTTATTTAATCCTCAGTTCCCCTCAGCTTCTGAAAACGCATTTCTGAAGGACAGAGGTGGTTTTACACTGTGTCTCTTGGGAGGGACTTTTCACAAGGGATGCAGGGACAGCACACAGGGAATGGCTTCAGACTGACAGAGGGCAGGGCTGGATGGGGTCCTGGCAATGAGGAATTGTTCCCTGGCAGGGTGGGCAGGGCTGGGATGGAATTCCATCCCTGCATCCCTGGCAGTGCCCAAGGCCAGGTTGGACACTGGGGCTGGAGCAGCCTGGGACAGTGGCAGGTGTCCCTGCCATGGCAGGGGTGGAATTAGATGATCTTTAAGATCCCTTCCAACCTAAACCATTCCATAATTCTGTGATCTTCACACACTATCTTACACCCCTTTCCATCAGAAACACAGTTCACCCAACTCATCAAATCCAGGTCTTGTTGAAACCTATCTAACAGTACTTTGGAAATCTTTCCCCCTGAATAATAAGTCCCAAATGTATCATCAGCAGCCTCTTCTTTAATCCTATTATTGCTGGATGGGACATTTTGGCTTTTTGAATTCCATGTGATGGGTGCTGGCTCTGGCACAGGGCTGGGAGAGAGATTTTTCAGTTTCATCCACAGATCCTCACCATTAAATGAAAAAAATCACTCTGTATTTTAAGAAGCGCTGGTTTATTTTCATGTCTTCATCTGAGACATTTTAATTGTGATTTTCGGAGCTTTTCTATTTCTCACTGAATTATCATTAATAGCCTTTAAGAGCTTTTCATCTGACTTGAAATGGGACATTATTCTGCTCAGCTGCTAAAATTGCATGGGCTGCCACCAAACTCAGTTAATGCTGAAGTTGTTTTAGTGCTCTGAAAAATATCTATTAATTAGATGCTCTTAGCTCTTACTTGCAAATAGTTCTATTTATGGCTCATATAAAAGATAAATTTAGAATGCAGATTTTTTAGCTACCAAGTTTTAAAATGAGCAGCGTGGTTTTTGTTGCAAGGAATGATGATTTCATTGACACTTCAGAAATTTTGTAAAACTTAGAAAAATATCCTGAGAGATGTTCCTAGAAATACAGGATCAGGAGCTCTGGACTTTGATATAAATAGGAACTAATTTTTCAAATAACTGACTCAAAAATATTTTTTGTACATGTTACTGTAGTGGTTTTTTGTTATATATTGGCACAGTCACCAATATAATATTTAGTGTACTCAACATAGAAAACGTATCTGTAGAAAAAAGTAGAATATAAGAAGATGTGGCAAGAATTTTAAATGTTTCTAGAAAATGTTTTCTCCACAGTTGTGCTTGAAGCTTCAGAGGGTCATAAACAGCTTTAAAACACGCGTGGACAGTGATGAAATACTCCACATGAGGAAACAAGAAGTTTTACTGAAGCTTTAGATCTGTTTTCCATATTCTTACAAAAGACTTGGTTTCTAAAGATCTGTTTTAGATTTAAGTCTCCCTGGAAGTATCTTTAAGAAAGCTTTTATATACTTAGATGATGTTCTGAAGAGTCAGAGTTCCCCTGATTACACCAGTGAAGTGTTTCTGTTAACTCTGATGGAGCAAAATGAATTTGCTAATTGTTTAGGTAAAATTGGTGTGTGAAATCCTCAACAATCTCTGTTTGGCTGGCTGAAAAATTATGGCCTTGAGAAATGGATGCTTTGGACAGATGCTCAGTTCAGACACAGATACCAACAAGAAAGTTGGAGAGGGACTCTGCTGAGGCCTGGAGTGACTGGACACAGGGAATGGCTTCAAACTGCCAGAGGGCAGGGATGGATGAGATATTGGGAATTAGGAATTGTTCCCAGAGCAGCTGTGGCTGCTGGAAATGTCCAGGGTCAGGTTGGACACTGGGTCTTAGATCAGCCTGGGACAGTGGAAGGTGTCCCTGCCATGGCAGGGGTGGAATGGGATGAAGTTTAAGGTCCTTTTCAACTCAATTCTGGGATTCTCTGATACCGAGGCTGGACACCTCCATGTGCATCATCATTAACTCCTCGCCTTGCCAGTGTATCAATCACACCCAGTTACCAAAGCCTCATTACCTGCATGTGTTCCAGGCGAGCTGGATGATGTATTAATAAATAATAAGTCTTTTCTTGGTCAAAGTCCAATATTCATGCTGCCAAGCTCTCAGATGGAAAAGCCCCCCCTTCCTGCTGTCATGTCAAGAGAGCACAGGGTGCCCAGAGAAGATGTGGCAGCCACATCCCTGGCAGTGTCCAGGGTTGGATAGGGCTTGGAACGCCCTGGAGCAGTGGAAGATGTCCCAGCCCACATCAGGGGGTGGAATTAGAAGTTCTTAAAGATCCCTTCCAACCTGAAACTTTGCTTTTCCTCCTGCTTTCACCAGGCTTTTCTCTTTACCTTCATTACACGTCTTGCCTGCATGCATAGTGGCCTTTCATTATTTATTATTTTTTGGTCATTCAAATTGAGAAAATAACCTCTGGCACAGCTATGACAGTCACACTGCTCACACTTCTGCTTTGTATCTATTTCCCTCAGCTTGTGTCTCTTCTGTTTTATCTGTAAGAATTTTCTGACAAGGTCTGTCTAATCCTTTGCCCTATTTCTGTGCCCAAGACAGCAGAATCCATTTATTTCTTGCATTTGGCACTGCGTAAAATTCATGGTTAGTAAATACTTTTGAGGCACTGGAAATGTCCTTTTTTTCTGCAGAATTACAGCAAGTTTAAGTAAAAGTGCACAGTAGGAAGTGAGCACATTGTGACATGAGTGTTGCCCCACATCTCCCTCTCTGCAGAGTGCACCTTTCATGGTCATGCCAGGCCCCTCTGACAAATGGTTGTGTTTGGGTTTTCACTGCACTGACTGCAACATCTGTGTGTTTGCATCTTTTATCAGCAGAAGAAAAGAAAGGAACCCCATTTTTCTCTTTCATTAGAGAAGATGTGTCTCCCTACCCAAAGATTTCAAAGCTGGTCAGATTCTTGATGTCATGGATTCATAGAATAGTTTGGGATGGAAGGAACCTTAATAATCACCCAGTTTCAATTCTCTGCCATGGCAGGGGCACCTCCCACTGTCCCAGGCTGCTCCAAGCCCCAGTGTCCAGCCTGGCCTTGGGCACTGCCAGGGATCCAGGGGCAGCCACAGCTGCTCTGGGAATTCCATACCAGGAGTCAATTCCTTCCCAATCTAACCTGACTTTACCCTCTTTCAGTTTGAAGCCATTCACCCTTGTTCTATCACAACATATCTTCATTTTCCAGCTCTTCTGGATCCCCTTGAGGCACTGGCAGAGTCTCTGAGCTCTCCGTGGGGCCTTTTCTTCTCCAGCTGAACATCCCTGGCTCTCCCAGCCTGGCTCCAGAGCAGAGGGGCTCCAGCCCTGGATCCTTTGTGACTTCTGGGCTCTCTGCACCAGCTCCAGCTCCTCCCTGTGCTGGGCTAGGGCTGGGGCAGCTCTGCACGTGGGAAATCACCTGAGGGGACACAGGGACACAATTCTCCGTTTCCTGATGCCCAGGTTGGGGGATCAGCCCAGCCCAATTCCAACTGTGTTGATTCTACACTAGTTTTTTTCCTTACATGAATAATCCTCATGGCCAGAAAGGCTGGAATGATTTGTTCCTTCCTTACTTCTATTCCTTCAAATACAGAAACGGGATTTTAAAATGTCATGGTAACATTTATCATTTTCTTTTACCACATGTGTCTCAATGAATGGGTTTTATTCCTGTGGGAGC
Organism: Ammospiza nelsoni; assembly: GCF_027579445.1. Taxonomy (NCBI): domain Eukaryota; kingdom Metazoa; phylum Chordata; class Aves; order Passeriformes; family Passerellidae; genus Ammospiza; species Ammospiza nelsoni. The sequence continues at coordinate 117,268,016 of NC_080634.1, forward strand.
TCAGCCCATAGGTTTTCTTGGACTTCTGAACAGCAGGAGCGTTGGAGATTGCTCAGGTCAGCCAGGAACTAAGTGAACAAGCTCATCTGGTTTTCCCTTCTAACTGAACAACATCTATCATTTCTCTTTATTTCGTCCATGTTTTCATTTTATTAGATTGCAGAGAAGCATAAATGGTGTCTGTTTACATTCCTCACTGATTCAGCTTGAAATGCTGACCAAGTATGGCTTGAGGAGTCTATAAAAGGATGGGGTAGATTCTGCCTCTCAGACATGTAAAGGTGTTCCTGGAAGCTCCAGACCCAGAGTGCAAATCAGTTAAGCCTCCTCGACGATTTTGAAACCTCAAATCCTTTGAAATAGTTGGCAGCCTGCCTGTTGCATATTTACAGTTGCACAACTCACAACTCTTCCCCTCTGTGACTTCTAAAAGTTCCTCCTTCCTTTTTTTCTCTGGGTCCCTTGGCAGCATCACCGCAGCTCCTCTGCCTCCCTCCAGCTCTTCGCCCAGCCCTCCTCCCCTTTATCTCTCTCTCTCTCTCCTTGGTGTGGCACATTGTTCTGGGGAAATGGCTTGTTTGGAGTTCACACTTTGTTTTCCTGCTGTTTTTCTGGGAAGCTGGACGTGGCACGAAAGATATGGGAACAGCTTGTAGGAAATGGGTTTGTTTGGGGAAACAATAAAAGAGAAACAGCCTGCATATCTCTCCACCTCTCCTGGATGTTGGAAGGCCTGGATTACAGTATCTAAAGACATTGTTGGGGTGATTTTTCAATACAGCCCAAAGAAAAGCAAATAAAAAAATATATTTTTAGCATATCTTAAACTTTGCATCCACCCAGCTTCATTTCTTGTAGCAATGTGTATAAAACACTTGTTAGTGAGGTGTGGAGAAAAACCACCTTAAAAAACCCTCTTAAAGGTTTCTATTGCTGTGGTAAATGCAGATCTCACAGTTCTGGACAGGAGATTCCCTTAATTTGCATTGATGTTCTCAGTTCACTTTCCCATCAGTGGCAGCAGCTGATCTTTTTTGCTTTTCTGGAGTTGATATTGGTGCTCTTACAAAAACCAGTCAATATCAGAGCTGCAGGGTCTGGATTTTGACTGATAACTTTGGTAATCACTAGTTTGGAAGAATTATTGCCACAGGGAAAAGCTGCAGGATTTTTCTTGCCACCACATCAAAGACATTGCCACGTGCATTTTCCTTTTCTTCTTCAGGTGTAAAATTAAAAATGGGCCACGACCTGTTTCTGCTGCATATGAGATTCAGCAGAGAGCCACAAGCTCCTACAATCATAAAATGGTTGGAGTTGGAAGATAAAGGTTAAATTTGTGAGGCAGAGCTCTAAAAAAAAAAGGAAAAAGAATGAAACAGTTGAAAATTTTCTGAAGTAATTGTATTTTGTGATTTTGAAGATTTTACTTAGAATGGCATTGCTTAAATAAAGTAATAAGAACTTAGCTTAAAAGCAAAAGCACAGGTGTGAATGGGATTAGATTTTTTTATGCTGTCACAAACAATTTGGTGTATGTGTGTGTGTGTGTGTGTGTGTGTGTGTGTGTGTGTGTGAGAGTTTCTTTTTGGGATGGTTCTGTTTTGATTTATTTGGGGACAAACAAAGAATGTTCACTTTGTCTACCATAGGTATGAAACAATATTTTCTTCTGATCCATTGATTTGGCTGCATCTCTAAGTGCAATATATAAAAAAAAATCAGTCTCTTGGAATGATTTTATCTAATCTGTGAGCTAAAACAACAATATCCTTACTTTATACTGGTTCAGCAGAGTAAATTTAATATCCTCAAAGAAAAGTAGGCACTTAACTTTATTGCTGTTTCACTAAACCCTCTCCTGTCTTTGCACCCAAAGAAATGACTTAATGCTGTGACATTCAACCCTGCCTTAATTTCATTAGTCATGTTTTGTGGCAGATGACTAAAATAATGTGTGCAGAAGTATGAATCAAGATATTCATTATAAACAATTATAGGAAGGTATGCTGGGCTATGCACTGCAAAGGTTATCGTGACAGGAAGTCATATTTTACATACACAGTGGGCATATTTGGAAAGTTCATTCTGAATTTAGAAGGATTACCCATCTGAGCAATATTCCATATGCTCCTGAAATGGAGAATACCACGAGAGGCATGCAATACTACATATGTAATTATCCAGTGTATACATGGGAGCTCCAGAGTAAAAGGTGTCTGAGGAAAAGGAAGGCAGAAAAACGTAAACAAAAGATTTTCTGCTCCAGTGCTGTGCAAAGACGGAGAGCACTGTTAACAGAGTAAATTTTTAAAAAGTAATGTAAATTTTGGTTTAATTCCAGTTGTCTGATGTGGAGAAGTCAGTAAAATATACAGAATTATAGAATCATGGAATGGTTTGGGTTAGAAGGGACCTTACAAATAATCTTTTTCCCACCCCTCTGCCATGGACAAGGACACCTCCCACTGTCCCAGGCTGCTCCAGCCCCAATGTCCAACCTGGCCTGGGGCACTTCCAGGATCCAGGGGCAGCCACAGCTGCTCTGGGGAACTGTACCAAGGCCTCCCCACCCTCCCAGGGAAGAATTACTTCAGTACAAAATACACTTGGAAGTGAATAAAAGCATCCATAGAAACAAAGAAGGCTTGAGCAGCATTTCCAGAAGCTTTCAGGCAAGGAGATTCACAAGAGCTGAATGTGGTCAGTGCTCTCTAAATAGCAAAGTGAAAGTTTTAAACACGTGTGAAGGTGAACACAGGGTTTAGTTGAGGTGTTGGGGTATGGGTTGGACTCGATGGTCTTGAAGGTCTCTTCCAACGCAGGGATTCTGGGATTCTGGGAATTCTGTGAACCCTCTGAGCTTCTCCAGCTGGTTGGACTTGCTCACCCACCCAGCAGACACCGCTTTGTTTTCCTGTGGCTCCCTTGGGGTGGGGGATGTTGGAAGCTGAGACTGCCCTGTCGGGGCAGGTTTTGCAGCAGGAAGATGAGTGACCCCCTGGTGACACAGCCACGCTCACCCTGGCGTGTGCACGTGCACAAACACCACGCACAGGCCCTGCAGGGAAGTGACGGGTCACCAGGAGCTCAGCTCGTGGCCTCCATCCAAGTGTTATTTCCCTCATGCTCTCAGGCATTCCTAAAAAACGAGGCTTCTCTGGAAAGGAAACTCCTTTGGATGCATTTTTTTTTCTGGTTTCCTCAGTGCAGTGACTGTAAAGATTTCTTCATTCCTTCCCATGCATTTTTAATCACTTTGCTGATGTGCTTATCCTTGGTACATGCTCTGCTTTAAGGAAATGTATTTTAATACCTCAGTTATTTTTACTTTAAAGTTTCCTTAGAGATTGAGGGTGGGATCCTCTAAAAATGTTCATGTGTACATATACTTAAGAGTGTGTGTATATAATTAAATAAATAAATAAATAAATATACATATTACAGCGTCCTGTGTGGGCCGCTGCTGGTGAGAGAGAGACGGTGAATCTTGTATCTTGATCAGAAGGCTTATTTATTAAGATATGATATAATACATTATAGTTATACTAATAGAATATAGAGAGAGGTTTGCAGAGCTGCTAGCTAAGCTAAGAATAGATAGAAAAGAAACCCACAACAAAGTTGTGTCCAGGGACTCAGTCCCCTAGCTTGCACTGATGATTGGCCCTTAATTATAAACATAGAAAATGAGCCAATCAATGTGAATCCTATTGCATTCCACAGCAGCTGATAACAATTGTTTACCTTCTCTTCTGAGGCCTCTGCCTTCCAGAAGACACAGAAATCTGAAAGGAAGGATTTCTGTGGAGAAATGTCTGCGACATATACACACATAAATATATATGTAATATATATCTTACCTATATATCTTACATATATATATATATATTACCTTTATATATACATACACGTATATGTGTATTTTATATTATAGTTATATTACATACATTATATATGTTGGTTTGGGTTTTTTACATATATAAAATAGGAATAGGTAATTATATATATATAAAATTTATCTATGGTTATAAATAAGATATTTATTCTATATTATTTATATAATAAATTTTATTATAGATAAAATTTATCTATTTATCAACCCACCAAAGTGGACAAATATTAAACGTAGCAGAATAAATTATAAATGTAGTATACAACCTTGTAATTTTCCTTAGATAGAAAAGAGTTTCAAATGTTACCATAACACTGGGCAGGTCTTTTGAATAAGGCTAAAAAATAATGTGAAAATTTTTCTCAGTAAAGTTTCCAAACTTTATTGAGGGTAGTTACTGTGTATAAGGAAAAGCTTTAATTCTAGACAGAGAATAACTGATTAACACTCTATAATTCTTGAAGAAAGCCCACCTGAACTGCTGGGGCTGGCCAAGATGTAAAGGATTTTAAGAGGAATAAAATATGGGTAAGACTGATGGTTTAGAATGGGGTCAGTGCCTTGTTTTGGGCCCTGGTTGGTCCCAAGACTCTCTCCCAAGGTTATTTCCCGGTATCATTTTGATCTGTTAGCTCCTAGCAGGTGTGTGCACCCTCAGTTCCCTTCCTGTTGGGCTCTGGGCCACTTTACAAACCTGCAATCAGCTTTGCAAAACAAATTTTTGCTGGAAAGGTTGCTGAAAAAACACTCAAGATGTTTGTACTTTTTAACAAAATAGAATATTGGCTGCTCCTTCAGATTGATATCTGAAAAGCAAAGTAGCAGCAACAGGCTAGTCTTGGGCTGAGATAGAAATTAAAGGGTTCTACATCAAAGTTTTCCCACTTTTCTAGAAATTTTTGCAGGCCTAGAAATTTACAGCCAAGAATGAAGACGCAAAAAACTTTCAGCTTTCAAAGTTTATAATTGACAATACTCTCAAGATGAAAAGGAAGAAAAGTCTATTGTATTGACTGGAAGAAAAGTCATTCAAACTTCACTGCTCGAGTCTTTCCATGGATGGAAGTGCTAAAATAAGCATACAAAGCTCCAGTTTCTTTAAAAATGCAATATATTGTATGCAATATACAATCTGCAGGATATATTTGTATTGTTTCCAGCCCTGGTGATTTAAGGTTGACATAATCATTCAGGAATACTTATTCTGATCATTGTGCTGTTGCAACCCTGCACCCTCTTCAGCTCATGGTGCAGCTGATAAAACCTGGTGTTGCCTCAGTGTTTTAAATACTTTTCCAGCACTTTGTTTGTGCCGGAGGAGATTTTTGAGGTCCACTTTCACTCAGGAGCCTGCTGCCTTTCTCTGGTTATTGTGAATGGGCAGAGCTGCTTCCAAGCAACTTGAAGCCCTCTTAGGTGCAGGGTGGAAGTTTTCATCTCTGTGGAATCTATAAAAGAGTTTTCTACTTCTATATATTAAATATTGACTTAGTGTTAAGCTATTTATTTGCACATTGCTGACAGATAAAAACTGCAGATGAAATAATTGATTGTGAAATGGCAACTCTTTAAAGCAGCTGCTCGTGCCTGCTCTGGAAAGGGCTCTACTCAGTGTGGTAATTTTAATGTGTGAATTAGGTAGTCCTAAACACAGCATACAGCTTGGCATGAGGGAGATATGTTTTCTAACACTGATTTTTAGTAATTTTTATCAAAGTTTCACCATCTGCAATAACAAAATGGTGATTTTTTATTTTCTGAAGCACTTGCAGACATGGAGTTGAATGGCTCATGCTGCAAATATTACCTTATGTTTTGCTGACATTTCAGGAATGACAGTTTATTAGAAATTGTGATAAGGCACCAGGGTCTGCATTTGAATTTATAATATTTCAGAATTTGTTCATTAAGACACAAAATATTGAGCCTTTGGGCTTAGCCACGAGGCCTCTGCCCACGTTAGCGGTGAAGTCAGAGTTACGCAAAGAGGGCTGCAGGATCAGGCCTCAAACATCTGCTGCCGTTTCCCAGAAATTAATCTAGCCTGCAATTCCATAACTTCACTTTGATGGATGCTTGATTATTCCTATTTTCAAGTGGGCCTCCAAACATCCTTGTATTTTTCTCAGCAAGAGGTGAGGAGAGCTGATAAGTGGCAGCACCAGGCCTGTGTTTGGATTAACGCGGAGTCTCCAAGTGCTCCCTGAAAGGAGCTGGAGGATGTTGGCTGAGCTGGCAATCACATTCTCATGGGTGGAGGTGAGGACAACATCTGTCTTTCCTATCTTGTACTTGCCAAGGCTTTTTGTTGTTCCTGAACTCTCCTCATGAATATAATATGTGGGGTTTTTGTCTGATCTAATGAATCCAAGACTCGGAGATTTAGAAGGAAAACATATTCCAGATGTGCCTTGCAATTCCTGACTCAGGTGACTGCATTTTAAGCAGTAACCTTTTCCAGTATGTTCCCCACACCATATTGAATGTCCTCCTTCTGCAAACGGTCAGGGGAGGCTTGTACAAGCATCATGATTAATAAGCTACAGCAAGGCTAAAACATCAATCATTTGCCTTTTGTTTCACCCGATTGCTGCTGGATGCAATGAATCCAAGGCTCAAAGGCTTGGCTTTGGAGCAGGGCTGCAAATTTTGGCTCTTGAAGCAGTTCAAGCCCAGCTTGTTTCCTCGTGCAGTGGTGCCTGCTGCAGACGTGAGCAGAGTCTCACACTGGATGAGTTCCCACTGCTCAGGGAGGTTCTGGTATCCAGCCTCCCTGTGCTCTCTGCTCCAGCCTGGAAATGGCATTCCTGTTTGAAATTAGGCTCTCACTCCAGATGAGCAGCTTCCTAGAGCATCAGAAGATGCAGTCTGAGGGAGGATAGGGTAGGAGAGCAGCAAGAAAGAAGAGTGACTTGCTCAAATCTTGTGCCCTGTGTACTCTCCCCCACACTCTCACCTGTCCTTTCTTTCAGTAACAGTTTGTAATTCAATTTTTAATTCAAATTACAAACAGTTTGTGATTCAATTTACAAACCTTCAATAACCAGTGTTACCAGGTATACAAGGGGATACCAAGAGCACTAAAGCATGGAAACACTTAAGGAGCTAATTGCACGGCCTTGATGAGAGCAATCTTCCCTCAGAAAATGCAGGTCCTCTCCAAATGTGACTGTTTATTACAAAGTTTCAACATCTGCAAAACACACGCTGGTGTGTTACAATTAATCCTCATAATAAACGGTTTGGTGAAAGTTTTTGTTTAACAGCTTTTGGTCCAATTTAGAATGAAAATAAGTTGCAGTATGTCAGAATTCTTTTTAGAACAGAGAGGTTTTTTCTGCCCAACTGTAGACATCTGAGAAGTGATAAGAAACAGCCCGTGTCTGAATGGATTGTGGCTGTGGGGAGGACAAAGCTTGTGCTTATCTATGTATTATCATGAAATCAGATTAGAAAAGCAAAATGTGTTTACATTGATGAGGAGAAATACTGTAAAACTGGTGTCAAAAAATAGATTGTATAAATGCAATGCATATGGCAAAGTTAATTAAAAGTTCTTTATCGCAGTGTTGTTGTAAGCCAAGGGTAACAGGTCCTTTTGGGAGTCCGGGAATGCTGTCTGAAGAAGCAAAAAATGCATTTTATTTCTCTAGCATCTCAATGTACAATGAGGGGTTTTGCTGTGTTTGTGTCCCCTCATTCATCCTCCTCCTTTGGTGCAGTTCTTGCCCAACCCCATCCAACCTTGGACACTTCAGGGATGGAGAATCCACAATTTATCTGGGCAGCCTGTCCCAGGTTGCCACCCTCCTAGCCAAGGATTTCTCCCTAAAATATAATACACACCTGCCCTCCTGCAGTTTAAAACCATTGCTCATGAATAAAAAAACAAACAAACCAAACAGGTCGCAGTTTAAAACCCATTCAAATGCCTGGGTTAGAGTGGCCTCCAAAGTACTTTAAAATCCTGCTGCTGTGTTTATTCCCCAATATCCCTCATCCCAAGCAAATTCTGCTGCACAACCACACACCTTATTGTCTTGTGTAGCATTTCTTGAGTTTGACCAAACTTTAGAGAAAAAAAAAGTCTTTGTCCTTAGTTCCTGACATTGCATTTAAAGGAGGGGCAGCTTGCATGTGCTTCTCATGATGGGAACTACTTCAATCACATTTCCTGTAACTTCATGTTTCTAGGCCAAGTAATCTTGCATTTGATTAAGTAAACACCTTTGTCCTAATGACTTTATGCCTACTTTAAAGGCGTTGCTGCACCTATTGTTCTACAGATTTGTCAGTCTGTTATTCTTTTTTCTTTTTTTAAACTTATCAGTGAAGTGTAAATCAAAACCAAATAGAGAAATCATTTTGTTCTTTTATCATTAGTACAGAAAGTCCAAGGGAGAAGCCAGGTTTGGCATAGTATAAGCAATTAAAATATAAAAAGAATATGATGAAGGAACATGGGTTTGTTTAGATTTTGTGGTTGTTTTTTTTTTTTTTTTCCTGTGATGTCATGAGAGGAAATATGTGGAGAAAGGAAGATGAAATAAAGAATATTCATGTTCAATATTGACCTCAAATACCAGCAGCTCTGCTTCACATGATCTGCATGAAAGATCCCTCCCACCTTCTCCTTTAAGGTCCATGTGTTCTTTTCTTCATATCCCTTTACTCCAGACATTAATTACTAGAAATTAAAGACTTAATTTCTGAGATGTCAGGAGAATATGCTGCATCGTGTGAAATTCAGGAAGATGACCCATTCACTGCTAAAATTGTTGTCAAAAAGTTACAAACCTTTGCAAAACTGAAAGAAGCCTGTAAGGCATCTATTTTGTAATAATTATTAGTGTTTACATTTCTTAATCCCACTTATGGCCTGATGTTGCCAAACTGCTCCAGAGACAGCATTAATATGGATGAGAAAAAGAGATTAACATGTAAATGAGTAATGAAAAGCATTTACTAGGAATAGAACTGGCATCCATATGTAATAAAACCTTGCCAAACATTGTCAGTATTAATAGCTTTGTTTACATTTCTACGTGGCCAGACCATGCCACTATTTTTTTCATGATGGTGAGTTCTGACAATTTTTCTATTAGATTTGGTCCAGGAGCTTGCATTTGCAATTATAACGCAAAACAGATTTTGAAGTCCCTGTATTTAGGAGAGAAATAACCCACACTGCTTTCCATCAGCTGTTCCAGGACAGCAGCTTACTGGTGGAGCCTTCCTTTCACAGCTCACACTTTGGGGACACCAAGCCATGCCCATCATCAGAAATTCCTGTAGAACTGAGAAATGCTTCCTATTGCTGGCTGCTTTTCCCCAGGATGAGAGTCAGAGCTGGTTCTGACTGGTTGGATCAGCATCCCTGGGTCTTGTAGGGTCAGTGGATTCAGAATAGCCTGGGCCAGAAATCCTCTCCTTTTAAGCGGTTTAAGTTGATCCCAGGGCTGGAACCCTGCTGGAGCCAGGCTGGGAGAGCTGGGGGTGCTCACCTGGAGAGGAGAAGCTCCAGGAAGAGCTCAGAGCCCTTCCATGGCCTAAAGGGGCTCCAGGAGAGCAGGAGAGGGACTGAGGACAAGGGATGGAGGGACAGGACCCAGGGAATGTGATCTTGGGAATGAGGAATTGTTTCCTGGCAGGGTGGGCAGGGGCTGGGATGGAATTCCATCCCTGGACCCCTGGCAGTGCCCAAGGCCAGGTTGGACACTAGGGCTTGGAGCAGCCTGGCACAGTGGAAGGTGTCCCAGGGAGGTGGAATGAAGTGATCTTTTAGTTCCCTTCCTACCCAAGCCATTCTTTGATTCACTGATTAAAGATCATTGAGAGGAAGAAGAGGCTGAAGAAGACCTGAGGCTGATTCCAGCATGGTCCACATCCTTTAGTTGTGCTGACTCCTCATGTCTTGCACAGGCTTTGATGGCCAGGGCAGCTTTTGTCACCCAGGGAGGGGAGATCCCTGTCCTGCTGTCCTTCCAGACAGGCCACCAAGACCAGGGAGGGTGAATGTCAGAGGATGTTGTGGGGTGCACATTAATGAACCTCCACACAGAGCCTGACCCACAGCACACAAAGCTGGCAGGAGCTCAGTGGTTCCTGCAGAGCCTTCCCAGACCTGACAGTGAGCACTAACTGCTAACCAGCAGGATGGATACAGATCAGTGCTAATAAACCACAGCTAAACTCAGTCTAATAAACCACAGCTAAACTCAGGCTCAGCTTGCTTTCTCCAGGAGTTTTCCTCTCAAATGTGAAGTTTAAATCTGTCTCTTGGGCTCATTTATGTTTGTCTTGTTTTGTGTCCATAGCTGTAGATTTCCACACAGCCCTAGGTAATTTGGTTTGTATTTCCAGCATTTACAATGCTTATCAGGAAGTTTGAATGTTTGCGTGTTCCCTCTTCAGGCAACATAATGGACACCCATAGCACAAGCAGTGTTTGTTGTCATTAGTAATGCCAATAAATAGAAAACCCTTTTTTTCTTGTTGTTCTTTACATTTATACTTACCCTAAATATCCATAAATTAACTTACATTAGGTGGAGTCATTTTTAATAGGAGCCAGAAAAATTTGCTTTGTGTCACTTGTGTGGGGAAGTATGAGAAATAAATCCATTATGGATTTATTTCTCCATTCCAAAACAGGCTTGATGCCTGAGTGAACATTTATAGTAGTAAATGAGTGAACAGTTATAGTAGTAAATACAATACTCTAACAGTAGTATACTCTTTATACTATTTACAGTACTAAATACAATATTCCACTATTTACAATAGTAAATAGAGTTAAATAATGTTTTATTTGCAATCTGTATCAGCTTTCTCCTGTATAATTCACCCTTTAGTGTATTTACTGGAGCTAACTCTTTCAAAATCAACATTTTGGTTGGTGTTTTTTGTCTCATGGATTGGGGCAGAAAAGAGAGAACTGTGCATTCAGTAGTATCAAGCATGGGATGCACTGTGATCATCTGGCCAAGTTGTGTTTGTGCACACATATATTTAATTTTGGGGAGTTATTTCATGAAAAAATCTCCGTGGGCTGCTGAGAAAGAGCTCTTTATTTTCCTTCCAGTGTAACATCTTTCTTTAGTTCTTGTTACATCATCCCTGCTACTTCATTATCCAAGCACATCAAGTTCCCTGAGGTTTCTCAGTAGAGCCAGGGAAGAATCCTTGAGGAGCAAGGGACCAGTGGCCATCTCCCCCCACACCTCCTTGGTCTGCAGGTTTGCTCAGAAAAGGCTCTTTAGAAAAGCTTCAGACCACCAACAGCAACATTTCTGGCATGACAAAAAGGGGAGGTGTATCCTGGCATCCTTTTTGTCTCACAGAACCAAAGAGGCAGAGGTAGCTGGTTGTATTTTGGTGCGAGAGAAGGAAGGATGGTAACTGAGAAGTCACTGGGGCAGCCTAGTGGTGATCTTTGCACCCAGGTGACATCTGAAAATCAGCAGTAAAAGGGTGCAGATCACTGCCTGAACTCAGTGTTAGTAATTCAATCATGAGTCTCAGGGAGCTTGAAGGGCCTGAGATCCCCCTCCCCAAGCCCTGGGATTAAGGGGTGATCTCAGTTTTCACAGGCAGTAAGAGGCTGGAAGTGATGTCCTCACCTTTGCAGCTATGAATATTAGCAGAGTGCACCCCAAGGCCTCACAAACAAGATGGATAAAAAGGAGGAAATGTAGAATCACAGAGTAGAAACTCACCAGGATGAAGTCCATCTATTCCCCCTGCATAGAACATCTGCAAGGGTCACACCATGGGTTTTCAAATGATCAAACACTGATTTTTAGGGCAGCATGTGACTGCTGGACTCAGCAGAGCCCTGTTCAGCAGCCAGGGAGGGTGGGAGCCTGCAGAAAAACACTCACCTTCCCAGAGCTGGGGAACTCCCATCCCTTTCTCTCTCCCTTCTCCTCTGCTGACAGGACCACGTTTCTGGCTGTCAGCAGCAGATCTGGCAGGAGCACAGCCCACCCACACTGCTTCACAGAGCTCCCTGCCCTGAGTCTGGCTCAGGATTCCCCTCATTCCTTGATCCTTGGCCCCCAAACTCGCAGCCATGGCCAGCTGGCCCAGCCTCCCCGTCAGCTTCCATCAGCCCCTGGGCCCACACGGAGCCTCCTCGCTGGCCCAGGGCTGGGAATTGTCCCCAAAATCCAGGGAGGAGGTGCTGGGCTGCAGCCCTGCTCCATTCCAGGCCAGGATGGAGTCACACAGTGGGGATTGTCCCCACAATCCAAGGAGGATGTGCTGGGCTGCACCCCTGCTCCATTCCTTGCACACAGTGGGAATTGTCCCCACAATCCAAGGAGGAGGTGCTGGGCTGCACCCCTGCTCTATTCTATGGCAGGATGGAGTCACACAGTGGGGACTGTCCCCACAATCCAGGGAGGAAATGCTGGGCTGCACCCCTGCTCCATTGATGGCAAGATAGAGTCACACAGTGGGCCACTGTCCTTTCACAGAGTCCCTGAGGCTGGAAAAGCCCTCCCAGCCCATCGAGCTCAAGCTATGCCCAATGCCCACCTTGTCACTGAGTGCCACATCCAGGCACTCCTTGGACACCTCCATCCAGCACCTCCCTGGGCAGCCTCTTCCATTTCTTGAATTTGCACCCTTATGCACCTTGTCCCCCCAAAGTGACCCCTGGAGAAGCTGGATTTCCTCAGAATTCTGCTTTTGGAGGGTGCCCCTGAGCCTGTGCCCTGCTGGAGGACAGTGTGGCAGCCTAGAGCTGCTCTCGTGCCTGGGGAGCCTCATCTCAGGTGGGATGTGTCCCTTCAGGAGTTTCAGCCCTTCCCACACTTCTTGGTGGATGTGGTGGCTACAGGCTCTGCCTCACTCACAAGACTCAGCTTCAGATAGCTCAGGGAAGGAATTGGTGCCAGCAGGAATGCTTGGCAGTGGGGATAGAGGGTCACTGTCCCTCCCTCTAGTTTCTGTCTGACCTCCAGACCGATGTGATGGCACCTGATGGGCCCTGGTGCCCTCAACCATAACCCCCATGCTGCCATGAAGAGGATGGGAAGCCCTTCCACTGCTCCAGAGTGGAATTTCCACCAGGAAGAGTTGCCATCAGAGGGAAGAAAGTGGCTGGTGGGCATCATGTCCCTGTGTTAGAGGTTGTGCCCACATCTCTTGGCTCCTGGTCCAGAAAGGACTTGGCTGGGTCCCTGAGGAAGGAAAGGAGGATCCCAGGGGCTCAGCAGGGCCTGGTTTTTGGTTGCTGCTCTCAGGGGCTGCAATTTTTGCTTCATTCAGCAGATCTCGCCTTCTCTAGCTCTACTGAGACCCCACAGACCTGGGCTGTGCTGCCCACCCTGCCCTCTCCTCTGTAACCAAGGTTTGGTGGTGTGTGGTTGTGTTTCTGCTCAGCTGCTCTGGGAGGGTCTCCCCAGGGAGAGTTCCCCCATCAAGTCCATCTATTTTTAAAAAGGACTTAAATCTTATCCAAACCACATCAAAGTAAGTGGAATTTTTTTTTGTTGGGGGTTTGGTGGGGTTTGCAGCAGGCCTAGAGCCCACAGCAGGACTTTGTTTGCCACTATGACCAGGTGGCAAACCTCTAATGTCAGGGAGAGAACTTCTAATCCAGTGAATTTTCCTATGAAACTTAGAGTGAAAAACAGAATAAAATATGAAAGAAACATTGCTATCCAAGCTTTGTTTTCTTTTTCTTTTGCATTATCCTTTGTATTATCTTTTCCCTTTCTCATAGAGAATTGTTATTTCTGGTCACTGTAGGTAACTAACACCCTCAGGCATGATCATGCAATATTCCAAGCATCTTTTGTAGGGATATAAACCACACTATTATTTGTACCATTCCATGCCATCCTCTGCTGCACAACTGTTGCAGCTGTCCTGTCATTTGCTGACAACATCTGTCCCCATGGGTCCTCACCTTCAGTGACAACAGTGATGTGCCTAAAAGCTAATAGAACAGAACAGAATAGCCAGGTTGGAAGAGACCTTCAAGGCCATCGAGTCCAGCCCAGCCCCAACTGAACCCTGGCCCCCAGTGCCACATCCAGGCTTTGTTAAACACACCCAGGCATGGGGACTCCACCACCTCCCCGGGCAGCCATTCCAGAACTTTCTCACCCTGGCTGGAGAAACCTTTTCCCTGCTCTCCAACCTGTATTTCCCCTGGTGCAGCTCGAGGCTGTGTGCTCTGGGTGTGTCAGTGCTGCTGGAGCAAGAGCCCAGCCCCAGGTGAGCACAGGCACCTTTCAGGAGCTGTGCAGAGTGATGGGGGCAGCCCTGAGTCTCCTTTTCTCCAGGCTGAGCACCCCCAGCTCCCTCAGGGCTTCCTCACAGGGTTTGTGTTCCCAGCCCCTCTCCAGCCTCGTTGGCCCCTCTGGATGTGCTCAGTGTCCCAAGGTCCTTCCCAAATTTGAGGCCATTTCCTCTCCTCCTTTCCCTTGGGACACAACAGCAGAGCCCAACCCCCCTCAGTGCCCCTCCTTCAGGGAGTTGTGCAGAGCAATTCCCAGAATTCACAGAATTCAAAGAGATCTTCAAGACCATCGAGTCCAGCCCAGCCCCAGCAGCTCAACTGAACCCTGGCCCCCAGTGCCACATCCAGGCTTTGTTAAACACACCCAGGGATGGGGACTCCACCACCTCCCATTCCAGAACTTTCTCACCCTTTCTGTAAAACACCTTTTCCCTGCTATCCAACCTAATTTTTCCTTGATGCATGAGACTGTTCCCCTCCCTGTGAGATGGACAATCCCTTTTTCCCTGGGGAGCCCTGTGCTGTTTGCCCTGACCTGTCTCTTGTTTGCAGGAAGCGTTATCGGTGGTGAGCGAAGACCAGTCCCTGTTCGAGTGTGCCTACGGATCACCCCACCTCACCAAGACAGAGATGACAGCCTCCTCCTCCAGTGAATATGGGCAGACCTCCAAGATGAGCCCACGTGTCCCCCAGCAGGACTGGTTGTCACAGCCCCCGGCCAGAGTCACCATCAAGATGGAGTGTAACCCCAACCAGGTGAACGGGTCAAGGTAAGGAGGCTGGGGGTGGCTCAAGAATGGGGATTTTTGTGATGAGTGTGGCTCAGTTGTCTCAACCTGTGTATTTAGCACCATTTCAGGTGCCTCATTATCCCACCTGGCCACTGCTGCTATCCTAGAAGTCTCCAGGTTGCCCTACCTTGACCTGCAATCCATGGTCATGTGTTACAGAGGGTCTGAAATGGTGCTATTGACACAGACTTCTCCTGAGCTTGTGCAATGCCTTTCCTCTGACTGCTGATCATTTTTGGATGTGAATTTGCTTTGCACACCAGGTGAAAGAGCACATGTTAAAGTTAATAAAATGGGGATTTGCTGTAGCCTGGAGCAGCACCATTGATCCATCAAAGGGTGTGGTGTGTGTGATCTAACACTCCATGGAAGCTGTCAAATCCAGCAATTTGGGCAGTTGTCTTTGCTCCAAAAATAACCAAACAGGGAAACACTGGCAGTAAAGTCTTGTAATGGCAGAGGGAGTGAACTATTGATCTTTCCTTTTGTAGTCACTGTAAACATAATGCCAAAAAGTGGAGCTGGATTTAAGAACTCATGCTGAAAAAACATCAATATGGAGGCAGGCAGGGGAGTAGAAAGGAACAGAAAAATAAATAACTCAACAGGCAGTAGCCACAGAGTGTCTATCTATTGACTGTTGTCTCAGGACATTTTTTGGGGAATGTCACTATAAAGAAGACTTGTGTCAATTAGTCTGCAAAGGTATTAAAGTGGATTTTTGGATATTGACTGGTGCCTTTCCCAAGCTTAGGAGCACCCTGTGGGACATCTGAAGAAACACAATGAAGATTTGTATTTTTTTTAAGGAAGCTATCCAAACAAGTGCTTTCCTGTTTAAAATCCCTGACTGTCAAAACAGTTTTCCTTTGGTGTTGCTGGAGGGCAAAGGTCCAGAGGAGTCAGTTGCTGACAATTGTTGGTGATGTACCAGTGGAGCCTGTGCTTCACATCTTGCTGTCACAAACACCTGTGCTGTGTTTTAATCTCGTCTCCCAGGGTCAGTTGTTGAGGAAAACCGCAGCCCTGGGGCTCTGTGGTTGCTGTTCACACTTGCTGTGCTGGTGTGATGAGCACCACGGGCAGGGCAAAGTGGTCTGCCAGCTTATCACACCTCTCCTGTTCTGTGGTGAGGGTGGGAATTGGGCTGAAGTCAAAGCAGGATTTCCAGTGAGCAGTCAAAGATTTGAGATACGTAGAAATAAATGGTGAGCTGAAGTTACCAAGAATTAGAGGAAGTTTTCTTGTAAGGTTGCTTATTCAGAAGTTCAGGTGTCTTTAATCTATTCCAGTGTCTTTTTAATTTTGTTTTTTGTGCTAAGCAAATGCACAGGTATAATCACAAATGGTGTTTGATTCAAAATCAGTCTTACCTGCTTCCTAAAAGTGCCTCTGAGGTATTTGTGCTAGCATTTCTGTAAGAGAACTGATCACAGTTTCCCTCAGTGTAAACTCCATAAAGTGCACTGGAGTAGATAATCAGAGTTAATTGTTGCTGAGAGGTTTAGGTTGGATTTTAGGGCAAGGTTCTTGTCCAGAGGGTGCTGGCACTGCCCAGGCTGCCCAGGGAATGGGCACGGCCCCGAGGCTGCCACAGCTCCTCTGGTCAGCACTGCCAGGGATGCCCAGGGTGGGATTTTGGGGGGTCTGGGCAGGGCAGGGGTGGCACTGGATGATCCCTGTGGGTCCCTTCCAACTCAGGACATTCCATGATTCTGTATTTTCTCCTTCTTTTTGCTGTTTTCTATTAGCATGTGCATGCACTGAAGCACTCAGGGTGATGCTGTGGCTCCCTGCATGGGCGGTGGCTGAGATTTCAGCTGCCAAAATTCCTCTTTGTGGATACAGGTGCCTGCATTTCCTTCAGGGCTGTCTGCACTGTCCTCATGAAATGCTTGTGCTTGTGGGGAGGGACCCTTCATCAGGAACTGGAGGGACAGGACACAGGGAATGGCTTCAAAGTGGATGGGATCTTGGCAATGAGGAATTGTTCCCTGGCAGGGTGGGCAGGGCTGGGATGGAATTCCATCCCTGGATCCCTGGCAGTGCCCAAGGCCAGGTTGGACACTGGGGTTGGAGCAGCCTGGCACAGTGGGAAGTGCTTGTTTAATAATCTTGACTTTTTTTACAGCCTTCCCTCTTGAAAGATCAGTGCAGAGTTCCTAAATGGAGACAGCAAGGAAAATTCATACTTCAATACATTTCCTAAGGCATGACTTGCTGAAAAAGAAAAAAGAAAAAAAAAAAAGAAAAGAAAAAGAAAAGAAAAAGTTAAAAAAGAAAAAATCGCTTAAAATCTACCAAAGGAAAAGAAAAAAAATCACTTAAAAGCTACCAAAAAAAAAAAAAATTAGCAGAAAAGCAAAAAAATATTGCATGCTCATACTATACACAAAAACAATATTTTTAAATTATTGTCATTGAAAACCGCTGTTTATTTCATCAGAGAAGTTTTATTTTATAGGGCCTAACTCAGGCCTGAAAAAATAGATCTTGATACTACACTTTTAATGGAGAGCTAACACTGCCAATCAACAAAAATAAATAAGTTGTGGCATTTCTGCATCTCACATACATGTGTGTGATATGTCGTGTTATTACACTCTGGGAATTGAAATGTGGTTTTCCTGCCAGTTTTAGGGAGAACAAAGTGTGAATCAGATTGTGCTACCCTGCCTTTCTGTGAGTTAATTTGCATTTCTTTTCTGCAGAAGCCTTCCCTACTCTCTTCTTTTGCCATCCATAAAACTATTTCCTTAAATGATAATATTAAATTATAATATTTCCTCACTTCTTAAAATGCTTTGTCAGTTCAATATTTCCACAAGCAATTCCTGGAGTGCTTGGAGCTGCATTTCATTTTTTATTACAACTGTACCTGCTCTGTTTAGACCCATTTTAAAATCTGAGTTGTCCCAGAGGAGTCTAAAATAAAACCCCACATCTCAGAGCTGTGCAAGTGCTGCCCTGAGGATCTCCAGGGCATCTCTGTCCTCTCATGTGAACATTTGGATCTGAATAATTCTGGATGCAAAGCAGGGAATGAGATCCCACGAAGTGGTGGCCAGGGAGAAGTTAACATTGCAATTTTTTGCTGTCCAGAGCTTCCTGGCCATATATTCTGTGCTTTGGAGGGGGGTATAAAATTTTGGGAGCACATTGAACTCCTCAGACACCCCCAATTAAGCACCCACACAGAGAAGGAATGTACCCTCTCTGCTAGGACTTTCCCCAGACATATTTTGGCTGTGATTGCCCTACATTAAATTCCAAATTTAACAGTCTCAGAGCTGGCATTCCTATGACTACCGGAGAAATGCCATTAGAATGAAATTAAGGGTTATTTTCAGTGTGCTGCACAGGGATTAGCTACCCACTTTTCTTTAACAATAACAGTATTTTTCAAGATAAACCCTGCAGCCCAGCACCACAAAATACAGTCTGGGGCCTTACCTTAAATTAAATAAAGCAAGAAAAGTTTAAATTAAAGCTATCATTTACCTGGCTGTTGTTGCATATATAATACAGGTGGTATCAAATTGAGTTTCTCTAAGTACATTAATTCTGTTCCTTCTAGGTGCATAAATCTAATGAGACCTTTTGTGCTACACTACAGTCAATCTTTCACCTGAATGTAACAATCCTGTTTCCTGCTATTTATTGCTCCTGTGTCAGGCCAAAAAGATTCACTCTGCAGTATAAATCTGGCTGTTGCATATGCCACACTGGCACTTTGCTGTTTATTGTTCTTTATGTATTCCATCAAATTCTGCCACAATGAGTGCAATTCATGTCATGCATTCAGGGAGAAATTCACTCTGTGGAAATGCTCTCATGAGGCTCTGGGTACTGCCTGAACAACATTTATGAATCCATGGATTTCCCAGTGGCTTGGAATATGCTCACCCACGGGGCTTTGCCGTGCCCATGGGTGGCACTACACAAAGGTACCTTGGAATAATGACATTTACTGCAGGTAATCCATCTTTTTCAGGCAGGCTGAAAGGGAACACAGAGTCTTATTCAGGCCACAGATAAATTTCTCTTGCCATGAGCAGCGTGATGATTTCATTGAAGAAGTATTTTGAAAGTTAACTGCAGTGAAAGCACAGCAGAAGCTTTCCAACATCAGCTTGGCTGATAGAGAAGTTTGAAAGAAATGCCAGAAATAATTAGTTGTCCTTAGGATTTAATCATGTGCAAAATGTTGATTTAAGTGCTACCAGTTGTTGCTTGAAAACCATTTGAGAATGAAATTATCACTTAATACATCTTTTGTGCTGGCTCTTTTGGGAAATACCATTTTTCTTTGCATGTAACTGCCTGAATTTTCATCAAAGAGCCTCTGTACTCTCCAGGTTCAGAACGTCTGACACACTGGAGGACTTTGCAGAGTCCAGGGTGAACTTGAGTTTCTTTGCTGGTGTTTTTTTTTTTTTTTCCCCTTGATGTAAAGTCTCCTAAGGAGTAGATTCTTTGTGCTATACAAGCCAGCAGATTGGAATATGGGGAGCCTTTGAGGTGCCTTGTACCATCAGGATGTGTGACAGCTGCTGTGCCCAGGCATGGGGAGGGAAAATTCATCCATGTGGAGCTCTGTATTCCAACAGATCCATCCTGCTCCCAGGATCCAGACTGGCAGGCTTTAAGCTGTAGGAGGCACCTCTACATCATGGTATGATACTGGTGGATTTAATTAGAGCATTTAGGCAGCTCCACAGAATCACTGAGTTGTGGAATTGTTGGGCTTGGAAGACATGTCTGGAGACCATTCTTGTTGCCAAGGCAGGGTCACCTGGATGAGGAGATTCAGGAACACATCCAGGTGGGGTTGGAATGTCCCTGTGCAGCTGATCCAGAGCTCTGCCACCCACAAAGTAAAGAAATTCTTCTCCTGTTGAGGTGGAACTTCTTGTCGTTCCATTTATGGCCATCACTCTTCATCCTCTCACTGAAAATTCTGTCCCCATCCTCTGGCCCCCACCTGGTGAATGTTCTCCCCAGAGAGGGAGACTCCTTGTTCTCCGCTCCTGTGCAGCAGTTCCAGAGCTCTGCCATCCATAAAGTAAAGAAATTCTTCCCCAGTTGAGGTGGAACTTCTTGTGTTTCTGTTTATGGCCACTGCTCCTCATCCTGACACTGAAAATTCTGTCCCCATCCTCTTAACTCCCACCAGGTGAGTGTCCTCCCCAGAGAGGGAGACTCCTTGTTTTCCCTGGACAGCAGTTCTAGAGCTCTGCCATCCATAAAGTAAAGAAATTCTTCCTCCCATTAAGGTGGAACTTCTTGTCGTTCCATTTATGGCCATCACTCTTCATCCTCCCACTGAAAATTCTGTCCCCATCCTCTGGCCCCCATCTGGTGAATGTTCTCCCCAGAGAGGGAGACTCCTTGCTCTCCCTGGGCATCTGGAGATCATTCTTGTTGCCAAGGCAGGGTCACCTGGATCAGGAGACACAGGAACACATCCAGGTGGGTCTGGAATGTCCCCAGAGAGGGAGACTCCTTGTTCTCCCTGTGCAGGTGTTCCAAAGCTCTGCTACCCATAAAGTAAAGAAATTCTTCCCCTGTTGAGGTAGAACTTCTTGTGGTTCTGTTTATGGTCACTGCTCCTCATCCTGACACTGAAAATTCTGTCCCCATCCTCTTGATCCCCACCTGGTGAGCATCCAGCCTGTGAAGGGACAGGGCTGATGTGCATCCACCCTCCTGCCATCTCTGGTTTTCCCAAGACTTTTTCCAGCCCTGGAGCACAGCCCCATGATGGGGGCATGGTGCCACGTGCCCTCCACATCTGGTGGCACATCCAGCCTGGCATTCCTGGGGAATCTCAGCTCAGACTAAACAATAAGCCCAGCCCAAAGCCCCCAGTAGGCCATGGGATTCTGTCTCCAGTGATGCCATGATGATTTTTGTTGCCTTTTCTTTTTTCTGTCTACCTTTTATATATTCTTTATACCCTTAAAATACATACTTGTAATTCTTCAAAGCTAATATCATAACATAATCCTAATAATCTACTAAGCCAAAAAAACCAAGCATCCTAAAAAACTCACATTTTAAAACCAAAAAACTTTACATTGTCTTAAAAAACCAAAGCCCCCTCTAAAATATGTCATATAAACTAAAATTAGGCCTATCTAAAAAAATTAGTTTAAAATAGAAAAATGTCATGCTATTCATTTAAGCCTCTCATTAAAATATCTTTGTTAAATATGCTAATTTACAAAATCTATACAATTGTATATGCCATCTATGATTTATATACATTTCAGCATATTCCACCTTAACGAATTATTACACCATAAAAATCCTTGTTAAATACCAAAATAAAAACTCTTTATCTAACTCTTAATACTAAAACCAAAGAAAAGGCATGACCAGCAGAGTCAGCCCCTACTGCAGCCCAGGGCAGAGCTGGGAGATCTGTCCTAAGAGGATGACTCTCCTTATTGGAGCTGCCTGTGTAAAATGTCATTAATTTTTGGTAAAAAGACATTGATTATCTCAGACTGATAATCCTTTTTCCCACTGACTGGGTGGTTGGTGGGGTGGCTGCCTACCAAGCTGGAAAAATGGTAAAGTTAGGATGTGTGACTGCTTCAAGAAGCTCCTCTTTGCTCTGAAAATCCACCAGCTTAACACGAGCACTTGCGTGTGTGTGTGTGGGCATAGTTTGGCTCTGTTCTTGAGGCAAACATGTTGCCAAGGGGAAAAACAAACTCAGCTCACTAATACTACAACTATTTTGTTTTTCTGGAAGCTTTTTGGGCTGGCAGGTGCTAAACAAGAAGCTTTCCAGTCTGGGATAATGAACTCATTCATAATTATCATTGCTACATTTGGGATTGACCACTGAATTCCCAGCAACCAAAGGCTTTGAGATGGGCAGTGAAATATAAAAATAATCTTCAAATAATGGCATAGGACCCCACAAGAGTTGTGATCTCTGTCATTATTTAAGTCTATTGCCATCCTTGCTTTTTTATTTCCTGTTGATTGTGTCCAGAGCACTTAGAGGTGAGTTTTCTCCTCTGCCCTGTCATTAGTGGGTGTTTCATTTTGATCAGGGCAGCATCACTGGGGTTGTTCACTATTTAAAGTTTAGGAATAGCTGTTCAAGACAAAACAGAAGGTAAGGAAAAGTCCTTAAAAAAAAAAAAATTGCACCCTCACAGCCCCTTTGTGCTAATCATGAAAATCAGCAGACATTCCACAGACATGGGGGATTATGGTTTCCATACAAGATGTCACTTCTGTTTATGCCTGGCATGCTCAATTTTCCTAACTTTCTATATGATCCCTGTCCACAAAAGAAGGCACGTGTGGTTTGGGAAGGGCCCCATCTCCTGGTATTTCATATTTCACCAAACCACAAATACAACAGCCTTAAAAGCTCTTGAAATGAAATACAATTTGAGAAATGTAATCCATTACCATCATAATAGAATTTCTATAAAAATAATAGAAGAAAAACAAGAGAAAATAGGTCCTGAAAGTTATAGGCCAACTGGGAAGTCGTTGTGGCTTTGGCCTAGCTATCACCATGTCAAACCTCAGCCTTGTCCCAGGCAGCAATCTAATTGTAAATTATGTATATACAGAACATCATTTCTTAACTTTGGCTTTCTGTGACCCCCTTCTCTGCTTTCCCTTTCTTCACTCCAACCTGACACGTAAGAAATATTGAAGTGTTTGCACTAATGGAGAAATGACAACGTGCAGTCAAACTTAAACCAGCTGTTTCCCCACACTGGGAGCACAAAGAGCAAAGCTGGGAATATTTATAGCTTGACTGGCCTCTAGTGAGCCAGACTCTGACTGCCTGCATTTGCCACCATGGCCTTGAGGCTGGAAGCAGCTGTGGGTTGCAGGATGGCTGGGGAAAGCTAAGGGGAAGAAAATAAAAAAGAAAATTAAAAGATTGGATGGGCCAAAGTTATTGCTTGATTGGAGATGAGTGGTTGCTGTGTGTAGAGCTCAGTGAAAAGCACCTTGTGTTGTGTTTACAGAAAGCCAACAGCTCTGTCACAGGGGAAAGGAGCCAGAGGTGGCTCCAGGTGACATCTCTGAGTGACCCTGGGCCAGCCCCATGTAACCCTGAGCACCCACTGAGCCCAGGGCACCCCAAATAGGGGGGTTTGCCCCAGGTTTGGGTGCTCTGTTTGAGAGGGATACCCCATTCCAGCCTCTCCATGGCCATGGCCTGCTGGGGCTGCTGGAAATGCAAAGCCCAACATGGAGCAGGGCAGTGTCATGAATGAGTGGCCATGGGGGACTGCACTTTCCTTCTTTTTTTGTCATCTTAGGACTGCTTTTGTCACCTTATAGCAAAGATTAGCAAGACTGTCAACATGGTTTCAGCACCAGTTTAAGCAGCTTTAGCCAATGATGTGTTTCTGAGGGACTTCAGTGCTTTCCACAGACCTGGCAGCTTGTTCCCACCCTGGCCATCCCTTTTCCAGTTACTTACTCACTCATTTACTTATTTATTTCTCTGTGTACAGCTCCCCAGCCCAGGTCACTGAGCAATTGGGCAAGAGCCTGTGGGAGCAGATATTTTGACCAGTGTGAGTTTTCTGGCATTTTCATGGCTCTGTTGTGCTGGAGTTCTCTGTGGGAAATTTTGCTCTCACAAGAAGTCTTGGAAGGGAATCCAGAGGAGGCTCCAGGATGGGCAGAGGGCTGGAGCAGCTCTGCTGGCAGGAAAGGCTGGCACAGCTGGCATTGCTCACCTGCACAGGAGAAGCTTTGGGCTGAGCTCAGGGTGGCCTTGCAGGGCCTGGAGGAGCTGACAAGAAAGATGGAAACAGAATATTCACAAGGGCCTGGAGCGACAGGAGAAGGAGAATGGCTTCAAACTAACAGAGAGTAGCATTAGATGAGATCTTGGGAATTAGGAATTGTTCCCTGGGATGGAATTCCCAGAGCAGCTGTGGCTGCCCCTGGATCCCTGGCAGTGCCCAAGGCCAGGTTGGACACTGGGACTTGGAGCAGCCTGGGACAGTGGAAGGTGTCCCTGCCATGGCAGGGGTGGCACTGGATGAGCTTCAAATTCCCTTCCAACCCAACCCATCCTGGAATTCCATGGTTCTCTGAGTGCTGAGGCCTCCAAAACACTCTGGAAGTGCTTTTCAGAGTCTCAGCACAGGATCCTTCTCACCTGGCAGCATCTGGCTGTCCCCATTGTGTTTCAAAGTAATAACTTTTGGGGAAGTTTCAGGTTTTTTCTTCATGGGTCACTTTTTCAGTGATAAACTCCTTGGGGAGGAAGCACTGACCAAATTCACCACAACCTGAGTGGCTGCAGTGAATGAGGATGAGGCTGAGCAAGCTTTGCACTGCCCTCAGCATGAGCTGACCTTGTAGCAGCTCTGTAATCCAAACTGTGCTTATTAGACTTGTGAAGACATGTAGATATTTGGACAATACATTTTTTCTCATTTATTTCCCTCTGAAACTCAGAAATATTGAACAGAGGAGTTTATATTACGGGAATGATACACCCTACACATGTAGGGTTTTGCTGATTCCTAATCTGAATTTCTCTTGAAACCTTGCATTTCAGCACAGCACAGGTGTTTTATGTCACCTGGGGAAAATAGTAGCATAGTGAAAAGGAAAAAATGTGCTTATTTATGAACTTACATCTGCTTTCATCAGAGTCAATGACTGGCAGAACTCCAGTCAGCTTTGGTAGGAATGGGTGATAAATTTAACTATCAAATCAGCTTGATTTTAAGTAACCCTGCTTTAAGGTGAGGCTTTCAAGTCTGAAGGAGAGAATACTTTTTCAGCAGATATTTATCATCTCAAGACTGGACAAAGTGTTCTTGGGTTCCATGACTGTGAGTAGTCTTACTTCTTTTTAATTTTTAATTTTTTTTTCCTTTTTTGTAAATTCCAGATGTAACAGAGTATATTTACAAAGGGCAAAAATAACAGGCAGCCACGAAGAAAAACATCTCTGCTTTCATTTCAGACCTGGAGCTGGGGATGAATCACTGCAGAGCTGCACCCTTCACTCTGGGTACACTTTCCAAAAGCTGCTTTTCCACCCTGCTGCCCTGGTGGCACAGAAATAAAGCAGACTCACAGAAAGTCCTAAAAAAAAACCCTTTGTAGACAGTCACTCTCTTGTTGTTCTGGGCACTAGAAACACCGTTTTTCTAGCATCTGCTTGCATTTTCAGTTTTGCTTTCTGTGCTGTACAAGTTTGTTCCAGGCAGTTGAGTTAAGCCCAGGCTCAGTGGTTTAGGGCACACACTCAATTTGAAGTACCAGAGTAGTCCTGTTAAATCCCATGGAGTTGATTCCATGCCTGAAATTAAGCGTGGCCTTAGGAGATTTGATGGATGGGGGATTTGCTTGTCCACCCAGTGAGCTAAAGGGACAAAACCCTTGACCATCTGCTTCTGGATTTTAATGAAAAGTTATGACTTATTTATGATCTTCTTCCCCACCCCTGTGTGTTTATATTCAGATCAAGAAAACCATCTCAGAAGCCCTGTCAGATTGCCAAAACCTCTGTGCTACTGGATCTTCCACATCATTTACTGCTCAGTGTTTACAAGAGTGTTTTTAATGCACCATTGCTTGTAGAAGTGCTGTCGGCTGCTACTGATGGGATATTTCACTTTGGAGTTCCTTTAGCCCAAGTTTCTTCCCCCAGAAAAAAAAAAATTAAATAATTTTGCCAGTTAAACTAAAGGATGTTGCTAGCTAAAAGTTCAGTGAATAAACCAAATAGTTCTTTGTAAAAGAATTGCTTTTGGGAGTTGGGGTCCACATCTGCACAGGTATAAGGGCAGGTGGTGGAGGATGTTTCCAAATGTCCATAATTTCAAGTGCAGGCTCACTCATGCATTTATGCCATTTGTATTTGTGGAAGGGAAGCAGAAAAAGGCAACATTTCACTCACAAGGAATCATCACAAAAGCTCTCCTTCAGATTTTATGTCTGAAACAAAAAGCAGCTTTGTTTTGCTCTGTTTGGACAGAAATGGGCTGCATCCCAGGGTTATATTTAGTGGTGTGTGGTAGGAGAGCAAAACTAAACCTGAGAAAATATTGCCCAAGTGCTCTGGTTGTGAGAGGAAGGGCTGAATTCACCACCATGCAGTGGCAGGTGCTGGCTGTGTTTTCCCTGTGGTTGTTTTTCAGTCCTGGGGCTGACAGAGCAGTTGCAGGGCTTTTACACAGGTCACATTTCATAGGGGGTGTCTTTAGAGAAATCCTGGAAAAAGTGTGTGAAGCCAACATTTTCCAGGCAGCATTGGAGGCCCTCATCCTTCTCCTAAAGATGATGTTGCCAACCATTGAATGATCTCAAAAAAAAAAAAAAAAAAAAAAAAATTGCCAACCATCGAATGATCTCAAAAATAAAAAAAATATTTTATTTTTTAACTGAAAATCAGCAGCAGTTGATTTTTTTCCTTAATATCTACCTTAACACAGAAGGGTAAAATTAGTAGAAAAATTGCGTAGAAAAAATAATGTTATGTTTTCATTTTCTTCTAGTATTTAAGATTTACGCTATTTTTTCAGCTTTCCAAGTGCTGGTTCTTTTTTTAAAACACTCATGAGAGAATTATAGCTGGGTTAGTTCCTGAAGCATGATAGTGCTGAGCAGTCAACACAACTGAGTCACGGGGCTTTGAAGGGGCTCCAAGAGAGATGGAGAGGGACTTTGGAAAGGGCCTGGAGTGACTGGACAAGGGGGAAAGGCTTCAAACTGAAGGAGGGCAGAGTTAGATGGATATTGGGAATTGGGAATTGTTCCCTGGCAGGGTGGGCAGGGCTGGGATGGAATTCCAGCCCTGGATCCCTGGCAGTGCCCAAGGCCAGGTTGGGCATTGGGGCTGGAGCAGCCTGGGACAGTGGGAGGTGTCCCTGCCATGGCAGGGGTGGAGCTGAGTGATTTTTAAAATCCCTTCCCACTCAACCCATTCTGAAATTCCACGATTCCATGAATCTGTGACTTGCCTCTTGTTCAGTGAGGCCACAGCACAATTTCAGGAGTTAAATGGCAGGGCTAAAGGAAAGCTTGTTAGTAATGAGGTATTGCTGAAGAAACCAATCCCCAGCTAACACCCTTCTTCCCTTGCCAAACAAACTCTTTACATTTAAAGGTATTCCCCATGGCTGAGTTCTTTATTTTGATTTTTGTAACAATTTTTCTCCCTCTGATGAAACACGTTGTAGACATTAAATTAAGGGACAAATATGTCTGTGTCTGCCAGAAAGAAAACTGTGATGCAATTAAAATGCCGTTAGGGAAGCCCCTGTGGGATGTTAAACCTAAAGACTCTATTCAGAAAGCAAAGCCAAAATTAAAGAGGTGTCTGGTTGCAGATCCTCTGCAGATTTCCCTGTCTTGACTACAGTACCATGGAGACTGAGCTAGTCAGGAGCTGAAAGGTTTTTCCAGTCATGCGTGTGGTATTTTAAATCATGGCTTTGGCAAATATTCCCTTTTTTTTGTGAGCCTTACATAGAAATGTGAATACATTGCATGACATGAAGTGCAACTGAGTGTGGAACAGCAGTGGCAGTGGAGGTGGGCAGCTCTCCAAGCCTTGGACTGCTTGGACAATGGCAACTAAGAATAGTTTTCCCCCCAGAAAACATGCAGTAAGTGCATTTCTGTGTTTCTCAGTTGGCTGTGAGATATTTGGAAAGCGAAATGCAGCTCCTTGCTGAACAAGCTCATGACCAAGCCTCCATTCCATGTCTGGAATTAAATTATTAGTATTTATAACTTCTGGAGAGATAGGAGAGCCTGATCCTTTGGTAACAGAAATAATTATATGGTTCATTGAACCTGGTGTTTTTGGACAACTGAAGGAACCTGCAGAGTCACTGGGTGGGGGGCACTGGGTTTTCCAGTTTTCCATTTCATTCCAGGTGATTTTCTTCTGATTATATTAATAAGGACTGAAATAATAATGGAAGCACACCTTTCTTGTCTGCCTAGGAATTCTCCAGATGACTGCAGCGTGGCAAAAGGAGGGAAGATGGTCAGCAGCTCAGATAGTGTTGGGATGAACTATGGAAGCTACATGGAGGAGAAGCACATTCCCCCCCCAAACATGACGACCAACGAACGGAGAGTCATTGTGCCAGCAGGTCAGACCCTCTGCACCAAATGCAAGCCAAAAAAACTGTATTTTCCTCAACCTCACTAAGATTACTGGAGAGGATTTGGAGAAAAGCAGTGATCAGGAGGAAAAGAGCAGTAGTTTGTAGGGGTTATTGAGAGAATGAGCTGAGGAGGATCATGAGGGCACCTCCTCAATCTGTTCTCCCCATTTTCAGCAGCAGAATGGGCTGATAAGAGGCACTCAGATCTTATCTGGCTCCTGTAGCTCCTTCTTGGAGGATTTCACCCCAAATTGAGCAAAAGGAAGAAGCACCTCCATTTCTTATCCCAAACTGGGTGCAGGGTGTGTGGGAGAGAGAGAGAAAGGATCACTGTAGCACAGGTTGTCTTTGAAAATACCAAAAAGTAGCTTCTGTGGGATCAAACAGGGCATGAAGAGCCTTTATGTGGGTTATCCCCTGAGTCTGGGCAGCATAAAACATTTTAATAAGCAAACTGACAACTCCACTGCAATGTAAGAGCACAATTGAGAAATTCTTGGTCAGCCTTGGCAGGCTTGGCTGTGGGATTCAACAGTTGATGGGACAAGAAGATTGCTGCCTTGTTCTTGTTGCCTTGTCCTCCAAACAAACCTGGAATATTCTGCAGAATTATTAGCCTGCCTGTTTCCAAGTCACAGCATCATGGCATCTGTGGGTGTTCCTAAACCACAGGATGGGCACAGGGTAAACTCAACACCTGCAGCCAGGAGGGGAATGTTTGCTGCTGGTTCCTCTCCAGCAGAAAGGTGCTGGTGTGAAATATTTCTGCCTCTGCCATGTTGCTTAATATTATTACAGTTTTTCAGTTGCTTAGACATGCAAGAGTACTGACTGTGGCCAGTTTTGCAAGCTGTGATTATTTCAGTTATTTGTCAAGAAAGGTGTGGACAAATCTGTTGCAGTGTCCTCCTCTGCAATGGTATTGTCAATTCTGTTCTGGAGACAGGAGAGTGGTGCTCTGAATAATAAATGTCCTGCCAACACTGAAATACAGAGCTTCTGAATGTTCCAAAACCTTTCTCTTCCTAACGTTTGGCACTTTTTTAAAAAAGACTTTTAGTAATTGCTAGCATGGTTAGCTCAACAAGGGACTTTTTTATTTAGTGTATTCCTGGGGGTGTGTTTGAGAAGCAAAATATTTTAATATTCTAATATTATTAACTAGAGACCCACTCTAGTTTGTGAAATAATTGCCTGTATCTGTGAATGCTTATTTAGCCTGTACCCAAGAAAGATTCTTCTAAACATGAGTGGAAATTTCATTTGAATAAAGATAAGGATTGAACAGAGGGCATCAAAACTTGTTCAGCTCCAGCTTGCAGTGCTGTCAGTGGGCCAGAATCTCTGTTAAAAAGAGCTAAAAACAATGGTTAAAAAGGCCTAAAAACAATGAGGCAGAAGAGCTGAGTGGGAGGAGCTCGCTCATAGAATTCACAGAATCCCTGGGTTGGAAGAGACCTCCAAGACCATCGAGTCCAGCCCAGCCCCAACAGCCCAACTGAGCCCTGGCCCCCAGTGCCACATCCAGGCTTTGTTAAACACACCCAGGCATGGGGACTCCACCACCTCCCCGGGCAGCCATTCCAGAACTTTCTCACCCTGGCTGGAGAAACCTTTTCCCTGCTCTCCAGCCTGTATTTCCCCTGGTGCAGCTCGAGGCTGTGTGCTCTGGGTGTGTCAGTGCTGCTGGAGCAAGAGCCCAGCCCCAGGTGAGCACAGGCACCTTTCAGGAGCTGTGCAGAGTGATGGGGGCAGCCCTGAGTCTCCTTTTCTCCAGGCTGAGCACCCCCAGCTCCCTCGGGGCTTCCTCACAGGGTTTGTGTTCCCAGCCCCTCTCCAGCCTCGTTGTCCCCTCTGGATGTGCTCAGTGTCCCAAGGTCCTTCCCAAATTTGAGGCCATTTCCTCTCCTCCTTTCCTTTGGGACACAACAGCAGAGCCCAACCCCCCTCAGTGCCCCTCCTTCAGGGAGTTGTGCAGAGCAATTCACAGAATTCACAGAATGACCAGGTTGGAAGAGACCTTCAAGACCATCGAGTCCAGCCCAGCCCCAACAGCCCAACTGAACCCTGGCCCCCAGTGCCACATCCAGGCTTTGTTAAACACACCCAGGCATGGGGACTCCACCACCTCCCCGGGCAGCCATTCCAGAACTTTCTCACTCTTTCTGTAAAGAAAATTTTCCTGATATCCAACCTATATTTCCCTTGACACAGCTTTGTTCCCTTGACAGGCTTTGTTGTTAGCACTCAGAGCTCTCAGCCCTCCACAGTTGCTCTCCCTTGCACTCAGCACACCAAATTAACTCCTCCAGCAGTCAGTAAAGAAGGGATTATTGATTATTTTGCACATATCCCTGCCTGATGTTTTGCTGTGTGTCCCTGCAGACCCCACGCTGTGGAGCACTGACCACGTGCGCCAGTGGCTGGAGTGGGCGGTGAAGGAGTACGGGCTGCCGGACGTGGACATCCTGCTCTTCCAGAACATCGACGGCAAGGAGCTCTGCAAAATGACCAAGGATGACTTCCAGAGGCTCACCCCCAGCTACAATGCAGACATCCTCCTGTCACACCTACACTACCTCAGAGAGAGTAAGCCAGCCCTGCGTCCTGCCTGCAGTCGGTCCCAGATTGATCGCTGTGGATAATTGGGTTTTCCAAATGTCTGTTGCAAATGTTGCTGTTCCTAAGAGCATAACAGGGAGGCCAGCCCAAGTCTTGTTGAGTTTGGTGGAAAGATTCCCATTAATTTCACTCATTTTTATCACAGACAAGAATTAGTGACTCTTTCTAGGTATCCATCTCAGAGAAAAATTGAGTTGAAGCATATTGAGCAGGAAGAAAAAAATTGAGATGGAGCATATTGAGCAGGAAGAAAAAATCCCATGGGGTTCAGTGCTGATGTTTTTTCTGGTCACGTACTCATTTCTTTCCATTTTAACTAAACAAGAGTGCAAACATTGATTCATAAAGTGAATTCCAGGCATGATTCTAAGGAATGGCAGTAGGTTGCTGTACTCTGGGTAGGATTGGGAAGATTCAACTGAATTGAATAAAAAAAATTCTGTAAATTCGTGGAAAAAAGTCCCTGAAGTCCAAATGCAACTTAATTGTAGTGCATGGCTAGAATTTCAATGGGAAAAAAGGGATTACCTGGATTGAGGGCTTTCACCTAAGCTTGAGGAAAATTTACCTCAGCTTAAAGAAGTTAAAATGAACATGGTTTTTAGAGAAAAAACCACCAAGCATTGCAACACCAGTGCGGTGCAGTCTCCTCCACACGCACACTGTCGATAACCAGCCAGAAATTTTGTGCATTCATAACAATAAATTATGATATTGGATAAATGAATGCCCTCATTTACCCTTTAGCCCACACACCTCCCTCCAAACTGCAGGCTGTTGATGGATTCACATTCAGGCAATCCTGTCAGGGGAAAAATATGGTTTAAAAAGATAATTCACGATTTTTTTTACATTTTGGTGTTGCTTTTTGTTTTGTTTTGTAGCTCCTCTTCCACATTTGACTTCAGATGATGTTGATAAAGCCTTACAAAACTCTCCACGGTTAATGCATGCTAGAAACACAGGTAATGCTGGCACTGCTCCCACTGCTGTAGGTCATCATCTTCTAAAAGCACAGGATTCCTTTCCATGGGCTGCTTGCTAAAAACATGGAGGTGGTAAATGAGGAGGGAGGCAAGAGAGTCCCCTCCCTGCTGTCTGTGTGTTTTCTGCACAGACACACAGAGAAAAGGTGAGATCACGCAGGGCCAGGTGGTGCAAAAATGGTGCAGAAATTTCTGATGTCCTGCAAGAGGATGGGGTCCCTGACACAGCATAAAACTGCAGGTTTGGGGCCTTTCATCTGAGGATTTTTATGGTCCCTCTGTCCATTCTGCTGTGAGATCTTCTCCATGGATCCCTAGAAGCTTCTTGGAGCTCAGAAGTGCTTTGGGCTCTGGGGAATGGGGATGTCCCCCATCCCATGAGCTAAATGTTGTGGGAATCAATAAAATTGCTCTTTAGGCAGTTAGCTCATCTCATTTTCTAGCTGCTGTGGGACTTGAGCTGGGAATTCCACTAAGGCTGATCTGAATTTAAAATTATTTTTGTTGATACTCACCCTCGTGTTAATTTGGGCCAGAAAAGTGTAGAGTGTAGGCAGGAGAATGACACGTGCCTCATCTGTCTTTCAGGATGCAACTTAAAGTATTTATGAAAATAATTGAGAATCTATTTTAACTTTCTGTAACAGTTGTGCAGCAGAGGATGGCATGGAATGGTACAAATAATAGTGTGGTTTTATATCCCTACAAAAGATGTTTGGAGTATTGCATGATCATGCCTGAGGGTGTTAGTTACCTACAGTGACCAGAAATAACAATTCTCTATGAGAAAGGAAAAAGATAATACAAAGGATAATGCAAAAGAAAAAGAAAACAAAACTTGGATAGCAATGTTTCTTTCATATTTTATTTTCGTTTTTCACTCTGAGTGAGTTTCATAGCAAAATTCAGTGGATTAGATCTTTCCCTGACATTAGAGGTTTGCCACTGGTCATAGTGGCAAACAAAGTCCTGCTGTGGGCTCTAGGCCTGCTGAAAACCCCACCAAAGGCAACAAAAAAGAATTTCCATTTACCTTGATGTGGTTTGGATGAGATTTAACTCCTTTTTAAGAATAGATGGACTTGATGGTCTTTTCCATCTCTGGCTTTAGAGATTCTCATTTGTCAAGCAGTTTCCACTTGTGGATATCCAAGTGTTGTTCAGCAGTTCTGTGTGTTATCTTTTTCTCTATGTGTGCACTGACAATGATATTCTGAAATTCATTTCACCAAAATGAGATTATCTGTCATTGGGGACTGTGAATGATGGTGTGCTGATCATCAGCAAATGGGAAATCAGTTGTTAAATTTTCAGTGGGTCACAAAAGAGTTAGAAAAAAAGTTCTTGAAATCAGCAATAATTGACTTTTTTGATCTTCCTGAATAGGGTAATGAGAATTCCATTGGTGTAGTCAGAGCAATTTCAATGCCTGAGAAAAGGGAGATTCCATTTCCTACAATCAAGCTCAATATTTATCTTTTTTTTTCACTCTGGGGAAGATTAATGAGATATCTGAGGGTCTGACCCAAAAGTCTCTGTTGAAAACATGGACTTTTCTGGGAATGCACTAATGAAGGCAAAGAGGTTTTATTTCAGGGGGTGCAAAGCCACCTTCCCAGGTGGAGGTGGTTGTGGTAGAAGGGATTTCCTGAGCTTGACTGTCTCCTTCTTAAAACAGATTTTGCACAGACTTTCATCCAGTAACTTGAATGGATTTACATAGACGTAGAAGATTATTAGAATTAACTTTTATATCTAACAGTCCAAAGGCAGAAATTAGCTATTCAGATTCCTCACTCATTCATTCTACAGGAGGGGAAAGTATTGGTGAATTTAGGGACTGTGGAAATGAATCTTTAGGTGTTATGTTCTCTTCTTTCTCTTCAGGAGGTGCCACTTTTATTTTCCCAAACACATCAGTTTATCCAGAAGCAACACAAAGAATTGCAACCAGGCCAGGTATGAACAATGACCACTTTTTGTGTGCTGTGATCTTACTCATTTCATCTCTTGAAATATCTCATTCTTTTCCCCTTTTCATAAATATGAGGCTCTATTTTGAACACACACATTTTTTTATCACATATATATGTGTCCATATAATTGTGTGGAGTGAAATAATTAGAGTGAAATAATTAAGTAGAGTTTAAGAAGTGCATTTCTTCCACAAATCTCTGTCTTTGAAGAAATTGTATCAACTTTTTAAAGCACCAGGGAATCAGAAACCTGAGCTCTGTTCAGTGGTTCTGTTGCACTGTCCCAGCACAGTCATCTGTCAATCCCCTTCAGCTCTCTTTTTGTAAAATGAGGTTAAAATTCCCTTTTATTTGAAGTCTGTTGTGGAAAAATACTGTAAAAATGCAGGATATAGGCTTCTCCTGCTATCTAAATTTTATTTATGTTTGAGGCAAGCAGATCCCACAACAATCTGATTATGAGTTTAAGAGTCTTAAGTAAAATCAAAACATAAGGAAGCTCTTAAGGCTCAACATTTTGAAACCTGTGAAAGTTTTGTGGATGTGCTGATTTGTGAATGGCTGATGGGAGTAATTAAAGAAGGTGAGGACATGGCTATGAAGGCAAAGATTTTCTTTTTATCACCCTTCACCACAAAAAATGCTGGAAAAGTGCCTAAACTGGACATTTGCTTTTCCAATAATGAGTGCAGAGTACTAAGGGACATGAGGAGGAGCTGCAGCAAATACTGAATTTAAAGGAAATCCAGTACTGAGCCAGAGGCAACAATCCAAGTGCTCAGAAGGGACATGCACTGGAATTGGCTGAGCTCTGGTGAAAAGAGATATTGGCACATTAAAAAGGGAGTTTGAACAGGAATTATTTTATTTGTGCTCTAGGGTAGAGTGCAGGAGGGTTCATACAGATACTATTTAATATAGACTTGTGTACATGTATATATGCATGTCTGTAGATTTGGTAATTGATAATTTGAAAAGAGAAAAAAGGAAATAACTACCAGGCCATTACAAATTCAACTTGTTTGGATCCTTGGAAATCAAACTCTGCTAGAATTGTTGGTTTATATTAATGGCTAAAAAGGGAACTGCTGATCCAGTGCATACATTTGGCTTTCATAAGGCATTCACCAAAACACCCCACAACTATTTACAATAGAAATTAAATCAGTGTATCATAAGAAACAAACTAAGAGCTGGCTAATTATCCTGTCATCAGTAATGGACATCTTAAGTTATTTTGTGAAGGAGCCCCAGGAAAGCTGGAGAGAGACAATTGCCAGGGGATGCAGGGACAGCACACAGGGAATGGCTCCACACTGGCAGAAAGTGGGATTAGATGGGGTATTGGGAATGAGGAATTGTTCCCTGGCTGGATGGAATTCCCAGAGCAGCTGTGGCTGCCCCTGCATCCCTGGCAGTGCCCAGGGCCAGGTTGGACACTGGGGCTGGAGCAGCCTGGGACAGTGGGAGGTGTCCCTGCCATGGCAGGGGATGGAACAAAATGATCTTTAATGTCCCTTCCTACCCAAACCATTCCATGATTCTTTGATTTTGTTGTTACTTAAACCCAGAGATTCCTACACAGGATTCCTGTCCAGCTACCCAGGAAGTTCATTAGGGAAAAACAACTTGGCATTCAATTAAAAACTGAAAACACAAGTTGATAAATGCAGCCCAAGGCACAATTTATTTGCATATCTTACTGATTCCAAATTAGCCCCCTTCACTCATGAAGGAACAACTTAGCAGAGTCATCTTTATTTATGGCACAGCGACAGCCAGAGTGAAAGTTGTGAACAAATGAAGAACCACAGTGGAAAATCCCATGGGAAATGTGGCTGTGCCACTGAACACCCCAGCAGTGTGGCCTTGCATGGAAAGCTGCATCAATCATCCCTTATCAAAATGGCTTTTGGCAGAGTTTGGAGGTGCTTAGAAACGCCTGGGAAAGCCATGGGAGTGTGGAAAAAAAATCTTTGGAGCGTGTTGAGAGATACAGAGGCTTGAAATTGTTCAAATCACAGTCTGGGGTTGAGGAAACTTGATGTAATTATCAAAATAAAGAGAGTGACAGAGCACCTGCTTAGTGTCAGTATAAGAAGAAGTGATATTCTAAATAAATTAAACATTTTCATGGAGCATTAAAGTAGACTGTGGCACCCAGGAGCTCTCAGGGACACTGGGGAATGTCAGCACAAATAGGGATGAGAAAACAAAGCAGAACTGTGGAAACAATCACCAAACATAAATCCAGACGCCCCAAACTATCAGTAATTCCCAGCAGAAATGAACATGTAACGTAAGACCAGAGGGACCTGATGTCTGCAGGAAAAGCTGTTCCAATGAAGAGGATTTCAGGAAAAGGCTGGAATTAGCCTGTTTTCCACTGGACTTGAATAAAAATTGGGATTTTTTTTGTTTCCTGACAAGGTCCATTATTTCCATATTTGTTTAATCCTGTGTGTGATGGAAAATTAAAATGTAAATTTTCTCTCATGGAAAATGTCCTAAACCACCTATCAAACATGATGAGCTCCTTCATTTCAGCATTTTTATCTAACTCATATTTAAAATGACACTTAACAAAATGCTTTGTGTCAGCATCTTTCTGCATTCACACCATTACTTGTGGAATTGCAGTTTAGTTTTAGGGTTCTTCTGTGCAGAACTAAACATTTTCTCCAAAGAACTGTAGTGATTTTGGAAATATTGTTTTAATTTATCTTTTACAATTGAAAGCTGATGGACATCTTCAAAGTCAGAATTTTTATTCAGAGAAAAAAGGGATTTTTTGCGGAAATTCAGTTTTCTTTCAGGAAACTGTTTTGTTGGCTTATTCTGTGGTTTTCCTTTGAGTTAAATGTCACATTTCAACCAGACTGCAAAGAAGCTTTCCCATAACAAAGCACTGTTCATGTGAGAGCAAAAGCAGACCCTGGGGACAGCCACTTGATGACATGAAAAAGGTCAAAAATGAGGAGCAGGGGGAATAAATAAAGTTCAGTGGGAATCAGCCAAATCCTGGGGTGCAGTTCTGGAGAGATTAATTAAGCACAGCCATTGTTAAGGCACTACAATAGAAAATGGGAAATGGGCTTCAGTGCAAGGGAGGATTTCTGCAGTCACCTTTAGAGCAGAACACGAGGTTTCAGTGACAATGAGGCTCCCAGGGACACCTGGCTGGGGTTTGTGTCACCAAACAGGAGCATTCCCACCAGGGGTCTGTCCCAGATAAGGACATGCTGTGCTGATGTCTCATGGACAAGAACAGATCTGCCTATCTGCAATAACAACATGTTTATCAAGGCTGAACCAAGCATGGAGCTGGAGCTTTGCTCTATTTCAAGAAAAGCTGATGATGTGATTTTTCTTTTCATGGAGAGGGCGTAGTCAGAAGATCATCTTGTGATGTGAGGAGTTCAAAGGCAAGGCAGTTTTCTCACAGTGCTGAATTTGTACCAAGTGTGGTTCAAGTGCCACCAAGTACAAACACACACAGAGCCTGCCAGGGCTCTCAGGGCACAGGTGTGTGATGGATTGGAGATCCAAAAATAGGAGAGGAGAGGAGAGCAGAGAAAGAAAGGAAGAGAAAGAGAGAGAGAGAGAGAGAGAGAGAGAGAGAGAGAGAGAAAGGAAAGAAGAAAGGAAGAAAGGGAGAAAGGGAGAAAGAGAGAAAGAGAGAAAAGAGAGAAAGAGAGAAAGAGAGAAAGAGAGAAAGAGAGAAAGAGAGAAAGAAAGAAAGAAAGAAAGAAAGAAAGAAAGAAAGAAAGAAAGAAAGAAAGAGAGAGAGAGAGAGAGAGAGAGAGAGAGAGAGAGAGAAAGAAAGAAAGAAAGAAAGAAAGAAAGAAAGAAAGAAAGAAAGAAAGAAAGAAAGAAAGAAAGAAAGAAAGAAAGAAAGAAAGAAAGAAAGAAAGAAAGAAAGAAAGAAAGAAAGAAAGAAAGAAAGAAAGAAAGAAAGAAAGAAAGAAAGAAAGAAAGAAAGAAAGAAAGAAAGAAAGAAAGAAAGAAAGAGAAAAGTGTAATTGTGGTTGAGACAACATCTTTCTGGGAAATGGAAAAACTGGAGGGAAAAAATAGGTTCTTTATGTGACCAAATCTGGCAAGGGAATCTGGAGAGGAGGTGGAGAAGCTGCCATGGCGCAGGGAGCTGGCCAGGCAAGGCACAAGGTACCTGCAAACCCCCAGAGCTGAGCCCCCTCTGTACAGACAGAGCTCAGAACCCACTGCAATTACAACCAAATTCTGGATTGATTTTGCCAGATGGTAAAGTCTGTAATAAACGGCAGTGTTGGTCTAAGTCTGGGCAGGACATCTGCAGGTCACACTGATTCATCTTCTGCTCAGAGCTGGGCACCTGTAAAATTCACATTATTTTCTCTGAAGCTGTGGAATAGTCCTCAATAAATCAGGGATACAAGGTTATTCATGATGAAAATGAATAGTAATGAATAGTAATTAATAGCAGTAGAAAAATCAGTTGCAAATCTCAGCAAAAGTGTAGGGTTCTGGGAGGTGGCAGAGCTAACAGACTAAATAAATTAAAGGCAATTTGGTTGTGCATTTCACATTACACTTTATTTCCGTGCAGTGCTTGGAAGTGGGCAGATACATCTGCCTTGCACAGAGCCAGGCTGGGGCTGTTTCTTTGCTTTCTGGTTTCATTTCCAAACATGAATTCTGAAATAAAGCACAAGCAGTGTTGAGAGTCAAGACATCTGCACCAACTTAGTTCCACCAGGTGGGCACTGCTACCTTCCTGAGGCCCTGGAAGTTACACAAGTCTCTGATTTTGGCAGTAGTTTTAGCTAATGTGTTAAAGTCAGCCGTGGAAAAGCACAGGAAACTGCCAAAGATTTCTAAGGGTAAACCAAACATTTGAATTTACTACATTTGCTTTATGAAGAAAGCTTTTATGGTTTCGTTTTTTTTTCTTTTCATTTTTTTTAATATGCTAAAGCACTGAAATAAAATAGAAGTAAGGAGTAAATGAAAGAAAGGGAAATGAAAATTTAGATGTGTAAATTTAAGGAGCTTGTCCCAAGAAGCAGAAAGGAATAAATCCACTAAAGCCTGTCTTTTTGAAAGGAAACACTGTTAAATGTTGAATTTGAGAGGGTTTAAGCATAAAATGGGCTCTTGGGGGACTTTTCCTGCAAGATTCTGCACAGATTATCAATGATGTCAGTGTATGCCATTCCTTGGTGTGCTGGGCTGAGGAAGGGGACTGAAGGGGGTACCCTGAACCTTTGGAAGTGATGAACTCTGTATTGTCTCCAAAGATGCTTTGCAGCACCTATTTCACTGCAGCTCAGACTTCTGACAACAACAGGCACCTCTGCAGAGCACAACTGTTGTTTTTACTGTTGTTTTTAGAGATGTTAAAGGTTTTAACAAAGAATTCCCTGCCTGTTTCAGTAATTTTCCCAATCCTGGCTCTCCTCAAACGTGCCCTTTATGGACATAACCACTTCAGGCCATATCTGCATGAATAAATGTCTTTTTCCTTCACAGATTTGCCTTATGAGCAAGCCAGGAGATCAGCATGGACGAGTCACAGCCACCCCAGCCCTCAGTCAAAAGGTAAAAGCATCTGCACAGCTGGGGAAACATGGATTAGGCTCCAAAGGGAATTACTGGAGCTCTGGAGGGGTTTTATCTGTGCTTTTTTGGAAAGCCAATTGTATGGGCAATGCTGGGCGGTGTCACTGGGC
The DNA here is from genome assembly GCF_027579445.1 of Ammospiza nelsoni. NCBI lineage: Eukaryota > Metazoa > Chordata > Aves > Passeriformes > Passerellidae > Ammospiza > Ammospiza nelsoni. Next base: position 117,307,394 of record NC_080634.1, read on the forward strand.
AGCCACATCCTCCCTTAAACTCAAACTTCATCAAGTCCATCACCACAGTGTGACCGTGTTCACAGGGGCCTTAGGATGAGGGAAGAGACAAAGATCTGACTCCGTATTTTAGAAGGCTTGATTTATTAGTTTATGATATATATTACATTAAAACTATACTAAAAGAATAGAGGAAAAGGTTCTTATCAGAAGGCTAGATAAGAATAGAATAGCAAAGAATGATAACAAAGGCTCAGGCTGTGTGTCTGAGCCAGCTGACTGTGATTGGCCATTAATTAGAAACAGCCACATGAGACCAATCCCAGATGCACCTGTTGCATTCCACAGCAGCAGATAATCATTGTTTACATTTTGTTCCTGAGGCCTTTCAGCTTCTCAGGAGGAAAAATCCTAAGGAAAGAATTTTTTATAAAATATGTCTGCGACGCCATAGAGCCTCAAAAAGCTTTTTATGAGCTTTCAATCCTGTTATTGTCCATCCTGGAGCAGAGGGCAGCAGGAGCCCCAGGCCTGGGGACCTCTCATAGGTTTGGTGAGCAACTTCCTAACTGGAAAAATAACTATATGGGATGTTTTTTCTCCATTTTCAGCTTCTCAGCCATCATCCTCAACAGTTCCCAAAACAGAAGACCAGCGTCCTCAGTTAGGTGGGTGTAATTTGCTTTGAATTCTGCCTGGATTTGTTGAATGTGATGAGAAGAGCACCCAAACTGCACAGTCTGGTTCAGACCACTCCAGCTGGAGACCACCAAAACCCCAGATGTGAGTGGGGTTTGCTCTGCAGCTGGATTTGGGATGAAATGTGTAATGTTTAAAGGCAGTGACAACCCTCCAGAATGAAAATGCTCTTGAAACATTTCATCTACAATTTGGGTACAAAGGTGGAAGGTGGAGATGTCAAAAGACCCGAGTGGTTGAGATGGCAGCAGCTGGAAAATGTACATGACCCAACACAACAGGAATATTAGAGGGATTCTTAATGTTGTTGGAAAACTGAGGAGAAAGCAGAAGTTTATGGGTTTGTAGAGTGGTTTAGCAAAATGGGTTCCTTTTGTGTTTTTAGAGCTCCAAATCCATGAGGTGGGACCTAATCCCTTATTGCAAATTCAGCTGGATTTTGGACAGGTAGCTGGGGAGCACTCCATAGTCCTGAGTCAGTCATGGCTTTTGTTAACAGCAAAAGGTTAGAAGGAGGAAATAAAAGAGATTTAGAGGATATTCTTAGCTCAGAAGACTCTGAGCCAGGTTTTACCACATGGATTTTAGATCATTATTCTGGTTTTTGTTAGAGCTAAACAAGACTGTGCATGACTAGGTCTCATTAACTCATGCACAGACTGCCTGGGAAGCATTACACTGAATTTTGCTCAAACAGTGTTTTATCTAATCTGGCCTTCCAACCATGAGAATCCTCCTAGAAATATACCAATGATTTATGTAAGTCCCAAGGACCTTTTAATGGCTATGAGTGAGCTGCACAGATTATTTAAATGTGTAAGGAATGTAACCTGATTGTCTTTTTGGCTGTAAAAGCCACAGGGTCACTCAGTGCTTGCAGCTCCTCACTTTGGCTTTGATCCTGCTGTCACAGCCCTCCTTTTTTCCCTGTTGGAGTTCAGGACAAAGTAAGTTTTCATTTCCAGAGGGAAATACTGAGATGCTACAGGCACTGTAAGGCTGACAGAGGCTCTTCTGAAAACACCAGTTGCAGGGTTAATCCATGGGATCCCTCACTGGAGTCCGGTGCCAAAAGAGAATCACAGAATCACTGAGGTTGGAAAAGACTTACAGAGACTTGAGTCCAACCTGTTCCCCATCCCCACCTTGTTCCCAGCCCAGAGCACTGAGTGCCACCTCCAGGGATGGGGATTCCACCACCAGAATGCTTCATAACAAAGTTTACATTCTAAATGTATGCATCTGGACATTATTACAGTGCAAAAAGCAAATGTCTGTCCTTGCACACCGAGTTTGAAAGGAAAACATGCAAATATGGCCATGCAGAGGGAGAAAATTGCTCAGGTGTTGGACCTGGTGTCCCACCAGGCAGTGCACACTGCCCCTCACAAGGTTCACACATGGTACCTAAAATATATGACAATGCTGTTGCATGATTTTAAATCTTTCTTTCGCAATTTTGTAGATCCATATCAGATTCTTGGACCGACCAGCAGCCGACTCGCAAATCCAGGTGAGAAGGGATTTTTGTGATTTAGGAGGCTTTCCTTTCTTTCACTCCTGAGTGTCCCCACTTCAGCTGTAAGACCACACCTGGAAGGGGATGTCCGTGATTTTCACACTCCTCAGGGGGAGCTGATGATACCCAGTGTGTTGCAGAATTTCTGAATTACACAAGGGTGGGACTGAGGAATTTAGAATCATTAAGGTTGGAAAGGGCCTCCAAAGAGTCCAACCTTTGAAGCTGGAGTTCACCTCAGTTTCCTGAACATCAGGATTTGGTTAAGGAGTGTGAGAGACCCCATCTGGTCTCCAGTTACCCCTCCAGAAGGGTACAAATCTCTTAACCGCTCCTCATCAGCTGTGTCCCAGATTCTGTTAATCCACAACACAGTATCATACTGACCTTGATAAACACAAAATTTTGGGATGAAATATATAGGAAAAAGAAAAGTATAATCTATTTGCAAATAAGAACTGGATCAAACACTTCAAAAATGTTCTCCCACCTCAAGGAGGCAGTGGGGTGCATTGTGGAAAGGGATGTGTAGCGTAGAACACAATCACAGACTCACAGAATCACTCATGTTGGAAAACACTTCAAGGATCATTGAGTGAAACCTTGGATTATCATGTTTTTGCTAAAGACAAGGATCTCTGGGTGATTTAGTAGCTCTGCTTAGGAAATGTGCAGATTTTACTGCTCCAAGTCTGCAGGACGTGCTGTGGCTGTGCAGCACTATGATCAACAGCACAGCCCACCACAGTGGAACTGTGTGCTCCACTTGTGTCCCTTGCCTGGACAGTCCCAGGGCACAACATTGCTCATTTCACACAGATCTCCTCAGCCCCCATGACAATGGCTCTTTTTGCAGCAATCTCATGTCTTTTCAAGGCCTGAAATTGCCAAAAGGCTGATCAGTTTCCTTTCATTTCTCCCGACATCGAGCACAGTTCTAGATTAGCTGACTCTCTAAACAGTTTTGTGTGGCAGAGGAAAGTAATTAAGTAAGTGTTAAGAATAGGATTTTCCAAATGGCCTGAGGTGGTGGAGGTTTCCAGGCAACACTAGTCTTGACTGGAAGTAGGGGCCCACATCTCTTTAATTTGGTCATAAATCATGGCTTGCCAAATTTTATCAAGTGTCCATTTGGTTGATTTCATTACTGTGAATGACATTAACACGATCTGGATTGGGATTCTTTCTTAACATTTGGGTATGGAATTCCTCCACGCCATCATTCCTGTGCTTTAACATGTTTTGTGTGTTTATAAATTGGTGGAATTACTCTCTCATTAAAAGGAAATTGACAGCAACCATTTATTTTCATAGGACTATATATTACATTTGGAAGGCAAGTGTTTATGTTAGAACATATGTTGGATTGCTTATTCAAAAATTTGTGTTTTGTCCAGTGCTGAACTGTTTATTGATTTTTGAAGCCTAATCCTCTTGTTATGTTTTGTGTATTAAAACTTGCATGCCTTGCTCATACCATGGATTCTTTTGTTTGTTTGTTTATTTAATGCATGTTAATGGAACAGAAGAAATTCATTAAGGCCAGTTTGGATAAATACAATTTAAATGAATATGGGTTTCAGTTGCACTGAAGTATAAACTGCTAATGGGTTTCAGATGCTGCTCTAGCTCGATATTGTAATTGCTACTATAAGCTTTCTAAAGAAAAGCTTGTTTATTATACCCACATAGCTGCTTTGGATAAGAAAAAAAGAAAGAAACCCAACCTATTCCTGGTCAGAGACGTAGTTCAGAGTTAGCACATCCAGGCTGGTTGGCAAATTCTGCTGACACCGTGCTTGTGAAACAGATTGCATCGCAAGCTGCTTCAGCTGCATTTTGCATCATTTCGGTGTTGCTTTGTTAAGAAATGCTAAGCTTATAACACGACTGTCAGTGGCAAGGCCCTTTGAAATCTACTTTCACTTGTCTAAAATGGACAAATTTTGTTGCCCTACCTCACTTTCACAAAGTTCACAGCAGACTGTTTTCTTTTTGCAGTGGAATTGGCAGAGAGTGAGAAAAATACAACAGCAACATTTTATGTCTTAACATAAAATAATCATTTTTACTCATTGGAAGCAGAATGATGACACGGTTGTATTTTATGGACCTTTTCACTGTTCTTGCAGTTGTTTTGCCCTCTGCTTGTATGCAGTGTAACAGCAAGCTAATAAGTTTCCGTTGTGCATTTCCCCAAATGCTGCAAAGGGATGATATGGTTTGGCACGGGCCCAGCTTGCTCTAAACTTCTCCATTTTGTGTGGGCTCATTCCATAGCAGGGAACATTGAGTTGCAACATAATGCTGTGAGAACAAGCCGAGTGTTACGCAAGTGAAAGCTGTTTGTGCTGAACTTTGGAGATTAGTTTCCTAAATGAGCCCTGTATTATTTCCCCATCAATTGTCTGCGCTGAATGACATTAGGTAACAATTAAGGCTCCATGGAATGGCATTCTGCCACTCACATGAGGGAAAACACAACACATTACAATTATCCCTGCTCTTTAGGGTTTCATGAGGCAGTCCTGGGAGGAGGACAGTAATAGCTGTCTCCTCGAGACAGGTCTCATAAGCTCTAGGAGGTCTATTACTCACCCAAGATAGCTCAGCTACCTTTGGAGGCATAAAATCAGCAGGATGGCTTCTGTTGCAGTGTTGGAAACAAAATGTTTAATAAAAGGCAAAATAACAAACAGAAAAATCGAGCCAGGTGCAAGAGGTTTTTGCTCCTGGTAAAACACCTCAAAAAAGCCATTAGTTTCTTTTCTCTTCTTTTTGTAGTAAATTGCTCAGGATTTTTTGGCTTCTGTCCAACTGGCTATCCTTAAGTTTGAGGTGAAGTCCCCCAGTTTGAGTTGGAGGTCCTGTGAGGTGTCTTTTTCACCTAATCAAGGAGAGAAACTTATGGGCTTCTTTCCTTTTTGAGGGGACAAAGGATAGTTTTGTCACTCCGTAGTTGTGTCACATTCCTATAGGGGACTGGCTAACAGAAAGAGTTAGGAGCCAACATCCCAACATTTCCTAATGGGGTCCTTGGGGATGAAGCAAAGTAGAAACTTGACCCAAGCGTTCATTCTGATAAAAAATAATTAGTAGCAACTGTCATGAGAAATCAGTGGAATAAAGGTGTGTGAACCTATTGTGAAATTGTAGGCATATATATATATATATATATTTAAGAAAAAGACAATATAAGATATATTTCCCTCTGGAAATAAAAGATAATATATATATATTAAGGGAAAAAATCTATTATATATTATATATATGTTATATATATATAATATATATTATATATATTATTATATACATTACTTATTATATATATTATATATAATAAAATATATAATAAATAGATATAATATAATATAATATAATATAATATAATATAATATAATATAATATAATATAATATAATACAATAAAAATTATTTATAATATTATGTATAGTATTATATATTTTATAATATAACAATATATAAATAAAATATATATAATAGTATATATTATGTATATATAAATATAAATATATAAAAAAATATATATATTTAAGAAATATATTTATATATTTATATATATAAATATATATATTTAAGAAAAAGATAAAAAGAAATCTAGAGTTCCCGGCGGTACACATGTCATTTTAGAAGAACAGTTCCCACATGCCTCCCACTCTGTAATAAAGCTGTAAATATCAGCTTTACAACTTTCACAAAAGCTGCAAAGCTTTGTTTGTTTCCCCAGATGGGGGCGAGCCCGTGCAGTGTTACTGACACTCCCGCTGTGTTTCTCCCCGCAGGCAGCGGGCAGATCCAGCTGTGGCAGTTCCTGCTGGAGCTGCTCTCGGACAGCTCCAACTCCAACTGCATCACCTGGGAGGGCACCAACGGCGAGTTCAAGATGACGGACCCCGACGAGGTGGCGCGGCGCTGGGGCGAGCGCAAGAGCAAGCCCAACATGAACTACGACAAGCTCAGCCGCGCCCTGCGCTACTACTACGACAAGAACATCATGACCAAGGTGCACGGCAAGCGCTATGCCTACAAGTTCGACTTCCACGGCATCGCGCAGGCCCTGCAGCCTCACCCGCCGGAGTCGTCCATGTACAAGTACCCCTCGGAGCTGCCCTACATGAGCTCGTACCACGCGCACCCGCAGAAGATGAACTTTGTGGCTCCCCACCCCCCCGCCCTGCCCGTGACGTCCTCCAGCTTTTTTGCCGCCCCCAATCCCTACTGGAATTCGCCGACTGGAGGGATCTACCCCAACACCAGGCTGCCAGCTGCTCATATGCCTTCTCATCTTGGCACCTACTACTAGAGTGGGGTTGGGGGAGATAAACAGCAAGGCAAAGCGAAGGAGCTTCTCACTGGGGTTCGGTCCCTGAGGAGTCGCAATGAACTCTGTTGGAGTACTCGAATTAAAAGTGCCTAAAGAGACAAGTGAAGGTTTGGCTGGGAAAAAAAAAAGCCCAAAACCACGTTAAAAATAGATGTCAAAAAGACTTTTTTTGTAGTAGGGATTTAAAGGAAATATCCAAGAAGTATTAAGATACTAAAATGTAATGTATATGGGCATCGACTCTGTGGACCAAACAACAATAGACTATTGTAGGTAGAAGCATGAAATGATAAGGAAAACCTACGGAAGCTGGTGGTCTTAAAAAGTTGATAAGCTTGTGTGTAAAGTTTGATATCATGCTAGTGCAAAACTGGGACTATACTACAGCAATATAAGGATAAGTCTATAGTGACCTAACATACAGTATATGGATCATTACAAAAGAGAGGGAAAAGGGAAAAAAAAAAGGAAAAAAAAAAGCCTATCTGTATTTAAAAAAATAGAAACATATCAGCAGAAGAGACTGGTTAGTGTGGAAGCTGATTTGGAATAGAACAGCAGTCTTATTGTTAAAGTCATCAGAGCGAATCAGCTACTCAAACTGTGAAGAAAACCCAAACTTTCAGATTCCTTGACAGTTTTACAGGAACCCTGAGCCAAACGTGGGAAATGAGAATGTGCTGGAGGGCAAGTGTATGATTGTAGATCAGAGGCCTGCACCTGGCACAGGAAGCAGGAAGGAGAAGGAGGAGGATGAAGGTGGTGAGAAGGGGAGGAAAGAAACTTCTTGACCAGTAGAGACTGAAAAGACTGAAAACTTTGTAGTGTTGGGACTATGAAGAAACACTTGTTTGGACTTGTGAAACATATTGCTCAGTATTATACCATTCCCAGTATTTCAGGAGGAACAGACTTGATTCAGTAGTAATAAAAAGTGGGAAAAGGGAAAAAGCAGAAGGAGGCGAGAAATCAGAATATGCATCTCTCTTTTTTTTTTTAGGAAAAAAATCCAAAATCAAAACTGGAATTGTGTCTGATATTTAAAAGTTACCAGTTGGAACCTCATCATTACTAAGGGAGTTTGTTTTCTATGGGTTAGAGCAAGAGACAACCCCTGAGTGCCAGAACCAGAAATCACCTGAGTATTTTTGTTAGGCGGGCGCCAGTTTTTCTTACCGAGTCGCGAACGCTGTGCGTTTGTCAGAATGAAGTATACAAGTTCAATGTTATTTTTTTTTCCTTTTTATATAATTATTATATAACTTATGCATTTATACACTACGAGTTGATCTCGGCCAACCAAAGACACACACACACAAAAAACAAACTAAAAAAGGGACAATCCAAAAAAACCAAAACTATTGTGGCCTTGAATTTTAACTCTGTATGCTTAATGTTTACATTATGAACATATTAGTCCTTAGATTGCAGAATGTATGTAATAAAATAAGCTTGGCCTAGCATGGCAATTTCAGATTGACACTGTGGTTTGCATTTTTTGTGTGTGACACCCATGCCAGATCTGCTACTCACCAGGTTAAAACAGGCCGGGGTTTCTGGGCTGTGAAAATGTAGGAGCAAACAGCCTGAGTTTAAAGTGCACAGGTGCTGTGCATCTTCTTTTCCAGACAGTTCTGCTGAAACACTTCCAGCCCTTCTTCAACAGTGCCTTGCCATCCCTGTGCTGAGCTGCTCTGGCCCAGAGATTGCAACCATCCCCAATTAATTCACCGACAGCTCCACGCCCAAGGCTGGAAATGAAGCCTAAGGGAGGCCTCTAAGGAAGAGTGTTCATGCCCAGAAATTGTTTTTTGTTGTCATGAAGTTATGCTGCAAAACCTCAGCCTGAGATGTATCTCCCTCCTGAATCGTGTGTTGAATTGCTTTGCCCCCTTGCCCTTAATACATTCTGTATCATTATTAGTAAATAAAGTGAATAATGAGTAATTTCTATTATTCCCCACTTTAGAATGGAGTGTATGGCAGCCTTGTTCATTTGTCACTGCAGCCCATCCTGGCTGTTACAAAGGGCAGGGGTTTTTATTTTTCTCTTCTGGCTTTAGAGGCTTCCCACTCTGTACCCTGGGCCCCAAAACTGCATCTGGTGCCTACTGGCATAAATCCATTCTTTCCCAACACCATCTGAGGAACTGGTCTGGAAAATCATCCCTGACATTTATGAGTGTCTCTCCACAGTGTTTGCTGCAGGAATCCCAGACAGCTCAGCCCTCTGTATCCCTCCTTTTTGCTGTTCTTTTGTGTCCTTTTTCCCAGACAAAATGGGTGTGGTTTCAGGTTTTATAGATGTTCTGCATATCCATTTTTTGGGGAGCAATGGGAGCCAACTCACCAGGATTCGTGTTAGGAGTGTCTTGGTGCCAGTTTATAAGCACAGGATTCTGTTATCAATGTGTGAGACCTGAGCAGGGAAATAAGCACTCTTAAGTCTGTATTTCTAAAAAACAAAAAAAAAAAAAGAAAGAAAAATATGAACTATTGGAAAAGGTCAGTCACTGTTTTAGAAAGGTATGGAGTTAAGGCAGGCACACCTACGTGTGACTACAAAGTTAATAATTTGCCTTTCAATGGAAATAAATCCAAAGATCCTCACTTTCTGCTTCATGTGTACTTCCAACCCGAAATGGTAAGCGTATTTTTGAACCAGCTTTTAATTAAACACTAAAAATCCAGATTTAAATTAGCTCTTTGTTTGGATGGGCAAGGACATGCCTGGATGCTCCAAAGCATCCCCAGTGCTCACGGGGCGGCCTGCAGGATTTCCAGATTTGGTGCCTGGCTGCTGTCCTGGGCAATGGGAACAGCATCCTGGCATGGGGATCCAGATCCTGGGACAGGGATGGAGCCAGAGCAGATGGAGCACCCTCGTGTGAAGAGCAAAGTCCTTGAGCTGGGAAGTTCAGTGGTCACCCATTGTAGAACCACACCTTCCTTCAGGACCTGCTCCCTGCCTTCCAGGAGCCTTGGAAAACGCAGATTTGGCAAGAGGGCAGTGAAGGATGGAGAGACGCGCTACATCTGTTTTGGGATTATTTGTAGGGTCTCCCTGTGGCCATGGCAAGGGGTGAGCCCAGAGCAGAGGAGCTCCATGTCCACACCATGAGAGACACTCAGTGAGGCTCACACAGACCCCAAAACCTTGGCTGGATCTTCTCTTTGCCATTTAGTACCTGGACAGCACAACCCTGATGTGCTCACATCTGCAGAAACTGGTAATATTAATAACTTCAGCCCTTTATTTAGATTTCTTTAAATTTATTTAAGTTTCTCTCAAAGTCAGTTGTCAGCCAAGCTTCAAACCTTACCACAATTCCAAAGAGTCTGCACTTCGTACCCCAAATTCCACAAGCCTTTTAAACTGCCCACAGATCACCAGGGATTCAGGCTTTTCTTCTGTAAATTTTTCTGCTTCAGACTATTTCTTGCCCCAGCTAAAATATAATTTTAAAATCAATTTCTTGTTACATGTGCATTAAAGGTAGAAGAAACCATTTTGCCTATGCCATATGATTAGTCATCCCATGATCGTTTTCTGTGCCATCTTCTCAAGTTTTGGTCACATTAGGAAAATAGCCTCTGATGATCTAAATTGCTGTCAGAGGGGCACCTCATCCATCTAAAGGTTTTGGTTAATTCCTGAATTTTTCCTCCTGATGCAACACAAATCCTTCATTCCCCCCTGGGCAGTGGTGGGAGCACTTGGAGATCCTGCCTGGCTCTGCTGCTGTCCCCTGGGTGCTGTGACCGATCCTTGGAGGCACTGGCAGCCGCACGGACATCAGAGCACGACCCAGCATGAGCTCTGCTTGAAAAAAGGTTAATGAGAATAATTTGAGATGGTTAATGAGGATATTTGGGCCAACTGGAATGTGGAAAATTATTTCAAAATTTAATTTTATAGCATCACAGAATAGTTTGGTTGGAAGGGAGATCAAGGTTCCAACAGGGACACCTTCAACTGTCCCAGGTCCCTCCTAGCCCCAATATCCATCCTGGCCTTGGACACTGCCAGGGATCCATGGGCACCCTATGCCAGGGCCTCCCCAACCTCACAGGGAAGAATTTCTTCCTAATATCCCATTTAACCCTGCTTTCTGTCAGTTTGAAGCCATTCTTCTTGTCCTGGCACTCCAAGCTCTTGTAAAATGTCCCTCTCCATCTTTCTTGTCAGCTCCCTCCCTAGCATCTTTTTAAAAGGGCACATATTTTCAAGAAAATTAGCAAAACACCCAGGGTTCTTGGGCCAGGAATTGATGAGATGTCCTTTTAAATCACTGGATTGAGGACTTCTCAAAACCAGGCTCAGAAAATGTTGGGGTTGCATGCCAGAATATTGGTCCATATATATTTTATAAAAACCTAAGGGGCAGAATAATTTTCTGTGCCCAGTCCTAGAAGCAGTGAGGAATTCTGTTTGGGAAACCAAATCCATCCATTACAACATTATAACAAAACTATTATTATTATGGTATTATTATAACAAAACTCATTATAACAAAACTATTTTCTGTTGTACATTTACTGATGTTTCCTTAACCTTCTCCTTTGAAATGGTCTCAATTCCAGGGTATTTCCACCCATTCCCATTACACAGAGCCCAACACATCTCATTGTCAAAAGGAGGTGGGTGGTTTTTTTAGTTTTTTTTTCCTGCCATTTCTGTATTTTGCAATTCCTCACCCTCCAGAGTTCTTTGCCTGCCTCAGTGTTTACAGCTCTCCAAATATTTGTGGTTTGTTATCACGCTCCCTTTGACTGGGTGTTTGCCAAGCTTTGACATATTCCACTTCACAAACCTATCCCTCTTCTTCTCTGACAATTGTTAATGTGCCCTGCTTCTTCTTCTTTTCTGGCTTTTTTTGGGTTTTTTGTCCTTTTTTCCCCCTGTTTCCCCCTGTCTAAACCATTCCCATCCAGGAGTTTTTTGACTGCACCTCCATCCCACTGGGGTCTGTTCTTCCCATCAAGCAGTGATGCACCTTTAGTCCCACCTGGATGAAAGGTGAGCACCTGAAAGATGGAATTCCATGTTCTTTCTTTGGAGTTCCCTTCTCATGGGATTAAAAGCCTCCTTTCCTCAGGTGTCTCCATCAGCAGACCGCTGGGAAGCTTTTTGCAAACTCTTGGAGTGAAATTGCTGCACTGATTCCACCGGCTCATCCTGCCCCAGAAAAAGTGCCTCTTCATTTCCAGTTTTCTTCATGCTGGAGGTGTCATTTTTCTCCACAGAAAACTTGAAATCTGCTCTGCAGAGAATCACAGGATTGCAGGATCATCAAGGTTGGAAGAAACCATCACCCCAAAAACCGTGTCCCAAAATCCATATCCAGAAACCAAATTGGATACAGGCTTCTGAAACAGGCACAAGAACTTGGATTAAATACTTGCCATGATACTTTTAGGCTTGCAAGCAGTTCTAATAGGATGTGAAAGGCAAGTTTTAAGTTTTAGGCACACCTTTTACTCAATTCATTCTTACATTTTTGCAAAATTCCCAGTTTGTGTCACAAAACAGCCTTGTAGATCCCTTGGCCACCTGACACAAGAGCCCAGGACTGCCAGGGATGAGAGAGGAATTCAAAAACCACTTTTCTTCACCCCATGGAAAAGAGATGGAGGGTTTCTGAAGTTCTCCAGTATTTCTGTAACCACACTGACACTGAAATGGTCAATTTTAGAAATAATGTCCCTTTTCCCCTGTGGGTTGGGAAGCAGCATGTGTGCATTAGTGTACTCAAAGTACAAGGTGAAAAACTGGGGAAAATCAAAATATCCATTGTTTTATGGTTGAAAAATGCCCTCATGCTGTCTGGTTCCCAGAAACTGGTCCGGTACATCCACACATTTCAGTTTTCTGGGATGGGAATGATGACCCAGCCATGAGTCGGATCCCATTGTGCTGGAGAGGGTAAATACAGATCATGACTAACAGATGTTGCTTTGAAGTGCTCCTATCTTTAAATACACAAGCCTAATAAATGCTGGAAAATTCTGTATTTTCTACCAAGACTAGGCTGAACATTTTCCACTCTTTCTTCAAAGAGTTTGGGGGGGAGGGATGGAAGTTTTTTTTTTTTTTTTTTTTTTCTTCCAGCATATGCTGAGGATAAATCCAGGAAATATGTGCAAGGTCCTTGGACATTGTGATGGGCTCATATCCTGGCACAGAGGCACAGCTCATAGCCTGGCTCCCCAAGGGGCTGGAGTGTCTGAATGGCTGCTGGTTACAAATATGGAAAAATTCCAAGTGCCTCTGCATGGCTGCAAGCAAGCTGTAAACCTCCCACCACAGGTTTCCTAGGAAAAGACAGAAAATTAGGACTACAGCAAGTGGCACACAGCCTTTGGAGGAGGGTTTGAGTCTCAAAACAGGTGTGGAAATTACCTTGGCTGTTCCAGGAGGTGACAGGGGAGGGGACACACAGCCAAGGATGCAGAGAAATGAAAGGGCTTTTATCAGCAGGGCATGGGAAGAAGGAAAAGTAAGAGAAAGAGGCAAAAATGGAGATGTAAAGAAGAAGAAAAAGAGTTCTGAAGTGCTGTCAGAGGAGTAGCAAAATGCTGGCACCCTTTTTAACAATTTATGGAAGGGGATGGAAGTGAAATTTAAGGCATCCTTGCAGGGGTTACTTGGTGCTGTTGGACCTGATTTGATGGTGGTGAGATGAGGTCAGCTCAGAGCTGTCAACAAGCAGGGAAACAACCAGAGCGTGGTATTTTCAGGAACCCCTGATGAAGGGAGGAAAATTATGAATCTGACTCCATGTTCTCAGAAGGCTAATTTATTATTTTATGATCTATATTATATTAAAGAATGCTGTACTAAACTATACTAAAGAATAGAGAAAGGATACAGACAGAAGGCTAAAAAGATACTAATGAAAAACTCATGACTCTCTCCAGAGCCTCGACACAGCTGGGCCATAATTGGCCAATGAGTAAAAACAATTCACATGAAACCAATGAAACAATCACCTGTTGGATAAACAATCTCCAACCACATTCCAAAGCAGCAAAACACAGGAGAAACAAATGAGATAATTCTTGTTTTCCTTTTTCTTTGAGGCTTCTCAGTTTCCCAGGAGAGAAATCCTGGCAAAGGGATTTTTCCAGAAAATATGATGGTGACACCAGAGCATCAAAGCACGGGCTGAGAACATGAGGGGAGCAACCCAAGGGGTTGGCTTCTCTCAAATTCCCTCACTCGTGGAAAAAGGGGAATTCCACAGGACAGGGGATGCCAGGGAGTCTTCAATGGCCAGGGAAACCCAGACAGCTCATTTCCCTGTCTAGCCATGGAAAGTGAGATGCATCTGAGGGATGTGGAGAACAAAACAGCAACTGGATGTCAAAAGGTTTGCAGAAAGAGAGATGAAAGCAGAAGAACGATGACTGTGAGCCTGAGGGAATTGAGAGGTTCAGGGTGTTCCAGATTGCAAGGCAAGATGAATTCTGTTATTACCATCTGTGTGGCAGTTGCCTTTTGTCAAGGGGGCAGTTTTCCTTATCTCTTCCACAGCCACTCCTCCCTCAGGAGGGGACATCTGCTGATAACAGCCATTGAATGTCCCTGCATGGCTGATAAGAACCGCAGCATCCCATTGGGAGATGTGAGCCCAGAGGGAGGAGCCAAGCATTCCTACCTGGGTATAATCTGGAGATTCTGGAACACCAGCACGGCTTCTCCACTGGATTCCCCACAGGAACAGCAGCTGCCTCTTCTCCCACTGGATCTTCAGAGGAAGAGACTGCACCTTTCTCCAGGATCCCTGCTCCAGCAGAGCCACCCCTGACACTGCAGGAGGGCTGAGCCACAATTCCAATGGGGCTGCTGCCAACAGCCTGACCCACAGGGTGTCAGGTTGGGTTCTGACTCTGTATGTGTTGTTCTAGTGTACTGCATTGTTTATTTTATCCTTTATTTTCTTCCCTATTAAAGAACTGTTATTTCCTGCTCCCATATTTTTTGCCTGAGAGCCCCTTAATTTAAAATGTATAACAATTCAGAGGGGTGGGGAGGGTTTACATTTTCCATTTCAGGGGAGGCTCCTGCCTTCCTTAGCAGACACCTGGCTTTCCAAACCAAGACACGGGAAGAAAAAGGAGGCTTAAAAATAAAAAAGGTCAGGTTTAGCTCAAAAAGCTGAGCCCAAAGGATGGGCTGCAGAGCAGCTGTGGTGTGCAGTTCAGTAGGAGCAGGCAGGTCAGCACATCTGGGCTGAAGCAGCAGCCCAGAGAGGAGACGTTGGAGTGGGTAAATGTTGTACTTAATTTCTCTTTCTACACTCACCACTTTAATATATTTTCAGCTAACATTTCATTACAATTTCCACAAACATTTCATGTCACGACTTCATTACAATGCAGGCTGCAGAGGGAACAGCTGTAAAATAGCCCTGCCAATGCTGGTGATTTGCACTGGGAATGAAACATCCAGCTCCAGTCGCTGACGAGTGCTGTGCAAAACGAGCTCACTGGCACTTTTCATTTCTTTAACCACTTACCTCAACAATTAAATGTATTGCAATGCTAAACGGGGAGTGTATAATCAGTCACTGCAGACTGTATAAAAGCATCAGGCCATACATCTCTCTTGTTTTGTCATGAGCTGTACAAAGTGCTGGCTTAGCACTCTGCAAACGGTGTACACTAAAAAATATGTTTCATTCATACTCTGTGTGTGTGTGTGTGTCTCTTGCTCTGTGACAAATCCAATATTCTCTCCTTTTCCTGCTCAGTGCAGATCACAGAGGAAGGTTTCAGCACATCAGGCTTTGAGGTGGGAAACCAGGAACTGCTTTAATATTTTTGATATTCCACTGTCACTACCGAAACAGTTCTTGAGCTGGTGCTCCCAGTCACTGCTGGATTTCTGTTTCTCTACTTTGGACAAAAGCTGAGGTGTTTGGTTTGTGACTCAGTCATCTATTTCTCAAAAATGTCTGGTGGACTTTACTCAGGATAGAACCATGGAATGGTTTGGATTGGAAGGGACATTAAAGATCATCTTGTTCCACCCCCCTGCCATGGCAGGGACACCTTCCACTGTCCCAGGCTGCTCCAGCCCCAGTGTCCAACCTGGCCTTGGGCACTGCCAGGGATCCAGGGGCAGCCACAGCTGCTCTGGGAATTCCATCCCAGCCCCTGCCCACCCTCACAGGGAGGAAATTGTTCCTGCTATCTGATCTAAACCTGTAATTTTTCAGTGTGAAGCCATTCCCTGTGTGCTGTCCCTGCATCCCCTGGCAATTGTCTCTCTCCAGCTTTCCTGGGGCTCCTCCAGGCCCTGCAAGGCCACCCTGAGCTCAGCCCAAAGCTTCTCCTGTGCAGGTGAGCAATGCCAGCTGTGCCAGCCTTTCCTGCCAGCAGAGCTGCTCCATCCTCTGCTCATCCTGGAGCCTCCTCTGGGCTCTGCAGCAGCTCCAGCTCCTCCCTGGCTGGGGCAGCTCTGCAGGTGGGAAATCACCTGAGGGGCACAGGGACAGAGTTATACTTGATTGTAACTTGCATTTCCCTCCCCTGTTTTGGCAGAAGGAGAGAAATTGGAAGAAGCAAAGCAGCTGTATTTAGTCAGAATACCCGGCAGAATGTGCTGAAGTGAATGTGAGCTGACTGATGATAAAGTTTCCAAAAGACCAAAAGCAAGTCAGGCTCTCAAATCTGATAGGCTGATGGGATTTATGTTCCTGGGACATTCCAGGAATCCCTCCCTGGTGCTTTGTCATTTAAGAAATCAGATTCCTTTGGAAGGCCTTGAAGCTGAGTGCACAGCCCTGGGGTGACCCTCCCTCTGGCAAAGGCAGCCGTGGGGCTGGGGGAAAATGCCACTGTAAAAAGTCATAGAATTGGCTGAGTTGGAAGGGACCCACCAGGATCATCCATTCCAGCTTCTGGCCCTGCACAGAACACCCAGCAATCCCACCATGTGCCTGAGAGTATTGTCCAAATGCACCTTGAACTCAGACAGGCTCCTCATGTCCACCCTAAACTTCCCCTGGTACAGCTTGAGACCCTCTCCTCTGGTGTTGGTGGGATCAGTCAGCTCCTGATTCATCAATCCCTGTTCCTCATGGAACTGTGGCTGTGCAAGGCACCAGGAGCTTTTCTCTTTAGCAAGAACAACAACAAGAAAAAAATCAGTTTTAAAAAGCACAGGAGTGGTGTTGTAAAGATGGGGGGACAGCTGGCTGGATGGAGCCAGTGTGTGCCTGGGTGGTCACAGAGCCCAGTGGCATCCAGGAATTGTGTGGCCATCAGGAGAGGGCAGGGATGGTCCCTCTGTGCTGGGCACTGCTGAGGCCACACCACAACTTCCCCTGAGCAGTTTTGGACTCCTCACTTCCAAAAGGAGATTGAAGCATGTCCAGAGAAGGGAATGGAGCTGGGGAAGGGTCTGGAAAACCCCCACAGATCACACACATGTGGAGCTTCCATGCCTCAGTGCTCCCTGGTAAAGTCCCCCCATCATCTCCTCATTCCCACACTCTGCAGGGTTTTACCAAGTGGTTTTTAAGAGCTGTTTTGGGGCCATATTTTGCAGCTCAGGCCTTATTCAGCTGTGGAAGCCCAGGGCATTGGGAATATTTCCCTGTCTGCTCTGGGGTGCCCTGACCCCCAGGGCAGCACTGACTCTGACCCTCATCCATGGAGAAAGTTTCCTAAACTTCAAAATAAACTAGAATCCACAAAAGGGTGAAATAGTTTATAGAGAGCAGTGTAGGTGTATCACTTGGTGAGAAATTGAGATTTGGGGGTTTTTAGTATATTGTAGATGGCAGCAAGATGGAGGGCACAGGGTGCTGTCCTGGGTTTCTTCTTCATGCTGATTCTTCCTCCTTCTCCATGGGTTTGGGTGGCATTTTGTAATTGGGCAGAAAAGTCCCCATTGCAGCTCTTTGGGATCAGTTATTGGGTTAAAAGGGAAAATAATCCAGGTGTCAGTTCTTCACTGGATAGTTCAGTCTTAAAAGTCCTTGTAACAAGGGATTGTTGGCCATTTTGTGCCTTCTAATGAAAAGCTGCTGAACTCACAGTAGTGAGACTGTTTTACTGATAACAAATAATAAACACCTGAGTGTGAACATGAAACACCATCTCAAGTGCCTTCAATCCAGACCCAGAGAAACCCACAGCTGGTACTGCCACATTCAGCCCCTCTCCCCTCACCTCTTTCCCCCTGCAGAATCATGACTGGTGAGAGTTGGCTGTGCAGGACATTTCAGGACCTTTCAGGCTGTGCAGGACATTTCAGGATGCTCCTCCCATCATCTCAGGATGATCCCATTTCAGGATGCTCCTCCCATCATCTCAGGATGGTCCCATCTCAGGATGCTCGCATCATTTCAGGACGATCCCATTCCAGGATGCTCCCATCATCTCAGGATGATCCCATTCCAGGATGCTCCCATCATCTCAGGATGCTCCCATGTCAGGATACTCCCATTTCAGGATCTCCCTGCAGTCTCTGTTGGAAGCTCTGGGCTGTGCCCTGTTCCCAGCCTGGCTGTGGTGCTGACCCTGCTCCCAGGGCACTGAAGGAGGGGCAGAGGTGCCTCCGAGTGGGACAGGAGGGCAGCAAGGGCTGGAAATGCCACACTCAGTGCCCTGGCTGGTTTTGTGCAGCTGCTGTAGTCACTGCAGGCACAATTTCAGCTCCTTCTGGGGATCCTGCCCTTTTCCTGTCCCCTCAGCAGCTCCCTGAGGTGAGGGTGGCAGTGTGCTCACCCCACAGAGCCAGAGCTCCCTCTCCTCTGATGTGTCATGTCACATTTGCTGCCCAAGGCATATTCCCATTTCTCCCAAAAGATGGCACTAGGATTCACCAAAACTGAGCTCTCAGCACCCTGGATATTTCATATTTGTGAGAAATCCCTCCAGGACCATCCAGGCAGTGCCCATCCCTCACTCCCATTACCCTCTGGAGAATCCTCCCCTAATTGGCCTCAAGTCTATGGGGACAAACAGCAGAGGGAAAATCAAATTATCACCTTATTGTGCAGCAGGAGGGGATGTCTTTTGCTAGGATGCAAATATTCCTTCCCCCACTCCCACCCTTTACATCCTGAGTTTTATTTCTGAGGCAATGAGAAAAACAAAGATGCAATATTGGGATTAATCTTCCTGCACACTGACATTATCTGCCGTAGCAAAATTGACAACATTAAGGGTTTTTACTCAGAAGTTAATTATTTTATTCATATAAGCAACATAGCCCATAAAATTATGAATAGAGAATCTTCCTGGTAATTTAGACCACGTTTTAAGGGTTTTTTTATGTGAATGTTTCTACGTAAAGATAATTATGGAAATATTTCCATGATTAAAAGGATACAGCTAATGAAAGTAACTTTTGGGGAGATTATTTTTCTTTGCAATTTCTATAACCCATTGAAGAGAGCTTTTTAACTGTCAATGAAGCAATAATTTCTTTTCCTGAAAAACAACCCTCATTCCAAGATAATGGACTTTTTGTATTCATTAACATCCCTGATGGAGCTATCACCTGAAGAGGTGGAAGTTTCCTTTTCATTAAAGAAAATGACAGGATCACAGCTCTATGAATGAAAAGAATTAAAGTGTGCAGATGAAGGATTTCCATAGACAGCAGAATTCCATGGCTGGAAGTGCTGTCTCAGTGGATTTAATAATGAATTTAATTTAATAATGAAGGGAGAACCTTGTCCAAGCAATTCACCTGCCTGGGCAGCTCAGCAGCCTCTAAGGACCACTGAATCCTAAAACTTCTCTAAAACTGTGTTCATTAGTGATAACAACTGCAGCAGTGACACTTTTTGCTCTTTTGTTTTGCAAACGTTGGTGTGTCCTGAAGGACAGGTGCTTCATTCCCACATGCTTCCAATGTTCTGTGGGACCAAAGTTTAGCATGCAGCCAGAAACATTCTTTTTTCTCCTCTATGTGCTACCAGCACTAAAGAGTGATTAAAAGCACTAAAAGAGATTTAAAATCACTAAAGAGTGGTTAAAAACACAAGTGTGAGAGGCAGTTGAGGACTCTACTGAGCCCTGGTGTGAAAACCCTCATGGCAGAGCTGGGGAAGGTGATGTTCTGCAGGGCAGGGCTTCTTCCAAGCACCTGAACCTGGAGGTGTCTGTCCAGCACTGTCCATGTCCCTATTTTACACATCCCACTCATGCCTTTTTTTTGTCTTTTTTTTTTTTTTTTTTTTTTGTGCTTTGCAGCCCATTTTTACTGCTGGTGTCTTTGGGGCTGTTCAGGGATTTACAAATTGCCACTCACCATTGCAGCACAAGTGCTAATTAAGCAGTGAGGTGGTAGCACACACTTGGAGGAGAGGACTGCTCCAGGATGGATTCACTTGTAGCCCTTCTGGAGGGCTGGATTAACCCAGGATATCCTGGAGGGCTGGATTCACCCAGGATATTTTGGAGGGCTGGATTTTCACATGGACATTCTGGAGGGCTGGATTCACCCAGGATATTCTGGAGGGATTGGATTAACCCAGGACATTCTGGAGGGCTGGATTCACTCAGGATATTCTGGAGGGCTGGATTCACTCAGGATATTCTGGAGGGCTGGAATCACCCATGATACTCTGGAGGGCTGGATTCACTCAGGATATTCTGGAGGGCTGGATTCACCCATGATACTCTGGAGGGCTGGATTCACTCAGGATATTCTGGAGGGCTGGATTCACCCACGATATTCTGAGGGCTGGATTTACCCAGGGTATTATGGAAGGCTGGATTCACTCAGCATGTTCTGGAGGGCAGGATTCAGCCATGGATGTTCTGGAGTCACCCATGCCCATTCTTAAGAGGTGGATTCACCCAGGACACTCTGGAGGGAATGATTCATCCATGAATATTCAGGAGGGCTGGATTCACCCATGGCCATCCTGGAGGGCTGGATTCACCTATGGACATTTTGGAGGGCAGGATTCACCCACAGACATTCTGGAGGGCTGGATTCACCCAAATCCCTCCAGAAAGTCTGGATTCACCCATAATCTTTCCTTAGGGCAGGATTCAGCCCTTCCAGAGGGCAGGATTCATCCAGGACATTTTGGAGGGCAGGATTCACCCATTAACCTTCTTTAGGGCAGGATTCACCCCTTCTGGAGGACAGGATTCACCCCTTCTGGAGGACAGGATTCATCGAAATCCCTCCAGGAAGGCTGGATTCACCCATTAACCCTTCGTTAGGGCTGGATTCACCCATTAACCTTCCTTAGAGCAGGATTCACCTCTTCTGGAGGGCAGGATTCATCCAAATCCCTCCAGAAAGGTCAGATTCACCTGTGACCCTTCCTTAGGGCAGTTCGCTGACTTTTATAAGCTGAGGAGACCCCTGACAAAACAAAACCAACTCCAAAAAACCCTCCAACCACCTCCACCAACGAAATGCTGTCCAAAGCAGCCCCGGGGGTGGAAGGAGCATCATCCTGGGATGTTGTGGAGCCCCGGGTGCTGTGAGAGGCGCTGGCACTAGATGGAGCGATGGCTCAGCGTGATCCCTCCTCCTGCACATCCTGCTGGAAGCGCATCCCAGGCTGGTCCCGGGGCTTGGCAGCGTGGAAAACGCCTATCGCTTGTTTTTAAAAATTTAAAAGTTTAATAGCAATAAAATGGTTGTCAAAATAGTAATACAATTAGAGTAATAATAATTAGGACAATTTGAATTAGGACAATATGAGACAACAAATACAAAGAGTTACGGGTGTCCAGGTACCTTTTTCTGGGCAGCACAAGCCCGAAAAAGGACCCAGGTTAACAGAGGATTAACCCTTAAAAACAATAGCCTGTTGCATATTCATACATCTCATACATGATGCATAAATTCCATTCAAACACAGGATTCTGTCTGGTCATCATCAACTTCTTCCTCTGAATCCTGACAGTGCCTTCGAGGTGGGAAGAAGTTCGTTTCTCCTGATAATGGGCAATAAATTCTTTTTCTGTGAAAGATTCAGGTGTCCTGTGGCTGCTATCTCACTGCCAGTCCATTCTTTAAAAAAAAAGTATCCTGCATAGCATAGTTTCTATTTTAACATTTTGTTATAACCTAAAACTATATTTACACACTACTTAAGAGAATTAATACAGCATAACTTTCTAACACAACACATACAATATTCATGATAATATTTGTGAAAAGCTAATCATAAAATACATGCATTTTTCAGAGCAGGATGGAGCAGGTTTGTTAGGATGCTCTCCAGGGGCTCTGAAGGAGCTATGTGGCCTCAGGTCAGGGCTCAGAGAGGTGCTCAGCCCCATCCCACCCCAGCTCTGCTCCCATTAACAGCATCACTGCCCAGAAACTGCAGGAAAAGCCACGCTAATTACCAAAATTAATCATCCCCAGAGGACAGCAGCCAACCTCCAGTGCCAAAACAGGCCCTGGTTGAGTCTGGCTCTGCTGTGGGGGATGATTTCCTGCAGCCTCCAAGTCCAGTTCATTCTGTGTTATAGATGGATAATGAGAGGATTG
Organism: Ammospiza nelsoni; assembly: GCF_027579445.1. Taxonomy (NCBI): domain Eukaryota; kingdom Metazoa; phylum Chordata; class Aves; order Passeriformes; family Passerellidae; genus Ammospiza; species Ammospiza nelsoni. Next base: position 117,329,425 of record NC_080634.1, read on the forward strand.
GCTCTGGCAATTAAACGATAACTATTGTGTGAATATTAAGAAAAGCTTTAGTGATGTATAGTTGTGTTATTGTCATGGAGTCATGGAATGCTTGGGGTTGGAAATGTTCTTACAGATCACGGAATTCTACCCCTGCCATGGCAGGGCCACCTCCCACTGTCCCAATGTCCAGCCTGGCCTTGGGCACTGCCAGGGATCCAGGGGCAGCCACAGCTGCTCTGGGAATTCCATCCCAGCCCCTGCCCACCCTCACAGAGTACAATTTTTTCCTGATATCCAATCCAAACCCGCTTCTTTCCCCCTTGTCCTGTCACCAGTTGCTTCCAGTCTTCTGGAAACCTGTCAATTTTCCCCTTGCTGTAGCAATTATTGTATCTGTCATTAATCATTGCCATCATCTGCTGGTTATTTTATTTCTTTCAATATTCACTCTATTAAACACAGGCTTGGCTCCCAACAAGAAATTACAAGGGCTAGAGGAATACAGGGATATAATTTTGCCATCCCCTGCCCTGCCAAGTGGTGCCTGATGCTGGGGCTGCTCTGGGCTTTAGGGCAGGGTGGTGACTCCACAGCCCCAAAGCTCTCATGCTGATGCCTATTTTGGCCTTTTTTGCTGGTGTTTTGTGTTGTAGATGGATAATGAGATGATTTGCTCTTGCAATTAAGGGATAGCTGTTGTGTGAATATTAAGAAAAGCTTTAGTGGTGTATGGTTATGTTATTGTAGTTTAGATGCCCTCTGTTCTCCCCACAGTTCCCTTTCCCCCTGTATTGTTGCCATCACACAGCCTGGGCTGTCCAGGACAGGTACAAAGAAGCTGCACAGGTGTCCCTTGCATGGGGCAGCTGGGAATGGAAAAGCTTGGGAGTGCTCAGGGGGTGAGGCATGGCAAGAGCTGAGCTCCAATCCAGTGACAGGAAAGCAGTTTGCACTGATAAATGGCACAGAAGAGCTGCCTGACAGACTTTGGGAGGGGCCAGGGCAGCCCCAGGGGTATAAAAGACTGAGCATCCATCTTGAAGATGAACCAGCCATGTGGCATCCATGAGAGGCAGTTCCCAGTGCTGTGAATTTCTCCTTTTGCAGTCCTTTGTTGTATTTTTAAAGTTTAATAAACCTTTTTAAATTTTCAAAGTGAAACAGCTGTCTCTCACATTCTGCCACCAGCCAGGGGAGCAGAATTCTACATCTGTGGAATCCTGAATTCCACATCTGTGGCCATTCCTGGCCACTGGAGCCACATCTGGCCAGGGCTGAGGTGCCATGAGGAGCTGTGGGCTCCTGCCACGCTCCATGATGTCAGTGGCAGCAAACGGGGACTCAGTGCTGGCTTGGCACCTCACTAACAGGAGCCTTTCATGTGGTTTTTGGGTGTAACTGAAAGCAGCTTTTGGCCCAGGGGGTTGGATGGTTTTCCCCTTTGTGTGTGCCCTGTGTTTTGTTATGGTGGTGAGAAACGCGGCTGCTGGAGAGAGGAAATTAACAGGGGATCTCTTTTAGCTTCAGAAAGTTTTAGGGAATTTTTTTATTAATTAACAGGGGGTCTATTTTAGCTTCAGAAAGTTTTAGGGAATTTTTTAGGATCTGTTTCAACTGCTTCTTTGGAAATTTGTATAGGAAATAGCATGGCCAGCAGGAGCAGGGAAGTGATTGTCTCACCTCGAGGGCTGGGGGATTTCAATTCTAGAGAGACATTGAGGGGCTGGGGTGGGTCCAGAGAAAGGCAATAGAGATGGGGAAGGGTCTAGAGAGTAAATCATGTAGGCAATGGCTGGGGGAGCTGGGAAAGGGGCTCAGCTTGGAGAAAAGAGGGCTCAGGAAAGATATTTTCACTCTCTACAGCTCTGACAGGAGAATGCAGCCAGGTGGGAGTCGGGGTCTGCTCCCAGGGAACGGGGACAGGACAAGGAGCATCAGGGAAGATCCAGGTTGGACAGCAGCAGCAATTTGCCCATGGAAAGGGAGCTCAGGCCTTGGCAGGGGCTGCCCAGGGAGCTTTGCAGTGCCCATCCCTGCAGGTGTCCCCTGGAGGTGGCACTGAGTGCTCTGGGCTGGGGACAGGGTGCCCATGGGGCACAGCTGGCACTCCATGGGCTGGGAGGGCTTTTCCAGCCCCAGGGAATCTGGGATTCTGTGATAAGTCATGAATTGTGGTTGTTCAAAGCATCAATTTTCCCTCTTCTGAGGGGATGATTTGCTTTCCATCACGTGCCTGCAGCAGCCTGGGAGGCAGAACAAGAATCCTGGCAGGATTTCCTCTGTGCCACCACGGATTAAGGCACATGGAATCCTACCAGCCTCTACCACTCCTGACTCCAGTGTTTGGGCCACTTCAGCAGTTTTGGCCACTCTCCCACAACCCCAAGAAATATCCTGAGTGCAACTTAAACCAGTCCTGGTGTTTGATGCTTATCTGCTTAAATCTTCTTCAATTATATGCATTAGTGGCCAAAACTGGGGCACCACAGGAGACCCAAATGTTCCTCCTTTGCTTTATAACTCACAAGAAAAGATGAAAAAGAAAGAAAAGAAGAAAAAGATGAAAATAAACAAAAAGTGTTGCATTATAGGAACTGAATCCATCATAATTTTGTTCATCAAGTGTCTCCTCCTGTGGTGCCCACAATGTAAACCTGAGCTTACCTTTGCAGAAGCACAAAGTAACTTTGAGCACATGAAGGAATTTTTAAAAGCTTGAGCTTTAAAAGCCTATGGAAAAATAAGCATAGAAAAAATGCAGGAAAATAATAACCTTGGGGAGGGAAAGAGGGATAAGATAATGATCACAATAAAATGGTTGTGAGTGTGGTTTTACCATCAGGAACACTGCAGTAGGAATTTGAGATATTTTTATCATTCATCAAGAGGGATAAAGCCTAAACAATCAGGTCAGGAATATTTTTTAGGAGCAAACAAGGCAAGCTGAGTTTGCTGTGACTCCTGCATTCAGCTTGGAGGTCAGCAGGGCTGTTTCTTACCTTGCCTGACCTCCTCCAACAACACAAACCTCATATTTCATCCAGTTGTTCCTGTAATGAACTAAGGGAACAGGTTCATAATATCCTGAATATCTTCATTAATATCCTGAAAAAAACCTGCAGGAATTCTGTCACTTTCATCAGTTTTAGCCCAAACGTGTGTTCCTGCCAAAGCGCAGCCACTGCTGTGTTTGTTGCTGTTTTGTTGGTTTATTTGCTTTCTGTCTATCACAAACGGTGTGTCCTGCCCTGTAAAAGTGCCCACACGTCAGTCAGGGAATAAGAAACAATCCCACATGCCTGAGGTGACTCACACACCTCGTGGGTGCTGAATCACCAGTGGGGTGAGGTGAACATGTGGTGTGCAAAGCAGAGGCTGGAATGCTTTCAGCCAAAACATTCACAAAGCGCTGCTACAAATTAGGGAACCCACAAAGAGCAGCAGCTGGGGAGTGATTGTTTGTAGCCCAAAGGGCTGAGCTGACAATTCCCAAATGCTTCTGGCTTCGTTTTGTGTGCCCCCAAACCCAGAGAAATATAGAAAAGTCAGCTTGGCTTTGTCTAGCTCTAGTCCAGAGACCCTCCTGAGCAGTCCACACTCCAAATCTGGGCTAGAATATTGTTTGTTTAATCCTGTGAGCACTAACCGTAAAGGATTATTCTGTAAAACCCCACAGACCACCCAAAAATCCCTTTGTGACAGCACAACACAACGTAGGTACCCTGCAGAGCCTCTGGAAACTCCATTCATGAGCAACCTGGCCAAGGCTGTACTGGAAGCACATGAAATTGTGGGAACTGAGTCACAGATCCCAGCACATAGTGGATGCTTTTATAGGCTAAAAGTAAATAGTCTTTAAAAGACTTTCCCCCCCCCCCCATATGAAGGCAATTTGGGCTGATTATTTTGTCCAGGACTGGACCCATGACGTTTTGTTGTTGCTTGGACTGAGAGGTTCATGTGTTAAAACGCTGTTCCAGGGCTGCAGCTGATTGTGTGCAGGTTAATAGAAGAGCCTTTGTCAAGGACATTGTGCAAACACATTTCCACAAGACATTATTGTCTGGACACATGAGCAAATATTTGCCTAAAAAGTCTAATTAACCATTGTTCAAGACCTGCCACCTGCCCCTGGGTTTTCTGGCACTCTTCTGGAAGGGACTGAGTTGTGCAGCAGTGCCTTTAGCCAACATTTCCACAGGAGCCAACTCCTGACCAATAATTAAATAAACATTCAGCTTGCTGCCTATTATTTTAAATTTCTTTTAATAATAAAGGAAGTGTTACGAAGAAAAGGAGTAAAGGCAACCAGTTGCTTTGACAGGGCTGCAGGGAAAGGAGATATTTGGCCAGAGGGTGACAGAATCCCAGAATCACCGAGGCTGGAAAAGTCCTCCAAGGTCATCAGGTCCAACCTGTGATCCATCCGCTGTCACAGACGTCTTTTATGAAAAATCCTCTCCTTAGGATTTTTCCTCCTGAGAAGCTGAGAAGCCTCAGGAACAAAATGTAAACATTGATTATCTGCTGCTGTGGAATGCAACAGGTGCATCTGGGATTGGCCCTTCTTGGATGTTTGTAATTAATGGCCAATCACAGTCAGCTGGCCTGGACAGAGAGCCGAGTCACAAACCTTTGTTATCATTCTTTCCTATTCTATTCTTAGGCAGCCTTCTGATAAAAACTTTTCTTCTATTCTTTTAGTATAGTTTTAATATAATATAAATCATAAAATAATAAATCAAGCCTTCTGAAACATGGAGTCAGATCCTCGTCTCTTCCCCAGTCTGAAAACCCCTGTGAGCACGGTCACAATCTCCACCTTGTCCCCAGCCCAGAGCTCTGAATTCCACGTCCAGGCCTTCCTTGGACACCTGCAGGGGTGGGGACAGAAGGGACATGCTGGGATAGCCATGGGCGAGGCCATCAGCAGCACAAAGGACGGGCCCATCTGTGTTGTGAAGTTCCTTTTGTCAGCTGAAACCACGAGGAGTGATGACAGCCACGATGCCCGGGGATGGATGGACAAAAGGGGATTGTGCAGCTGTCCTGGAAAATGTGGTGTGTGACATGCCAGGGGGTTGGAGCAGGAGCCCCTTTGAGCAATGTCCTTTTGCATCTCCAGTAAAGCTGCCCCAAACTGCAAATAAATGACTGCAGAGACAAACACTCGCCCACCTGCCTTAATCTTAGAGATATATTTACACAAAGATTTATTTTGGAAAGCTACCCTCACATTCAAAGTGGAAAACCAAATATTTTTGTTTGAGAATCTCGAAGTTAAATATTTTGCTGGTTAACATTTTGTCTTCTCAGCCCTTTCTGGTTGAAGTAGTTCAATGAATTTGATAGGAATTCAACAAAATATTTGGTCAATTAAAATAAGTAATTTTCTTAGTTATATCCTTTTGTTAGAAATTGTTTCAGGCTCTTCCACTCATGGAAACTATGACTATCCAAAGTGATTTTTTTTTCATATTTATATCATCTTTATTTCAAATTCCTTCTCCCAAAAATAAATGATGTTACTGCCCAGCTGAGCTGTGCCATGGGTTTTGTGGAGGCTGTTACTGGCTAGAAACATGTGATTGTACTGGATGCACAATCTTGGTTTGCTCATAAAACATTTTGTTGCCAGTTAATAGAAATTGTCATTGCTTTTCCCATCTCTCAGATTTCCCAGCTGACCAGTTCCCCAGCTCTGGCTGCTGCAATCCTGCTGCCCTCAGAGCTCAGAGGATGAGTTTCTTTGCCCACTCCTTTGTTTCTTCCTCTCATTCTCCCACTACTGATTGAAATGATCATGTTTTTCCAGGATTTCAGCAAAATCATCCCAATCCTGACCTGAATGTTCCAACTTGTCCTTGTCTCATTACAGAAAATAAGGCCCATGAAATCTCTTCTCTGTAAAGAGCTGACTGAACCACAGAAATAGAATTATAGAAAGTTTTGGAGGGGAATGGAAGGGATCTTAGAGATCATCTAGTCCCAACCTCCCACTGGACCAGGTTGCTCAAGGTCTTGTCCAGCCTGCTCTGGGACATTTCCAGGGCTGGAATCCACCCCATGCTCTTCTGCATTGTCACTGTGAGCCCCCCAAGCAATCTCAGCTCTTCAGAGACATAATCCATGCATGGTATTCTGTACCTGAGGATTTGTGGTACTTCTGTGCTCATCATCTCCACCCTTGCTCAGCACTCTTGCTCCCAATCCTGACCTGAATGTTCCAACGTGTCCTTGTCTCGTTGCAGAAAATAAGGCCCATGAAATCTCTTCTCTGTTATGGGCTGACTGAACCACAGAAATAGAATTATAGAAAGTTATGGAATGGAATGGAATGGAATGGAATGGAATGGAATGGAATGGAATGGAATGGATCTTAGAGATCATCCAGTCCCAACCTCCCACTAGACCAGGTTGCTCAAGGTCTTGTCCAGCCTGGTCTGGGACATTCCAGGGCCATATAAATGGCTTGAATTCACCCCAAACTCTTCTGCATTGTCACTGTGAGCCCCTCCAAGCAATCACAGCTCTTCAGAGACATTATCCATGCAGGGTATTCTGTACTTGGGGATTTGTGGCACCTCTGTGCTCATCATCTCCCCCCTTGCTCAGCAAATATGACCAGGAGGTGAGGGAGAACCCAATTTACTGAATGACAGGAGTTGAGTGGGGAAAACTCTGCTTGCCTGGGACACACACACTGACCTGAAGCCCTTCACTGCTGTCACCTTCCCCCTTTGATCTGCCACTTCACTTGTGTTATGGCAACCACCAGCCCTGTTGACAAGAGGAGTAAAATAATGTCACCAAAACCACCCCAAAATAGCCCCCTCGCCACCACTGGGGACAGCGCCAGCTGTCAACTGCCCACAGCAGGAAATGCTTCCTCCGGTGTGATTTCCTCCTGAGGGACTGCAGGCTCCCAAACAGGCCATTGTGCAGGGCAGGGATTCAATACACAAAAGGCTAAAAACTGCACAGCATCCTGTCCTTGCTGTTCCTGAAGCAGAGCCCTTCTCTTGCTCCGCGAGGTGCAGAACAAACGCAGGTGTCACAGCAGAGTCACATCCCTAAGGGTGAGTCCTGCACCAGAGAGGAGCACCTGGAAAACAGAGCAGTTCACTGGGCTAGAATGTCCCTCTCTGCCCAGGAAAAGAGGGAGATGGGATGTTGAATGATCTCCTTGCACAGGGGCTGCTGAGCTGAAGGGAAGAGAGATGCTGGTGATTTATGGTGATTCCTCCCAGCCTCGCCAACCTTCCAAAAAACACAGTCACCCTGTCCTTCACTGTGCAGGCTTTACTGGCAACCTGCTCTGGGTTTGGTGTGGCAAAGGCCTTGGAAATGACCCTGTGTCCTCCAGCCCTTTTGGAGAAGGAGGCAGAGGTGGTGGGCTGCAACAAATTGCTGCAGAGTCATCGGGAGCACGAATGGCGTAAATGTCAGGAAATCTCCTCCTGCTGCTTATATTTAGTTACTGATAAGGCTGCAGCGACCCAGAGCATGCTGTGCCCTCTCCTGTGCCTTTCCTGCCTGCTGAGGAGCCAGGGGATGCTTGTGCAAAGGTTTCACTGATGAAAGAGGAAATAATTTCTTGCTGCATGCCAAGGTTATGATCGGGGAGGGGGGATTTGCGCAACTGGGAAGAACCGAGACTTTCCTTCATCTCTCCTGAGGAAATTGAGAAGCTCCATTGCCAAATGTCTGTTGGGAGAATCAAGAGGAAGCAGAGGTGTTTATCCTCTGGAGGAAGTGGGAGGGCTCAGGGGCTGCAGCAGTGACATTATCTCAGTGAGGGCCATGCCTGGGGCCGTGCTGGGACGCTCATCCTGTTGCCTTGGAGGAGCAGGAAGCTTCCATCCCTGAGTCCTCTCTCCTGCTGGTGCCCACAGAGCACTGAGCCTCTGGGAGGTCAGAAACCCCCTGGGATCTTTTATTTTAACCTCTGCTTCAAAGCCCCGTGAGTTAGTGTGTGTGACTTGCTTCTCAGCCATGCCCTCCACAGACCCCTCATTCAACTTTTCCTGTTGACCAAAGGTTTGATCTCTCTCTGGATGAAAAAACCAACAGAAAAGAAACCACAGAAATACCTCTCCGTGTATCTCACCCATTCCTACTTCAGGTCAATAGAAATTACTCTGAATTTAGTCAACAGTTCTGTTCGGGCTGTTCCACTATCCATAGTTTGGGGATATCATCCTGTTGCCTTGGAGGAGCAGGAAGCTTCCATCCCTGAGTCCTCTCTCCTGCTGGTGCCCACGGAGCACTGAGCCTCTGGGAGGTCAAAACCCCCCTGGGATCTTTTATTTTAACCTCCGCTTCAAAGAGTTTTACTGTGAGTTTGTGTGTGTGACTTGCTTCTCAGCCATGCCCTCCACAGACCCCTCATTCAGCTTTTCCTGTTGACCAAAGGTTTGATTTCTCTCTGGATGAAAACAAAAACAAAAACAAAAACAAAAACAAAAACAAAAACAAAAACAAAAACAAAAACAAAAACAAAAAAAAAACCCAAAATGAAAAACAAACAAACAAGCAAAAACAAAACAAAACAAAAACCCAAACAAAGCCACCAGGAATACCTCTCTGTGTATCTCACCCATTCCTACTTCAGGTCAGTGGAAATGACTCTCTGAATTTAGTCAACAATTCTGTTCAGGCTGTTCTATTATCCATAATAATCTTATTATCCTGCTTTTATCTGCTCAGGAGCCATATATGGCTCCAGAATATACTACAGAAGTGTATTATATCACATAATTAGCATATGGGGCATGTGCTTTGGCATTTCTTTCCCAGAGGAAAAATGACCTGTGCAATGTTTTGTGTTGATTTAGTGCTTTCAGGGTTTTCAAGATTCACTTTGGGTTTTTTTTAATATCCTCATTCCTCTTGGTGTGTATATTAGAGTGTGACAAGGGCCCAGACTTTCTGTGGGCAGATGATTTCATGGTGCAGGACCAGCACCCAAAGTTCCATTTCCTCCTGAATAGAGGAATATTAAATTTAGGGGGGAAGTTATTGGCAACAGTGAGGTCATTCTCCACTTCAAAATGCTGGGCTTGAGAAATGCTGGGCTAAGACCTGTGACAAGTCTGTGGCCCCCAATACTGCAAAGCAGAGCTGCCACAGCTTTCTCTTGGAGCTGGTGTTCCCATGGTTGGCTTGATGGTTTTCACAGGATACCAAATGATTTGGGTTGGGAGGGACCTCAAAGCCCATCCAGTGCCACCTCTGCCATGGCAGGGACACCTTCCCCTGTCCCAGGCTGCTCCAAGCCCAGTGTCCAGCCTGGCCTTGGGCACTGCCAGGGATCCAGGCACAACCACAGCTGCTCTGCCCACCCTGTGCCAGGCTCTCACTGCCACCATAAGGAAGAATTCTCACCTTGGATCTGATCTAACCTTGCCCTTGGTTTTGAAGCCATTCCTCCTTGTCCTGTCACTCCATCCTCTTGTAAACACCTGGAGCTTTGTCTGAAATGCCCACAAATCCCACAGGCTGCACCTGGACGTGGTTCAGCCCCACATGGGGCCTGGAACAACCTGGTCTAAGGGAATGTCCTGGGTTGACCATATGATGCTTTTATTCCCAATTGTCTGTTCTGTTTATGCTGAATAATAATTTTTGCACTTTTAGGACTTGTTCCAGAGAGTGAAGGGGGGAGAGAAGAAGCAGCAGTTTGTTTTCAGACACTGCACTCACTGCTACACATTCCTGCTCGTGGACTGTGCTGTCTGTGGATGGACAGACAGCAGGACAGAGCTCTCCTTTGCTTTTAGCTAGTTTAGCTAGCTGAGGCAAAGAAGGTCCCTGGACTTTGGGGTTTCTTTTCCTCCCTTTTCTTTGGAACTGTTTAAGCCTGCTCTGGCCTGAACACCAGAAGAGCACCGGCAGCTGCACCTGAGGCCCACCGGGCCTGGCCGGGCCTGCGACATTTCCATCACCAAGAGACTGAGTGAGCTGAGCTGCAACCCATGGAGGGACTTTGTGAGTTTGTCATCTCTTTTGGAGCAGCAAGGGTTTTTATTGATTAATATTGTTTAGGTTTTATTATTTAATAAACAGGTTTCTTCCACTTTTCTCCAAGGAGGTATTTTCTCCTGGACTGGTTGTGAGGAGGGGCAAATTGAATGTGCTTTCCTACCAGAGCCTCTTTGGGGGTTCTCTCCCAAATTTGCTCTGAACCAGGACAGGGAAGGTGACCCTGCCCATGTTAGGGGGGTGGAATGGGATGATCTGAAAGGCCCCTTCCAACCCAAACCATTCTGGGATTCTGTGACTCTACTCTGGGTCAGAAATGTGTGCACACAAGGTGCTTTGCCCTCTGTCAGCTCTGCCAGCTCCTACAGAGCCTTTCTAGGAGAACTGAACAGGCTTTTCAAGCATCTGCCCATTTACACATAAATCCAAATTACATAATTGTAGCTCCTCTCAGAGTCCAGGGAGCACATCCATGGAGCAGCATGGTTTGGCCTTTAAACAGGAGCACTTTCACTAAATTGAACGATGCTGGAGTGGCAAAATCTGCTGTAAATAATTTATTTCACTTGTGTAACCATGAGAAAGGAGAGCAGGAAGGAAAGGGCACCTGCATTTGCAGCCAGCCAGATTGGCATCAGCCCTGGAAATGGATCTGAGCAGGCATCAGAATAAAACTGACAAAGGCTGTCCTTTGTGTATGCAAAATAGCTGAAAAGGGGTGTAAACACCATCCAAAATAAACAGTTTTATTTTGGATCAACAAATCTCAGTTTTCTTCCAGAGGAGAGGGGCACTGGGGAAGCTGTGGGGCTGCCACAGCTGGGAGCAGCACAGCCCCAGAGTGCCCTGTGGGGTCACAGGGTGGCAGGGACAGTGCTTTGGCCCATGAGAACCATCCAGAAGAGGAATATTTTCCAGAAGAGTGGCAAATGAACAACATCTCAGGCCCAGGGAGATATAAACCCTGACTGGACACCTCTTTTATTCTAGTCCCCATCACTCTCTGTGCTGGGAGGAGGCATTCACAAGTCCCCCAGGTCCATCCAGGTCCCTCCAGGTCTATCCAGGCCCCTCAGGTCCCTCCAACTCTCCCCAGGTCCCCCCAGGTCCCCTCTCATTTCAGTCCCAGCTCATCACCAGCAGGCAGAGTCTTCAGAGACACCAACTTCTCCTTAAATCAAGTCTACTTCCAAGGAAAGAAACAGCAGAAACCCAAATTCTGGTCCTTTCCTAAGGCCTGACCCTTCCCTGCTCTGGGGAGTCCATCCCATCCTCTTGGTAAAAGCAAAACCATCTCTTGCTTGTGCTGCCCACCCTCACCTCCCACCTGAAAGGAGTTTTTGTTCCATAAGTTTTTGTTCCCAAACTCCACTGATGTCTAATTTTCAAGGCATAGGAGGCAAGGCCTCTGAACCCAGCAGATTCATATAGATATTCAACAGATAAGATATCTGCTTATGATAGAATCTTAAATCACCTCATTCAGAAAACTGGAAGGTTACTGTCCTCTTTTTGTTTTCTGTCACAGACACATTTCATGAAAAATCGTTTCCTTAAGATCTTTTCTCCTGAGAAGCTGAGAGGCCTCAGAAATGAAATGTAAACAATGATTATCTGCTGCTGTGGAATGCAACAGCTGCATCTTTGATTGGTCTTATGTGATTATTTTTAATTAATGGCCAATCACAGTCCAGCTGTCTCAGACTCTCTGGTCAGTCACAAGATTTTATTATCATTCCATTCCTTTCCATTCCTTTCAAGCCTTCGGATGAAACCTTTTCTTCTGTCCTTTTAGTATAGTTCTAATCTATCATTTTCTTTTAGTATAATATATATCATAATAAATAATAAATAATAAATCAGCCTTCTGAAACATGGAGTCAAGATTCTCATCTCTTCCCTCATCCTGGGACCCCTGTAACACCACCACAGTTTTCCCCAGAATAACTTAAGTTAAAACATGCAATACCTATCCCAGGACCCAGATACAGTTATACAGTTTATACAGTTACTCCAAATAACCTTCATAAAGTCATCATGTTCATTGCCTAATAATATATAGCTGGGAGTCATAAAGTTTATTTACATTAGATAGTTTTCCAGGTATGTGGAAAGCAGCTCAGTGCTGATAATCAAACCAATACTTTAAAATTCAGGAAGTTGATCAGCACACTGATTTTTATTTTATTTAATGAAGTGATATTCCTGCCAAGTCTGGGATATTTCTCTGTACTTTATTGACTTCCACGAGCAGTGTACTTTGTTCCTTTGTTCCCTTCATGCTACGGTAAGCAAAGCCCTTCAAGTTTCCTTTCCTCTTGGGCCAAAAGGAGCCACCTGAGCCTGGCCATGGACTCAGAGGGAGCCCTTGGGAGGTTGGGGGTGACTGAGCTCACGTCACATCAGCACTGGCTGTGCTGTCCCATGGGGGTGAGGACAAGTCCTGAGGTCACCCTCAGGTCTCAGGTGACGTGTCAGGGGCTGTGCTGCCCTTCAGCACCCAGGGACACCCAAAAGGGACCCTGACCTTGTCCCAGCAGGGATCCTGAGCACGCCTGCACTGGGGTGATGCCTTGCGAACCTGACCCAGAGCAGAGGCTGGGCAGAGCTCCAGAATAAAGCAGAGATTTATTCACAGCATCTCCTCCATGGATGCACCTTGGGCAGCACCAGAGCCCAGCCAGGGCTGCACCCAGGATGAACCAAAATGGCCCCAAAATGCACGGCCGGGCACGGGCTCTGTCCCTGGGATCAGTTCTGCTCCATTTGCACCTTGCAGTTCATTGTCCCATTGCAGCTTTAGCCCTGCAGTCCCACCCTGCTTGTTTTTCTCTCTCCAGCCCACGGGGTTTGTGCTCCTGAGCTGAGATTTGGGTCATTTGTCCTTGGTGCCCTGTCACTGTCATATTTTCTGAAAAATCCCTTTGCCCAGGATTTCTCTCCTGGGAAGTTGAGAAGCCTCAAAGAAAAAGGAAAACAATAATTATCTGATTCTCTTCTCCTGTGTTTTGCTGCTTTGGAACGTGTTTGGAGATTATTTATCCAACAAGTTAATTGTTTTTACTTATTGGCCAAGCAGTGCCAAGCTGTGTCAGGACTCTGGAGAGAGTCAGGAGCTTTCATTATTATCTTTTATCCTTCTGTCTGTATACTTTCTCTATTCTTTAGTACAGTTTAGTATAGCATAATATAATATAATATAATATAATATAATATAATATAATATAATAATAAATTAGCCTTCTAAGAACATGGAGTCAGATTCAGCATTCCTCCCAACAATTTTCTGAGGACCCAGAAAATACCACAGTCCCCAGCAAGAGCAGGAATTGTTTTGTCTCCCTGCTCTGTGCACAGAGCTCACCATCCCATAATGTGAACCCAGACCCACACACTAAAGCAGCACAGAATCTGAAAAATAGAAAAGATAAAACCTGAGGCATCAGGGGGGCAGAGCATGGCCTGGCCTGGCTGACGTGGTGTTGGGTCACCTCAGGTTGCTGATCTCATTTCTTGGGCTTTGGGTTGATAGGAAGGATTTGCAAATAAGGCAAAGCTGCCTGGAAATAGGCACCAACAGTTCTGAGCTCTGCCACAGACTTCCTGAGACAGTGTGGGAAAGCTTCTCCATCTCCTCTGCTGGGATGGGGAGGGAGAGGGAATCTCTCACTTCCTCCTCCCTTTGTTCATCTCATCCTTTAAGACTTAATAGTTGCCTCTCAGTGTAGGAGCATCCTGAGTTTGGCCACAATCTGTAGGTTTTACTTTAAAATAGACAATGTATAGTAATGAAAGTAGCCATGAAATTGCTATCACCAGATAGGACTCAAATAGAAATTAAATAAATGTCATGTAGCTGAATTTTGTTTGTTCTCTAGGTTTTGTGGAGCTCTCATGGCAGGTAAGTGTGGCAGGTTCTTGTAATGGCACTAAAAGTCTCACTAATATTTGGGTTTTTTTGGAAAACTTCATGTCCCAGAGTCAGGTGGTCATAGCTGAGTCTCACTTCTCACTGAAAACCAAGTTTTTCTGCTTTTAATGGTCCAGAGAAAAGCTTTAGAATATTATTCCTGGAGGAAGGAAGAGAGGCAAAGAATGAGAGGGAAAGAGGAGAAAGGCAGAGCAAGAGAGGAAGAAAGGAAGAAAGAAAGAGAGAAAGAGAGAGAGAAGAAGAAAGAGAGAGAGAGAGAAAGAAAAAGAAAGAAAAAAAAAGAGAAAGAAAGAAAGAAAAGAAAGAAAGAAAAGAAAGAAAGAAAGAAAAGAAAGAAAGAAAGAAAGAAAGAAAGAAAGAAAGAAAGAAAGAAAGAAAGAAAGAAAGAAAGAAAGAAAGAAAGAAAGAAAGAAAGAAAGAAAGAAAGAAAGAAAGAAAGAAAGAAAGAAAGAAAGAAAGAAAGAAAGAAAGAAAGAAAGAAAGAAAGAAAGAAAGAAAGAAAGAAAGAAAGAAAGAAAGAAAGAAAGAAAGAAAGAAAGAAAGAAAGAAAGAAAGAAAAGGAAAATTGTTTTTGTTTTGTTTAAGGTCTCATGATGTTTATGCCAGCCCTAAGAACTTCAGTGGGCTGATTTGTGGTTTCTGAATGGATATCTTTGGCAGCACAGGAATCTTACTTAAGACTCTAAACAATTATGTTCTGAGTCTCCAAATAAAATGGCTGTGCTTTAACAACAGTGGAAAAGTGAAAGGTTTGGCTTCTTTCCCTTGTGGATTAACAATGGCATGAATGGAAAACTGGTGCTGTGTGTGCTGCACTGATAAAAAGAGCAAACAGATTTGTTTCTTGCAGTGCTGGAGAACATCAGCCAGGAGGACCTGAGGCAGATTTCATCTCACCCTGCTGGCCTGGGGACAGGTTGTGTTGTTCTTGCCAAAAAGAGTTTCTTCTCTAAGCTAAGAGATGCCACCCTCATTAGTTTTGAAGACCTCCTCTTCTTCTTTTAGAGTGTGTAGCAGTACGAGATCAGTGTCCCCCAGCTAGGCTGGGACAAATCCCAGCCCAGGGCATAGTTTAGGGACAAATCCCAGCCCAGGGCATAGTTTAGGTATCACAAAGAGGCAAAAAGTCATGATAACTGTTAAATATGCAGGGCTTTGCTCCCCACAAGCAAACCCCTCAGTGGATCCTGTTCAGCATAAGAATTAGAAAATCAGAAGCCTCACACAAATTGTTTTTAGGGCTCAATGCAAACTCTTCTGGTCATCCCATGGGAACCAATGGATGTTGGGGGGATACTCCATGTCCTGCCCTGCTTCCCATGCACCCCAAATCTGATGAGAGTAGCTCTTTCACTAAGATCTCCCATCAGACAAATCCTAAGGAGTTTTCCTCTCCTCAATTATGACCATGAACTCCAGTCCCAGGTCAGCCACAAACCAAATCTAAACTCAATCTGGATGCAGACCCAGCCCCTTCCCCCGCTCGGAACACGCAGGAATTCTACAGGCAAATTTTGGAATTTTCCATGGTCTGTGAGAGTCTCTGTGGAGCAGCAGTGTGGGCAGGGCAGGCACACAATGAGGGGGCTCTGGAGGGCCAGAGGAGTGGAAGCAACAGTTTGGCTTTGTGGGCAATATCTTGGAAGTCCACGAGGCTGCTCTCCAGGGAAAAAATGGGAAATCAGTGGTGGAATTTGTGTCTGTGACATTCCCTAAGGGCAGGGTTCAGCAAATGAGGCAGAGCTGGAAGGGGAACCAGAGGGGCTGTGCTGAGATCCCCTGAAGGTTCTGATTTCTTCAGGTTTGAAACATTTAGGGAGGAAAACAAAAAGGGAATGCCAGCAATTTCTGCCTGATGTTTCCATCCTTTGGATTGTCTCTCTCATGGGGGAGTTTGCCCTGTGAACATTTTAAGTGGAGCAAAGAGTCCCCATTGTGTGAAAACTCAGCCCTGCTCAGAGCTCACTCTAAAGGCTTCCCCCAGCTACTGGAGCTCAGCAAATCCCTGTGGCTGAGCCCTTCCAGGTGGGCTGAGTGACCAGGAATGCCTCTTTTACTATGAATTCTCAGCTCTTTTAAAATTATTATTATTATTATTTGTAACCTAAATGGTCCTTGGAGTGTTTTTTTCTGAATATATTTTGCAAAACTGTCAGACTTCAGACGTGCAAGCACATACAAAACGCAGTGGTGGGGTTGGTTTGGGAAGCCCTGGGTGACTTTGCCCAGACATATATTCCAATTAAACAGCACAAATGTTCAAATTCCTTGGCTGCTTTCTGGAGTCCCAGGTCTTTACCTGCCCTCAGATCTGGATCAGACCAGAACTGCTTGGGAGTGATTTCCCTTTATCAGCTCCTTTACAGGTAATTTACCAGCAGTCCAAGCTGGATATTTACCCTGAAGAGCAGAAACCCCATCTTTCAGATAAGATTACTCTCCTCCAAGTAAATATTGGGCAGAACACAAGGAAGGGATGAAAACTGCAGACAAAATGGAAAGGAAATGGCTGATGAGGCTGTTAGAGAGTTAGTTCAGGTTGAAGCGCCTTTGGAACTGGTCAGGAAGGAGATGAGAGGGGAAAGCAGTTCATGGCTTTGCAGGACCAAGGGCAATGATCTGCACTGGCCTGTGATCCTTTCAAAGTGCTCACCTGCCAAGACTGGTACATTCAGACACTGAAAGTTCATTTGGAAAGAGCCTGGAGAGCTAAATGTGCCTGCTCACTGTGGCATCCAAAGCCACCCCAACTCCTGAACAGAAAATCAAAGTTTTAAACGCCTTTACTCTGTGGAGGGGATGCTGCTCTGCAGGGAGGCAGACACCAGGCTTGCCCACTGTTCCCACAGAGGAAATTTTGGAGGGGCAAACCTTTGTAACAAGCCTTTTGTTGTTAGAAGAGTGCAGAACTGTGACAGTGTTCACAGGGGTTCTTGGATAAGGGAAGAGATGAGGATTTGACTCCATGTTTCAGAAGGCTGATTTATTATTTTATGATATATATTACATTAAAACTATACTAAAAGAATAGAAGAAAGGATTTCATCAGAAGGCTGGCTAAGAATAGAATAGGAAAGAATGATAACAAAGGTTTGTGGCTCGGTTCTCTGCCTGAGCCAGCTGGACTGTGATTGTCCATTAATTAGAAACAACCAACATGGACCAATCCCAGATGCACCTGGTGCATTCCACAGCAGCAGATAATCAATGTTTACATTTTGTTCCTGAGGCCTCTCAGCTTCTCAGGAGGAAAAATTCTAAAGAAAGGATTTTTCATAAAATGTGTCTGCGACACAGAACCTGGGAGAGAGAGACAAAAGGATGACGAGCTGCATCAGCTGCAAACCTGGGTGCTGCTTTTCCATGTGGTGCTGGGCTCCCCTGGTGACAGACACGTTATAAATACCTCAAGACAGACCCATTTCAGAGGGGTGTCTGCAGCTGTGGGGAAGCTGCAGATTGGAAATTCCAACTGACTTGTCAGAGGCATGAAAAATATTTCCCAAAGCCGCTCTGCGCTCGGGGGCTTTTCTTGAGCAGAGAATTCACTGGTTTCACCACTCTGCTGCTAGAAAGGCTTCTGAGGGCTGCATTCAGCTCAAAAACTAATTAGTGCTAGAGTCAAAGCCAGGGTGATGTGAGGCTTGCCCTTGGAGCAAAATATTCACACTGGCGGGGAATTGATCATGGTTAAAGAGGTGTTTGGTGCTTTCATAGGGTTGTGAAATGGGGGGTCAGTGGAAGAGCCCTAATTGAATCACAGAATGTCCTGAGCTGGAAGGGACCCCCAGGGATCCCCCAGTCCCACCTTGGCCCTGCCCAGACCTCCCAAAATCCCACCCTGGGCATCCCTGGCAGTGGTGGCCACAGGAGCTGTGGCAGCCTCAGGGCCGTGCCCATTCCCTGGGCAGCCTGGGCAGTGCCAGCACCCTCTGGGCAAGAACCTTGCCCTAAAATCCAACCTAAATCTGCCCAGACACAGCTCCTCTGTGTGACTCTCAAATCCTGGTCACACAGAGGAGAAATCAGTGCCTGTCCCTCCTTCTCCCCTCTTGAGGAAGGTGTGGAATGTGATGAAGCCCTATTGATGCAGGGCACCCCCAGCCAGGGAATGATGGGCTCTGGATCCATGATTTCAGGAGGCTGAACAATTGCTTTATTAAGCTGTACTATATTACACTAATGCTATACTAAATTACATAGTAAAGAGACACTAAAGAAAAACCCATGACTGTCTGAGACAGCCAGGACACAACTTTGACCCAATTGGCCAATCGACCATCAGCAGAATCCAATTAACAAATCATACTGGGTAAACAATCCCCATAACACATTCCACATGTGCCAAACAACAGGAGCAATGAATAGAGATAAGAATTGTTTTCTCTTCTTCTCTGAGGTTTCTCAGTGCCTTTCCCAGGAGAAATCCTTGGGGAAGTTGTGCCTGCTGCTCTCTGTGGAGAGAGCTGAGGCCACAAGGTACCTGAGCCCTTCACCAAATGTGTTTGTAGGGCTTCAATCACCCATGGGACATCACCCAGCAGAAGAGGGCAGGCAGACACTCCTGGAAGTGTCCAAGGCCAGATTGGATGTTTCTCTGAGCAACCTGGTCTGTTGGAAGCTGTCCCTACCTGTGGCAGAGAGTAGAAACTGTGTTGGTGTGGTTATTTCAGCCAGGGAATGCTGGGGTCCTTCTTTGAGCTTCATTTGTAGCATCAGCTTCATGACATGGTTGATATCATAGGAAGATGGTAAAGCTCATGTATAGCTAGTGGCAACTAAGGATTTTTTTTGTTACAGAGTACTTTAAAAACTTCCTGGCTAATAGCGTGTTGTTGAAGCTCACAGATGATTGTTTTAACTAATTACTAAAAGTACATGTACATTTGTTTCACACAATGCTTGCTTGTCTTTTTCCTATTAACAATACACAATACGTCGTTATTAAGCTTAAAACCTTCTACTATCTTACTAAGTATGTCTTCTTGCAGTCTTAAAGCCCATCTTAGCTAAGCCTAAGACTCAAGTTATTGTTTAATGTCTTTGTTTACCATATCATTGTAACTTTTTTTTACTTTCAAACTTTACATCTACAACTAGTTCTAAGTTTTCTGTTCTTTCTGTTTCTGAGGCCTATTTTCTCAGCTTTCAAAAAATCTTCTCACTTTTACTCTTTCCCTCAGGAACTAGACTGTCTTCAAGGCTCCTTCCAAGCATTCTGGGATATGAGGATTATGTCAGTACTCCTGTCCCAGCCTAAAATCAGGGAGACTTCCACCTTCATTAGCAAGACTTAAATCACACCCAGTACCATGTCTGAACCATCCCCACATATTTTTTTCCCCTATTTTTGTGCTCCTGAAGGAGTGACCATCCCACCAAACCTGTCTGTGGTTGTTCATGTAAATCCCTACCTCGTGCATGACAGAAATGTGATTTTATCCTGAACTGTGAATATCCCCACTCTAAAACCTTTCTGGGGAACACTGGCATTACCACAAATGCAATTGTGAAGGCTCTTAACAGCCTGAAAGCATTTTCATTTTGGAGAGAGGAGGGTTTATCACCCTGGAGTTCCAGCAAGCTCAGTTCCAGGCAGTGCAGTACCCAGAACACCCTCAGATTGTGCAAACAATGGGAAGAGAGGAAATGATGCTGGAGTTTGTGCCTTCCCCTCCACGAAGACATGAGTGAGAAATTTCAAGGCTGAATCATTTATTTCTGACAAGCCCCTGTGTATTAATTAAACTTAATCACTCTAATCAGCTTGGCTCCTGATACACCTGGTAAATTGTTACCAGCTTGCTGATGATGGTGCTTACGAAAGAGAAATCAGGACAGAATTTTATTGGGGTTATCAGAGATTTCCACCCATCACTACCTTGTTCCTTCCTCCACCACAGATCCCTCACGTGCCAAGTGCCACATTAACTATTTATGGGGTGGCTGTTGCCTAAGCGAGGAAAAATCTCAAAAAAAAATTTTTATTGCTAGGTGTCCAACCTTAACACAAAATTAGAAGTGCTCTGCTTTAAAAATTCAGTTCGGAAATATTGATGAAGTTATCTTTATTTACAGAATTTAAAAAGAACTTGTTTACAAAAGAAAAGAGGTTCAATAAGTGTTTTTAACAGGGTTTTTCCTCCTAGTTGGTGGTGTTTATATAAAACAAGAATGAAACGGTGCAATATTCCTTTGCTTCCATTTTTCTGCACTACCACAGAATTCCTCCTGCCCAGACACACATTACCATAAGGTTTGCAAGTGCTCTTGGGGCCCTGATTACATTCACTGCCTGCTCTTGCCAAAATGTAAAGTAAAATATTTTCATATATATTTTATGTGTTCATAAAAAGCTATACTCTACTTGACATCTGTTATCTGGATTAAGGCTTTTTGTTCAGCTGGCCAAAAAAGAGGAGGAAGTCCATGGAGCATTTGATCCACCACAATCCACAGATGATGGTCATTTGTTGGGATGCTAATATGAAAAAAAAAATCCAATAAAACAAGCAATCAGCCTTTGGACTTAAATAAAACAACAGAAAGGGGAAGAAATACCAGGCCCTCCTCCATAATGCTCTCTCATTTATTTTTGCCTGTGTGGTCTTATAATCATAAATGTTGCCATTACAGTCTCCATGACTTTTTTGCATCTATCACCAAGAAAATGGAAAGCAAAATGCAGTATTTTGGAGCTCCCCTCTGAATTCAGATGCCTGAACTGCAAATGAGCATTGAGCCAGCTCAGAATTGCTGCTACATTTATAAGGACCAGAAATGTCCAGAGTTATTTCCACCCTGCTCTTTTACAAGTCACGTGGTCCCATTTCTCCTCCACCAACACTCTGGATAAATGAAATGCAGGCTCATAATCATACATTTAATTTTATTACCTTGCCACTGTGTGAACAGGAAGGCTTCAGACATTAAATGGCATTTTAGATAAGGAGAGGGAGCAAACCATAATGGCTTCAACAACAGCAGCAAGAAAGAGCCAGGTTTTTTTAAAGCATTTAAATAAATGATTGTGGGCAAGAACTATTTCATACAGTCAGAACATAATTGGGCCCATAACATGGCTGATACACTGATGGCCATGAAAATTTAATTACTTACAAGCCACTGAATGAATTATGCAGTCTCTGATCGCTGCAGAATAAAGTTTATAGACCAGATTCACTGCTGGCACAAGCAATGGAGCTCCTTTGGCTTCCATCATTTGTTCCAGCAGTGAGCTTGGCTCACCATCACTCCAGCATGGATCCAGAGTCCCTTGAAGTCCATGGAAAAGGGCCTTGACTTCAAGGGACTCTGGATGATGTCTGGGGTACTTTGTGTTTTGCCAGCAGCTGAATTAGTCACAGATCCCCCTGTACACACACATGCACTGTGGTGACACGTAATGACCCAGGGCTGGGACTGGAAACGCATCCCTAGCAGCAAACACTCTATTTCTGTAACCCAAACCCCACATTTGGAGCTGCTCTCCTCATATTTAGAACATTTCCACTCAGTGCCAGCCCCACTGTTTGTTTGTAGTTTAAACTCTTGGAGAATGTTGTTCCATCACCCCCCCAAACCTCTCAGTAGCTGCCTGAAAACTGAAACTATTTTGGATGAAGCTTCATCAGAAAAGATATAAATGAACATCTTCTTGCCCTGCTGTCTGTTCCCTAAGCCTAACTGTGAGCACAATATTCCCAAGAAAGCTCTCTGGCACAAGTTAGGGTGGTGAAGGACAAGATCGCACATTTTTATGGCTGGCTGGCAGAAGGAAAGTTGCTGAGCTTGCTCTTCTCAAACTGGACATCCAATTTTATCCTCAGATGTTGTCCAGCCTCAGAGAGGATCCATCTGAGCAGTGCAGTGGCTCCAGTCACCACTTAACTAAAAAAATTCCAAGGAAGTTCAATAAATTGATAGTGAGGTCCTGGCAGAGGTTCCCAGAGCAGCTGGGGCTGCCCCTGGATCCCTGGAATGCCCAAGGCCAGGTTGGACACTGGGGCTTGGAGCAGCCTGGGACAGTGGAAGGTGTCCCAGGAGTTGGGAATTAAATTATCTCTAAGGCCCCTGGAAGAGATAAAAAATCTCACACTCATCACCTCTAAGGTAGCACCAAATGTATTAAAAATCCCTGATTTGACCCAACTGTGATCTCACCAAACTAAAACTCAGCTTTGACACCTGGCATGCACACCCCCAGCTTTGATTTGCTGGGTCACCCTTGATGTCCTGCTCTTCTGTTCTGCCACAGCTTCCCAGCAATGAGGAATAATGGCAGTAAATCAGCTGGGCTGCCTTAAAGAAGCACCGAAAACCTCCTGCTCCAAAGGGCAGCAAAAGCAAAACCAGGCAGAGTTGCTGTTTTTTAGTGCTCAGGTGTGAGATGACTCTTTGGTAATGGGTTGGTGGTGTCACAATGCAGGGTTAAAAATAGACACTTTCAGAAGAGGAAAGTCCACAAACTTGTGAAATACTAATTCAGTCACTGACCATGGATTAGCAGTGAAGTCTAAGTTCAAATTCCAGCTAAAAAGCCAAATTTAGAGCTGTAAAATATAATGTTTAAACAAACCTGTATTTGACACCAACTGAACATCACCAAACAGAATTAGAGCTGGCTGAAATTGTTCTGGGTTAGCATGAAACTACTGGAAGTTTAAAGCTTTTACAGTTTTTTTGTTGGTTTGGTTTTTATGTTTTTTGGTGGGGTTTTTTTTTGTCACAATCTTGATAATGGGCTTATTATGGGAGTTGTAAAATTTCATTGCAGCTCATTCGTCTCTTGAACAAAATGAAGCTCATTTTTCCAGTGGAAACAGCCTGGTCCTGATGATCCTTCCCCCTGTGCCAGAGAAAAGGTTCAGCTGGCTTTTTGGATCAGTTTTACTGCCTCTCTGCAGAGAAGGGGAACCGTGAAGCCAAGAATTTGGCCTCTGGATTTCAGTGCCATTAACACCCAGAAAGAATTCCTGGGAAGGACCAACTTCCATGAGGGAAGCTGGAGCTGCTCCTCACAGTCTGGGGCTTGTCTGCACATGCAAATAAACACATCTGGAATGAGAGGAGCTGTAAATTCAGAGTGTGAGAGCGGTAAAATGGAGAGAGCCATGTGGCAATGGGGTTATTTCTTTTTTATTTATTTCTGCTGGGATTGCTCAGTGAAGCTGAGGCAGGGAAAGACACCCAGATTCCAGTCCCCCAACATCCCCAGGCACTGCCACTGTGGGCTGAGTTACTGGGAGCTGTTAAATGATTGTGCTGGAATAATTCCATGTGAATGCAAGCCCTCATTTTGCTGTAGAATTGGGGAATTCTGTCAGGGAATAAACTCAGCTTGGTTATTTCCTCTCACAGTGGGTTTGTGAGGTTTGTACAAATAAAATTGCCCAAGTAAAGCAATCAGAATTTCATTAATGGGCATTTCACAGCTGAGTAAACTTTTTCTCCAATGTATCAGAAGGCTCAACCATTTCCGAGTTTCAAACCATTGGTTTGGAGTGGCTGTTCTGGCTTCCAAACACTCCGGTTGCAGGAGGAAGGATCAGCTGTCATGTTCACCCAGGAATAAGTAAAAAAATGGATTTAGGACAATTTTCTAGAAATAAACACAAATTTCCTTATGCTTAGGTGCAGTTTATTTGGAGTGGAATGTCTCAATTCTGAAGTGCTCCACGCTGAGGGAAGATATTTATTTCACCCCCTCTTCCTTGTCTGTCTTTTGGAAAGCATTTTCCTTATTTTTTCAGCCATAAACTCTCATATTATACACTCAGATCTGAAGTTTTCAAGATGCTTCATGTTCATGCAGAGCTCATGGGGCTCTCATTTGCTGTTCCCTGCTTTTTCAGGGCAGAACAGCTCTGAATCCATGGAAAAGAGTAGAGGGAGAGATGAAGAAATTGGGAATCTCATTGGGAATCACACAATATCCACTCTGATCTTCTCCAGACACCTGATGGTGCTGCCCTGGAACCAGAGTGGTTCTGTCACACACAAATATCAGCTGGACACACTTTGGGAAGCCAACATTCCCTAAAAGCTCTGTTCCTCTCAGGAAGGCAGCTTTCCACAGGAAAACCACCCAGACTCACATCAAGCACCTTTCAGAGGCACTTATGGTGTACAGAGTTCTTCCTGAACCTTTTCTGCCATTTTTTAAATGAAAATAACCATCTGGGTTTTTTTTCAATAACTGGCCAGATTGGTCATTTAGCATGAATCACCTAATTCATCCCAGATTTTGGACTTTGATATTTATTTTGAGATATTTCTGATTTTGGAGCACAGCAAAGGGTACATTTCTCAGACCATTTTACCCATTTCATCCCGTAAAGAATGAATAACAATTACCTAACTTGAAGATTGTTGCTTAACCACAGTTGTTAAGTGAAATCATACTCTGCTCATGGTTCAAGCATACATCTTTTGTAGCAAAAGAAAGATAAATAAATTATGATTCTAACCAACACTGGATAATTAGATGCTTAATATGGGCAGCAGAAGGGAAAAAACATTGAAATTAGTGTATAGGGGTGGACAGTTTGTACTGCAAAACCCAATAATGAGTCCTGGAGCCATCCAACCTCTTTTTAATGTATAAAAAATCAACATTTTAATCTGAGGTTGGTGTGTTCCCAAAAGAGTAGATATCCAGGGAGGGTGGCCAATGAAAGTTTCATATTTCTGCACCCAAAGGACACTTTTTTCTGCATGAAAATCATCAGAGCATCTCCACGGTGCAGGATCTCAGCACCAATAAAGCTCCACAAGCTGGTTTGGGTTCTCTCAGAGCCTGTCAGACACTTGGATTCCAGCTGGAGCTTTGGGAGTGCCAGGAATTGCTCCATTGTGCTGCTGCTCCTGAGGATGCTGATTTGGGCAGAGCAGAGCAGACAGGCAGAGCAGGGATGGGTTTTGGCCATAGGGAATAATTGATGGCAAGATGACTTTTGTACTCATATTTCCCTAAACACTTTCCTCCTCCCAGTGGAATTAGTGCCAGCATCACCTCATGGTTTGTGTGGATAAATGTTTCCAGGGAATGGTAAAGAAGGAATGAAATCATCAATTCTGTGATCTGCTGAAGGGCACAGCCAGCACTCCAGAATTTAAAATTTCAGGGTCTAAAGAAAGCAGTGGAACCCCATTTCCCTGTGTGTGGCATTCACATTCTCTGAAAAAATCCCTTTACCCAGGGTTTTTCCCCTGGGAGTCTGAGAGGCCTCAGAGAAAAGGAAAACAATTCTTACCTCATTTGCTTCTCCTGTGTTGTGCTCATGTGGAATGTGTTTGGAGATTGTTTACCCACAGGTGATTGTTTCATTGGATTCTGGTGTGAGTTGTTTTCACTCTTTGGCCAATTGGGGCCAAGCTGTATCAGGCCTGGAAAGAGTCACCAGTTTTCATTATTATCTTTTTAGCATTTGTCTGTATCCTTTCTGTATTCTTTAGTATAGTGCAGTATTCTTTAATATAATATAGTATTATAAAGTAGTAAATTAGCCTTCTGACTGGATTCTGGTGTGAGTTGTTCCGACTCTTTGGCCAACTGGGGCCAAGCTGCGTTGGGACTTTGGAGAGAGTCACGAGTTTTCATTATTATCTTATCTTTTTAGCATTCAGTAAATATCCTTTCTGTATTCTTTAGTATAATATAGTATTCTTTAATATAATATAGTATCATAAAGTAATAAATTAGCCTTCTGATTGGATTCTTGTGTGAGTTGTTTTGACTCTTTGGCCAATCAGTGCCAAGATGTGCCAGGACTCTGGAAAGAGTCACGAGTTTTCATTATTATCTTTTTAGCATTCAGTAACTTTTCTGTATTCTTTAGTATAATATAGTATAATAAGCAATAAATTAGCCTTCTGAGAAGATGGAGTCAGATTCATCATTCCTTCCTTCATCAGGGCATCCTGATTTTACAATACTTGTGTGCACAAGAGCATGAATGTGTCTAAAAAGCAAAATGTTGGGAGGAGAAGCACAAAGCCCCTGCAAGCTGTGCTGCTGGTGGAATTCCCTTCCCTCTGCGCCACGTGCTGCCACAGGACAAAGTTGAATGGGGATGTGTGACATACTGGAAATGCTCCTGTCAGGCCACAGAGGTACAGGATGTCCAGGCAGCACCTTTGCCACTGAAAGGGCTCTGTTCTGGAAATCTCATATTTGCAGAGAATTTCTGCTGGAGGCTGAGCAGCCAAGGCAGGGGAAAGTTCCTTTATTCATATAATCCCAGCACCAGGATTATTCACATTATTCACATAACCCCAGCACCAGGATTATTCACATTATGCACATAACCACAGCACCAGGATTATTCACATTATTCACATAACCCCAGCACCAGGATTATTCACATTATGCACATAACCCCAGCACCAGGATTATTCACATTATGCACATAACCCCAGCACCAGGATTATTCACATTATGCACATAACCCCAGCACTAGGAGGGTGAGGAGAACATAGCCAAGCAGGACAAAAACAATGGATAAGCAAGAGCTGGAGCACACACTGAGCTTTTTTAAACTCCTCCCCATGATGGATTTGTCAGAGTCATCACAGAGTCTTAGCTGTTCCCTCAGGAGCTCAGGCTGTCATCAGGCTGACACTGAGCAAACACACTCTGAAGGCATCACGAACATTTGCTCAAATACAGTTCTTGCATTCACTTTTCCCAGGGCTTTGAGTCATCTCAGCAAATCTGGGAGTTGATTTTTGGGGTTTTTTTAACCCTTGGAAGTAGCAGATTTTCAGTCATATGGATGGGTGTAAGTGTATTTGGGGTTTTTTTCTCTGTTTTCCCATCCTCTCCCCCAGTATATTTTACACTTAATGGCCATTTTCCCTCCTAATTCCAGTCAGAAAATTAAAAAAAAACCACATTTTTACTGTCAAATCCTTGCCTTCCCACAGGTATTGTCATCCCTTTGGAAAATGAAGTGAAACATTAGTGAGGGATGGTGGATTTGACTCTGGCACACTCATCTTCTGCAAGGAAGCAACAGAAGTGAAACTGTGCTCGTTCAATCACCTACCTACAGAGAAAAAATAAATAAATTTTAAAAAATAAAAAGGGAACAATGAATTATTGAAGCCAAAGCCAAGGCAAATAATTCAGAGACAGTCCATGAGGTGAAATAAGTTCTCATTCATTTGTGGGCTGTAAGTCCAAACAATAAAGCCGCTCTAAAAATGCTCTGCTCACTGATAGCTCATAAATAAAAGAAATGTAAGTATGTCATATTCCTCAGTAAAATTTTAAAAAGCAAATAACTGGATTTTTAAAAAGTCTGACTTTTAAACAGTGTCTGGAATGGATAATTTACTTTTAACACACATTCATGCTGTTGTTCACACAGGGCAGTGGAATTCCACTGCTTTCTTTAGACCCTGAAATTTGAAATTCTGATTCAACAGTCCTTGCCTGTGGGTGAGGCAGCTTTGGGATGCTCACTAAAGTTTTGTTTTTTGGCTCCACATCCTGTTCCTTCTCAGGCAGGGGAAATCCCCAGAGCTGGGGAGGTGAGGAGCAGTGAGAGGTGGTGATTTGCTGCTGGTTCCTATCAGATCCACGTGTCCTGACATTTTCCCACTGCTGCTGATCATCCTGCTCCACTGCTGCCCTGCTGGGCTTGGAAAGGGCAGTGGAAGTTACACCTGCACAAGGGCAGGAGGGAAAAGATCAGCTCATGCCAGAGCAAGGCTGCTTTCTCAAGCTGAAGACAATAAATATTATTTTTATGTATGTATATAACACTACTGTGCAGTCTCTCACTGTATAATGAAGATTTGTCTTGATTTTGTAAAAGATTTCCAATTTTCACAGAATTATCAACACTGGAAGAGACCTTAAAATCATCCAGCCCCACCAGCATCACCCCAATCCCTGTCCCCAAGGCCACATCCAGACTGCTCTGGGGCAATTCAGTGACTCCAAACCTCCCTGGGCAGCTCAGCCCAGCGCCTGACCACTCTGCCAGGGAAATTTTCTTTGCCAATCTCCAACCTGAGCCTCCCCTGGAGGAGTTTAAGCCCTCATTCCTTCCCTTGGGACACAGCAGCAGAGCTTGACACCCCCCCCCCCCCCCCACTGCCCCTCCTGTCAGGGAGTTGTAGAGAAATATCTTTATTCTTTCTTTTTCTAAAGAAACAGGCCTTTCCTTTCCTTTCCTTTCCTTTCCTTTCCTTTCCTTTCCTTTCCTTTCCTTTCCTTTCCTTTCCTTTCCTTTCCTTTCCTTTCCTTTCCTTTCCTTTCCTTTCCTTTCCTTTCCTTTCCTTTCCTTTCCTTTCCTTCCCTTCCCTTCCCTTCCCTTCCCTTCCCTTCCCTTCCCTTCCCTTCCCTTCCCTTCCCTTCCCTTCCCTTCCCTTCCCTTCCCTTCCCTTCCCTTCCCTTCCCTTCCCTTCCCTTCCCTTCCCTTCCCTTCCCTTCCCTTCCCTTCCCTTCCCTTCCCTTCCCTTCCCTTCCCTTCCCTTCCCTTCCCTTCCCTTCCCTTCCCTTCCCTTCCCTTCCCTTCCCTTCCCTTCCCTTCCCTTCCCTTCCCTTCCCTTCCCTTCCCTTCCCTTCCCCTTCTAGACCCCAAAGCCCAGAGAAAACCATTTTTGTGGTTCTTTTTTTTCTTTCTTTTCAAAGCTTTTGCTTTAAGATGCTTTTTCCTTCCAGGATAATCTGATGACTGGAGCACAGTGACTGAACTTTGGGACTGGTGTACAAAGGGATCAGGTCACCATCAGATGTTTCTGGAGAAGAACCAGCTCATTTGCTGTTGGTGAAACTGTTTTATAGTCAATTCACAGCTGTGACAATTATTTTAGGAATTATCTGAGTCCTTATCTGGGTAAAAAAATTAATTGGGGTGCTTGTTTGATTATCAAAACATGGGTATTAGGGCTTGGCAGATGAGGAGTTAAGACACCTGTGCACTTTCATCCCAAAGCATCTTTGAGCTGCAGGACACAAACCTCAGATTGATGAAGTGACTGCAAAAGTTCTTGGAGCACACACAATTCATGTGTGTGCTGAAAAAAGAAATCAGGAAAAGTGATGGAAAATTTGAAATTAATAATCCATCATTTAAACACTTACATCTTCTACATGGGACTGCAAACCTGTGTTATCACCCAGCATAAAACAACCTGGAAATTCTTTCCACAAATGCCAGGCAGACTCTGCCTGCAGTGGTTTGAGAGAATTTGTTCACT
This sequence comes from Ammospiza nelsoni, assembly GCF_027579445.1. Classification (NCBI taxonomy): domain Eukaryota; kingdom Metazoa; phylum Chordata; class Aves; order Passeriformes; family Passerellidae; genus Ammospiza; species Ammospiza nelsoni. The sequence continues at coordinate 117,358,535 of NC_080634.1, forward strand.
CTGTAGTGGGTAGAGGAACTCTGTGGATGAAGTGAAGTTTATCTCTTCAAACAGGTACCTGGATATTGCCCAGGCTGCCCAGAGCAGCTGTGGCTGCCCCCGGATCCCTGGAAGAGTCCAAGGCCAGCTTGGATTGGGCTGGGAGCCACATGGGACAGTGGAAGATGATCACTTCCAACCCAAACCATTCCATGATTCTGTGTATGTATTCCCCCACAGGAGAGCTAAAAATTCACATAAAAATGAGCAGCTCTAAGTGCCTCATTCCCCTCCTCACCACCACCATCCTGCCCCACTCACAGACACCCCACAGGCCCCTGCAGTGTGTGCTCCTTAATCCTGACATCCATCCCCGGTGCCACCTCTGTGCTCAGCCTGCTGGATTTATCTGCTTTATAGGACATTGTATGGCAGGCTGCAGCACTGCATTCCACCAGGCCACTGGTAAATAAAAATAAGTGCAATGATGCCAGAAGTCACAGAAACAAAGAAGGCTTGGGGTTGAGAAGGACCTCAAAGATCATCTGGTTCCAACCCCCCCATTTCTCATCATTATCAGCTTTGGTGGCTCTGAGGTCAGACCCATTTAAAGCAGCTTTTCCTTGCCAAAGCTTTAGAGGAGCAGAATCTCTAGAACTCAGAGAGCTGCCAAAATGATACGAGTCAGAAATAATTTCAAATTCCCATTAAAAAATAATTTCAAATTCCCATTATAAAGGCCTCTCTAACAGAGATGTTACGTGGACACCACTGGTTTGTCACCTGTCCTCTGGCCACTGCAGTGACCTGCAGAATTCCCAGGGCTCTGTGCCAGAGCCAAATGTCTCCCCCAAGCACTCAGCTCTTTCAACATCTCTGGGGTACCTCACCCTCTCCCCATGCCACAAAGAGATCAGGAACTGCTCAAATTAAATTCATTTATTAATGGAATGGTTTTAGTAGACCAAAATTGATTTGGATGAAAGGAATGCTTGTCCTTTATGGCTGCCAGAAAAAGTAAATATTGTCTACAGACATTACACAGCTTTCTTTTAACCAAAATTAAATACGGTCTGGAGCAAAGCAAGCAATCTGTAGAATTGTATTGTTAGATGCTGCTGTTACAAACTATTTACATTGGATAAAAATCCGGTGTCTCAAAGCCAGCTACAACCCTAGGTGATTACTGTTGTGATCCTGTGTTTGTCCTGCCCTCATCTCCCCTTTTTGCTATCAGATATAAATCAGGCATTAGCAAGGTTAAGAAAAGTGAGTGATCCCAAAATAATCACAGAACGAGCTCTGAGCAGCAGAGACAGAGAGCGAGTGTTCCTCCCCACCACCCAGCACTGCTCTGTCACATTCCTTCCAGACTTAAGGAGTTTAACCCCTCCCTGCAGCTCTTCCCACATCCAACCATCTGTCTCTTCAATCAACTTACTTTCAGTGCCAGGAATCCCCATGCAGGTGATCCCTGGTAGGAGAATTTACATTTTAAAGGTACACATTTCAAAGGAGCACGTTTTCCTCTAGCAGTGCTGTGTGCTTCCCCTGCATGTTCACAGTAAAACCACGTCAAATAAATATTTGAGGGAATCAGCTCAGTGAGTCCAGTTTCACTTTCCAAACGGAAAGTGGCGTGTCTGCTTTCAGTGGTGGCAACAGGCAGAGGTTTAACACAAACCCAGTTTTGCTAAGTCATGATCAGGAACAAAGAAATCCTGCCTAATTACAAAATACTTGATTAACAACTCAGCCAAAGGGGTCGATTTACTGTACACCAAAGCTATTTGCTGAAATAGGACTGAAAAGGAAATAATCCTGAAAAGGGCTTCACTTCTGGTTTCACAGCAGACATACAGCACAGAAAGTTCTTTTTTCAGTTTGCAGAAAAAGGATCATTCAGAATACTTTGTCCATCCAATCAAACATTACTCTGCTGTAACAACATTGTTCTCAGTTCCCTCTCTCTTTGGTCCTCCTGCCTGTATTTCTCCTCCAGCTTTTGCTTTTCAGAGTCCACACTGTAAAAAGTAGAATCTGTGCTTCTCCTGATCTTCTCAAACTGACTGAAATCCGCCACGTACTTTCCATTTGGGGAGAGGGAAACCACAGGCACGAACTCGTAGCCCCAGTGGATCTCCTCGGGGACGTAGGAAGTCCTGCTCTGGCAGACAGCACTGGTGGACTCCACCGTGGCATTCAGGAGCACCACAAGCTCAAAGTCCTTCTCCTTGAGGTTTTGAGGTGTGAGGTCTCTCAGAGGGCTGCTTTCATCCAAAATATGGTAGAAGGTTAAAGGCAGAATGAGAAATGGACTTTCTGAAGAGGAGTCAACGTTGAATTTGACGCTGGCTTGGTTCAGCAGAATCCTCTCCCCTTCTTTGGTTTCGTAGGTCTGGAGAAGCTTCCCAGAGAGCTGACACTGTATCAGGAGGCTCTTCCTCATGTTTGCCACTCTGATCACCAGGCAAAGCTCCCCGTTGTGCTTGGTGATGACAGCACAGTGGCTGAATTTAATGGTCTCTGCCCTTTTCTTCGGCCTGGCAATCTTGGCCAGGAAGGTACCAGTGATGAAGATCTCGATCAGGGTGGTGATGACCAGCTGGGCCACAAGCAGGAAGATGGCATGGGGACACTCCTCGGTGATGAAACGAAATCCATAGCCAATGGTTGTCTGGGACTCCAGAGAGAAGAGGAACGCCCCAGTGAGGGAATCCACGTTCTTCACACACGGCTCCCGCTTCGGGGAGAACTTGTTCATCTCCAGGTCGCCGTGAAGGAAGGCGATGGCGTAGTAGATCACCCCGAAGAGGAACCAGGTCATGACGAAAGTAGCAGCGAACAGGGTGAGTTTGTACCTCCACTTCATGTCGATGACCGTGGTCCACAGGTCCTGCAGGTAGAGCAGGTAGATGCCGTCGACCTTGTCGATCCTGACGTTGCTGTGGCCGCTCTTGGACATGACACGCGGTTTGTGCGCCTTGAGCATGGCGCTGTCGATGCCGCCGTTGACCAGGGCCACGCGGGACATGTTGATCTTCGTGGGCTCCATCCTCACTGCTTCAGTCCTGGGGAGAGAAGAAAACAAAGGAAGCTGCTGCTTAATGAAGCCAGAGCTGACCCCAAGGAGTATTTGAAAATGTTGATGGAGAGAAGCACAAGCATCATCTAAACACGGCAGCAGGGAATGAAAACAGCTGGAATATAAAGTTACCACTGTACAGTATCTGACATCACAAATAATTTGACAGTCTTTTTTTTTTTCCAGGAAAAAAAAAATCATTCTTTGATTCTGGTGCCTGCCAAGTACGGAGAAGTAGGTTTCTTTTATGATAGCCTGCAAAAGAAATTTGTCAGAGCTGAAATTTTATATCAGTACTTTATTTATGTAAAAGGCATTAATTTTTTTTTTTTTCCTTACGTTTCTCTAGAGAAGAGGCTCTTTTTGATTAGTGAGCAGGTTTTCTTTAATGCCCTGAAGAGAGACATCTGATCAGAATTAGAGTCGCTGGGCTCAGAACGCAGATCCAGCTCACCACCTCTGTCCCTTCCTGCGACAGAGGCAGAATGAGCCAGACCAGCTTTCACTGGGAACAATTAACTTCCACAAGTGATTTACTCAGTCGGATCTGGCTCTTTGTGACGGACCTACAACCAACCTAGAGGGAAACAAAGCAGACCTGAACACATCAAAGGCGAGGTCTGCAATATTTACACCTGGGTGCAACACTCTGAAGCTGCCTGCCCTGGATAGCACTCCTAAATTTTAAGCTGTCTGAGGGAAGAAAAAAAAATAAAAAAAGAAAGTAATTCACAAAGTCAGCATTCTAAACGTGGGCCCTGACCTGCACGACCCCTGCAACTGGAGCACCAGACCCCTGGGTTTGTTTACTGGGCACCAGGCTGGATGGAGAAGGAGAGTGCAGGCACAGGGGCTGGGCAGAGCCCCCGGGGCAAGGCAGAGGCCTGCCCGTGCCAGCTGGAGGAGGCAGGAGCAGGATCCTGCTCACAGGACCAGACAGAGATTACGTAGAGCAAGGACAGTGCATGTTATAGTCGTTCCCAACAACAAAACTTCCTGCTGACAAAAGCAACAAAGAAAAAAAACATCCCATGCATCCTTTGTGCTTTGGCAGGTCTCACAAAAAGGCATTGTTTTGTCCCATTGTTTTCCTCAAAAAGAGCCTCCAAGTTAGTGATTAGTTTTCGCCAACTGCTGGAAAAAAAAAAAACTAAAAGAAAAAAAAAAATAATGTCTTCCTTATAGCTACTTAAAAGAATTTTGCAGGAAGTACAAGATATATTTGTGGGACACACATGTGCCAGCCCAGGACATCAGCATAATTGCTCACTGAAGTACTTTTCCTGTTATGTCAATTAAGGAGAATTTTTGTTTGTGACTGTACTCATCACACAGTTGCAGGTTTTCTGGGAAAGGGTAATTAAACTTAGCCCTCATTAACAACTGCAGCTCATTCCAGTTTTGGTTTAATCACCAACATTTCTTCTCCACAGCCCTGAACCATTGCCACAGATACATATTTATGTAAGAAAGGAGTGCATCCACGACCCCAGTAGGAGATTCCTTATGTGACAGTCAAATCAACACACAGAGCGCAGCATGTCCGGATAATAAACAGGAAAAAACCTTCAAGTGATCTGAAAAAGAACAACGGGAGGAAATGTGGGGGCTGGGAAGGACTGTACATGCAACTGCTCCTCAGGCCAGCCCAAAGCCAGCACTGCTGCCAGGGGGAGGCAAAAATGTGCAGCCTCTAAAGGGAAATCCTTCAGCAAGTGCATGTTCCTTAGGGAAGAGGCTCTATTCCCCCACACCAAGCCTATCTTTGGATAGGACATGGATTTAAAACATGCCCACAAGTCCATTCCCCCACACCAAGCCTGTCCCTGGACTGAACATGGATTTAAAACATGCCCAAAAGTCTATTCCCCCACACCAAGCCTGTCCCTGGATAGGACATTGATTTCAAACAGTCCCAAAAGTCTGTTCTGAAATCAGTAAACCTCTCCCTCTCAAGCACACCTCTCCTTAAACTTCACCTGCACCCTGTCAGAATGATTTTCCCTGCTGTGCCAGAGGTATTTGGGGTTTCAGCTCCAGTGTTGGAGGCACGTCCCCATCCCATCCCCAGCTCAGCCCACCTGGAGAGCTGCTCCTGGGAGCAATTCCCAGGGCTGACAGCTCCTCCTGCCCTGCAGGTCACAGGGATGGGGACAGCCAAGGCTCCACCATCCCACCCTGGAGCTCCAGCTGGTGGGTTTGGGCTGGAGGAGCAGGGCCAGAGTTATGTCCAAGGGCAGGGATGGCCCAAGGGCACTCAGCTCTCCACACTCCCCATGGCTCTGCCATGCCCAGGAGACCCAGATCCTGCACCAGGGCTTGGTTTATGTGTGAGATGCAGTGGGAACAACAACAGTTAAACAATCATGGAATGGTTTGGGTTGGAATGGAGCTTAAAATCATCCAGTGCCACCCCTGCCATGGCAGGGACACCTCCCACTGTCCCAGGCTGCTCCAGCCCCAGTGTCCAACCTGGCCTTGGGCACTGCCAGGGATCCAGGGCACAGCTTCCCTGGAAAACCTGTGCCAGGGCCTGCCCACCCTCCCAGGGAAGGAAAAGATTCCTTGCCCTGTCTCTGCTCTGCCCTGGGATAGGCTGTTCCCTGTCCAAGAGCCCCAGATGAAAATAATCCTGAAGCTGCAGCAGCCTCCCACATTCCCAGACCTGCTGAAGGACAGAACCACAGACACGACACCAAAATGCCACAGCAGAAGAGTTCCCCCCAAAAGATGGGAGGGAGGAAGGAATTTTCAAGGCACAGTCTCTTCCCTGGGCTGCACCAACAGAGCTGTAAAATTTGCCATTTCAGGTTTTAAGCTAAAAAGTGAAGTTTTGGTCTGGCACACTCCAGGCTGCTCCAGCTCCCAGCCAAGGCTGCTCCTCACTGTCCATCTCCCTGTCCCATGTGTAATATTGATCCCACATGTGGCATAGGGGGAAATTTTGGAGCCTGCCATAGGTGAATGAAGCTTTTTGAGAGCTCTCTCATCACGTTTTGTGTCCTCCCCTGATTTGTGACCAAGTTACTCAGCTTTACAGCCACTTCCTGAGATGGATCCCAGCCAAATCCAGGTGCTTTTTTTGGCGGCAGGGTATTTTTTTTGTGTTGATTTGCTTCCTATTTTCTTTTTTTTTTTTTTTTCTTCTCTCACATCACTCTTTCCTGCGTGATCCTGAATTCCTCTAGTGCTCTTTTCCTCCCCAGGGAAATTCCTCTTGGTTTCCTTTCCCTGCAGAAGTACTTCCCTTCTCTGCCACAGTGACATGGGAAGAGAGGATCTGTCACGCTGCCTCCCTTATCAGTGGCAGCAGCCAGCAGCAATCACTTGGGGGAAGAAACTCTGATGAAACCACCAGGAGAAAAAAGAAAAAAAAAGGCTTCAGATGAAGATCCTCTCCTGCCCCCACTTCCCCACTGCTTCCTGACTGAAGTGACCACTATAATATCCCAAAATAAATTATTTATGGGTGTCTGTGTGTGTAAAAAACCACATTATAGCACCTGTATTGCTATTTCCCATCTTACAGAGGCACCTCACACTCTCTGCCCTGAAAATCAACCCCAGCCAAAATACTTTGGTTGGTTTGGTTTGTGCTCACTCTAAATCACAAAGCACATCTACCACAGTGAGTTAATATGAGCAAGCAAGCTTAAATAATAGAGTAATATACATTTTTAAATTAAAGGAACAACTTCTGTCTGTTCCCTCACTGATTTTACACCAATAAATTACTTTTAATTGCTGTAAATCAAAGTGGAGATGCAAATAAAACTGAGCTGAAGCAAAGTTAAGGTAACACACTCCAAGAGGGAAGAAAACGAAATTGTCTCAGGCTTGTCTAGCATTCTAAATTTGAATTACCTCCTCTCCTCACCAGCCCTTTTGGAGCAGCCAGAGGAGCCTCCAAGTGCAGCGCAGACAAAGCCAATAAAACACAGAGCTACATACCAAGCCACCAAGCATGAATACCTTGACCTTAAGGTAATTCCAGCAGCCAGGGGTGTAAGCAGCACGCTGCCACTGCTTCCAGGGAGCACATTATCAGGGAGCCAGCCTGCACACACGCAAAAATGTTCCTCTTGCATGGAGCCAGCTTTGCTTGTGCAAGATCTCTCTTGGCAGACACAAGTGATTAAAAGCCTACAGGAGCATGACTTGTTCGAAGGGCCTCAGCTGTTTTCCTTTTTTTTTTCAAATTTTTTTCCCCTCAATCAGATGTGGCTTTGCCACTGGAGCAAATCCTCACGCATGCTTCGCTGCCACTCCGAGACGGGGGCAGAACTTGAGCTGTTTTTTCAAGCAGCACACAAAAAACCATTAGCAAGGCTTGGCAAGGAGAAAATGAAAAGCCAGGGGGTGAGGAAAGAAAACATTGAGGAGGGCTGCATAATCTTCAGATCCTTCCTGGGTCTGATGTGGTTCAGTAGGTTACAAAAGTGCCTCCTGAATTCTCAGTGCTCCGCGTAGCATGAACGTCCTCCTCCCCCTGGGCTGTGCACCAGGTTATGCTGTACAGCTGTCAGCCAGCAAAATCCTCCTCCATGGCTCAGCTCTGGAATTCACAGCAGTGGAGGGAGGCAAGGGGAGGCTGGAGAAGGGTGCTTTGCCTCTGGCACAGCCACACAGCTGGACACGGGGCTCCAAAAGGAGCCCTTCAGTGCTAGGACCCACCAGGGAGTGGTGACAGAAAAGCTTGAAAAGGTAAACTTACACATTTCTGGCTTTTACCACAAAAAGACTGAGGCAAGAGAACCATAAATACACCCTCAAGTCAAAATCAGCTCCCAAAGTTTGCCTGCGGCTGCCACCTTGGAGCCACCATCAGCACAGAGCAGCCCTGGGAATGGTCACTCTTCCCAATTTGGGAACCAGGAGCAGGTGAAAGCAGGGAAACATCCTGGGGAGCACAGGGAGGGCTGAGGGGTGCTCTGCTAAAGCCAGAGATGGGTTTTACATCACTCACACCATTCACAAAATAGTGGTAAAGAAGCAAAACACCAAATCCATCTGTCTCTACCTGTTGGCCATGGAAGATGGGTTAAAGATGGAGAAGTCTCATGGGTGTTGTTTCTGGGGGAGATTTGTCCAGGAATGCTGTCGTTCCCCAGGACAGGGTGCAAGGATTTGCAGTAATTATGGTTTTACACAGAGGAGCCTTTGGAGCTACACTGATGCAAAGAAATAGAAAAACAACCAAGAAGGCAGAATGGAGGCAAAAGATGACTCAAAGATTATTAAATTAATGGAGAAGCTCCCAGTGATTCCCAAGGCCTCCAAGGGGAGAAAAAGCACATCCTGCAAGGATGTGAGCAGTTCACACACTGCAAGGGAGCATCCACCCTCCCAAAATCCTGCCCTCCAGCCTTGCCCTGGGCTCTGGGGATGGGCAGGGGCTTGGCCATGCACATCCTTCAAGTACATAAAAGTGTTCTTTCAGGAAGAAATTAATCAACTCCCCACATCACAAAACTCTCCTTTTTGTGCTCAGCTGGAAAAAAAAAAACAAAACAAAACAAAAAAAAAAAAAAAACCAACAAAACCAGAGAGAGAAAGGTTCCCCAGAAACCTGTCCTGATTTTTTTTTTTAATTTTTTTATGAATGGCTTTTCTTCAGCAGGGCAGTAAAAAATACTTTAGAATGCCACCCTGGCTTGCACATTGTTGCTCCAAAATCTTTTCAAACACTGGGAAAGCACAGCTAGGCATTTAGAACCTGCCTGTGCTGTGATGCTCTTCCCACCTACAAACCCTTTCCTCATTCTTGCTGTGCAAACCATCCCTGGCTCTTTCTGCACAGACAAGTCTGAACAGACTCCTGGGATCTTGCCCTCTCTGTTTCTGGGAAGTTGGGTAGAGCCAGAGCTGCTCTGCAGGGCTGAAAGGGACATTTATTGTTGCATTTTTGCTTATTGAGCTCATACTCTGCACTTCCACTTCCAGTCGCATCTGGGGCTGCTGTGGGAACATCAAACACCTCAGCACAGAGAAGGAGCTGATACAGGAGTGATGTCCTATCCCAGCTGAGCTTAACAGCCACTACAAAGCCAGGAATAAAGTTTCAGAGAGCTTAACACTAACTGCTGTCCTGTTTTGCAGTCTCTGCCACTATTTCTCCACTCTCCCCTTCCAGGATGACCTTGGGGAACAGCTAAATCCTGTCATTCCTCCTCCCTGGAGGTATTTCTCTTTACCCCAAGGGTATCACTCACTATTCTGCTTTCCCTCATTTTGTTTTGTATTCCATTCCTCTCCCCTTCCCGTTTTCTGAATCAAAAGCTCCAAACCAAGAGTGCTTACCCCACACCAAGAGAAATGTGTAGCTGAGTGCATAATTATTTTATTTGCAGCATAATTGCTTTATTTTCAGCAAAAATCTCCCTGTAGGTTCACACCACCATTCCTGACCTCTCCATCACATCAGAGAATCACAGAATCACAGAAGGGTTTGGGTTGAAGGGATCTTAAAGTTCATCTCATTCCAACCCCCTGGCACAGGCAGCAACAACTCTGTTTTCAGAAATTTCAAACTTTGCAAAGCTTCATGTAGTGCAAGGTCTCCCCATCTTCCCAGCTCCTTATCAGTCAGAAATGTGGGAACAAAGCCTCAGACTCAAGGAAGAGTCTCAGCTTCACCTCCAACGACCAGATTTGGGAACACAAGTGGCAGGTTTGAGGAGGAGGAGGGAGGTGGAGAAGGAGAGCAGGGGATGTGCTGGGAGAAGATTGAAGGCAAGCCAAGGAATGCCTCATGTTTTTCATTTTTTTGGCTCTTCCTGCTCAGACACAAGATCAATTAATCCATGAGGTGTTTTGTGGCATGCCTGGACATCCAGCAGGGTGAGGGTCAGGGATGAAGACACCTGGACACATTCCAGCACCAAACAGGAGCTGGGCAGGGATTTTCTGCAGAATAGCTTTTCACTTCGTCAACTCAGGCCTACCTAAGTCCTTCCTAAGTACTTAATTCCTTTTTTAGGAACAGGCCCTTGGCCAGCTAGCTGCTCTGGCTGCTGGAGCACAGCTCCCAGGGAAAAGGAACACACAGAGGCTGGTGCTGCCTCTTTTTGGCTGATTCCAGGGCTGGGCTCAAGGTGGGTGAGGTTTTTGCCCCAAAGGCATTGTTTTCCCTTGATTTCTGCCTCTGGATACTGCCTGGTATTAATTACCTGTCACTGTCATATTTTCTGGAAAAATTCCTTTGCCCAGGATTCTTCTCCTGGGAAGCTGAGAAGCCTCAGAGGAAAAGGAAAACAATAATTATCTGATTGCTTCTCCTGTGTTTCGCTGCTTTGGAATGTGTTTGGAGATTGTTTATCCAATAATAAATTGGTGGATAAACAATAAATAAATTGGTGGTCATTTCATTGGTTTCATGTGAATTGTTTTGACTTGATGACCAATCAGGGCCAAGCTGTGTCAGGACTCTGAGAAGAATCAGGAGTTTTCATTATTATCTTTTTAGCCTCCTGTCTGTATCCTTTCTCTATTCTTTAGGATATTTTATTATAGAATAGAACAGAACAGAACAGAACAGAACAGAATAGATTAGAATAGAATAGAATAGAATAGAATAGAATAGAATAGAATAGAATAATAAATTAGCCTTCTGAGAACATGGAGTCAGATTCATCATTCCTCCCTTCGTCTGGGAACCCCTCAAATACAAGAATTACCCAGCTGAAATCTTCCTGCACGAGCTCATGTGCCCAGAGTTTCATGGTTTTGTACCCAAATCAGGGGTGTCTGTGCTTCTTTTCAGTATTCTGGTCACAGGGTGGCAGCTTCATTAGGCAACAAGATAGAAAATAATTAGTCTGAAGCTAATTACTGCTGAGGTTGTGTTGGAAAAAGTTCAAGGGGAAGGGAATTCCCTCCCAGGTCAGCAGGAGAACAAAGGGATTGGACTGCACTGCTGCAAGGGAAACCCTAAAGGAGCTTCCAGTCCCTAAAGGGGGCTGGAGAGGGACTTTTCACAAGGACAGGACACGGGGAATGGCTTTAAGCTAAAGGAGGGCTTATAGGGTGAGATGTGAGTAAAGAATTGTTCCCTGGCAGGGTGGGCAGGGGCTGGGATGGAATTCCCAGAGCAGCTGTGGCTGCCCCTGGATCCCTGACAGTGCCCAAGGCCAGGTTGGACACTGGGGCTGGAGCAGCCTGGGACAGTGGGAGGTGTCCCCACCCATGGCAGAGATGGCACTGGATGAGTTTTAAGGTCCTTTCCAACCCAAACCACTCCATGATTCCATGAACAGCTTGCTGGGACTGTCATTCCCTGCTCACCATAGGCTGTGTCCTCACTTCCCTTCTTCCACAGCAGATAAAGGACAGCACCTTGTTTTTAACCTCAGTACTCACCCATCACTTCATCACTTTGAACAACAGCAATAATAATAATAATAATAAAGTCAAACTCAGAGCAACTGGTTTGCCAGTCTGCAGCTGGTGTGAAATTTGCTGCATCTGTTTCAGAGCTGAAGAGGGGTTAGTGGAACAGAAAACGGCTCTGCTTTCTTCTCTTGTTTGCTTGCCTTTTTCCCTCCAAATTCATTTCTTGGCCTAATAAAAAATCTGCTTTTGTTTAAAAACAAGCAAGCAAACAAACCCAAAAACAGACATTTCCTCTGGATTTTTAATTTCAATTGTCAGCAGGTGGTTGAAAATGAAGAGGAGCATGCCAAGCCACGGCAGGGAGAAAAGTTAGCGCTTTGCTGGTCGTTCAAAAATTTGGATAAAACAGCTGCAGGCTGCCTTCCCCAGGGCTGCTGCTTCTCCCTGACTCTCAGCTGAGACAGGAAAGACAATTTATCAGTCATTTCAGACCAGTTAGAGCAGACAATTTACAGTGGTTTGTGCCCCTCTTTATTTTTTTCACGCCAGATCCCCTGACACCCCAAACCCAACATCAGCCACCAGGTTCCAACACCCCCAGAGCATCATCTCCTGTCTGTATCCCACCCCCACCAGGACAGCAACACATCCTGGGGCTCAGCAGCTCTCTTTTTAATCAACAATTTGTGGTTGCTCTGTGTCCCAGTCAAGTTGGGGTTTGTTTTTAATTAGTCACTGCACACCAGGGCTCCCATAGCTGGGTGGAGGTGTGGCCATGGGGGTGAGGCTCCCTGCAGGGTGAGATTTTGCTCTGCTTTCTCCCCAAAAATCACATTTCCAGTAAATCACAGCTCTCCTTTAGCCCACACCACGAGCTCATTAAGAATTGCTTTAATTACCCGTGAGCACCCCACAAATATTGTGTGCACATACTCTGCAGAGATAAACCTGCTCAATTGTTCAAAATTTTCCTCAAATTTTCCATCTCTGTGCAGCCACTAAATCTCAGGCTATGAGAAGAGTTTTCCACCACAAAATATTAAAATTCCTGTGCCTTTAAATATCTAAAAATCTCAATAATATTGAAAGTAATGGTGGGGTGCAAAAGGCCATGAAGCTGGTAAGGGGAAAAAATTATTTAAAGTATATTTGTAACCTTTTTTTCATTTATTCCTAATGTGGACAAAATCAACTGGGGAAACAGCACACCTTGACTCAGCAGGAAGGTGGATGCTGTTATTGGAGTAAAGTTTTTCCTATAAAAGAATTCCTGGATCCTTTTAACCTGTTTGTTGCAGCTGATTTGTGCTGCCTTATGAAGGCAGAGCAATGATAAATACAGAATAACCCTCTAAATAATCCAAATTTTTGTCATCTCTGCAAGGCCAGGACACAGCAGTGAATTTGGAGGGATGTTTGCCATCACACAAAGCACACTGCCAAGAAAGTAGGATGGGTTTGTCAGGGTTTCATCTTAAAACTTGTTGCAAGCTGATTTTCTCCGGAAGTTATTTGGTTATGAAGCATTGCCCTGCCTGTGTGAACAAGTTCACACTGTGGAGAATGTTTTCAAAAAGAAAGTCTTCTCTCATGCTGACAAAATGCAGCCTGTGAGACAAAGTACCCACTTCTCTCACACAAACCTAAATTATTTTTACATTGGATGTCTCTTTCTCCTAGGCAAAGCACAGATGATGTTACTGGCACATATAACTGACTTATTTTTTGATAATTAATTGCTTTACAGTGAATTACAGCAATTGTGGGCAATATTCTCTTCGAGGGGCACAACATCTTCAAAAATGTTCATTCCTACCCCATTTTCTCTGCACTACAAAGATTTCAAATCGCATAAATCACCCATTTCCCTTGATTGGCAAAGTCTGATAAACTGAGAGCAAGCTCTGCTTCATCTCAAACAAATGTTTGGAAGCTACTTCACCTAAACAAAACTTAGAAATTTTTAAATTCTGGAAAGAAAATTCAAGAGTGTCCAATAGATTCAGGGTGTGATATTTCATGGGCAAACATTTATGGGCACTTACATAGAAGTCAGAGATTTATTAAAATACTTTTATTAAAATTAAAAAGTATTTTTAAATATTAGTATTTTTTTATTTAAAAGTATCTATTAAAGTACTTTTTTATTAAAATATCATCCCATGGTGTGTAAGCTCAGCTAGTTGGAGTCTGGTGCTAAAAACATCAGGGTTGGGGTTTCAGTCCCTGGATGGATCATTCCCTTAAAAATTGGGTTTGATGGTCCTTGTTGGACCCTTCCAACCCAGAAGATTCTGTGATTCCCAGTTCTGTAAAGCACAAGCAGTTGCAAACCTAAAACATTGATGTGGGAGATTTTGCTCTATCTAAAGTCAGTTGTAGATGCATCTTTCACACATGTCCCCCTTTGGGCCATTATTACCCTGAATAAACTCTCTAGACCTTGAAATAAAATAATTTCCTCAAATGCCCAGTCTGGGACACCTCCCCAAGGCCCAGGAGCCACTGCCTGGGGCTGTGCTCTCAGAGCAAAGGCCTTTGCTAAAACACCTCCCAAAGGTGGGCTGGGTCACCCTGGGGCTCACACACCCTGTCCCCACCTCCATCCCTGTCCCCACTCCTGTCCCGACCCTGCTGCCCCTCAGAGGGGACAGAAGTGATCATGGGGGTCCTCTAAAATACCAAAATTCTGATTTACAAACCAAAGCCTTTCACCTGCTTCCCTGAGGTGGTCAGGCAAGAATTAAAGATATCAGTGACATTTCCCCATTGGTGTAGGGTTACTCATCCTCAGTGCTGCCCAAAAGTTTTGTCAGGGCAGCTTTCTCTCTCTCTCTTTTTTTTTTTTAATTTAATTTTGTTCCTGACCAATCCATGGATGTGGTTAATTTAAGGTTTAAAAGGCTTTTGCTCACACATACACACACACACCCATATATGTTTTCCACTGAAGTCTGTGCTTTTTCCTAGACCCACCCAAATTCCAGTACATAGCTCACTCGTGTGCCAAGCTTCCCTACTCTCCTTGCAATGAGTGGAAAAATGCCCTTTTTTCCACTCCTGCACATTTTAGAGGGGGAACCATGCAAAGGAGAAGGAAGAATTTAGTTATACCTGTGTTTATACAGCAGAAATGGGAAAGAACCTCAGTGTTCTCCATGGGAATGCTTTTTCCTAAGGTTTCTGAGATTCTGAGCCCCATTGCTTGCTTGGGACTCTGAGCAGGAATTGTGGAGTGCCAAGGAGATTTAAAAATTAATAAATGTGAAGCAAAAGTAGCTGCTGGTTGGTAAAACTCCATTCTGTTCATGTGAAGTACTTTACACTCCTGAATGTGCTGGTATTTTAGGCGAGGGTTGAGAGAAAATCAGAGATTAATAGTGAGAAACACTGGGTAGTTTTGAGTGGAAATGGCCTCAGCCATGTTCTTTAATGGGGTATTTTGGGCCAACAGCAAATTCATGGAATCCCAGAATGATTTGACCGTGCAGAGGAGAAGGAAGTATTTAGTTATACCTGTGTTTTCAGAGCAGAAATGGGAAAGAACCTCAGTGTTGTCCATGGGAATGCTTTTTTCCTGAGGTTTATGAGGTTCTGAGCCCCAGTGCTTGCTTGGGACTGGAATTGTGGAGTGCCAAAGAGATTTAAAAATTAATAAATGTGAAGCAAAAGTAGCTGCTGGTTGGTAAAACTCCATTCTGTTCGTATGAAGTCCTTCACACTCCTGAATGTGCTGGTATTTTAGGTGAGGATTGAGAGAAAAATCAAAGATTAATGGTGAGAAACACTGGGGAGTTCCGAGTGGAAATGGCCTCAGCCGTGTCCTTTAACGGGGTATTTTGGGCTAACAGCAAATTCATGGAATCCCAGAATGGTTTGGGTGGGAAAGGACCTTAGAAATCATCCATGCCATGGGCAGGGACACCTTCCACTACCCCA
Source organism: Ammospiza nelsoni (assembly GCF_027579445.1). Lineage (NCBI taxonomy): Eukaryota > Metazoa > Chordata > Aves > Passeriformes > Passerellidae > Ammospiza > Ammospiza nelsoni. The sequence continues at coordinate 117,373,869 of NC_080634.1, forward strand.
GGTTGCTCCAAACCTGGGTTTGAATTTGGGGAAATCTGGTGGACCAAGGGTTGTAACAACACACGAGCTCCATCCAAAGGCTTTTCCATTTTTCTGCCCTCTATGGGGATTCTCATGGGGTTAAGGCTGGTCCCCCTTGATTTCCTCTTCTCAGGAAAGGCACTAATAAATCCTCTCTGACTTACAGAGCTCCCTGTTTTCCTGGAGCTTGTTGGAACATAATTTCTGAAGCCTCTGTTCACCTGCCAAGCCAAGCTGAAATTAGCCCATGGATTTAAAGACATGGGCTGGTTTGTATCCCTTCACTCTTAGGTGATGGAAATTCAAATAAGCCAGGTTAATTATTTATCCTTTCCATCAGCACCATGCTAACATTGTACAGGAGCTTATTGTCACTCATATATCTGCAAAAATTTGATATTTTTTTAAGAAGAAGCTGTTTCCTGAGTTTCTTGACTGGGAGGTTACACAGCCCTGCTCTGTTGCGTCTTCCAGATAAACTCCCAAGGAATCAGAGGGAAAAGAATCTTTGTTTTCCTCATTGCTCTCCCAAATTGCTTGATCCCTGCCAATTTCCATGACACAGACCCCTCAGTCTGCTGCAGAGACTGTGGCTTCTGAAAGGGAGGAAATAGCATGAAAGTACTGGTGCACATCAATGTTTTTGGATTTTCTCGCCAAACCAGAAATATCAAAACAAAATTAAAAAAAAAAAAAGAAAAAAAGAAAAAAAAAAAGAAAAAACAAGTTTAAATTTTTCTAGCCCAAAAAAAAAAGAAAACAACAAGACATAAAAAGGTCATTCTGGTTGTTTGGTCAAACCAAAACTGAGCCTTTCCTTTTGAAGTTTGCACAGATGTGACTCATTTAAATCAGGTGAGGAACAAAATATTCCTTGGAGTGACAGACTGTGACATCTTACTTCCACAAAGCCATAGTACAATTTTTTTACTGTTTAAAATCGTGGGGTTTGTTCTTTTTTAAAATCTAAACCTGTATTTTCAGCCCTTAAAGCTTATGGTTGAAAAGTCTCAGCCAACTGTAAGGGCCACGTGGGTTGGGTTGGTGACAAGTGACACTTGGAGGGACAGCCTGTCCTGCTTGGTGGGATCTGGGAACACAATTCCCTCCTCATTTTTCTGAAAAGTCCTCCTTTTTCTTGCAGTTTCTTAGGAACCTCCATAACAGCAGTGATAATGTGCCCAAACAAGAGAAAAAATCTCACGCTGCTTTTCAAAGCCCTTGCGTTTCCTCACCCTCAAAGGAGCCTGATTTCCTGATTTATTTACACATCCCTTATCTTTATGGCTGCTCCTTTATGATCCCATGTCATCTCCAAAGCTCCTGCAACCTTTTACAGTTGGGAAGCTCCAGCTTTGATCACTGGAGCCATCAGCCTGAATAGAACATTGTTCCTGCTCTGTGGAGAATTTTTTCCGACTGTGCTCAGGACACCGCAAACTTATTTTTACAACGCTCAGCAGCTCCTCTACCTTATTTTTCTGTGAGTTTTACAGATGCTGTGGGTTTCAGGAGGCACTTTGATGTTTTCCAAGCTGCCTGATTTATGAGAACAAAAAATACCACCGTTCCCCAATTATTTTCTGTCGCCTTGTAATAAGGCTCGATGCATCAATGGAAATTTAGTTTAGGCACAATGAGGAAATCAACTGCATCTCCCACAAGAGATCATTCTTCCAGTGGAAAAATCAACCTTTTTGATCTCTAACCCTCCGTACTTTTCCTGTAATATTTAATAAAGACTCCATTTTCATTGGAAAACAGACTTGATGGGAAATGTGTAACTATTAGACCTTTCTGTGTTATTTTAGTGCTGTTTATATTCTATTTTAGTGCTGTTTGAACAGAATTCATATTTTGTAGGTAAGTGCTGAAGATAAGTGGTGGCAAAAAGCAGCTGAGCAGGGCTGTGAATATCTTCAATTGCAGCAGATTTCAGAAGGGGTTAAGATCATGGCATTGCTGAAAGTCCAGGTGGGAGCTCAGTGGCAGAGCAGAAAACTCCTCCGTTCACTGTTCTGGTGACAACCTGTCAAACCCAGCATTTCCCAAAAGTAAAAACTCTCTCTGAAAAGCTGTTCCCTTGCTCCATTTGCTGCACAGCTCACACTTCTGGTCAGCTTGGTGCCACAGCATCTCCAAAATCCACCTTTTCTTCCAGTCCAGAGTTTCAGTTTATTAATTAATATTTCCCAATTCTCCTCCTGCTCACAGTCCTTCTCACCTGACCCACTCAAAAATTCTGGGATAAAAAAAATCTTATTTCTTTTCTGCTGTTTTGGCCATTTTAATTTCTTTTTCATTAATCCAAACACATCTTTCACTTCTTTATACCCCTAAAGGTCACAGTCTAACCTTTCCACAGCTGCTGCCCTGACCCCCATAGCTCTGCTTTCTTCTGCTCTTTGTTGGCATCTCATTCCTCTTTGTCCTCAAATCAATCCCTGGGTTTTGTTTGTTTTTTTTTTTGCTCCTTTCCTGGTTTAGACTTCTCCCATTCCACAATAGCTTCCCATGTGACATAAATAAAATTCCCACGTCCTGAAAATCCACCTGTGTGAGATACAACTTCCACAAGCTTCTCCCCATCATTGTGTTCACCTACAAAGTTCCTCCTGTGTGTCCTTCACTGCTAGATCTGAAATAATTTACAGCAGATCCAAAGTTTTCCTCTTTCCTCATCTGACTGCAAAGTGTGTTGAGGACCTGCTGTGCTGTGAGAAATAATTTGTTCTGACTGTAGGCTATGTTCAGCATGGATAATAAGTGATTTATTTCCTTGGAAACAACACTTTTCCAGGATGGAAACCTGGGATACCTTGAGGGATGAATGTGCCCATCTCCCTGCAGTTCTGATGACCTGAGACCAGACCTAGAACTTTTAAACAGCTGAAATTGTCTTTTTCTTGCACCTCTACAGCAAGGCCAGAGGTTTTGAAAGATGCCAAGTTTATTTATTCCATGAAAATCAACTGCCGCAGTACATGTGAAGGTTGAGAATTACACATGTTAATTACCTGGTACAGGTGTGCATTTGAAGTTGGAATATCCTAAATAAATACAGGTCAGTGTGAATTGTACTGCTGAAGCCTTTCAGGTGAAATCCCATGGGAAGTGCTAAGCTGTGTGGGATCCTGGGTGAGATCACACACCATGGTGTGCCCTGTCCACCACACACATGGTTTAGTTGTTGAAAAAAATGCAAATTATGCACTGAAGGTTATGAACAAGTTCCTTAAATAAAAACAACCCATCTAGGAATTTAAAATAGGGTGTAGAATATGTCTGCTCTGTTTTAAAGGTTCTTGGCTGTGATATTCCCTGTTACAGGTCAGCTTGGTTATCCCCGTCAACACAGAAACTGTGACAACCACCACCACCAAAATATGGATTCATCAAGCCTGAACATTTAAAAGACTCCCTTATCTGTGATCACAGAATCCCAGAATCATCAAGGTGAGAAGAGAGCTTCAAACTCATCCAGTGCCATGCCAGCAGCACCAGAATTACCCCAAGCCCTGTCCCCAAGGGCCACATCCAGACTGCTCTGGGACAATTCCAGTGACTCCAAACCTCCCTGGGCAGCTCAGCCCAAGGCCTGACCACTCTGCCAGGGAAATTTTCTGTGCCAGTCTCCAACCTGAGCCTGCCCTGGTGCCATTTGAGGCCATTTCCTCTCCTCCTTTCCCCTTGGGACACAGCAGCAGAGCCCGACCCCCCCCCCGGCTGTGCCCTCCTGGCAGGGACTTGTGCAGAGCCACAAGGGCCCCTGAGCCTCCTTTGCTCCAGCCTCAGCCCCTTCCAGCTCCCTCAGCCCCTCCTGGGGCTCCAGCCCCTGCCCAGCTCCGTTCCCTGCCCTGGACACGCTCCAGCCCCTCCAGGGCTCTCCTGCAGGAGCAGAACTGGGCCCAGCCCTGGAGGGGCCTCTCAGAGCCAGCACAGAGGGACAATCCCTGCCCTGCTCCTGCTGCACACACAATTCCCCATCCAGCCCAGCTGCCAGGGGCCTCTTGCCCCCCTGGGCACCCCTGGGCTCGTGTCCAGCCCCTGTCACAGCACCCCCAATGTTTTTATCTGTGCCATTCCAAAATCCTAAGGTGGGGCTGGGCTCTTTCTCCAGCAGCACTGACACATCCAGAGCACACAGCCTCGAGCTGCACCAGGGGAAATACAGGCTGGAGAGCAGGGAAAAGGTTTTTCCAGCCAGGGTGAGAAAGTTCTGGAATGGCTGCCCGGGGAGGTGGTGGAGTCCCCATGCCTGGGTGTGTTTAACAAAGCCTGGATGTGGCACTGGGGGCCAGGGTTCAGTTGGGGCTGGGCTGGACTCGATGGTCTTGGAGGTCTCTTCCAACCCAGGGATTCTGGGAATTTTGTGAAAATATGAACAACCCACATCCTACACCTCTGGCACTGTTGCTTCTTTCAAAGGTTCCTCTTTTCATGATGGGATTTCAAATCCTCCTCTCATTTTCACCACGGTTCAGCTGCCATTTGTTTAGCAAGATGCGAGCCAGTGATCAATTGATAAAGAGCAAAAAGCTAAACCAGAATTATTTGGTGGCAAAACTTTGGGGAAATTTCACAGACAAGGTCAGAAAAATCACAAAAACATTTGTCTAGCTGCCATTTTCCTTGGGGAATTAAAAATGAAATTAAAATCATTTAACCAGGAAAATTTATTTATTCGCTGGTTAAAATGTAAACCTCTATTTTATCCATTTTATTTTATTTTATTTTATTTTATTTTATTTTATTTTATTTTATTTTATTTTATTTTATCTGTACGTATTTTATTATATGTTTTTGTCAGGCTGTGTAATTCTAGAGAGGAAGAGGGGAAATTTTGAAATTTCATTTGTTCATTATAAGAATATATCCTTTAATGTCATCTAAGTAGGTGTTTTTTTATATATATTCCTTCCCTACAGATTTATGGTAATATATGGAACAGATAACCATTTTTATCATATATTCTCAATGCAAAAGTGCTAATTTTAGATAAGTTCATTATGTGAAACCAGATTGAACCAACAGTGAAACCCCTCAGTTAAAACAATGGAGATTAAATTAATCTGATTAGGTTGTACTATTGTCGCAGTCAAAATTTATTTTATTTTATGATTTTTGAGTCATGACAAAGAGAAAGTGGCTCTCTGAGCACAGGCAAATCCAGCTGAGGATCTCCACGAGAAAAACCAACCAGAAAGGAGCCAAATATGATTTTAGATGGGACCAACCTTGTCCCAGCACTTTACTTTCACCAGAGGCAGCAGAAATTTTGCAGAAGGCTCTGCTGGAAGATGAAATTTGCCAAACTCCTTTTTCCCCAGTGCAGAGAACTGCAGAGGTCCCAAAACTCTGCAGATTTATCCCAGAACTGCAGGATTATCCCAAAAATCCCTCTTCATGTCCAAGCAATATTTGTCTTGTGAAGGGTGACAACACCTAAAGCTTCACTGCTGTCCAATCTCGTTCCCTTTCTGCCCGGCCATGAGCTCTGCCTTGCTGTGAACCCCAGGGTGTGCTGGCCACACAAAGGCAATTCCCTACCCTGGGCATACAGGACATTTTCCTGCTCTTGGGAGGAGGCAGAGGGGCTCTGGTTGGGGATGGATCCACGTGCATTTCACAGCACAGACTGGCAGAGTGAGCAGGAGCTTCAGCTCATGCACAGCCAGTCCTTGGGGACTGCTTCTCCCCTGCTGACTCCAGGAACATGCACATGATTTTTGCCAAATTCTTTTCCACATCAACACCAAACTCTTTACTCTATTACCACCAACTTCTTTTCCATATTAACACCAAGCTTTTTTCCACATTAACACCACACTCTTTACCCTATTACCACCAAGTTTTATTCCATATTAACACCAAAATCTTTACCATATTACCACCAAGCCATTTATCACATTAACATCAAGTTATTTGCCATATTAACTCCAAGCCCTTTGCCATATTAAATCCAAGCCCCTTGCCATATTGACATCAAGTTCCTTGCCATATTAAAACCAAACTCTTTGCCACATTAGCACCAAGGTCTTTGCCATATTAACACAAAGCTTTTTGCCATATTACCACCAAGATCTTTTCCATATTAACATCAAGTTCTTTACCATGTTAGCACCAAGTTCTTTTCCATATTAACACCAAATTCTTTTCCACATTAACACCAAACTCTTTACCCTATTACCACCAAATTCTTTGCCATATTAACATCAAGTTCCTCACCATATTTACACCAAACTTTTTGCCACATTAACACCAAGCTTTTTACCATATTACCACCAAGATCTTTTCCATATTAACATCAAGTTCTTTGCCATATTAACTCCAAGTTCTTTGTCATATTAACACCAAACTCTTTAACATATTACCACCAAGCCCTTTACCATGTTAAGACCCAATTCTTTTCCACTTTATACCATATTAACACTAAGCCTTTTACCATATTAACACCAAGCTCTTTACCATATTAACTCCAAGCCCTTTGCCATACTAACAAACACATCCAGACACACTGAATTCTGAAATGATGCTCAAGCCTGTAATAATTCACTCAAGTCATTCATGACTTCTCTCACCCCAAGGGGTTAAGGACAGCTCAGCTTTCAGATATTTGGCATTTAGTAAATTCCTTCCTAGTAAATTGACAAAGTTGATTTTAACTGTTTCATGCAATAATCAATGATTTTTATAATTTTCATACAGGTAAAGACTTACAATTTTCTAAAGGTAAATTTTCTAAATTTCTAAATTTTCCCTCTGTCAAGCAAATAAACCAAAAATGCACCACCCCAAAACTTGCCTTGTTTTTCCTTGAGGAAAAGTGAATCAAAATTTATTTCAAAATGCTCTGAGCTTCAGCATGTAAAACAGTAACATTTCTGTTCTTCTTGGTCTTTCCCAGCCTTGGTCTCCACCTGTTCCCAAAGAACACAGCCTGTCTATGGGGACTGTGTGTCTGAGGAGAGGGAAACAGGACAGGAGGCAGAAATAATATTTCAGACAGCTTAAAGGAAATCTGGATAAATCAATAAAAAATTCAGGTGCAATTAGCAGCATTAGCTGTGGGCTAATGGCTTGTTTGCTTCATTGCATGAGGAGCCAGGATAAAAAAGAACTATTTGCTTTCATTTGAAATTCTATAAAAAGTAACAGACTGAATTATTGTATGTACATTGGAAGACTGAAGCCCAAGTCATCTGCTGCTGTTTTTGTCTCTAGGCCATGCCTCATTTACTGGGCTGAAATTCCTGGGGAAGTTTTTGGTCTGGTCTACAACTCTGCTTTATAAAAGTGATGCCAGTTTGTTCTGTACAGGCAGCACCGTGTTACACTCCAGGTTTGCTTCCTCCCTCCTGTTAGCTGGTTATTAGGGAGGGCAGAGAGCATTGTGACATTTTACAAACAGGGAAATAAAGAAGACATTTCTTTAGCAGCAAATCTTCTTCCCCCTCAATTAAAAAACAAAAAAATCACAAGAATACAGACTTGGTAGGTAAATACACAGGCACTGTGATCAGAAAGACCCTGGAAATGCCTCGAAATACAGAATAGGAGGAAACAAGGTGAGTTTAAAAGTGCTGTGGATACTCCTGGTTCACAAAGGAAAGCCAGCTTTGTTCTTCTTCACAACCAGCACCTCATGGAGAAAAGGAGATTTTATCTGTAACTCTCATTGCAGCACGATCCCAGTGTGAAAATAAAAAGGGAGGCAGTAGAAAATACAGGGGAATTTGCACAACGGGCTTTGATTGTGATCATGAGGAAAAGCCAGTGCTGTCGTAAACAAGTCGTGTGAAGACACAGGCAAAAGTTGGAAGACAATGCCTGAAGTTCTCAAACTCAGACATGTTTACATTCTTTACACCTTCCACAGAAAACTGACATTCTCTTTTCTTATACATAAAGGTGACAGGGACAGGAGAAAGTTCCAGGCAGGTTTTCCCACCATGCCAATGAAAACTGATTTCTGCACTGGAAAAAAGAGCAAGAGCTGGCTGAAAGTTCTGATTCCAACACTCTAAACAGCACTCTGGGTTTCTACAGGGAAAAAATTCTGGCAGGCAAACAGTGACAAAGACAGGTTCAGCATCTGTCCCCCTCCCCAACATATAAAAATCCCAGCCCCAAGCATTACAAACCCCACATTCAGTGCTTTACATCAGTGGAAAGACCAAACCATGATAGCTTTTGCTTAATTGTTGAGCTGCCTCTATGTCAAAATCCACAAAAAAGCACAATTTTATAAAAACATTTTTTCTCTTACACACAGTTTCTAAATCCTTAAACTACCAAAATATAGAAAAAAAATAGGAAAAGCACCTACTCCTTAGCTTCCAGCTCCACACAGCTCCCAAAGCACTGCTAAACATGTATGGATTTTTGACAAATACCTCTTACCTGTAAAAGAGCAATGTTCAGATTCCTTACTAGATGTTATCGTCATGACAAGTCAAACAATCTTTTTTATAGAAGGTTGGGCTGCTTTTCAATAAAGCATGTGTGCATTTAAAGAAAAAAAAACAAACAAAAATCCAGCCCAAAACAAACCCCTCAGAGAGTCTCCCTTCCCTCGCTGTCAGTCAAAAACAAGTTGAAATAAGCCTGAGTTGGAATTACCTGAATAAAGAAACTGGAGAGAGGGAGGGAGGAGAGGGAGGGAGGGAGAAAGAGAGGAAAAAAAAAAAAAAAGAAAAAAAGAAAAGAGTCCGAGAGGAGACTCAGTGATGTCAGCAGTGTGTGTTAAGGAAATCTACAGCTGAGCCCAGCAAACTTTATAACTGCACAGCTCTCAACACCCAGCTACGTGGTGAGCAAATACCTGCTTCAGAGGAAGCTGATTTACTTCTAAAGAAGTCAGTTAATCTTTGAAGAAACTTCAGCCAGGCTGATCAAAGTCCCTGAAAGGCCTTATTTCCTAAATAAATAAGGTTATGAGAGGTTGTATAATGCTCAGAAAAGAGGAAGAAGGATAAAAAGTCAACATTATTGATTACCCCTTTCCTGCTGGCAAAGGGGAGATTGAAACTCATCTGAAATCAGTTCAGGTTATGGTTGTCACACACTGAGCTGCAGCAGCTGAGATCCCTGACCACCAAATTTTCCAATGTGTTTATCCAAACACTCCTTTCTTTGATGGCTTTTTCTGGGTTTGCCTGGGTGCTTTTGTCTCCCAGTTGCAGGGAGCACAGGCAGGGATGATTTGAGCAGGATGGAGTCAGGTACTGGAATTTGATGGGGTTCCCTGGGCGTGCCAACAGCAGCAGGGAAAGGGAAGATGCTGCAGCATCATGCGATGCCCCTGGATATGATTATACTGTAATTCCTGGGAATTCCAAATCCCAGCAAGCTGCTCCAGGGCAGGAGAGCTCAGCATCACCTGCAGGCACACCCCCAGTGCCTGGATAATTTTCTTCCCTTTCCCCTGGGAGAAGGAGAACATCAGACATTGGCATGAGTCCTTCACCAACCAAACCCATCCCACCCCAAATTCCCAGGGAACACAGAGCCAAATCCCTGCTAAAGGGGGATCTAAATGCCATTAACAGATATTAATAATGCCATGATATGTGACCAGAGAAAAGCAGGAGCTGGAATTCTGCTGTCAAGTGCAGCATTCAGGCAGTGCCAGTAGGCAGCAGCTGTTTTGCATTTTAAAGGGCAACGCTTAGAGGTGATTTTTTTTTTTCCACTTTGCCAGAGACTAAAGAATTTCACACGACTTGGATTGTTCCCTGAATCCATGAACCTGTTGCACTGGTGTCTCTCTATATTTACCATGAGGGAGATGGCAACAGCTATAAATATATTTATATTTATATATAAAAATGCCTGTGAAGGTCTTTTTCTGCTTTCAGATGAGCTGTTCTGTTTGCAGAGCTTCATCATGAAGCACCTACACCAGGATTTCTCTTTCCCTATCCAGTTAAATTATGTTTAGCTGGGATTATACATTATTAAAAATTCCCAATTAAGCCTTTCTCCTTCTTTCTTATGGGTAAAGTTTGACAAACTGTCCTAATCATAAATGAATAATGTGCTATTCCCACACATCCCCCAAATCAGGATTTTTGGAACATGGTGACCATGAAATCCACTGTAGGGTGAGAGGCCTTTGGAATATCATATGAGGATATGCTCTGAAAGATGCACAGCTGTTCAGTTTTTAAGCTTTGTGTGCATGATTTAAAAATGCAAATACCTTTCCTTGCAGTTTTCCACCTTAAACAAGTGTCACTTATCCCCACAAGCTCTGGGGCTGTTCCCACATTGCTGCTGATGTGGGCCAGAAGAAGTTAATTTGTCAGTTCATACCCTCCAAAATGCATAAATTCACTTTTTTTCCCCTTCAGATTTACCAGGGCTTATAAATCTTTTTCCTTTCAGCAACCAAGAGTGAGTTCAAAAGTGTGGGCTAGAGATGTTGAAATACTGATCCAAACTTCACCATTCAATAAAGCTGAGCAGGAAACCCCATGGTGATAAGAGGCTTGCTCAGGGCATTTTCAGATTTTATGTTGGCTCTGGATGAAGTTAAGTAAGGAAAAGAAACAATAAAACTGGATCCCTGGCAGAAAAGTTAGCCCTAGTCATCAAATCTGCACCTGCAACTTGATCTAAAAATCAGTTATTTTACTGAAAAAGTGCTTTGGGCTTCTCATGTGGAACATGATCCAGCTCAGAAGGATGTGTGCAGTGTCCATAGGAAAAAAGCCACAGCCATTCTTCAAGCCTTATCTCTTTTATCTTATTCCTGGGAATCCCCAATTTATGAGTTAAAAATCAGATACAGCATATAAAGAAACTGGCATTGTTATAAAAACCAGAGAAATGGTTCTTGCCCAAAACAAGTTCAGGATGTCCTGAGCAGGCAGAGCTGTCACCTGAGAACTGCTAAACACCGTATTTGTTCTTTTACACAACTAAATCCATGTGTAAAGCTGAGCCTTGTCTTGGTAAACACAGATATTTGTGCTTTATGTACTCTGTGTTTTATTCAATTGTTTGAAGACAGTCCTCTAGTTTTTGTACATTTCCCACATGCTTTAGAGTATTCACCTCTTCATAAAACTACTCACCTGATTCTTACTGATGAAATTCTTGATAAAAACAGAATTGAAAGGGTTACAATTCATTATGGAGATTCCCATTAAATAAAGGTAAAACATTGGGCCTGAAGGTGCTGCAGGAAATGCAATTCAGGGAATTGTAGAATGGTTTGGGTTGGAAGGGATCTTAAAAATCACCCAGTGCCACCCCTGCCATGGCAGGGACACCTGCCACTGTCCCAGGCTGCTCCAGCCCCAGTGTCCAACCTGGCCTTGGGCACTGCCAGGGATGCAGGGATGGAATTCCATCCCAGCCCTGCCCACCCTGCCAGGGAACAATTCCTCATTGCCAAGATCCCACCCAGCCCTGCCCTCTGGCACTGGGAGCCATTCCCTGTGTGCTGTCCCTGCATCCCCTGGCAATTGTCTCTCTCCAGCTTTCCTGGGGCTCCTCCAGGCCCTGCAAGGCCACCCTGAGCTCAGCCCAAAGCTTCTCCGGTGCAGGTGAGCAATGCCAGCTGTGCCAGCCTTTCCTGCCAGCAGAGCTGCTCCATCCTCTGCTCATCCTGGAGCCTCCTCTGGGCTCTGCAGCAGCTCCAGCTCCTCCCTGCGCTGGGTCTGTGGACACTAACGGGGACAGGAACCTTCACACTCCAAAAAACCAAACACCACACTCTCCCCACTTACATGTGCTCTCAGCATGCTCAACACACATTTTTCCACCTTTTTTCTTTTGTCACATCTTTGTTGACATTGCAGCAGTGGCCACCCTGAGGAATTCCCAGCCCATTTTCCCAGCCTGCTCCGGGTTAACGCCGTGGTTTGAGTACGAGCACTCCACAATGTGCTCTTTGCATTATGAGAGGTTGTGGCTGACACTGCTGCTCCTGGGGGAGCTTTGTGCACATGGAAAGCACATAATTGGAACAGGATTTTGTTCTGCTTGATGAGCTTCACACAGAAGGATCTGGCTGAGGAGAGCCCTGCTCTGTTCTCAATTAAGCGAGCGGTGACCTCTGTGGAAACCGTGTTAGCACAGCTTTCCAAAACTTCATCCCAACGAGTTTGGATGTGAGAAGGCTGCAGTTGTTGAGATGTGTCTTATCTGCTCACATTAGGTGGTTGTTCTTCATCCAGCTGGCTCAGGGTTTCAGACCCCCAGCTCCACTGCTGTCCTGTGAGGGATGGAAGGACTTTGACAGCTTCCAAATTTAAGTTTCTGCCCAGAATTTTTGCTTCTTGATGACAGAAATACTGATATGTTGCCACCCAAGATAGCAAAAGGATTTCCAGGTAGCAGAAAGCTCTGGAGGACAAACAAGCTCCTGAGAAAAGTCACTCATTCCCAGGCACATTTGGCTGCCTTCTCCCTGGCTGTGGAAACGAGCATCTTCTGGCTTTGGTTCTTGCCCAGAGAAGGGGAAGATTCACAAACAAGAATTCAAATCCAAGCTGGCTTTCCACACCAGAGTGAAAATGACAACGGGCTTCAGATCCAAGAGGGATTTTAATTTCCCCTCTCCTGCCAATCTGGTCAAAATGTCCAAAGCAGCAAAAATTCACCTCAGATTTCTGGAACTGGTCCTCATATCTTTGCTTTGTGATACTCTGTGGTGGGTGCATGCTTGGTTTGCCACATCATGAGCCAGCAGGATGCATGAACATCCCCACGGGGAAGCTCTGCTCACATCACTGGGAGCTTCCCAGCAGGCAAAGCTGCTTCCTGCAGCACTTCCAAGAGCAGACAAGTCTCCCTCAGGTCATAGCTGTAACATGAGGTTGGATTTGTTGCTGTAGGATTGGATCCATGCTCACGGAAGACTACACTCTGCAATAATCCTCAGTATTGCTCTCAGCTGCAAGCAGGGTGTCTGGCCCCAGCAGTGACCCAGGGTTATGGCCTAAAAGAGCTGCTCCAGGGGATGATGGAGAGGCAGGGCTGGAAGAATCCAGCTGTGAGAGCCACTGACCACAAGAAACAGAGGCAGCTTTGCCTGGTCTGTCATTTTCCTCCCCTCGACCCACGGTGGTCTCTCTCTTGGGTGTTCTATGGTTTCTCCTCAAGTGTGAATTTCCCTAGTTAACAGCTGCCCTGATGACCAGGAATCCTTTTGGGAAATGCTGGGAAACCCCAGCTCCTCAACCACGGGATGCCTCCTGTTGATGTGACTCAAGGAGCAATCCTCAAAGAGAAATTTCCATCCTCAATTTCATGTATCTTCCATCTTCAATTTCATGTATCTTCAGTTGCACCCTTTGGAGGACAGCAGTGGGAAAGAAAATCTCTCCTAATCACATTTCAGTTTGTCTGTATCACTAAATCTGCTAAGTCCACTCTGCATTCTCCAACCATGGGGTCACAATCTCTAATTCTCTAAAATTCTCTAATTCTCTAATTCAAGCCCAATTCTCAGCAGTGTCCAGCAAGCAGATCAGGTTTTTTACTTACCTTTAAAACTTCTGGGATATTTTAATGGAGCTTTGCTTTAGGATAACTTGAAAAATAATGGTTTATTTTATTTGGAAACTTCTTTTCATGAGCACCAATAAGAGCCTTGCAAAAATACCTTTTTATGGAACTTTCTTTACTGAATTTCTTTGAGCTGTGACTATTTGGGACAAAAATGTGGCATTGCTGCTACTGGTTTCAGATAGCCAGACTAGATGGCCTCTCAGGAAGCAGCAGTAAAAAGGCAGAGCAAATTAAATGAGTACCTTTGTGCATTTTTAAACGTGTCTTCCTGGAAAAATAACTTCTGGCTTGAATGAAAGGAACTGCAGTGTGTACTTTTGCCAAACTTTATCCAAGAGGATTAAGAAGTGAGCCTACAGACAACTCCTGAGGTTGACAGAGCATGGAACTCTACAGAAAGTGCACAAAAAGAGGGTGATAAAGGGAAGGGCACAGAGTTTTCAGTACAGGCTCTGTGTACCAAGACTGTCCTGAAGTTTGCTATCACCAACAGAGATCGTGGCACAAGAGATATGGAAAGTGATCTTCCAAACACCAAGGGCAAACATTTGTCCAGACAGGGCTGAAAAGGCTCAACTTCAAGATCAGATTTTTGTAGAAAAGCAGAGTTTTCATTGTTCATCTGCAGAACTCAGCTTTGAGAGGAAGTAAATCCCAATCCATGATATAAGAGGGGAAGCAAGTGATGGCTCCATGAGGAAGGTAGACAGGGATGCTGGCTGCACCCATTGTCACAAGGATTGCACCACAGTTTCCATCACAACCTCCTATTTTCATGTGCCATGAGCATTGCAAAATGCTGACCTTTGGGGCTGCATTTTTCCATGCTTGCTGTCTGCCCCAAAGGTGAATTCTTTCAGAAATTCTAGGCAGAATCTTTTCAGGGACCATGGCTATTATTTTTGGCTGTTGCCAGGGCGGCTTGCCTGGGGCAGATCAAATAACAACTGGTTTGTACCTCTGAGCTACAATAAATCCCACCATCCATCATGTGAAGGAGAAAATTAAAGGCATGAAAAACACATCAGAGCTCTCCTGATTTTAATGTTTGCAAGAACTGTTTAGGCTTGCAAATGGCAGCAGGTGAAGAAAAGAGATTTAACTGAGAGATACAAAAGTCTCCTTTAATGACAATTAACTGCACAGTGTTTATATCAGGAGCTGTTTCAGGGACAACTATTGAAAAGTGGTGTTAAATACAAGATACCAGGAGAGGAGGCTGGGTCTGTTTTTTCCCTCTGCATGTTTCAAACATGGAGCACTTGATTTTCTCAAGCAGTTAATTAAGAATTGAAGAGTTGCACTTTCACATCCATTGCCACAGGCTGGGTTAGTCAGTGTCAAGGGCATTAAATATTCTCCACTACTCAAAAGCAGAGTTTTAAAACATGGATATAGATGCTGAACTGCAGGTACCCATGGCTGAAAATGCACTCTAGGGGCTTCACAGACCACAGCCAGTGCATGAGGATTGAGATGCTGAGCAGCACTCAAAGCCACAAACAGCCCCAGAACAAAACCCCATGTCTGCTATTAGGAAATCACACCCAGGCGGCCTCATATACCCCCACACATTCTCCTGATTTTATCATCCACAGAAAATATGTCTGAAAGTTACTGTACAGACAGGAAAAGCCAGTCTCCCTACAGGCCCCAATAAAGACTAGAGCTGTCCAAAGGTCTCTGGGAGTGCAAATGGATTTGTTCCAGTAGGTCTGGCCTGTGATCCAGACTACAGCTTCATCTGGAGACACGTGCTCCAGCAGGGTCATCCCAGAGCACAGGGCACAGGGCTGGGTACAGATGGCTCTGGAATGTCCCCAGGAGGAGCCCCCAGAGCCCCTCTGGGCTCTGCTCAGGGCTGGGCACTGCCCAGGGCAGAAGTTGTGCCTCCTGTGAGGGGAATTGCTGGGCTCAGGCCCTGCCCGTGGCTCTGGGGCCATTGCTGGGCCTGGAGCAGAGCCTGGGCCTGCTCTGAGCTCTGCACACAGGGACAGACACAGGGACAGACACAGAATTCCCAGAATCCCAGAATCCCTGGGTTGGAAGAGACCTCTAAGACCATCGAGTCCAGCCCAGCCCCAACTGAACCCTGGCCCCCAGTGCCACATCCAGGCTTTGTTAAACACACCCAGGCATGGGGACTTCACCACCTCCCCGGGCAGCCATTCCAGAACTTTCTCACCCTGGCTGCAAAAACCTTTTCCCTGCTCTCCACCCTGTATTTCCCTTGGTGCAGCTCGAGGCTGTGTGCTCTGGGTGTGTCAGTGCTGCTGGAGCAAGAGCCCAGCCCCAGGTGAGCACAGGCACCTTTCAGGAGCTGTGCAGAGTGATGGGGGCAGCCCTGAGTCTCCTTTTCTCCAGGCTGAGCACCCCCAGCTCCCTCAGGGCTTCCTCACAGGGTTTGTGTTCCCAGCCCCTCTCCAGCCTCGTTGTCCCCTCTGGATGTGCTCAGTGTCCCAAGGCCCTTCCCAAACTGAGGGGCCAGAGCTGGGCACAGCACTCCAGGTGTGCCCTCAGCAGTGCAGGGACAGAATGACCTCCCTGCTCCTGGGACAGCCAGGGACAGACACAGGGACAGACACAGGGACAGCCAAGGACAGACACAGGGATAGCCAGGGACAGACACAGGGCCAGGCAGGCCCAGGCAGGGCTCAGCCCCTCTCTCTCCCTGGGGCTCCTCTCCAGGCTGAGCAGCCCCAGCTCCCTCAGCCTTTCCTGGGCACGGAGCTGCTCCAGGCCCTTGCTCAGCTCCAGGAGCTCCTGGCCCTGCTGTGCTGAGGAGCCAGAGCTGGGCACAGCAGCCAGAGGTGCCCCCAGGGCTGGGCACAGGGGCAGGGTCAGCCCTGACCTGCTGGCAGTGCCCATCCCAATGCCCGCCAGGCCTTCTGCACTCTGCTGGCCCAGGGACAGCTCATTGTCCCTCAGGACCCCAAATCCTTCTCCTCAGAGTTCCTTTCCAGCATTTTTCTTTGCCAATTATTGTCTTTTACACCCAGTATTGTTCTAACTGCAGCCTGATTATCTACTTGTATTGACTATGTTGTTCAGTCCACAAAACCCCCTGTTCATGCTCTGTCTTGATACATTCATATCTGACATGAAATACAACACTTATAATGCCACACTTTTAACCTCAAGCACCACAAAATGCCTAGCTAAGGCGAAGCTTACAAATTTCATATAACAATCTGCTTGTTTTATAACTTCCTTTTTCTAGCTGCAGCTAATGCATCCCCATGCCAATTATTGCTAAATAATTCCTCCAGGTTTGTTTGCAACCTAAGAATGTCTGGCAGATCTGCAATTGCACCTGCATGTGAACCTTAACATCAGACTTGCAGTGACTTTGTTCTGCAATACATCCAGCTTTTATAGAAACCAAAGGGATGATGGTGAAATCAGACTGGTTTGCCATTCACTAAATTTAGGAATGTTTGAATATGTGAAACAATTGCTTAACCCCATAAATCCCCATGGCTCTGTGGTGTAAGAGTTCAAGCAGATCTTTCCTCAGTGGATTAAACAGCTTCAAACTGGAAGACAGCAGGTTTAGATGGGATGTTGGCAATGAGGAGTTGTTCCCTGGCAGGGTGGTCAGGGGCTGGGATGGAATTCCATCCCTGCATCCCTGGCAGTGCCCAAGGCCAGGTTGGACACTGGGGCTTGGAGCAGACTGGGACAGTGGGAGGTGCCCCTGCCATGGCCAGGGTGGCATTGGGTGATTTTTAAGGTCCCTTCCAACCCAAACCATTCTACAATTTCATGTTTTTTCCTGTGTTTCTTCTGCTTCCCACAGCATATTTCAGCTGAATCACTGACAAAGGACTCACAGGGAGTGCCTGCCCTCTCCACACTTTTCCATGTATTCCCTGACTTCTGAAACCTTGGCCACTGCAACATTCCCTGATTTGAACCACTCTGTCTCTTCCCCCTGTTCTGTGTCTTGAGTGCAGCCTGTTGACAATTGATTTCATCAGGACAATGAATTATACCTCTGGATTGCTTGGAATGAAAGGAACTCTTTTCCTCGGGGTTCATTCCACTGTTTTCTTTACTCAGCTACCTCCAACCTCCACTTGCTCCAATACACCTTTTCAGATGTTTGTGTCCCTCAAGGCCAGCTGTCCTATTTATCCCTTCTTGGAGGATCTCTTCTGTTAACTCCTTCTTGGAGCAGAGTTTTCTGCTGGAGGAACTGAGCCCTTTCAAACCTGTCCACAGTGTTTGCATTGCAGGGAGGAACTGCAATCTCCTAAAGCTGGCTAAGGCAGGCTTCAAAATATTTCTTCCATATTTACTTCACCTTTGGGCTGTGTGGTTCACCACTTTATTTTTTTTTTCCCTCTAATTGTTGGTATTATTGGCCCAACTGCATCTCCAGAGAAGTTAACCCTTAGAACATTGCTCTGCACTTTGCTTTCCTGATCTTCTCTCAGATTTCTCCCTGCTTATCCAGTCTCAGAGTGATTTTCTCACTGCTCTGCAAGATACTTTTACTTCTTTTGTTTCCCTTCAGCCCTGGCTTGTTTACATTTTCCTCATATTGCCTTGCTTTATTGCTCATCTAGACCATCATTAACTATGTGTACTGTTCAATAACTTCCTTCACTTGGTTTTTTATCACTTCCTTGAAAATATCCCAGCAGATCTGCAGGGAGATTTCTTCATCCTTGCCAGCCAGTGGCCTGAAAATCACCCAAGGACACCTAAGAGGAGTGGCAGGAGCTATCCCTTAGCACAGCCCTGCTTTTTTGAGGAGGTTTGAGATCTTTTCAAAGGTGAATCAAAGCAGGAAAAACCTCTAGTGTGACCAAAGCCAAAAGATTTCAAGATTCTACTGAGCCAGCTGAGGTGTGGGATGACAACTCATAGAGCCACACAGGTGAGTCTGTCTCAAAACCACCCAAAATTCCCACCTAGATGGTGAAGATAAGCTGGTTTTGGACAGCAAGAGGGCAACACCTGGTCCTTATCACACTGTGGAACCCAATGTGACTTTTCCTCCCTGCTGCCCAAAAAGTCACCCCCAGTCCAGAAGAACTCACTGAGCCAAACTGATTTTTTCCTCTGGAGCTTGGCCATCAGGCCCAGGCCATGGAAAGGGCTCTGGATTTCCAATAAGTTGAACCTCCAGGAATCTGGAGCTATCAAAACTGAGACAATTTCATTCCGGCTTTGGCAAGGCAGAGTTTGGATACAGCACGTTACAAGATGTCCTGCCAGTTCTGGGTCTGGGAGCAGACTCCAAAGCAGGTGAATCCTTCCTTAACTGGAGTTCCACAGCAAGGAAAACGTTTCACAGA